>NC_091684.1:13062500-13693750 GCF_041296265.1 Equus caballus
GAATTCAATTAAATTGTGGGACACCCATTTGGTGTCCCCAGAGAAGTGGAGAATTGCTTGGTGTGGAAAACCCACACATTTGGTGTCAGAGTTGTGAGTAGAGAAAAGGTTTTTGTTTAATGCCTCATACCAAAGAATTCAAAACCCCTAGAAGTCGAACCCCCTGACTATTTTCTCTTGAAAGAAAACTGACCACATCATATTTCCCTTGAATATTATGCACGGAAAGTCTAAGAGCTCCTTAGCCTCATAACCACAGAAGTGCCTGCTCTGCGTTTCTATATCAGAAAGTAAACTTTGAAGAAAACCAACCCCAAATTTGGACCTCTGAAGAAAAAGTACGGTATGGACTTTCATTGTGTTATCTCAGCTACTTTCTCCCCTAATAAAACCCTTCTTAAGAATTCCATCCATATTTTAATGTTTAAATTAACTTAAAATAGTTTAAATATGAATGAAGTGAGGTCGTTGGAAATTCAGATTTAAACCAGGAAATGTACAAGGAAGATTGTAACTATCCGGTATATGGAAGCCTACTTGAGACTGTATCAACCAGGGCTCTCCAGAGAAACAGAGCCAGTAGGAGAGATATAAATACACATACGTGTGTGTATAGAATATACAGAGGTTTATTTTAAAGAATTGGCTTCTGTGATGGTGGCACCTGACAGGCCTGAGATTCATAGGGCCGGCAGGCTGGATACTCAGGCAGGAACCGATGCTGCGGTCTTTTCTTTTTTTCTTTTTTTTGAGGAAGATTATCCCTGAGCTAACTTCTGCCACCAATCCTCCACTTTTTGCTAAGGAAGATTGGCCCTGAGCTAACATCTGTGCCCATCTTCCTCTACTTTATATGTGGGACGCCTACCACAGCATGGCTTGACTAGTGGTGTGGAGGTTCACACCTGGGATCCAAACAGACGAACGCTGGGCCGCTGAAGCAGGATGTACGAACTTAACTACTGCACCACCGGGCCAGCCCCGATCCTGCAGTCTTGAGTCAGAACCTTTTCTCTGGGAAACCTCAGTTTTCGCTCTTAAGACCTTCAGCTGATTGGATGAGGCCCACCCACATTATGGAAGGTAACCTCCTTTATGACATGTCTACAAAATACTTTCACAACAACACTTAGTGTTTGATTAAATAACTGGGTACTATGGCCTAGCCAAGTTGACACATAAAATTACCCACATCACAGGCTTAGCAGAACCCAACAATTCATTTCAAAACTTCCCACATGCCATAATCCAGCCAAGTGAATTATTTGACAAGCTACATGGATCATAAAAATTAATCTAGTTAACCACTCCCTCCATTTAATTCATTTTTGCGAATATACATGTAACTTTACACATATGTATGTGTATATACATATGTACATGTGTATATATACACAGACATATATGTGACCCAGGCATCCATTTACACTCACGTGCACATATATATACATAATGTGATACGACATAATTTTCTCATGTGTTTGCTCCATACAGCATGGTGACTATAGTTAATAAAACTGTATTGTATATTAGAAAGTTGCTAAGAGAGTAGATCTAAAAGTCCTCATCACAATAAAAAAAATTCTGTAACTATATAGGGTGATGGATGTTAACCAGACTTCTTGTGGCGGTCATTTCACAATATATACAAACATCGAATCATTCTGTTGTATACCTGAAACTAATATAATGTTGCATGTCAATTATACCTCAACAACAACAAAAATGTGTTAGCTCCAAAACCCTTTTCCTGCTCATTTCCTCCCCAAACTGGCTATATTTTAAGTGGACATTTTAAATTACTTTTTTATGGATGATGGTTTTGGGTTCATTACGTCTCCCTTTTTTGTGTTTTAATGATGATATGTAACTTGCATTTTCGTTTCAAACCATTATGTAGTTATTGTTTAGAGCCTGGAAAATTAATCTGCTCTCTGCCCATCCCTCAGATATCAGTGATTTTGCCATATTGAGATGCAAAAAGAGAAAAACTATGCTATTCCATGTCTAAGCTGGGACCGTGGTGCAGCAGGGCATTCGGAGTTCATTAACCTCTTGTTTAATTACTTTGGCAAATGTGATTCAAAGAAAGAACCAGACAAGAAAATCAGTTCCTGCTTCTCCACGAAGAACACGGTCAGACTGCAATTGCGCAGTACGACTAAGACTCAAAGCGCAGTGAGACAATAATTCTGGGATGTGAGAGGGCTTGTTTTTAAAGTGAAAAAAAAAATCAGTAGAACTCCTTGCTTACCTAATCCTCATCTATTTGTTTTCTCCAGACTTTATGATGATCATTCTGTTAGATAAGGCCCAGGATAAGCCACAATTCGGAGGGATTTAATTGGCTTTAATAATAACACTTGCCCATGCTTAGTTTTGCTGGAGATTCACTGCAACATGAGAGTGTAAATTGGCAAATGCCTACAACAGGGCATGCCTGGGTATAACTCCCACCTCCAGACTCCCACAAAATCAAAGAAATGTCACCAGCCTCTTCCACCGTCACTTTCCAGGGGCTTATTCTCCTTCAACCTCCCACCAGGCAATGAATGACACCTTCTTTGGGTTCAATTGATACTCAACACACTGAGATTGTCTCAGAAACAAACTAACATCCCTGCTTTCACTCCTTTGAACCGGTATTTACGTAGGTCCTTTTCATCTGCAAAAAAAGTGTGCTGGTACAGACACAATCTAAATCTATTTTTGCCTGGGATCTGCCTAGAAGAAAACCAAGTGGTTTGCCTGCCTTCGCTCTCAAGAATGAACTTGGAATCCTTTTTGCTCGGTCAGGGAATGGTCCAAATAATCAGAGGTTTTTGTTTTTTTAAAAAAATAATCTGGAGTAATATCTTCGATGTGATTATTTAAATTGTTAAATAATTATTTAATTATTTCCACTTGACCCAGAAAATAACTAATGAAATAACTAAATAATTAAATGAATAAATAAACTAAGTGAAATAACTAAAGTAACTAATGAAAAGAACTAATTGTAACAAGGCAATATTTAGGAAGTTTTACCAGTTTACATGATGTTTTTCTATGGTTTTAAGGAATTAAATAACTGGAAGATAAATTTATAAACAGAATGACTCCAGAGACCCTTATAATAAGTATATACCGTCCTAACCAGGACAGACTACTTCAGGTAATTTTTAAAAATTTGTTACATTTATTATATGTTTAGTCTCTCCATCCCAGAGAGACACATAATTGAATCAATAGAAGCACAATATCAGGCAACTAAGTTTTATGAAAGACTCAAAAGATAGAGTAATTTCCAAATACTTTTTCACGAAAATTTAACTTCCTCAGTTTGGTCAAAGCTTACAGCGAAAACCTTCTCTTTATGTCACCTTCGTTGCTGTCCATGCTCCTCAGAAACCTCTAAGAGGCATAAAAAGTTCTTCCTTTGTAGCTATCAATACATCAGTATGTAGATCATCTGAGCAATGATCGACATTTTCTAGAAAGTCTCCTCTTTAACCCTTGGGGACCAGGCACAGAGAGCATGTTTACAGATAATAAGCTGATTCTCCCCATTTGGATTAACAGGCATGACTAGTGCCAATTTCAGGTATCACGACAATCTTGCCCAAAGGAGCCCAGCAAAAAACACAGCCGGTCATGGAGAAGCTCATAGAAGGTTGAGTGGCTGGCACTGACCTTTCCTTCGGGGCACACACAGTGTTCTTAAAAATCGAGCAGTCCGTCTCCTCGTCAGAAGACGTGAAAGATCAAAGGGCAAGCATTGCAGGCATCATGAGAAATGAGGAAGGGTGGGGAGGGAGGGGGGCGGGAGGGAGGAGAGTCATCTTTTTCTATGCTCACTGGAGGAAATCCAATTTACTTTTTTGCAATTTTGAAAATAAGATCCAGAATAACATTAAGAAAGGGGAAAACATTTTTTAATAAAAGGAAACAAAGAATAAGGCTCCCGTGCCTGCCTCAGGACAAGCGGCCGCTTCCCCAAGTCTCAGGCTTCTAGCACCCCAGCGCCAAGCCGCGGCCTTCCTTTCTGTCTGCAGGAGTGAAGAAAAGAAAAGAGAAAAGGAAAAGATGAAGTTTAAAAAGACACAAGTAGATGAGAGGGCCACCCCACAAGAATCAAATCAAATCAAAAGAAATCTGAAAGCTTCCAGAACACCAATTCCAAGTTTCTTTTTAAAATAAAATAAGATTAGGACTAAATGCAGATTTCCAGTGAGTTTATCTGATAAATTTTAAAGTGTCAGAAGTTAGTAAAACTGGCAATTTGGTAACAGTATACAGGGTGGGCAGGGGAAAGAGCTGCTTGGCTGAATTAAGTTTTAAAAGTTTAAATACTTTAGGGGCCGGCCCTGTGGCCCAGTGGTTAAGTTCATGCTCTCCGCTTTGGAAGCCCAGGGTTTCTCTGGTTCAGATCCTGGGCACGGACATCGTACGGCTTGTCAGGCCATGCTGAGGCGGAGTCCCACATTCCACAACTAGAAGGACCCACAACTAAAATATATACAACTATGTACTGGGGGGATTTGGGGAGAAAAGCAGAAAAAAAAAGTTTAAATACTTTAAAAAGTCATGCCAGTTTATCTGAGATTAGGGGTCTGTCCATTCCGTTCACAAGCACTTCCACACCCAGTACATCTGGCTTTAAGCTAAATGCTTCCTTGGTCCTCTCCCTCTAGGGATCATGTCACCAGTGGAAAGGACTTGCCTAGATTAAGAGCCGCGTCGTATTTATTTATTATTTACCTACAACTAAGCACTGCCTGGTTCCAGTTGTACAGCAGAGATGTCTTCTAGAAACAGACAGTCAAAACCAGCCAAGACAAGCACCACAAGTAATACAAACACTGTTACTGACCATTAACCGACCTTAGAGCTCTCTGTTGGTCAAAGCAAAACAGGAAACATGATGGGAACATCATTCACACTTGATCATTTGTCAGATTGAAAAGGGAAACATATGGGGCTGGCCTGGTGGTGTAGTGGTTAAGTTCACATGCTCCACTTTGGTGGCCTGGGGTCTGCAGGTTTGGATCCCGGGTGTGGACCTACACATTTCTCATCAAGCCATGCTGTGGCAGCCTCCCACACACAAAAAGGAGGAAGACTGGCACAGATGTTAGCTCTGTGTCAATCTTCCTCACCAAAAAAAAATAAAAAAATAAAAAAGGGAACATACATTTTTTTTTTTTTAAAAAGGAAATGTGCATGTCATCCTAGATTCCTCACTGTCCCTCATCCTTCATAACCAGTTAGGCAGCGCCTGACAATTCTATCTTCCTCTTTCCATCCCTCTTCTCCACTTCCACCACCATCACCCCAACTCAGCCTCAGCACAGCTCCCCTTCACTCTGTCAGTATCCCAGTCCCAAGCCTCCTGCCTCAGAGCCTTCCGATGCCTCCCTCTGCCTGCCCATCTGATCACCTGATGACATAGCTGCCCGGTGGAAATCCCCCAGGGGCTCCTCAGCATCCTCACCAGGCTTTTAACATGGGGCTACACCCCCCGACCCCCAACAGGGACTGAGTTGTGCCAAGAGCGGCAGCAAGCTACAGAATAAACACAGCACGTCTTCCTGAAGCTACAATTCGACGCAAAGATTGGAGAGGGAAAATTTTAAGTGTGTGTATACCAAGGAGTTATTTGCAAAAGTTATATAAAACTTTAAGTGGAAACCCAAGACTTTAAAATAATGTTGTACCTTGATGAGCATTTTGGACTCAGCTCTCGGAATGTGTTTATATTCTGTGCTGCAAGGAGATTTCAGAGAAAATGTTGGAAAAGGTTTGGATATGGCACAAAGTCTGAACTCTGTTCCTGCCTTTTGACATACCAACCTCATTTATGGAAATTTGTCCTTGGAAATCAGCAATCGTATGCCAAAGATATATGCAAAAGGTGATTTATCACAGCATTATTTGTAGTAGGAAAAGGTTATAATAACTTAAATGACCACCATTCATTTTGGTCAGTACATACATAGGGATACTTTCTGTCATTTTACAAGATGTGGCAGAAATCTGTAAATTGGCATACAAAATATGTTTGGGATATATTGTTAAGTGAAAACGTTAATTAGAAAATAGCATTTTATTGCTCATACGTAGAAGAAGAAGTATCAAGGCTTCAGATTGGTCATCTTTGGTTGGAAGGCATGGTTGGTAATTTTTGGTTCTTGTTGCTTGTCTATGCCTTTTGTAATGAACATGTATCACTTTAATAAAATACAGAAATAAAGGAATTTCTTTCTGTGGGGAGGAGGAGCAGGGAAGAAACTCCCAATTTTTGCAGATAGTACCCCCATTCAGGATCTGGCCCCTGCCTATGTCTCTCAGCTTCATTTGCTGCTCTCCTATCCTGGTCCTTCACTCACCACTAATGCCAGAATAACTAGCTTTTCAAGCACGACACGCTCTCCCATACCTACACGCTCTACAGATGACCTTCCTCTTCCTGACATGTCTGTCTTTAACTTTCTTATTGACAAACTACTTTTCTGATGACCATTTCGCTTCTCATTGGGCCTTCACCTAGAGGACGTTCTGGCCACACAATTCAATTGTCTGGTCCCCCTTCACAATAACACTCTTCAGGGTAAATTAATGAAGACTTCTGCTTCTATAATTCAGCCTTTGTGTGTTTGGTCAATGTGAGTCACCCCTGACAGACACAGTCACTCCACAAGTCTTAGCACATCAGAGGTTTTTGATTTGCACAGGTGATATCCAGGTTCTCCATCATGATAAAAGCAGTAAGTAGCATCCCACGGGCTTTGTTGAAACAGCCCACCAACTAGGCTTTGTTCACAAGGGGCGGGGGGATGTGGGGGGGGGGTGGAACACCCCAATATCATTCTTTTTGTTAGACTAGAGATCCAATAGCATATGGAAAATCTCAAGAACTCAATTATTTGACAAGCCAGGGAGCTTCACTCCAGTTGTGTCAATAACAGAGTTCATCATAATACAGATCAATAAGAGAATGGCAATGGCCAGAGATAAGCCCATGTACTTTCGTTCCTTCCTTCAATGAATGGTTTTGAGCACTGAGAGCATGCCAGGCAGTGTGTATGTGTGTGTGTATGAGATTAATACAGAAAACACAATCTATGCCCTCACTGTGGCATATTCAATCTGACATCTTGGCCTCTCTGATAAAGAACCACATTTCTTAGACAATTTTTTATTCATCAAGCTGTCTCCAATTGCAAACATAAATAGCAAAAACTACAACAGGAACAGACTTTGAGCAAGAATCCTGACAATGTTTTGTTTTGGAGAGTCGGCAGAAACTGTATCAACTTCCAGGCCCCACCATCCCGGTCAGAAATACTGTTTCTAAAGCTCAATCACGCTAATATATGATGCTAGAAGTAATGTTGGATACAAATCGCCTGCTGCGAGTAATGATCTTCAAGCAGACGTGTGTCTGGCCTTAGTCACCCACTGCAGTTTGCTTTATGAAGCAGTGAAGTGTCTGAGGATTTCCCCTTGCTTTTAGGATGAATTTTTAATACATTGTCCAAAAGAAAACCTTTGTCAGCACAGTTTGTACTCTTGACTGCTTTGGTGAGGAGAGAAATGGCAGCCACAGAAGCACATTTCTCAAGCTAACAAGATCCAAAGGGGAGAAGATAAAACTTGGGGATGGGGCTCTTCTTTTTGCTGGTTATCGGAACAGATTTGAAGCCTCTGCCCAAACACAGCTATTGCCAAGTGCAACATCGGCCCCAAGCTTGCATCAGAGTTAACAACCTAAGCCACATATTTTCAGTCCCACCTGAGTAAGCAAAAGTAATGAATGGTGATTATCATAGAGACATTATGTTTATAGCTCAGTCTCTTGTTGTCGACGCTGCATCTGCCTCAAGAAGAATGAGTATTAAAACATCCTCAATCTCACCGGCAATCACGGAAATGAAAATTCAGACTGGGACATCATTTTTCACCTGTCAAACTAGTACAGATTTTTAGAATGCTATTACCCAGTGTTGACAAGGGTGTAGGGAAGCGAGCACTCTGTCACTCTACTGGAGGGAATGTAAATTGGTACAGCTTGTTGGAAGATGGTGTGTCAAGATGCATTATAAACTTAAAATTTTGTATATGCATGAGCTTGGGATTTTTTTCTGGCTGGGAAAACAGGAAACCTAACTCCTATGACTTGATCAGTAAGGAAACTTAATATCTCACAATACAAGTGTGCCTGGAAAAAGCTTCAGGGCTGGTCAGTTCAGAAACTCCATGACATCATCACAGGCCCAGGTTCTCACCATCTTTCTGCTCTGCCAACTTTAGCTTGTTGGCTCACCCCCTTCATGGTCACAAGATGGCTCCTGGCAGCGCATTGGCACACACTAACATCCAGAAGCAAGCAAACAAACAAAACCCTGCCTCTTTTCTGGATCTCTTTGAGATCTAGGAAGTCTTCTCCAGGGACCACAAAGAAGACTGCCCCCTCTATCATTTCACTGGCCTAATTGAGTGGTTCTCAAAGTGTGGTCCTTAGACCAGCAGCAAGAGCAGCACCTGAGATCTTGTTAGAAATGCAATTTCTTGGCCCACCCTGGACCTACTGAATCAGAAATTCAGAGGTGAGGCTGATTCTGTTGCTCAAGTTTGAGAACCACTGACCTAAGCCAACGAGTTGACAAGGGGAATGGAGTTACCACAGCTGGATGTAGATGAATCATGATGCATTCCC
This sequence comes from Equus caballus, assembly GCF_041296265.1. Lineage (NCBI taxonomy): Eukaryota > Metazoa > Chordata > Mammalia > Perissodactyla > Equidae > Equus > Equus caballus. The sequence goes on from NC_091684.1 coordinate 13,071,199, forward strand.
TTGGGCTGGGGATGGGGTCACCTCTCCTGAGCACCAGGGTCTTGCCTCACTGACCTCCATCCTTTCTGGCCACTTGCATGATGAGCCCCAGTTGCATTCTGTAGCAAAAGGAGGTTTTTCAGCTGTGGGGACAGAAAACCTAACTCAAAATGTCTTTAACAATAAGGGGGTTTATTGACTCATATTATAACAAGTGTAGCAAATAAAGGCTAATTAATTCAGATGTTTACCTCTCTAAACGGTAGGTAAACTTCTTCCTCTTTTATATTTCTCTCTTTGTCTCTTTGTGGGGGAGGGAGGAGGGAATGAGATCCTGGTGCTGGTTTTCAAATATGTCCACAAATTCTTTGATACTCTTCCCTTCAAGAAACGAAGCCCAGTTCACCTCCCCTAGAGAATGTGGGCTGTACTTAGTAATTCACCTCTAACAAATAGAATGTGGTGGAAGTGATGGTGCGTGACTTTCGAGACTATGTCACCAAAGACAGTATGGCTTTTTCTTTGCTGTTCTCTCTTGGATCAGTTGCTCTAAGAGGAAGCCAGCTGCCATGTTGTGCTTACTCAAGCACCCTGGAGAGAGGTCCACACAGTGGGGAAGTGAGGCCTCCTGCCAACAGCCTTGTGAGTGCGCCATCTTGGCAGTGAATCCTCCAGCCCCAGTCAAGCCTTCAGATGACTACATCTCTGGCTGACATCTTGACTACAGCCTTGTGACTCATGAAAGACCCTAAGCCAGAACCATCCATCTACGCTGCTCAATAATTCCTGACCCATAGAAACTATGAAATAATGTTTGGGTTCTTTGAAAAAACAGGGGTTAAGTTACTCTCAACGCACTCCTCTAGGGGAATCATACACGTATTGGGAAGAGGAAAAGTTTGTAAAGTAAAACTAAAGCTGTGTATCCCCAGAAGCCCAAGCCATTCTACTAGGGCTCTCTATTAGTCATGTGTTACTATGTAACAAGTCATCCCAGAACAGAGAATAGAAGGATGGAGGGACACCTGCTGAGACCTCAGCATTTTCTGGAAATTTAAGGCAAGTCGACGTGATCTTTCCTGCAAACAACTCAGTTCCTCTGACTTAGCTAAGGCTGTGCTTCTGTTCTGCCCAGAGTAGAGGTGGCCAATGACTCTAGGCCTGTGTCTTTAGAATAAACCCATAGAAGCTTCTGGGTGGATCGGTGCCCAGCAGGTTTAGGGATACAGTGAGTAAATGAAGCCAGCGCACCTGAGGCTTATACGTCAAGAATCATGCTTGGGGTGGGGACTCAGAGGCTGTCAGTGCTTCCCATAGGGCGGTGAAAGAATTATCTGGAAGTGTTTCTGAAAAACGCAGCTTCCTCGACCCCACCCAAGGTCCACTGACTCTGAATCTCTGGAGTTAAATGTCTGCATTATTAGGAAGCCTGCAGCAATACTGATGCACCCTAACTTTTGAGAACTACGGCTATTTTTAAGTTGAGGCATGATTTACATGCAATAAAATGTGCGGATCCAAAGTGCTCTCCTCAGTGGTTTTGGACAATTTTATACACCTGTGAAACCACCACCCAAAACAAAATGGAGAACACTTCCATCACCCCAGAAAATCCTCTCTTGCCCCTCTCCACTGAACCCCTACCCCCAGAAGCCATGACTTTTAAGTTTCTATCATCATAGAGAATTTTGCCCAGAACAACTGCTTTTTGAAACATTTAGGCTAAAAAAAAAGAAAAAGAAATCTGTCATTGGAGAGCTCTAAATAAGTCATTCTGCCTGGCAGGAGGAGAAGATTTCAATAGTCCATTTGAGGAGACTGTTCCATTTTCCTGGGTAAACCGGCCAAATGGACCTTTTAGTGATGCAAATACAGAGCCTTACTGAATCAGCGAAGTGGCTGGAAATGCAATTCTGAGGAGCTGAAACTGCGTTGGGAGGGAGAACGTTAAAGGTTTCTGTGTGGAGGCAGGGCTGAGCTCTTAAGTGTTGTCAGAAAAATGTCAAGGACAGTGGAGGAGTTGCTATGGCATCTGCCCTCCCCAAGTCCTTTGGAAGGGATCCAGCCCAGGGGTAGAGGCTGAGGGCCCAAAGTAGATGGGATTATTTTCATGAGAGACCTTGTGACATTCTGGGCTCAGACAAGGGAACTTCGCATCCTCAGCAAATCATGAATGGCATTTCCCTCCCATCATGCTTCTTTACTAATGTATTGCTGGCACCTAGGGAAGCCTTTGATATTTATTTTGTCTCTGGCCCACTCGTTGAATGAATTGTCCTATTAGTTCTAATAGCTTTCCAATTAATTCCCCAGGGTTTTCTGGATAAATAATACCTTCTGAAAATAAGGACACATTTTTTTCTTTCTAATTGTTATAATGTGTTTTTTTTTTCCAGTTTCCTGCCTTATCACTTTGGTTATTATTAAATTATTCTACAGTTCTATAGAATGAAGATAGTGATGTTGAATCTTTGACCAGACTGAGAGTGATAGATTTGGGAATAGAGCAGCTATAATCAGAGTAAACAGCAAAGAGGCCAAGTCAGCAGTTTGGGTGTGATGGCTGGGGGTCTGAGATGACAGAGAGAACGGACGTATCTGAGAGAAATTTTAAATGGAAAAATGTTGGATTGTGCTAAGCGGAGGCAAAACCAATGTAGACCATGGCTCCTAATGCTGGTGGTTTTGTTGACAATAAAACCAAGAAAAGAGCTCTGTTTTGAATCAACTCTGCTGTCTTAAAAGAGATGAGAAGGAAATTAAGTATGCATGTCGGTTTATGACAGATTGATGACTAAGGATTCAAGACAAATGAACAAATAGCTTATACACGCATGGTGTGACCCTCAACCCACCAACACGCAAAACACTTTTTAAGAATTAACACTCCCTTTTGACTATTCTAGTTTGCGAAACAATCTTTCTTTTCCTTTGGGATTTCAGATGCATAGAATTAGAGTGATGTGGTTAATCTAATCACCTCGGGTCAGTTTGTGACAGATTATCCTCAAGAGTCCACAAACAGCCCCACTTTTACCTTTAATATGTCAAAATTTTATTTATTTTTTTCCATTCACCAAATTCTTAATGCCATTCCCATCTCACTATATGTACACACTCTCAAGTATTTAATGTATAGCTCTCTGTACGACTTTATATCTAGAGGCATCCTTAACAACACTTTATTAGTGTGTGTGATTTTTTTCTTCTGCAAACAGGATTGTGTTGGGTGTGTCATTTGACCTTTTACTTTTTTCACTCGGTGTTACATGTTTAAGATTTATTGATGTTAATATATATAAGGAGCATTGAGATTAACAGTAAAATGAACACCTGTGATGCACAGCCTGCTGTTAGATTGCCGCTGCCATGGAAACCCAAGGCGCCCCCCATCCAACCAACCTCCCTCCCCCAATAGGTAACCATATCCCAAATTTTTGCTTATTATTTCCTTACTTTTCATTACTGATTTTGCAATATATGTCATATACTCCTAAATAATATGTTGTTTACTTTTGCATGCTTTTAAACTTTACATAAATGGAATTATATGTATTCTTATGCAATTTTTTAAAATTTAACATTATGTATGTGAGATTCATTCCTGCAGATGTCTTTAACTGCTATATATGCATTTTTATAACCATGCATCATTATTTGTCTATTCCCCATCCTCAGAAATTTGGGATGTTTCCAGTTTTTTACTATTGCAAAGCTGGTATGAAAGTTCTAAAACATCTGTGCAGGAGTCTCTCCATGCCACAAAGCGGAATTGCTGGGTTAGGAGCACGCACGTCTCCAACTTCACTAGAGGATGCCAAATTGTTGTCCAAAGTGATGTCAGCAATTGGCTTTCCCGCCAACAGAGGGTAAGTGTTCCAGTGGCTCTGAACTTCTCAAAAGCTCAAGAGGGTCAGAATTAAACTTGCACCAATGTTGTAGCTATAAAATATGGCTTTAATTTGAATTTCCTTGATAGCCAATAAACTTGAAAATCTTTTTGTTTGTTTATTGACCATTTGGTGAAGTGACTGAGTTGTCTTTTTTTTTTTTTCTGTTGGCTTTTTATCGGGCTTGATCAGTAGATAGATGATTATTTTTAACTGCTGTATGATGTCCAATTTTACACATTTACCATATTTATCAATTCCTCTTACTGCTAGTCATTTATCTTATTTCCAACCCTTCGTTGTCACAAACGATGCTGCGATAAACATCCTTATACAAGTCTCTTTTTGCAGGTTGGAAATTTCCCTCGAAGTGGAATTGCTGGGTCGTAGAGTCTGTGCGTGTTCACTTTCTCTAAAGGCTGACAAATGGCTCTCCAAACAGCAGCACCAATTGGCCATCCTCCTCTGAGCTGAGGAAGTTCTCCATCCTGCATGTTTACCGGCACTGGACATCATCCACAAAGCAACTCCAGGTACATCCCGTCTCATTTAGTCTATAAATAGCCCTAGAAGGTAGAAACTTTTTTTTTAACTTTTTATTGAGATTATGATAGTTTACAACCTTGTGAAATTTCAGTTGTACATTATTGTTAGTCATGTTGTAGGTGCACCACTTCACCCCTTGTGCCCACCCCCCCATCCCTCCTTTCCCCTGGTAACCACTAATCTGTTCTCTTTGTCTACATGTTTAACTTCCACCTATGAGTGGAGTCATACAGAGTTCATCTTTCTCTATCTGGCTTATTTCACTTAACATAATACCCTCAAGGTCCTTCCATGTTGTTGTGAATGGGACTATTTTATCCTTTTTTATGGCTGAGTAGCATTACATTGTATATATATGCCATATCTTCTTTATCCAATCATCAGTTGATGGGCACTTAGGTTGCTTTCACGTCTTGGCTATTGTAAATAATGCTGCAATGAACATAGGGGTGCATGGGACTTTCGGAATTGCCGATTTCAAGTTCTTTAGATAAATACCTAATAGCAGGATGGCTGGGTCATATGGTATTTCTATTTTTAATTTTTTGAGAAATCTCCACACTGTTTTCCATAGTGGCTGCACTAGTTTGCATTCCCACCAGCAGTGTATGAGGGTTCCTTTTTCTCCACAACCTCTCTAACATTTGTTACTCTTTGTTTTGGTTATTTTTGCCATTCTAACAGGTGTAAGGTGATATCTTAGTGTAGTTTTGATTTGCATTTCCCTGATGATCAGCGATGATGAGCATCTTCTCATGTGCCTATTGGCCATCTGTATATTTTCTTTGGAGAAATGTCTGTTCATGTCCCCTGTCCCTTTTTTGATTGGGTTGTTTGATGTTTTGTTGTTGAGTTGTGTAAGTCCTTTATATAGTATGGAGATTAACCTAGAAGATAGAAAATTTTAAAAAGCCAACATATTTCTAGTGCTTTATAGTTTGCAAAGCACTTTCATTTGCGTTATCTACCTCTTTTTATGCTCAAATCTTGTCAATCATTCCCTTACAAGTCTCACTCAGAAACCAATGTACTTCATTCTCTAAATCCAGCATGGGGCTTCACACTTCCGTGTCAATACAGGTGTCTTGCCCACCCCAAGCACCCAAAAAAATGTTTCTTAAACCCTGTTCAGCCATGAATGGCTTTGTCCCCTACCCTGGGGAAGCAGATGGAACCAGAGATTATTCTCTGTCACTGGGGGCTTCAAGAGGGAGGATGTGGCTCTGCCATCCTCTCCCAGTAGACCCTGCCCCCTTCCAAGCCACAGAAGGTGGGGGAGCCCTCAAATACCAAAAGGAATTTGGATACTGGTCAGCCAAAGATAAGGACAAGTTGTGCAGCAAAGAGATTATGACTAGCAGGTCAGTTAGGGGCACAGTGCTCCTGTCTTTTCTTGCTAAATATAACCTTTCCCCTTCTCATTTTCTTCATCCAATGTCTGGTGACAAGTTTAGGATAAAGAATGAGCCACAATGTCATAATCACTCAAGCATTCCTACCAATGGAAGCTCACTCATGAACTGTTTATTTTTCTAGAGCTTTGTGACTGTGTTCCTTATGTTGGCAATATGTCATCCTAATGATTTTATTTTAACAGTAATGAATTATGACTCTGTTCCCATGGCCAGGCATATGGCAGCCCTTTTCAATCCCAAGTGAATCAGTGTTGTAGTAATGAATACTAACTTCATCCATAACAGTAGAAAATATAAAATGGTGTTCTCTAGTTACTGTCATCTCTTTCTGTAATCTTTGCATTCCATCATGTTGACTAATATTTTCTAGATTTAGCTTCTTTTTTATTTACAAAACGTTCATGCATGTCTGCCTGAATCATAACTTTCAGATTCTGATTTCACTAACAATTTTTGAGTGCCTGTGTGGGGTCTTTTTAGACAACACACCCACTGTTTGTAACCGAGACAACCTGGACTCAGAAAAGTGCAGAAACGTGGTCAAGGTCCCAGGGGTGGAGCCAGGATTCTAACTTTGGGTGTAGATCTCAAGATCTAGTGCTTTTTCTACTATGCCACACCCGTTTGACTGGGTTTTATTGTTGTTTTTTAAATCTCATGCATAGAATTCCTGAGTTTTTATTTGTTTCTTTAGAGTTCTGAATAAATTTGGATGGTATCATTTCATCTACAATATTTGAGTCCCATAGAGTGAAACACCCAGCCAACACTTCATACGTCATCTTGTCACCTTCCTTGGACATGCAGACTGGACATCGTCAAATTCAACCAGCTTCCACTCCCTAAACGACATCAGGTTGCGGTGGGGAGACATCTACCAATAACCAGCCATCTTAACTGACATTTTCATTCTCTTTCCCTGTGAAAATCAATACTAATAAATCTGAGTCTCTGCGTGTCTAACTACACAGGTTTAGATGTATCGATTTATGCTTTCAAATACCTTAGGAATCTGTCTGGAATGGGTGAGAATACCCCCCATTTTCGAGTTTCAAATTTCAATCTCCTCATAAGAATTTGCTTTTCAGAGCAGTATTGCAAACCAAAGGAATTTTGACTCAGATTCAACGAAGCCTACAAAACTTCAGAATCTAGAAAAATAGAACGCATCATTTAAGATAAAGAGGTGGCAGGACAGGCATACTTAGATGTCACAAAACTGTCATGGTAACAAGTGTGTGCGCTTCGAATTTCCTTTTCAGGCCCCTGTGCCTTACTGAGTGCTGTTCTCACTGCCCAAGATGCAGCCCAACCATTCTCCCCCCTCACGCTCCAGCTGCCCGTACAACCCCCAGCTCAGAAGTCGCAGCCTCATGATTGAAACCTTTCAGACATCCACACCGGTCCCTTGTGATGGTCACTCCCTGTTCCCACAGCAAAGTGTGCGTTTATGCACTCATTCATGCGCTCATTGGAAACTGGCAGAGAGTTAGCCATTGATGATTAAGTAGCTAGGAACTAAAGGGTTTTTTCCTTTTTGCAATTACTGATTTAGCTTTTAGCTGTTTAACCCACCCATTGTTAACTGTGCTGTTTAGGCAATATACTGTCTGACTCCCACTAGGCTCCTATAGATAACATCTCCTGGAGCCTGGGTCACCATGGTAATGGGTGTTCCAGCTGTTTTTCAGGAATTAGAACCCCTTTGTCCACTCCAGGCCAGTTGAGACCACCACCTCATCATGCAAATATCCGATAGACGACCTTTTGACGTCAAGAGGCTAAAAATTCCGCCCTCAGATCATGCTAACACTGCCATTTGGTGAACATGGGCCTTATGAAGAGGCATGAAGTCTGACTACGCTTTAACACTGCCATTTGGTGAACATGGGTCCTATGAAGAGGCATGAAGTCTGACTACGCTTTAACACTGCCATTTGGTGAACATGGGTCCTATGAAGAGGCATGAAGTCTGACTACGCTTTAACACTGCCATTTGGTGAACACGGGCCTTATGAAGAGGCATGAAGTCTGACTGCGCTTGCGCAGATCATCAATTACCTCGCCTCCAATCACCTCCCTCCACATTTCAGACCTCCTTCCCCCATCCCATAAATATCCCTGAGCCCCTATTTTCGGAGAAGCGGATTTGAGACTCATGCTCTCACTTGCTCGCATGGCTGCCTTGTGATTAAACCCTCTCTCTGCTGCAATCTTGTCGTCTCAGTGTTTGGCTTTCTGGGCGGCGGGCGAAAAAGCACCTAGTTCGGTAACACATTCATGCAATCACTCATTCATCCAGCAAATATTCACGGAGAGTCTACCATGTGCCAAGCACCATTCTAGGCCCTGGGATACACCCAGGCACCAACAGACAAAAGTCTTGCCATGTGGAGGTTACACTTCAACTTGGATCCACAGACAGCAAACATAATAGGTACATGAAATATGGTATGCTGGACAGTGAGGAATGCCGTGGGGAAAATAGAGCGGATAGTTAAGCAGGAAAGCATAGATCATGCTCAGGGATCCGGAGCATGCGGATGGGGAGGAGCCTTCTAATTTAAAATAGGGAGTCAGGGCAGACCTCGTTGAGTAGGTGACATCTGAGCACAAAGTTGAGGGAGGAGGCGGAGTTACTCATGTGAGGAAGGAACATTCCAGGCTGAGCAACAGAGAGTGGCAGGAGACTAGTTTGGCTGGAGGAGAGTAAGTGAGCAAGATGCAGTGATCAGAGAGGCCACGGGGACCAAGTGTGGCAGACTGGTTGGCCATTCTGAGAACGTTGGGTTTTTACAACAAGTGAAATAGGGACACATCAGAGGATTTTGAGCAGAGAATTTTATCAGGACTTCCTGTTGAATAGATTGTGAATTAAGATAGAGAGTAAACGATGGCTCCAGGGTATATTCCACCAGGACAGCCCTTATCATGCTGAGTTATACCTGTTGGTTTGTGTGTCTTTCTCGTTATTGGACTGGGCCTTGGCTAGGACAGAAGCTGTCTTTGAAATCCCAATGTCCAGCCTAGAGCAAGACACAGGCAAGAAATGTGTGTTGAGCCTGATAGTCAGAACGAATGTGTCTCAGCCGCAAGTTTTCTTAATGAACAGATAAGCCAAGACAGGTTTTTTGACGTCACTTGGGAAGACAAGAAGTCAGAGGACCTCCCTCCAGCCCTCCAGCCTCTCTTCTCTGGATGAATATTCACCTGACATCACAGACATTCTGTTCTTCCATGGGTGCATTTGAGAAGTGCTGGCTACTAATGACCTCTTTATTCAAGGATGCGGTGGCAGATGGAACTAACTTTTTATATTTGCTGATACCTACAGGGAGAAATCTGTCTTTTCAGAGTGTTACAACTGGAATTATTTAGAGCTGAGGAATTTCCCCAATGCCTACTTTCAACCTAGCAGGCTGGCTGCTGAGGGCCCTATGAGGACTCAAGATGGCTTTAATGCAGGGAGGGGGCAGCACCAAGAAGCCCGCTGGCCAGCCAGGAGATGCCCCTCTCTGGCAGGCTCAACTCTCCTGAAGCAGAGGTGTCAGGATGAATTACAGCTCATCCTGGGTGCTGAGCATGGCCTCTGATCCTGTTCTGTCAGTTCTGCTAAAGAGCCCTTCGCCTTCTGTGAGGGCAGAGCAAAAAAGACATTGGGAACAGCATCAGTAAGAATTTTTAGAAAGTATATTTTTCAGAGACTGGAGTTAGAACAGCTAAAACATGGAGTAACTATGGGCATGGCTACAAGAATGCCACACAGCGCTGGTCTTCGTCCTGCCACCCCCCTGCCTGTCTGCGAGGGAGGGCCACAGCCGGGACTGGATTATCCAACGAGCAAAATAAGTACATACCCAGGGTACCAGCAAAGCAGGGAGAGAGAGAAGAAATTTTAAAATCCAACAAGAAGCCACTTAAATTTCAGCATGTATATAGGCCTCATGGCATTTTTAAAAACTAATTATATTATGATTTAACATCAGTCTTATTATGAATTCATATGCCGATGGCACGGTAAGCTTTTCAGTGCACACAGTCTGTAATCTGGCCACATTAACAAACCTGAAGGCCTTCTCGAAGCTGCATTTTGGGTATAAGAAACAAAACCTCTTCATCTGATTCTAAAAGGCAAGCTTTTCTGTGACAAATTCTATATGGTTTCCAAAGACCAAGGAGGGTAGGGGCTTGCCAGCATTGGGAAGCAAGTGTATGGACAGTTACAAGGTGACCACAATGTCATTCTGCCTGGCTCTCGGGAGCATCTCCACAGACTAGCTGCTGTCACGTGTACCTGAGCCGCTCCATGGTGTTTGCCTTCTTTCCCAAGACGTGCAGGCAGGGTGTCCATAATAGTCCAGGACAACCACTGGCCCTGAAGGTGGAAGGTATTAGTACCCTCATTGGAACTACCACTGAGCACAGCCATGCACCGCATATCACGTTTTGGTCAACCATGGACCGCATATACCACAGTGGTCCCATAAGATTAGTACCACATAGGCTAGGTGTGTAGCAGGCTATACCATCTAGGTTTGGGTAAGTGCACTCTGTGATGTTTGCACAATGATGACGCATTTCTCAGAACGTGTCCTGGTGGTTAAGCAACACATGATTATATTATTTACATAGTTCCTATGCTCCTTGACACTTGCTATAGCGTACTATGTTTATTTATGCTTTTTGCACCAGTGATGAAAATATGTCACTCTGTGCCATCTTCCTCCCCACTCACCCATGGCAGATGTTATATTTGATTATAGTGTTTTTCCCACTAGATCCCAGACTAGGTCTCAACATTTCTCTCAACACGGCACTCCAGGCAGCCACAACCAACCAGCCAACCAAATGGCAGTGTCATGTGACATGAAGGGCAAGACCCACATCTTCTGCATCTTTGTATGCCATATAGTACCTAGGCCCTGTCTCAGATACAGAAAGCAATCTAGACTAAGTTTCCATTCAGCAAACTTTTCTCAATCATATGGGAATATAGAACCAAATCTGACATGGTCTACAAACTCCAAAATCTTAGAGTCATTCAACAAACACTTATGAGACCAACTCTGATCAGAACATATATCGTAGCATTGATCCCAAAGAAATTCTGAGTAGGTCTCTCTGAAAGGCCAAAGAGATGATCCCAGAAATTAGGTTAGTTAAGTGCAAGGTGCTATTTTAAACAAATAACAATTAAAATGTCCTGGCTCCTTAAGATGTGGAACCACCCTAAGTGCCCAGCAACTGATGATTGGATAAAGAAGATGTGGTATATATATACAATGGAATACTACTCAGCCATAAAAAAGGACAAAGTGGTCCCATTCACAACAACATGGATAGACCTTGAGGGTATTATGTTGAGTGAAATAAGCCAGACAGAGAAAGACGAACTCTGTATGACTCCACTCATAGGTGGTAGTTAATATATGGACAAAGAGAACTGATCAGTGGTTGCCAGGGGAAAGGGGGGTGGGGGGAGGGCACTAGGGGTGAAGTGGTGTACCTACAACCTGACTAATAATGATGTACAACTGTAATTTCATAAGGATGTTAACTTTCATAACCTTAATAAAAAAAAAAAAGACAAATCCAAAAAAAAAAAAATGTCCTGGCTCTTTGAAGAACTGCCTTCCAAAAGCAATTCTGCCAGGCTCCCGGACATTCTGACACCCTGTGATGAAATGGCTTCGAGGTGGCATACATCATTACTCAGCCATTCCTTTCATATTTAACAATCACCATTGTTAAGAAATTGAACAGGAAAGTCTTCGTGACTGAGACAGTGACTTTTTCTGAATTCTCATGCACCAGTTGTAAAGAGCTACCCAATCTGACAATTCTATTTGTTTTCATTTCTCTTTTAACCAACCCAGATAAGACTTGGGTCGTAATTTTTCAAAGTGCCTTAAAACTTTTGTGAGTCTCATTAATAACAGGGCTGCTCCGTGCATTTGAGTTGGTGCCTGTCACTCCCATCAGGAGAGAAGGTGCAGCTCTCATAATCCCCAATTACACTGGCTAATGAAGCCCATTAATCAGTCCTCAGAGCTTTGGGAAACACCAGCAAAGGTTCTGTTGACCTTTGGAGCAGGCTGCACAATCGCTGTCGCTGTATGGGTCCAATTTCTAACCAAGTTAGCTGTGGTCAGGTCTTCACTCATGTTTTACTGAGAGTATGCTCAGCTTTTTATCACTGCTTCTTCCATTTTTTTTTTTTTGGAGTAGAGCAATGACTATTTGGGACATATCACCGGAACTTGTGATCCTTTTGGGTGAGCTCAGTTGTCTATATTTCTTTAGCACTGACACCCAGATCAAGAGAGTTAATGTATATAAGAGCGCTCTGCAAGGTGAATGATACACAGTAAATGGAAATCAGTAAATAGTTTTGTGGGGGTTTTTTGCTGTTTCTCCAAAATTTTACTTTAATTTAAATTACAGGGCTAGCCAGATATTCTGATAAGAAATTTACTTTGCCTTAGGAGAAAGGAAGTGCCTTCATGGCATTGTTAACAATTGTATACATCTCCACCTTTTTTTTTAAGAGTTAAAAATCACATTGAGCAACAATCACATTGGCTTATATAAAGTTAAACCTTTATAACACAAAAAGAAACCACTTCCAGCATAACAGTTTTAGTAACATGAATATATTAAATGATCACAACCTCAAATGCAACTTTTCAACTTTGAACGTTTTCACATATTTTGTTTAAAAACAAAAAAAAAAGTCACTCACCCAGTGGAACTCATTCTGTTCCAGCCACCCTCTGATCAGACCCCAGTTCACCACACTGGCTGCTCAGAGATGCCCTGGGATCCTAGTCTCCTCTTCTCTGAATGAGATCTTCTGGGATCTCCATCAGCTACTCTTTCGTGAGTCTGTGGCTGGTCAGGGTATGGGAATAAATTTAACGATTAGATAAATGCCTACATTTCTGTGGCCTTGGGCAAGTTATTTTATCCCTCCAAGTGTTGGTGTTCCAACCAATAAAATGAAGATGAGAAGGTACCCAACTCAGAGGGCTGGTGGGATCCATGTAGTGACCTCAACAGGGTGCCTGGAGTGGCGTAAGACCTCAATAAACAGTAACTCCTATTAGTCATTAAATATTGTTCTTAATCAACTTGAACACTTTTGAAAGACAAATCAAATCTGCTCAGTCCACTAATGGACAAAGTTCCTTGTCACCTTCGGATAAGGTAAGTCCTTTTACTTGAGTGGATGGAATTGAGTGGAGGCGGACAACGTGACTTATGAGCCTTTTTCTTCTGGCAGAAAGAGGATGGGCAAAGGTGCAAAGAGCAGGAATGCCTCTCAGGAACATTTTGTGGGATTTAGACCTATTTTTGTAAAAGAGAATCTCTCTGGAACTTTTTGTTAATACTCATGCTGATCCTATACAAAGAGCAGTAGAGACAAAACTGCTTGAAAACAGAAAAGAAAACTGTTCAAAAGCAGAAAAAAAAGGGATAAGTGTTTTGATCAAAATTATCCAGGTGAAAAAGGATTGTGCCAGGTTTTCTGACTCCTAGTCCAGTGTTCTCTCCTCTAAACCAGCTGCCTCTCACTGTGAGCTTGGGCTAACATCAGAGAAATCTCAAGAGAGGACAATTTCAGGAGGCATCAACAATGGCAAAGTCACATGTTCTTCAAAACAGATGTCGCCTTCAGTATGAATAGCCAACCATACTGAGTACTCACCGTGTGCCTAGCCCTCCACCACAAGCCTTATCTCACTAAATCTTCTCAACCATCCCCAGAGTTGGTACCAGCATTATCCTCATTTGACCTATGAGGAAACTGAGTCCTACTAAATTCAAGTGGGTTTGACAGCCATGTTTCCCTGCTTTACGCAAACTATTCCAGGGAGTAGAAAAAGAAGGAAGGCTCCTTGAAATCAAAACTAGACAAGAAAATAAATCATAGCCTAATCTTCTTTATGGACACAGATGCAAAAATGCTAAATAAAATATAAGGAAATTGAATTTGGCTCCATTATACACACACACATGCATGCGTGCATATGCACACACATACTGTTAAAACATTAAGGTCAACTAGGATCAATCCTATGACTGCAAGGATGGTTCAGCATTAGACTATCTGTAAATATAATCTACTACATTAATAGATTAAAGGAGAGAATGAGAGGATTATCTCAGTTGTAGTTGGCTGCATGGTCACCCCCAAAGAGATACATCCTTGTCTTAAGCCCCAAGCCTATGAATGTTACTTTATTTGGAAAAGGTGTCTTTGCATATATAATTGTTAAGGATTTTGAGATGAGGAAATCATCCTGGATTATCTGGGTGGGCCCTAAATTCAACAATAAGCATCCTTACAAGAGACACACAGAAACAGAGAAGAAGGTGATATGAAGATAGATGCCATGATTGGAGCAATGCAGCTACCAGCTAAGGAATGTCAATGATTGTGGCAGATACCAGAAGCTAGAAGAGAGCCTGGAATGAATTCTCCCTTACAGCCTCCAGAAGGAATCAATCCTGCTGACACCTTTATTTCAGACTTCTGGCCTCTAGAGCTGTGAGGGAAGAAATTTCTATTGTTTTGAGTGATCCAGTTTGTGGTCATTTGTCACAGCAGCCACAAGAAACTAATACACCAATGAATGAGGAAAAATCATTCAATAACATGAAACACTAGTTCATAGAAAATAACTTTTAAAAACCTAGGAACATAAAGGAAAGACAACTTACAGCTGGGGCGAAGATACTTGCAACTCACATCCAACTGAGGACTAATATTCAAAATGTGGAAAGAATTGCAAGTCAATAGGAAAGGACAAAAATCCTAATGGAAAAAAAGGGTACTGAATAGGAACACACAATTCACAGACGAGGAAACTCACTCAGCCACACTTATAATCAAGAAAATGAAAATTAAAATACTAGTGAGATTCTATTTCATACTCATCAAATTGCTAAAAGTTTAAAATGGAAATATCCGGTTGGCAAGTGTGTAGAAAAATTAATTCCGCAGGCTCAATTGCTCAAATCTTGTACATTCTCGGGAGGGCACTTGGCTGGCTCCTGGGACCTGGGCTATTGGAATATTCCTTATGCTACTACCCGAGAAGGGCATTTTATACACCTTACCCATGCTGTCCTGGCTTGTTTAGATAATTCGTGCGACAGCATGATCTATGGTAAACAGCTACTTTCCTTCTGCAGGCCTGGAGTTTCAGTAACTACAGCGAGTCACAGGCATACTGTAAGTATGACCAACCTCCAGTAAAATCTCCAGACCCTTAGGCTCAAATAAGCTTCCCCTGGGCAGAAAACGCTTCGCATGTGTTGCTGCAGTTAGTTGACGAGGAACAAGCCCGTCCTGTCCAACTCCATTGGGAGAGGACTTCTGGAAGCTCATGCCTGGTCTCCCCAGGCTTGACCCCATGTGCCTTTTGCATTTATTAATCCTGTTTTGTATTCTTTCACTGTAATAAGCCATAGCCATGAGTCAAAACTATTTCTGAGCTCTGTGAGTCCCTCTGGAAAATCGCCAAACCAAGCAGTGATCTTGGGGACCATGGAAACAGTGCAAATCGGAGAAACAGGGCTTTTCCACATGGCTGCTGTCCCAGTCATTTTGGAGAGCAACATGACAAGACTGGGGAAGTTTCACAACGTATATGCACTAAATCCTAACAGTTTCATGTCTAATCTAGAAAACCTCTCCCTCAAGTTCATGTATAAAAATGCCTGCCACAGGATTGTTTCTAAAAGTGAAGAACTGGACACAATTTCAAAGCCACTGATAGGAGAATGGAAAAATAAACCATCATATATTTACATAATAGAAAGTGGCAAAGCATTTCAAATGAATGAACAAGAGCTATATCCACAGGATAAGCCTCCAAAACAAAATGTTACATAAAACAAGAAAGTTAAAAAACTATATGCTCAGTAGGATACTATTTGTGCAAAGTTTAAAAACATGAAAGGTTAATTATTTAAAGCATAAGAATGACACTCACCAACTATGTGACACAAGTTATTCTTTAGAGAGAAGGAGAGAAACAGGATGGAAGAAGAGAGGAGACATGTTGTTTACATAGATGTGAAATGTTTTATTTCTTACCAAAAAACTCCATAGCAAATATGGCAACATGTTAAGCTTTGTTAAAGCTGGGTGGTGAGTTTGCTCTATTATTCTGTATATTTTAAGCATTCCACAATTAAAAAAAATAAATAACAGAGAAAAGGAGCGTCAAGCCATTTGCTTAAGATCACTAGTTACATCAAACTGAGATTTGAGCTCCAGCTCCCAAGCCTGGCTACAAACTTCACTATACGCACCTTCATTTCTGTGGTCTGTTAATTAAAACCCAGGCAAATTAACCTAATCCCATTTGTAGCATGCTCACGCAGAGCTCTGAATTAAATGTAAACAAAATGCTCATTTCACTTTAAAACTTTAGTTGCTGTTTACAACATTTAATTACATTCTGAGTTCGCACAAGCTCTTAATGTGACAGTCCCACACTAATGACAAAGATCTTATAGATAGACTTGGGGAGGCAATAAAAACTCCAGAGAAGGAATGGCTACTAAACCTCTTGAGCTATGGGGTGTCTTGTTCATTTAAAATATTGAAGAAAATAAAATTAAAATCAATATGAAGGTCTTAAGACACACAACTTGATCAGCTGAATATAAATTAGGAGCATTTCCTTATTAAACAATTTGTGTGTGCTGTTGGGTTCATTTTATCTTTTAAGAAATATAGATAGTTTTCAGGTTGTCATCGAAGACCATAAGACTGAAACCAATATATTTTATATTTAAAGATGAAAAGCCAGAGAAGAAGGATAAAGATCAAACATTTGAGTTCTCAAAAAGAAATAAGCAGGCTATAGGTATAAATGCTGAGGCTGTTTTGTAATTTTAAATAAAAATGGGGGTTTGACCAGTTTTAAGTAATATTTTTAAAGTTTTCCTTAATTAAAACTTGCCATAAATTATAAGGAATTGTTCTTCGGGTTTTTGTCAGCATACTTTCAATTCACAAATTTTTCATTTCACAAACATTTCATTTTCATTTAAGGAGCTGCTCATGAGAGGAGCATTTTTCTAAGTTCTGTTGAGGTAAGAAATCCCTTTGGAATGATAATAGTAAAAACAACGCCTACTGTTGCTACTCTACTGGGGATACTGTTCCATTTTCCAGCAACTCTGCTGGAAGATTTGCATAATTTGGAGGAAAAGGAAATACATGTGTGTGGAGGCAGAGACTGAAGAATGTAGAAAATAGTTAAGGAATTTGCTAAGACCACTGAGTAAAAATGGACAGAGAAAGGAATTTTAAAGTTTGAGATGTTGAGAGTAGAGATGTTCTCAGTGATTGTAAGGTTGCTAGAGAGTATGAATGTTCTATTGTTGCTATAACAGACTTGGTAGCTTAAAACAGCACAAGTGGGTGATGTGAGCAGCATGGTGGAGTGAGCAGTTTTCTTTGTCTCTCTCCCTTTGAACTACAACTAATTGGACATTCATTGGTCGACAAAGGATATCCACACAGCATCTCAGGACCCCTGAGAGACTCGTGCTGCTATACATCGGAAGGTGGACGGACATCCCCCAGGGAGGAGGTGGAGATAGGTGAAAACTCTCTGACCCTCAGACAACCTAGTTCCTGCAAGCGACTTTCTACTGGCTGATATGCTCACAACATTGCCACGGCACCAAGGGCGGGTGTGCGCACACATCGGCAGCGCGACAGTGGAAACAGGTGACTACAGCTCTACCTAAGCGCCCCCACGATTGCTCCTTAGCCCAGTGGGAAAATCCACAGTCCCACAGCAGCTGCAGGGAAAGCCCCTACTCAGCCTTAGTGGAGAGGCCCTGCCTAGCATTCAGAACGCTAGGACGTCCTGGGGCAAAAGGAGCCTGGCTGGCACAGCAATCTGCCAGCCACCTCTAACACACAAAGTCCTGCTGTGGCCCAGAGGGGGCAAGGGAGACCCAGAGGGACCATGTGAGTGGGCGGTGGCAAGTTGGAGTCCCAGCGAGACTGCTCCATGGTCCAGGGGGAAAATCCACGGTCCCACAGTAGTCACAGGGAAAGCCTCTGTGCAGCGTTAGTGGAGAGGCCCTGCTGGGCAATCACAAGGCTGGAAGGCCCTGGGGCAGAAGCAGCACAGCTGGGTGAGCTAACCACAGACTGCAGTAGATACCCATAGCTCTGCTGCGGCCCATAGTGGACAAGTGAGACCTTGTGGGCCCTGATGGTGACAGAGCTGTGAGTCTAGATGAACCTGCTCCTGGCCACTGTGAAAGCCCATAACACTGATGCAGACCCTAAGGGAGGAATGTGTCTAGGTGGTCTGTGACAGTAGGCACCAGCAACCCGAGGCCCTGTTGCGATTGTCCCCACAGCTGATGAGAGACCCCACAGGGCCACTGTGATCATGAGGAAGGGCCCAAATCTGGTCAGCAACAGCTGACAGGGATCCTGGTCAGTGCAGATTACACAGCTGCTGTCCACTCCCTCCAAAGGAAGCAAGTGGAAGCAGTAACTAAACTCTATCTCTATGTGGAGGCACAAATACATGCCATAAAGCAGTATGAAAAAATATATTAAATCTTCAGAACAGAAGGAAAATGACAAGTACCCAGAAAACAATCCTGAAGATACTGAAATCTATAACCTAAATGACAATGAATTCAAAATAGCCATCATTAAAAAACTCAATGAGTTAAAAGAGAATACAGATAGACAACTCAACGAGTTCAGGAGCTATGTCACAAAAGAGCTTGATACTATAAAGAAGAACCAATCAAAAATGTCAGAGATGAAGAACACAATGGAGGAGATTAAGAAAAATCTGGACTCTCTGAACAGTAGGGTCAATAATATGGAAGACAGAATTAGCAATTTGGAAGATAGGAATATAGAAATGATGCAGATAGAGGAAGAGAGAGAACTAAGACTAAAAAGAAACAAAGAAACTCTCCAAGAAATATCTGACTCAATTAGGAAATGCAACATAAGGATTATAGGTATCCCAGAGGGAGAAGAGAAGGAGAAGGGGGCAGAAAGCCTGTTCAAAGAAATAATGGCTGAGAACTTCCCAGGGGAGAACCTGGGGAGAGAGATGGAACTCCATGTGATAGAAGCTAATAGATCTCCAAACTTTATCAATATAAAAAGACCAACCTCAAGGCATATAGTAGTGAAGCTTGCAAAAGGCAACAACAAAGAGAAAATACTAAGGGCAGCAAGGCAGAAGAAAATAACCTACAAAGGAACCCCCATAAGGCTGTCAGTAGATTTCTCAGCAGATACCTTACAGGCTAGAAGAGAGTGGAATGATATATTCAAAACTCTGAAGGACAAAAACTTTAGCCAAGAATACTCTATCCAGTGAAAATATCCTTCAAATATGATGGAGAAATAAAAACTTTCCCAGATAAATAAAAGTTAAAGGAGTTCATCGCCACAAGACCTCCCCTACAAGAAATGCTCAGGAAGACCCTCACACCTGAAAAAACAAAAAAAGGAAAGGGGTTACAAAACCCAGAGCAAAGAAGATAAGTAGAAAGAGAAAATCAGAAAGTTGCAGCTCTCCATCAGAACAGGTTAGCAAAAGCTAAGTATAACATTAAAGATAAAAGGAAGGGAAACACGAAGAATAAATACAATCTTGTCGTTTTAACCACAAACTCACAACACAAGAAGGAAGGGAAAAAAAAAATCTGACAATAACCACCTAGAAGGGGAAGAGGAATGGGATGGAAAGGCTTAATCGAAGGAAATAAGAGGCTATCAGAAAATGGACTATCTCATCTATGAGATGTTTTGTGTTTTTTTTCTAATTTTTTATTAAGATTATGATAGTTTACAACCTTGTGAAATTTCAGTTGTACATTATTGTTAGTCATGTTGTAGGTGCACTATGAGATGTTTTATACAAACCACATGGTAACCACTAAACAAATAACAAGAATAAAGACACAAATTACAAATAAGAAGAAAGCCAATATAGAAAACTACCTACTTGAATTGGTAGTCCAAAAATCATGGGATGAGAAACAAAGGAAATGCAAGAGAACTGGAAAACAAGTGATAAAATGGCAGCATTAGGCCCCCACATTTCAGTAATCGCTCTAAATGTAAATGGATTGAACTCTCCAATCAAAAGACACAGTGTGGCAGGATGGATCAAAGAACAAGATCCAACAATATGCTGCCTCCAGGAAACACACCTCAGCCCCAAAGACAAACACAGACTCAGAGTGAAGGGATAGAAGACGATACTCCAAGCTAATAAGGAACATAAGAAAGCAGGTGTCACCATACTTATATCAGACATAGTAGACTTCAAAGCAAAACAGATAAAGAGAGACATAGCGGGGCAGTTTATAATGATAAAAGCGACATTCCACCATGAAGACATAACACTTATAAATATATATGCACCCAATACAGGAGCACCAAAGTGTGTAAAGCAACTATTAACAAAACTAAAGGAGATATCAACAATACAATAATAGTAGGGGACCTCAACACCCCACTAACACCAATGGATAGATCATCCAGACAGAAAGTCAACAAGGAAATTACAGAGTTAAATGAAAAACTAGACCACATGGACTTAATAGATATATATAGAACACTCCATCCAAAACCAGCAGGTTACACATTCTTCTCAGGTGCACATGTAACATTCCCAAAGATAGACCATATCTTGGGAAACAAAGCAAGCCTCAACAAATTCAAGAGTGTTGAAATAATATCAAGCATCTTTTCTGACCATAATGCTACGAAACTAGAAATCAACTACAAAAATAAAGCTGGGAAAGGGGCAAAAATGTGGAGACTAAACAACATGCTACTGAACAAACAATGGATCATTGAAGAAATTAAAGAAGAAATCAAATACTACCTGGAGACAAATGAAAATGAAAACACGCCATATCAACTCATTTGGGACACAACAAAAGTGGTCTCAAGAGGGAAATTCATTGCAATACAGGCTCACCTCAATAAACAAGAAAAATCTCAGATAAGTAATCAAATGACACCTAACAGAATTTGAAAAAGAAGAAAAAACAAAGCCCAAAGTCAGCAGAAGGAGGGAAATAATAAAAATTAGAGCAGAAATAAATGAAATTGAAACAAAAAAGACAGTAGAAAGGATCAATGAAACAAAGAATTGGTTCTTTGAAAAAATAAACAAACCCTTAGCCAGACTCACCAAGAAAAAAAGAGAGAAGACTCAAATAAAATTAGAAATGAGAGAGGAGAAATCACAACACATACCACAGAAATACAAAAGATCATAATAGAATACTATGGAAAACTATATGCCAACAAATTGGACAACCTAGAAGAAATGGATAAATTCTTAGACTCTTACAACTTCCCCAAAACTAAAGCAGGAAGAAATAGAGAATCTGAATAAATGAAACACAAGTGAAAAAATTGAAACAGTAATCAAAACCCTCCCCAAAAATAAAAGTCCAGGACCAGACAGCTTCTCTGGAGAATTCTACCAAACATTCAAAGAAGACTTAATACCTATCCTTCACAAACTATTCCAGAAAATTGAGGAAGATGGAGCACTCCCTAACATATTCTATGAAGCCAACATCACCCTGATCCCAAAACCAGACAAGGATAACACAAAGAAGGAAAACTACAGGCCAATTTCACTGCTGAACATAGATGCAAAAATCCTCAACAAAGTTTTGGCAAACCGAATACAGCAATACATTAAAAAGATTATACACCACGATCAAGTGGGATTTATACCAGGGACACAATGATAGTTCAACATCCACAAGTCAATCAACGTGATACACTACATTAATAAAATGAGAAACAAAAACTACATGATCATCTCAATAGATGCAGAGAAAGCATTTGAGAAAATCCAACATCAATTTATGGTAAAAACTCTCAATAAAATGGGTATAGAAGGAAAGTACCTCAACATAATAAAGGCCACAGATGACAAACCCACTCCAACATCATACTCAAAGGGCAAAAACTGAAAGCCATCCCTCTGAGAACAGGAACAAGACAAGGGTGTCCACTCTCACCACTCTTATTCAACATAGTACTGGAGGTTTTGGCCAGAGCAATTCGGCAGGAAAAAGAAATAAAAAGAATCCAAACAGGCAATGAAGAAGCAAAACTCTTGCTGTTTGCAGATGACATGATCTTATATATAGAAAACCCCAAAGAATCCATTGGAAAACTATTAGAAATAATCAACAACTACAGCAAAGTTGCAGGGTATAAAGTCAACGTACATAAATCAGTAGCATTTCTAGACTCTAACAATGAACTAACAGAAAAAGAACTCAAGAACACAATCCCATTCACAATCGCAACAAAAAGAATAAAATACCTTGGGGTAAATTTAACCAAGGAAGTGAAAGACCTATACAACGAAAACTACAAGACTTTCCTGAAAGAAATTGATGATGACATAAAGAGATGGAAAGACATTCCGTGCACATGGAATGGAAGAATAAACATAGTTAAAATGTCCATACTACCTAAAGCAATCTACAGATTCAACATTATCCCAATCAGAATCCCAATGACATTCTTTACAGAAATAGAGCAAAGGATCCTAAAATTCATATGAGGCAACAAAAGACCCCGAATTGCTAAAGCAATCCTGAGAAAAAAGAACAAAGCTGGAGGCATCACAACCCCTGACTTCAAAACATGCTACAAAGCTACAGTAATTAAAACAGCATGCTACTGGTACAAAAACAGATGCACAGATCAATGGAACAGAATTGAAAGCCCAGAAAAAAACCCACACATCTATGGACAGCTAATCTTCAACAAAGGAGGTGAGGGCATACAATGGAGAAAAGAAAGTCTTTTCAACAAATGGTGCTGGGAAAACTGGACAGCCACACGTAAAAGAATGAAAATTGACCATTCTTTTTCACCATTCACAAAAATAAACTCAAGATGGATCAAAGACCTAAAGATTAGACCTGAAACCATAAGGCTTCTAGAAGAAAATATAGGCAGTACACTCTTTGACATCAGTATCAAAAGGATCTTCTCAGACAAGGGAAACAATAGAAAGAATAAACAAATGGGACTTCATCAGACTAAAGAGCTTCTTCAAGGCAAGGGAAAACAGGATTGAAACAAAAAAACAACCCACTCATTGGGAAAAAATATTTACAAGTTATGTATCTGACAAAGGGTTAATCTCCATAATATATAATGAACTCACACAGCTCAATAACAAAAAATCAAACCACCCGATCAAAAAATGGGCAGGGGACATGAACAGACATTTCTCAAAAAAAGATATATGGGTGGCCAATAGACACATGAAAAGATGCTCATCATCACTAATCATCAGGGAAATGCAAATCAAAACTACACTAAGATGTCACCTTACACCTGTTAGAATGGCAAAAATAACCAAAACAAAAAGTGACAAATGTTGGAGAAGTTGTGGAGAAAGAGGAACCCTCACACACTGCTGGTGGGAATGCAAACTGGTGCAGCCACTATGGAAAATAGTATGGAGATTTCTCAAAAAATTAAAATAGAAATATCATATGACCCAGCCATCCCACTACTGGGTATTTATCCAAACAACTTGAAATCAGCAATTCCAAAAGTCCCATGCACCCTATGTTCATTGCAGTATTATTTACAATAGCCAAGATGTGGAAGCAACCTAAGTGTCCACCAACTGATGATTGGATAAAGAAAATATGGCATATATACACAATGGAATACTACTCAGCCATAAAAAAAGATAAAATAGTCCCATTCACAACAACATGGATGGACCTTGAGGATATTATGTTAAGTGAAATAAGCCAGATAGAGAAAGACGAACTCTGTATGACTCCACGCATAGGTGGAAGTTAACTATGTAGACAAAGAGAACTGATGGGTGGTTACCAGGGGAAAGGGGGGGTGAGGGGAGGCCACAAAGGGTGAAGTGGTGCACCTACAACATGACTAACAATAATGTACAACTGAAATTTCACGAGGTTGTAAACTATCATAATCTTAATAAAAAGTAAAAAGAAAAAAAAAACAGCACAAGTGTGTTGTCTTACAGTTCTGTGCATCAGAAGTCCAGCAAGGGTCTCCCCGGGCTAAACTCAAGACTTGCAGGCCTGCGCTCCCTCTGGAGGCTCCAGGGAAGAATCTGTTCCATTGCCTTTTCCAGCTTCTAGGGGCCACCTGCCTTCCTCGTGCCCCTTCCTCCACCTTCAAAGTCGGCAACACCCATTCAAGCCCTTGTCATAACACGTCACTCTGACCTCCTTTGCTGCCTCCCTCTTCCACTCTTAAGGGTGCTTGTGATTATACTGTGTCCATATATAATCCAGGATAATCACCCTATCTTAAAGTCAGTTGATTAGCAACTTTGATCTACTAATCTTCAATCCCCCTTTGCTATTAATGTAAATTGTTCATAGATTGTGGGGATTAGGATGTGGGTTTCTTGAGACAGGCGTTATTCTGTCTACTTCATAGAGGTTGCTAGAGAATTCCAACCCAATCTAGCTTAAGCAAACAGGGCTCTTTACTGGAAAGATGCTGAGATATCACAGTACTTTAAGGGCAGCCCAGCCTCGAGAACAGAACACAACCAGGAATCCTCTTTCCCAGTCTCTCATCCATGCTTTGCTATACTTCAGTAGGTCGTGTCTTCCACTGAAGACTGGG
The DNA here is from genome assembly GCF_041296265.1 of Equus caballus. Lineage (NCBI taxonomy): Eukaryota > Metazoa > Chordata > Mammalia > Perissodactyla > Equidae > Equus > Equus caballus. The sequence continues at coordinate 13,095,729 of NC_091684.1, forward strand.
TCCCTGTAACCTTGATCGACACGTCAGAATATGGCTGCCAGCAGTTATCGCATTTTTACATCTTACATTCCAGGCATCAAGAAAGGGAGCTTGCTCTCCCCTCCTTTGCTCTCTCTTTTGCTCTCGCTGTCTTCCAGTTCCAAGCTATCAGGGAAGACGCTGCTTGGTCCATCTTGAACCAAGGTCTTATAGCATTTTGGCTAGGGATTCAAAAAGGCTGCTGCACAGAACCACAGAAATGCAGTAGGAGTAAACACGAGATGAGCAGTTCCCAAAAAAGGTGAAAGAGTGGTAATGAGTAAACAAATCAATAGGTATTTACCATAGTGACTAAGTTGAGGCAGACATCTTCCTGGCACTCAAGGACCCTACGGACCAGAGGAAGATACAGGAATACACAAATTTCAACATAATGGGATGACTGTGATTATCAGAGTCTGCACAAAATCCTGTGGGGACTCAGAGTGACCCCTTCCAGCAGCAGAGTTCCATGAACTAAAATGTAAGGTGGAATAGAGGGAGCAGCCCAAGATGAAGCTGGATAGAAAGGGAAGAAACAGATTCTGAAACGTCTTCAACAACAAGCTAAGGTCTTCCTTTCAAAGGAGGTGACCAGCAATAGACCAAACTTGTGTTTTAGAAAGATCACCGCGCACTGGTTAAGCAGGGGGTTGGCAATTGCTAGACAGGGCAAGACTTAGTCCAGAGGCACAAGTTAGGAAGGTCTTACCACAGTCCAGAGGAGAGCCCAGAAGTGGGCTGAAGCATTGGGATGGAGATGGGGAAGGATGGAGTCACCTTCAGAACGGAATTTCAGAAGGCAGAGGAGAGCAGAGCTGATTAAGAAGGGGAAAAGAAATCTTGGCGGTCCCGGGTGGTAACTGTGGCTGGGATCTGGGATCCAGGCTCCAGAGCAGCGATAGACTGCTGACTGGGAAGGAATTGAATCTAAACTGATTTTTGGTGACTTTCAGTCCTCCAAGAGTGTGCTGGTCAAATGTTTAACTACTGGCTGGGGGCAGGGTGCTGGGGATCTGTAGAGTTTACTGATTTCCATGGTGCAAATACTCCTACCACGGCCAATTTCAAACTACCACCATGAAGTTACTGAATGCAGAGTTGGGAAACCAGCCAGTAGCAGCTGGTTCCAGCACACCCCCGGCTTTTCATTCTTCATCATGATGCTCCTTTAAAATTGCTGTGTCCCATCCAAAGGAGAAGCCGATCTCTAGATCAAGGCTTCTCCAGCTGAGCCTTGAGGAGATCCGTTTCTCACCTACCTCTCCTGTCCAACATTCTCGCGGCCTCCTCTGCAACTGAACATCCAAACACAACACAAAGGAGAGAAGAAAACACAGTAGGCATGCAAATACTTGGCCAGATATTGACAAGAGCAGCTAGTCAATGGTTGAATAGAGGATACAGTGGGTAAAATGGGAGGTAGTGTGGTACAGCAGCTAATAATGATAGACTTGGAAGTCAGACCACCTGGGTTTCAGTTCAGTTCTTCCGTTTACTAGCTCTGTAACTTTGGCACAGTTATGTATCTGATCGTGATCTGCAAGATGGGAATGTAACCGACAGTACTTTCTTTGTAGAATTATCGAGTGGCTGTAGGAAATAAGGTGCGTAATAAGCGCTCAGTATGCACCTGATGATAATGATAATGAAAACTCCGTCTCAGTCATCTATACTATATGCTGCTAGTGGAGTTATGACCAGAGGAAAATGGCTTTCACTACTTTGTCGACTTTGATAAGGAATTGCATGGGGCATAGTCAACATTATGTTGGAGGCTGATGTCCCTGAAGTCTGAGAGTTTGGGAATGTGTTTCGCTCAACGCTGTTCCCAGAGCACAGCACGGGGCCTGGGCCATAGAAGGGGCTCAACAAATATTTTTTCTACCTAGATAGAGTGCTAAATGCTGCAGGGTCTACGCAAATGTGTAATATATTCAGCTGACCTTCAAGGAGCTTAAACCAGCACATGTTTCCAAGACACTGATGACATTTGTGTCTGCCTCAAGACGGAAGTTTCCTAAAAGTTACCAATGAGACCATCAGTAACAAAGGGTACCACACACACATTTATCTCCAAAAAGCAAAAGCAAATTCCTCTCCAAAAATGGCAGCTTAAGTGTTTTCTTTACTTTCATAAAAAAATAATCAAATGTCAGCCTTGTAAATATTTATGATCCTAAGCAGACAGTTCATATTTGAACATCAATTGTTTAAAGACGGTTGGGGTGCTTTTTTGATGGAAATCTTGTATCCTACACGTTCCTTGTACACAATACTTAGAAAACATGGCTTTAGAATATTTTCCAAGATGAGGTCAAGAAGGTAACTAAACGTGATTGTATGGGCCCGTCCGAGCTTCATTTATTCCCGCCAGTGCATTTGTAAACGTTAGAAGCAAAGAAGTTTCACCTGCCAGGAGGCCACTGTGACACTGATTCATGATTAAATACGATTTGGGTCATAGTGTTTCTGCTTCTCAAATGAATTTCCCAGTAGAACACAACAGGGAAATGAGAGAAAGGGCAGAGAAGTCACCACAACTGTGATGCTTGTTAAGTATCCCAGCAAGACAGGGGCAGAGCAGTGTGGCCAGGCACTCTATGATCTTGTGCCAATAATGACCTATGACTTTAAATGAGTCATCTGGGCCACAGTTTCCTCAATAGGAAGAAAAAATGTTAAAGATTATATAAATATTAGGCATTGTTAATGTTCTATTAATCACTTGTTTAGAAAGTATAACTATTTCTGAACTTCTGAAGTGCCTTCCTTCTCTAAAACACAACGGTTCTGTCAACTTGATAATGGAGATCCAAGAATCACAGGAAAAATGGATGTATTTTACTCAGCTGCTCAAGAATAAGCCCCAAACGCTCTGAAACCGTGAGTCTCCAGGGTCTCATCCCACCAGTACTCTGCCCAGAGCAAAACTGTCTGGGCATTACTTAAATTTCAGTTTTTGTCCATTTTTTCTCTACTCTGCTAGAAAAATCAAGAGAAAGGAAAAAATAGAGAGGCCTTAAAAGCTGTCCATTAAGACTGTTTACGAATCAACCAGACCACGTAAATTTGTCAAAGCTCAAAAATCTACAGTCGCTTACCAGGATGTCTTTGGTATGATTGGCCAGTTGGTAGAGCAAGCTAGTCACTTACAATAATAACACCTAATTGAAATGGAATTGTTGGAGCATGAGAGGTTCTATGCAATGAATTTTCCAGAAAACTGACACATAAGGATGAAAACTTTTATTTGTAAGCATGAAGGGCAGAGCACTTTCTAAAATAGCCTACTACCCTCGCTGCTTACGCCAAAGATGATGAGCTCAACTAAGCCTTTTCAGGGATTCAGGTTTGCCATCATTGAATATCCATGATTTTACAAAACTGTGCTCATTTATCATATCCCACTGTCCAGGCTGATAAGGCCAGGCACTAGCTTTCCCAGCCTGCCTTGCAGCTACTGCCTGAGCACGTGACTCAAACTTGGCCAATGGTGCATTCTGAGGGACTTCCAGGAAGGGGGTGGGGGCTTGTTTTTATTTCTGGGTTTTTTTGCTTGTTTGTTTTATTTTGTTTTGAGTTCAAATAAAAGGAGAGGAGAAGGAGATAATGACTCTTCTATGCTGGACATAGATGTGTTCACCTGTGAGGGGGGCCATGGTTACACTCTGAGGATGGCAGACACCAGAGTCCTTGGAAGCATCCCTAAGCCACCGAGTTAAGCTTGGAGAGGACCCCTCTCCCCTCGTCCTGGACTTCTGGATAAGAAAATAACTGTTTTCTTGTGAGATTGTGGCAGTCAAGGGATCCTTTTCTTGCATCTAAAAGCACTTAGGATATAGACAAGCTGTCCAGGAAAGACCAAATAAGGGTTCAGAGCCAAACTGTTTGTGGAACAGGTGACCTGTGGCCCTTCTGAGTGTGTAACCACATAAGTGGACATTCAAGGTGGCCTTTTGCTGCACTGAAAAAGATGAAAGATCTTGGTTGCTAGTGTGTGCTTATAGGCCCCTGGGTTGCAAGGCAGTGGACCCCAGGGAAGGGCAGATAAGGGTGTGGTTTGGAGTCCAGGTGAACAAGGTGTGACACAAAGTATAGCCATGAAGAACCTGGGCCCTGGGCTCTGGCCAAGTCCCCACTCCATCACATAACAGAAGTTACATAAGTTTCCTGTGCCTCTTCCTTAAATGGGACAGCAATAGTGCCCTCCACACAGGGCTGCTGGCAGGACTGAATGCTGAATTTTACGGGATCTATCATCTCATGGATTGTAAGATGTGTCCCAATTTTAGAGACCTTAAAATGTAGGGAGTGGGAGGAAAATGTCTTTGAATTGGTGAAATATGGTGAGTTTGTGTATGTGAAGTTCTCAGAATGGTGCCCGGCATGTAGAAAGGGCCATGGAAATGTTTGCTGTGGTTATTGGAGCTGGAGAAAGGGCTTTTCTCTCAGGCTTCACTTGGGATGTGCAGAGTGGCCCCTCAAGGCCTGGTTGCTTGGGAAGTATCAGGAGGGAGCATGGAGACTGACAGTCTCGTGGAGGGCACCACCTGCCCTGCGGGTGAGCGACTCCAGTGGAAACCAGAAAGGCTTGGGGCCAGGTGTGGGTGGAGCAGGACCTTGCCAGAGCCAGGTGGGGACAGCTTCATTTGACACACAGGCTGACAAGCCTCGGACAGCTCGTTTACAAGAGCCACGTTGTGTGGGCTATTGCGGGGCCAGCTCCACTTGCCTGTACATTAAATGTCCCCCGATCACGCTACATGTCTGAGCTCTGATGGTGCTTTTTGACCATTCTTGGACTCCCCCCTCACCAACAGGCTCAGGCTGCTCACTGCTCACAGCACCCCTTCTTCTTCCAATTGCCTTCTTTTAACCTTCCACGTCTAGGAGGTCGGAAAACCAAATGTCATCAACTTGCTAGAAGGACTCTCCTATGAGTAAAAAGTATATAGTCACTTCATTATTCCCTCCAGTCACTCAACAGATACTATCAAGCGCCTACTCATGTAGATGCTGTCCAGGCATTGGGGACCCAAAGGAACCAAGAGAGACCAGCCTCCTGCTCTGATGGGGTTTACATTTTAGTAGGACAGATAACAGAGATAGATAACATCCAATTAAAGTAAATGAACAGTATGATGCAGGCAATTATAACCAGTGTGCAGCAAGGCAAACAGCGTGAAGGATGAGAGGAGCAGGGGAGCAGGGTGGGGAACCTGGGGCCAGATAAATGTTTTAGATCAGATCAGGGATGGCCTCTCCTGAGAAGGCGACATGCAAAACAAGACCTGGATGAAAGATGGAGTCAGACTTGCAAAGGTCACACAGAGGTCCCCAGGCAGAGGCCTGAGCAAGTGCCCAGACAGGAGACAGGAGGAAGTTCACGGTATTTGAGTGGGAAGGAGGCCACTGTGGCTGGCAGCAGTGCGCCAAGGGAGAGGCCACATAAGGACTTGGTGTTACTGCAGTAGCGGCGGGAAGCCGTGGCAGGGTTCTTTGTGGTCATGATTCTGGTTTTGTTTTCACTCCCTGAAAGAAACACTGATTTGTCTTTTAGAGAGATCACCGTGGCTGCAGGGCGGAGAATGGACTGTGGCAGCCAGGAGAGGAAGAAGGGAGCCTACCAGGAGGCCTGCAGTCAGGAGAGAGAAGACGGTGGTCAGGACCGGGGTGGCCGCCCTGGAGGAGGTGAGAAGTGTGCAGATTCTGGATACATTTTGGAGGAATGAGGTTTGTTGGGGGTTTTATAGCGTCCCCCAGACATACATGTCCACGTGCTAATCCATGACACATGTGAATATGATCTTATGTAGAAAAAGGGTCTTTGCAGATGTTATCAAGTTAAGGTGAGGTCATACTGGATCAGGATGGGCCCTAAATTCAATGACTGGTCTCCTCTTAAGGAGAGAGAGATGTGAAGACACAGAGACACACAGGTAAGGAGACAAGAGTAGTGCAGCCAGGAGATAAGGAATGCCAATGTTGCCAGCAACCGGCAGAAGCTGGGAGAGGCAGAGAAGCGTTCTCCCCTAAAACCTTCAGAGGAACATGGGCCTGCCGACCCTTTGATTTCAGACTCTGGCCTCCAGAACTGTGTGAGAATAAATTTCTGTTGTTTTCAGACAGACTCAGTTTATGGTAATTTGTTCTGGCAGCCCTAGGAAACTAAGACAAGGCTGTGAGAGAGAAGAGCGTGTTAAGAGAATGGCAGGGCGTCTTGCAGAGCAAGAGTAAAGGGAACACATATTTTAATGATGGAATGAGCTTTCTATAGAGGTCATAAATTACATACTCACCTGCAGTATGCACCAAATTCTTTGGAGTGCTGATGGAAATGATGGAAATGGAAATCAACTCTGGGGATACCAATTGTGTAACCAAATCAATTGCACATGGCCAAGTGGGTCTCACACCCACTCTTTTCCCTTTCATCACCTCTCTGCTCACTGGTGCCAGCAACGCCACTCTAACAAATTTATGCCACTGGGAATATGCCATTAAATCCACCATGGACAATGATCTGTGGAGCCTTATCTGAGCTTTGAAAAGATTTCCTGCTTTTGAGTCAAAAGATCATTAGACACAGTTCAGAAACAAACTACGAACCAGTGTTTTAAGACAAACTGACTGTTGTAGTGAGCCCTTAATGGAATCGTGAAACAGACCCAATCTCTTGGAATTTTGCAGCATAGAATGTTTGGAGAGCCACCCTAAGAGAACCCCATCATCAGTGCCTGCTGCTCCCTGCCTTGGACTGTGGGGAGCCATTTGTGTGTGGGTCTGCTCAGCCAGTGGTCACCTCCTTGAGGACAGGGATCCTGTCTGGTTTAAATTTGTTTTCTTTTAAGCCTAGTACATTCATTTATTGAATAAATATTTATGGAAACTACTCTGCTAAGCCCCCAGGCATCCTTAATAAATAGTTGCTGAATGAAATTAAACACATTACATTCTCTGGTTGAAATAAAATCACATGAACAGAGGAAGGAAGGAAGGAAGAAAGAAAGGAAGGGAGAAGGGACTTGCTTATTTGTTAAAAAAAGAAAAAGAAACAGAAAAAAATAGTAGAAAAGACTTGTGTGAAAGATTGTAGGCTCTCTATACCTGAAGAAGACTGAGACGAAAATAGATAATGGAGAAAGTCCCCTTGGAAGACACTTAAGCAGGACTGGGGCAATATCAAAGTTCCATCAAGCTCTAGGCTATGATGTTCCACTGAGACGGGAAAGACAGGAAGGTAGGGTACTTGAGAACACAGATCTCAGAGACAGACTTGAGTTTCGACAAACTTGGAGGCCAGGCGGCCGTGTGCTAATTACAACTCCTACTGATCTTCACAGCTCCCTGTCCTTTCATACTGATCACTCGTCCCACTTGGAAATCAGGTGTGTGTTTGTTCAGTTTATCATCTGTTCTACTCGAGTACAAGCTATGCGCTTCATGACTATTTGCTCATTGCAGTACACCCAGCACTAGGCACACGCAGCCAGTCGATAGGGATTTATTGAACAAATACATGAATCATTTTGTTTAAGTTACTCAATCTCCCTAAGCCTCAGTTTCCTTGTTTGTAAAATAGGGACTATAGTTGTATTCCCTTCTCCAGGGCTATGAGGGCCAAACGAGATAAATTATTCCAATGCTTGGCTCAGAAGAGGTGTTCAATAGATGATGAATATCAAGTTATAACCAATGTTGTTGACATTATTATGGATGTAAGAGCTAATTTATTCAAATATTAAAATGAAAGGAAAGCTAGAGCACCGTTAAAAAGGTAAACTCGTTATAAAAAGACATTTGGAAAAATGCTTAATAAGATGGGAGGCCTATCAGACTGAAATAAAGGCATAGAGACATAAATTGGGTAAGGGCGGACTTCCCCTCAGGAGGCCGGAGGTGCTCCCCAGGTGTCAGAAGGAAGAGGGTACTAAGGCATTTCCCCTTGGTTACTGCACTTGCTTTGACAGCATCTCCAAAGGGGCAATGTAAGAGAACAGCAGTGGCTACACTTTATCACAGAAACAAGCACAGCCTCTCCCTGCCAGCCTCAAGCGAGGTTTGCTCCTTAATACTTGAAAGGAAATACATTATCAAAATTCTTGTCTGCATCATCCGGTTTGCCACCTAAGAATTGCATTCTCTTTATTTGTCAAGTGCATATTTTCTCTTTACTTTTTATCAGACTTTATCTTAGAACTACTCAACAGTTCCAGAAAGCTGAGAGGTTATTGTTCAATCCACATCTTGCGATGTCACGATAACGTACACCCAGATCCTGGTCATAATTCACAGTCCCCTGTAGCTTGTTTATTTCTAGTCAAACTTTTTGAACTTCAGCTTGTACCTGAAAACATTTGACCTAGCACATCACTGGGGGGACCCTGGTTCACTAACACTCTTTGAAACAAACCCATGACCAGCTTCCACCATGAAGTTGAGATGTTGGGTCTCTAAATGTAGACTCCTGCACCATTTGTCTCTTGGCTCCAGAGCCATCTGAGACATCTCTTGTGATATATCGAGTTAAAAATTGTTCTTGTCCTATCTCTTTAGTCCAGCCATCAATGAACTTTCTGTACAGGGTCAGGCAGTAAATATTTTAGGATTGTGAGCCAGATGGTCTTTGTTACAACTACTCAACTTTGCCATTGTGGCCTAAAAGTAGCCACAGATAATATATAAATGAATGGGCATTGCTGCGTTCCAATAAAACTTTATTGACAAAACAGGCAGCTGCTGGATTTAGTCTGAGAGCCATAGACGGCTGGCCCCTGCTTTAATTATCTGTAGTTCCCCATATTTAGAGAATCAGAAAACTAAAAGACTCTTTCCTCTTGAGAAACTAAAAGGAAACCCATTCTAAAAGTAAACAAGACAACTAGCTCATTTGCCACCAAATAAAGTATAGTTATCTAAAAAATGCCCCACAAATTATAGTTCTTGCTGTTTTGTTGTTTGTTTTGGTTAATTCTTCCCAGACTAACTCCATGGGAGCAGGAAATAGACAGCAGAACCCCTTTTTCAAATGTCTCTCACATAGAACCCTGATGAATAAAGCCAAGGGATGTGAGGAAGGGGTTCTTCAGGCGGTCTACAACTTTACTGCTTCAGATAAATTCTTGAGTATTTGGAGATGGCCTGTGGTACCCCTGCAGAGCCCAGGGGTGTCACAGAGCCCAGCGTGACAAACACTGGCAAAGAGTAGAGACGAGGGGGCTCAGAGTTGGAGAGCTGAACTCTAGACCAGGCCGTATCCAGTTTCTTTGGAAACGTCAGAGATACGAGGAGACAATAGGCAGAGCCCCAGAGGGATTCAGAAGTTGATCTTGACTCTGACACGCCAGGTCCTGATTGGGGTCCTTGCAGATGCCCAGCTGGCCTTCTGTGGTCTGTGCCTAGTTTCCCTGCAATAAATTTTGTTTTGTCCTCTGTTTAAGTTAGGTTGGCTGTGAGTCTGTTCTTTACAACCAAAAAAAATTCCTTAAACAAATTAGCAGCAGAATTAGGTTTAATGACATTTCAATCCTGTTTAGCTTATGCTGAATGGGCCAAATGAATCCTGGAATGTAATTTTATCTGCAAATTCTTAAATTAAAAAAATATTTTTAAGTCTTTCATAAGACAAAACTCCAATTGTGGAAAGAAAAGGATTTGGGCTTTTATGCATTTGCCTACAGCTGTTTACAGTCCAAATTCCACTTCTGGAATAAAAATGAATCAGAGAATATTCAGTGCAAAGTTAAGGTAGTGATTCAAAATCAGGAGAGTGTGATTCATGAGATGAGATTAAAATAATGCTACAGCCAAGCTAAACGCAGAGGAAAGGTGTAGAGGTCGGGGAGACCCATCGTCTAAAAGGGGAAAACAACTGAGTGATGAGGCTTCGGGCATTGGGGCACATTAGGTAAGAAGAGGGCAGGAAGGCTCAGAAAAATGTCCTGAATACTGCTAATTCCACTAGAAGGCAGAATTAAACCTCTGCAGGAATTTGCGGAATTATCTTCAGAATTAACTGTGTGGTTTCTGAGCCTGGCCTCGATAAGCAGGCACAAGATGCGTTTTAGAGCATTAGTTCTCAGCCACTGGGAAGGGGTGACAGTTAGAGTTGCCCTTGGGCACTTGGGTCTCCCTTGAAGTCTATGCTGGGACCTGACATAACCCAGCAACCAGCACACGGCACACACATGGGAACAGAGCCACAGGCACCCAGGGGTCGGTGAGAAAATAGGGTGAGAAGCCCTATTTTAAAGAATTCATCCCTGTGTCTGTGTGTAGCCCTCCAGAGAGAGGAGCGCCTGGAATACTCTCCTGCTCAGACTCCAGAAAAAAAGATTGCCGTGTAAGACAGTGGGAATGGAATCGATTGGGCCTCAGGGGTCTGAAATCTGGACTTGTTACTAGCAATGCAACTGGGTAGGTCATTTTGACTTTCACTTTCCTCGTCTAGGGCGTAGGACTAGACCAGTGGTCAGAAAACTAGGGCCCATGGGCCAAACCCAGCTGCCACCTGCTTTTGTAAATAAAGTTTTATTGGAACACAGCCACACCACTTCTTTACATGTCATCTGTAGCTGCTTTTGCACTACAACAGCAAAGTTGAGCAACTGCAACATAGTCAGTATGTCCTGCAAACCCTAGAACAATTACTCTCTGGCTCTTTAGAGAACAAATTAGCCAACCCCTGTACTAAACTCTTTTTACAATATCTTCCAAATTCTCTTACTCATTCTCACGTTGCCACACACCAAGAATATGCTTCCAATGTGTGTGTAAGTGTGTGTGTGCATACATGGGAGAGAAAGAGATTCACCTTTCTCATTCGTGGAAATTATTTACAGATGATGAGTTGGGGGTGTACCCCAAGTGACTTCCCATGGGAATACTCAGCCCACCAAGAAAAGGAAGATTCCCGGGAGACAGAGAAAAGTTCGTGGTTTCTGATGGGCCCAAGGAGAGAATGAATCTGTGTCTTTCCTCCTGTAACACACAGCCTTTCTGGTGGCACCTCTCAGAGTTCTCCTTTCTTCAAGTATCGAAAATCCAGCCCGTGGTCACTGCATCCCCACACAAACTCCAAACCAAAACCAAAGTGTATAAACATCCCTCTCACCGCTTCCCTCGGTAGTAAGTTTGGTTGATCCTGCATTTATAGGATGATTTCAGTTCCAGCCACTCAGAAACTGCAGATTTCTGTTTTCTTCTCAGCTAACACAATTCAGGAAGAACAGCCAACCACCGGAAGGGTAGCCAGCTTCCATCAAACTGCACCAATTATTCACGGGGACTGCTTCTTGTTCAAACTATTCACAGGCTTGGATGTTAGGGCACGATTTTCCACAGAGAAATCTCATTCCTAGAGGGAGAAAGACACAGCAGCAGCAGCTGCCTCTGCCACCACCCCTTCTGGTGGCGGTGAAATTATGAGCTGACAGTCTCTGCCAGCTGGTACTTTTCTGATATGGGTCATTTGCCATCATGACAGGAGGACTGGGAAGGAATTGAATGATAGTTTTAATCCACGTGTTAGAAAACATACTCATATCAAAAATAAGTGTCTGTAACTATGAAGCGGTTAAAAAATATCGTTAATCCCTAAAATCCTCCATCTTTCGTGAAACAGCCCTCATTTTGGGTATTTAACAAAATTACAAAAATACATTTTGATTCCACCGTTCACATGCCCCTTGTGGCATCTTCCTTCTCCTCAACTGCATTCAGCCAGAAACTCCACTTATATTCTGCCAGCTTAGTGACCACCAGTGGAAAGTGGCACTCTGTCTTTTCCAACATCTATGTACTCATCCAGGAAAGACTCTGAATGGTTGTACCTGGGTCACGTGCCTATCCTGCACCTATCGCTCTTTCTATGAGGAAGGGGATTTCTAACGGGCCAACCTGGGTCATACACCCATTCCTCTGGCAGGGATAAGGGATCCTGACTAATACCCACCAGAACTGTAAGGAGTGGGTAGGGTCCCCAAGGAATGAGACAGGCCCTTTAAGCAGCCCAAACTATAACTACCACGATCTATCCTGCCAGCCTTCAAACGTGGTGTTTCCAAGGGCATCAGCAAGGATGGGAAGGGAAGTTAATACCATTCCAATAAAAAAGGGGATCAGTTCACCATACTGGCATCAAAAAGCACCACAAGGTGATAACAGTTTTGTGGCAATGTCGTAAAGCAGCTAACAAAACGTTTATTATTTTGTGGTAGTCAGATTTATATTATCAGCAACCACACCAAACGTAGATTTGGGATTTTCCTTACTATATTTGCTGGTTTATCTTGGTTCTCTATTATTCTTCCTTCTTTCTCCTGCCACCTTGTTCATCCATTTCCCTCTTCATAATAAAAATGGTTATCCAGTAGCCATATTGTATTCAAATGTTTGAGAAATAACAGGCCATCTTTCCTGGATTTAAGCTTCCAGAAAGGTAAGCCTTTTTGTTGGTGGTCGACATTCACTTTATAAGGGGTTTGTGTGTAAGGTGTTCATATTTCCCTGGAGGCTTCCTTATGGGATTATCAGTAAGAATCTTGAGGAATGGTCTGCGAGTCATTCTGAAATCTACAGGAATTCAAGAGGAAGGCATGGCTTTGGCCCCAGGCTCCTATCCTGAAAGGAAGCCAGCACATGGCCACAGGCTGCTAACACCCCCTGTTCTCTGCTGTCCTCTTTCTTGATCGTAGAAAGACCATTTTTAGGATTACAACTGCTCCCACAGAGCAATGAATGTTCATGGGTTTCTTTTTTTTTTTTTTTTTTAAAGATTGGCACCTGGGCTAACAACTGTTGCCAATCTTTTTTTTTTTTTTTTTCTGCTTTATCTCCCCAAAACCCCCCGTACACAGTTGTATATCCTAGTTGCAAGTCCTTCTAGTTGTGGGATGTGGGATGCCGCCTCAACGTGGCCTGACAAGTGGTGCCATGTCTGCACCCAGGATCCGAACCCTGGGCCGCCGCAGCGGAGTGCGTGAACTTAACCACTCGGCCACGGAGCCGGCCCCCATGGGTTTCTAATAGACTTTCTCTAACACTAACTTGTTAATATCCTCTGAATAAGCCTTCCTCACACCGAGTTTAAAGAGATTCCATTTAAGCCCAAGTCCCTCAAAGTGGTGTGGGGGACTGGAATTGGCCACCCCAAGATCTGCCTCTTAGGCATGAGGATTATTTTGGGCTGGTTACTTTTAAAAACTGCAGACATGAGAGAAACTCTGAAAAGAGAAGTTACCCTTTGTTAAGAGACATTTACTTTTGTAAAGGAAATCTCCATCTGTAAAGGTGTCTCCCTCTCTGTACTGGGACAGAAGAAGGGGGGATGACCTTATCTCTAGAAACTCTTATCAATACAGAAGGCAAGGACTTAAATCTGCATTATAACCTTACTCTTGTTTACTGTGCTTCTCTGGTGATCTCCCATAACTGACTCCCCCCACCCCCAACATCCTCCTTTGTCTTTAGCTGAGGATGATATTTAAGGTGAGAGCCTCTGGAATTTTGGTGAGTTGCTCAGTTTGCCTGAGTCTCTCCCACGTATACATGTTATAAAGCTTTGCTTGACTTTCTCCTGTTATTCTATCTCATGTGAATTTAATTTGTAGCCCGGCCAGCAGAAGGACCTACAGTGGGTAGAGGAAATGTCTTCCTCCCCTACAGTTGGAATGGCACATTTTCTCAAGACTGATTTTACTCAACTACTCCACTTTATTATCTTAAATACATTATTTTAACACTAAGCACACCATTAACTTGGGGAAACACCATGTTCAAATGTAAAGATCCTAGCTGTATTTAGACTTTGTGAGTTGGAAGAAAAATATTCTCCTTCCAAAGTGACTTGGAAATTCAAAGGCTTTGTGATAAGCACATGTAGAGATTTGCTTTCTAAAATCCTAAAATATTCTCTGCTATTCACAAAGTTTTCAAATGCACATGAATAAAACATTGTGATTTCTCAGGGGGAAATATCCTCAAATGTTGGCCAAACAAGAACAGCCATTTGGAAGCCCTTGGAGATTTCCTAAGGCCACAGATGCTCCAACCATCAGACTCCACAGGGCCTCTGGCAATGCTTCTGATGAGGCCCACAATCCCCAATTCCGAGGGTGTTAGGCACCTACTCTTTGGGAGGCACTATGGAAAACACAATTTCTGCCTTAATCCGGCCTTCAATTTGTGTTGTCAGAGGCACATAAAATGCTGCGAGTTCTTAACATAGTACGTTGCTGGTGTTTCTATCATGCAAGCTTGCACCTTTGCATTTTATTTTAGGATACTTTCTGTGCTAGGATTTTAGAGTTTCTCAAATTCATACCTTCTGTGGGTCCTCATTTCCCATTATTAGGGCTTTGCAAGAGCCTCGCTGTCTCTGATCTTCTGCAGTCCCTCCTCCAAACACCACCAGAATTACCTTCTGGCACCCAGGACTGATCATCCTTCCCTGGGTTTGATGCTTCTGCATTGCCTACAGAATGATAAACAAATGGTAAGCAATAGGATATTGGAGTATATGAGGAAGCCATTTGGTGTAAACTTAATTTGGCCCGACCTTGTTTTTCCAAAAGGGTCTAATGTAGCCATTTGAGCATGCCTTGTATATCTGCTTTAAGCATTGCTATGTCCCAAAGAGAGAACAAATGGCCTTAAGATAAAGATGCAACTTCTCCCATATTGTCGTTTCCTTAAGGATAAGCATCTCTCTCTAGACTAGGAATTGATTGTTGTGCTCACCTGTGACCACTCAGCTCGAGACCTGCTACCTGCTTTGTCTATCAAGACAGCAGACCTGCTACCTGCTGTGTGAATAGCTGTGCTGTGTCAGCTAGGCAACTTCATGACTGTTGTAAAAGGGATATTCCTATCACATGTGATGTATGCTCTTTGTTCCATGAGGGTATACAACCACTCTGTACACCCCACTTCTTTGGTGCCCTTCCTTCCTTGGGGAAGGAAGGCCCCAGGCTAGGCTAGTCCTCATGTCTGGCTCTTAATAAACTCACCCCAATTTCGATTTATAGATTGGTTATGGATTATTTTCATCGACAAGAATGAGATTCAAACTTTGCAGCATGGAACTTACACTTCTGGTCAAGACAGAGTAACAAGAAGATTTACCCTCCCACCCAAATTAATGAAAAAAATGGATAGAATGTAGAAAATAATGGTTTTGAAAACAGTGGACATCAGGCAATGAAGGACAGTGATCTCTGAGAGACAGAAAAGAAACAGAATGAGCCCTACAAATACTCTAGTTTACTGACTTGAGAGAGTTTAAAGGCCAGAGCATAGTGTGGATACTAGGCAAAGCCAGCCTGACTCCCTGAACTGAGGAGACAGCGTTGAGAGTCCCGAGAGACTAAGGCAGCTAGAGTCCTTAGGGCGGAGCACAGAGAGTAAAGAGCTTCATGGAGAAACGACTCCAGAAGATCTGTGGTGTTCCCGTCACGTAGTCGGCTGAGTACTGATCAGCACACGTGTGCAGAAACTTCCTAAGGCTGAGGAAAGAACCACCCCAGAGGGTTAGAGATAACGGTGCCCAGTGCTCACACAGGACTGAGAATATATCTGTCTGTCCTAGTCGGACTGCCAAACCACGTGACTCATGGGCCCTTGGGGAGAGCACATGGAAGGACCCACCTTAGTAAGGACAAGTAACTAAACTTAGACTGATCGTGCCTCTTGTCTCACCTAAAAAATCACAAAAGCAAGACCCAGAGTATCAAACTGTTGCCAATTTGTCAGAGAACAAATCTCAATAAGATCTGTAGAAACTGTTTAAAAAATCTTGTATCCAACAAGGTAATTTTCACAATGTCTGCATACGTTCAAAAATTGCCAGCCATGCAAAGAAGCAGGAAAATATAACCCATAAAGAGGAAAAAAATTAATCAATCAAAATTGATCCCCACTGACACAGATGTTAGAATTAGCAGACAAAGACATTAAAACAGTTGTTACAACAGTAATCCACACATTTAAATGTTCCATAGAGATATGGAAGATATGAAAACAATACCAAAATTGAACTTTTAGAGATGAAAACTACAAGGTCTGAGATGAAAAACACACTAGACGGGGTTAATAGCAGATTAGACATTGCAGAAGAAAACATTAATGAACTTGGAACTATCCAAAATAAAACACAGAGAGAAAAAAGAACTTAAAAAGTTAACAGAGCATCAGTGAACTGTGGGAAGAGTTCAAGTGGCCTAATAAATATGTAATTGGAGACTCCTAAAGAGAGGAGAGAGAAGGGAAGACAGAAAAAGTATTTGAAGGAATAACTGTTTCAAAAAAAGGAAAATTTTCTAAATATGACGAAAACTATAACCCACAGATCCAAGAATCTCAACAAACCCCAAGTACAAAAAACATCAAGAAAACTACAACAAGGTACATCATAAGCAACTTGCTCAAAACCAGTGACAAAGATAAAATCTTAAAAGAAACTGGAGGAAAAAAGACACGTTAAATATAAAGGATTAAAGGTAAATATTACAGTAGATTTCTTGCAGGAAAAAAATGCAAGCAAGTAAATGGTAGAACAATTTCTTTAAAGCACTGGGAAAAAATTGCCTAACAGAAATAAATATCTTTGAAAAGCAAAGATTAAATACTTTTTAAGACATACAAAAGCAGGAAGAATATATAACCAGCCAACTCAAACTACAAAAAATGTGACAGGAAGTCCTTCAGGCAGGAGGAAAATTATACCAGTTGGAAATATGGATTTACACATAAGAATGAACAGCACCAGAAACGGTAACTTCCTGGGTAAGTATATAAGATTTTTTCTTATTGTTTAAATTTCTTTAAAAGATAATTGACCGTTTAAACAAAAATAACAGCACAGTATGGGGTTAATAGCATATGTAGAATTAAAATGTATGACAAAATAGTACAAAAGTCAGAACAGGGGAAATGAAAGTAAACTATTGCCAAAGTCTTATACTATATGTGAAATGGCATAATACCATTTGAATGTAGACTATTATAAGTTAGAATGTATACCATAAACTTTAGAGGCTGGCCCCATGGCATAGTGGTTAAGTTTGGTACACTCTGCTTCTGAGGTCCAAGTTCACAGCTTCAGAACCCAGGCACAGACTTACACCACTTATCAGCCATGCTGTGGCAGTAACCCACATATTAAGTGGAAGGAGGATTGGCACAGATGTTAGCTGAGGGCTAATCTTCCTCAGCAAAAAAAAAAAAAAAAAAAAGTGTACCATAAACCTTACAGCAGCCACTAAGGAAAACAAAACAAAGCAAAGAATTAAAGCTAATAAGCCAACAGAGAAGATAAAATAGTAAAAAATATTCAATTAATCCAAAAGAAGGCAGAAAAAGAGAACAGTGAACAATTGGAGAAAATAGAAAAACAGCAGCAAAATGATAAATTTAAACCCAATCTTATGACTAATCATATTAAGTGTAAATAGTCTAAATACTCCCATCAAAACATACAGATTATCACACAGGATAAAAAAAAAATGCAAGACCCAACTATGTGCTGTGTACAAGAAACATGCTCTAAATATTCAAATGCCAAAAGGTTAAAAGTTAAAGAATAGAAAAATATATACTGTGCTAATGTTAATCAAAAGAAAGCTGGAGTGGCATAATTAACATCAAATTTTAGAGCAAAGAATATCACTGGGCATACAGAAAATCATTTCACAATGATAAAGGGATCAATTCTGCAAGAGGATGTAACAGTCTTAAATATTTATGACCCTGAGAACAGAGATTCAAAATACAAGAAGTAAAAATTGATAACTGCAAGGAGAAATAGACATGCCCACAGTGATAGTTGAAGTTTCCATATCCCTCTCTCAATAATTGCTTGAACAAATAGGCAGAAAATCAGTAAGGATATAGAAGAGCTGAACAACGCTATCAACCAACTTGACCTGAGCAACGTTTAGGGGACACTGCACCCAGCAACCACAGAATACACGTTCTTCTCAAATGCACATGGAAAATTTTCCAATATCTTCAGCCATAAAACAAGTCTGAACAGATTTAAAACGATTCAAGTTGTTCAAAGCACATTCTCTAACCAGACTGGAATTAAATTAGAAATCAATAACAGAATATCTGGAAAATCCTCAATATTTGCAAACTCTGCAGCCTGGTTTTTGACCCCCTTACAATACAGACTCAAGTTGTGTTTATAGCATTGCCTCCTACTGCTGTTAATAATAGCTAAAACTCATGCAGTGCTTACCTTGTGCAGGATTTAGTGCTCATAATGACCCTATCAAGTAGGTGGTCTTATTCCCCTTTTATAGGTGAAGAAACTGAGTCACAGGGCAGTACGGGAATCCACCTGAGGTCATAAGGTAGGGGGCGTTAGAGCTGAGATTTGCAGAGGCAGTAGGGTCCACAGCCCGTGCTCTCAGCAGCTGCCCTCCTGCCTCTCAGTGTCCTCCCTGACCACTGGCCCTCTCACGGGTAGCTCTGCCTCCTCTCCCTTCACGCCTTTGCTCAGGCCATTTCCTCTTGACGGCGTGTTCTCCCTCTTTTCCCTGTGTTAACACATGGGCTCTTCTTGCCCTCTCCATTTGGTTATCTCTCAATTCCCAGCTCAAAAGCTATCTCGATTTCATTCAACAAGAGTTCTCTGCTCTCCATAGGAATGACACAGTTCTTTTTTGGAACTCTTGAAACAATAGCCAAAATTTCTCCAGCAGTTTCTATGGTAAAACAATAGGAATACAGAGTCCAGCAGAAGAGGGGCAGGCCAGAGCTTCTCTGAGTTGAGAATTAAAACAGAGAGGTCGACAAAACCAGCACTCCTTTTTTAGTCCCCTTTCCCACCAGGTGAAGCTACCTCCCTAGTCCAACCTGCGGTTACTTCCTGGGCGGGTGTACCTCGGAGATCCTTGGCTGACAGCCCCTGCCTCAGAAGGAGCTCACGTCCAGTCTCCTGCTTTCTAGCGCTCAGCTGCCCAGCCTGGGCTGGGCCTGCCTTCTTCTTCCTGGATTCTCTCTTATCTACTTGGATTCCTGACGTTCTGCACAGTCTGACCCTGGCTCCCACATACCTCCTGATACCAGCCTGCCGTGGCACACACCATGTCACAAAGTGACTTTTTCAAAATGTAAATCTCATTGCGTCTTTTCCTGCTCAATACCCTTCAACAGGATAAAGACCAAAACCCTGTACTTGGTCTACCGGGCACGGCGTGGCCTGACCCTACTAACCTCTTACCCCATCTCACAGCATACTCACCAACCCTCTGAAACCCAGACATACGGGCCTCTCTCTCCACCCCTCCTCCAAATCCTTCCTCCCAGTTAATTCCTACCCTTCCTTTGGGATTTCAATTAAATCCTCTCTTCCTCAGGGAAGTCATCACTGACCTACCCAATAAACCATTCCTCCATTATAATTCCCGAGAGCCTTACGAGCCCGTCCTTCCACAACCTTTGTCACAATTACAGTATCGTATTCACTGGGTGACTTTTTTGGCTAGCGGTGGTCTGCTCTACCAGACCATGAGCTCTCTGAGGGCAGGGACTCTGTCCATTTTTGCATCCCTGGCATCTTGCTCACAGTTGGCCCTCAAGAGGCATTCATTCAACGAGCGACTGAAGAAGCTTGGTAAGCCAGGTATGACATGAATGATATGGACTGTGAAATAATATCAGTTTTCTCGTCTTTCACTGGACATCTTTCTCTCTCTCCCAGGAAGCCTCCTTCCTGGTCTGAGGACTCACAGGCCTGAGACAGCATCTTCGGGCTCTAGTTCTCAGAGAGGCCCGGTCCCTAATGTATTTTGACATGCTTTCTCGTAGCAATTGTTCTTTGCCTCTACAATAGATTGATCAAATACCCGTAGGATGATGTTTGCCGCTGTTCCACCAGCATAGTTTTACTGCGATGGCCTCCTGTCTGCCTCTGCGGCTAAATGAATTTACAAAGCACATCTTCCCCGGAGCTTGCAATTTATGTACATGAACTTGGGCTGACGGGATTACTGATGAGTGACAGAGCACAATTGAATCAAAGTGGTCCTTCCAAATGAATGTAAACACATTTAGGATTCGGGAAAAGCTGATGCTAGCTTCATTTACATCTCCCCTACCTTGGAGACAACAATAAGGACTTTCATTTATCTCATGTTATCATTGTCTAGAAATCATCGAACTCCCTGTAGGTCTTGAGCCAAATAGATTTCAGGTAAACATTCTCTGCTCTGCACTGACCCCAAATCAGATCTGCAGAGGCCGTGACTTCCAGTCCTACGGCCTCTCTGGCCCTTTCTCCTGGTTCTTGTAAGTTCATCTAGTTCCAATAGCTTTCAGGATTTGGGGTTGGGTTTAAATTACCTTCCTCCTATTGGCATTTGTATTTTTATTTTATTCCTCTTTTTGTCCCAAGGGATTAGACTGTGTGGTTTCATTTGGCTCTAACACCATTTGTATACTGTGCTCCACGGAAGGGAAGCAAGCAAAATAGGATGGGAGAGTGGTTTTCCAAACAGAAAGGGAAACAGCATTGCTTTGCATGGCCCGACCTCCCGACAGCCTAGTTCTCCGGTCTGATGTTGGGGCCCAGAGAAGGGAAAGAGCAGATGCAAGTTTCTCATGCTCCTCATCACTCCCAGAGATGTCCTAAGGAGCCTAAAGTGCCATAAAACTGCACCTAAAACCAAAGCTTCTGGCTATAACCAACCACTGGAATGAGAAAGTTCTAGCATGTCCCAGAAAGCCTTATCACTTTATGGCAGCACCCCTGTGATCACAAAGTCCTGGGCACTTTCACTTCTGACGTCTCAAAGTTTCTCTCTGATATTTACTGCTTTCACATTCATCTCATTTGATCCTCAAAAATACTGTGAAGCAAGCAGGGCAGAGTTTATCATCCCCGCTTTGGAGATTCAGAAACTAAGGCCCCGTGTAGACACCTGCTCCTTCTTCCTGCGCTGTCTCTTTCCCCTCTTCTTCTGATACTGGTGTCTCCCTCTCCCTTAGGAAACTTCTCTTCCCATATCACAGTTGGTTTTGATGAGGCCGTGGATCACACGATGCTGCTGCCACTGCTGCTGCCTCCTGTATTGCTACCACCTCCCTGAGCTAAAAGTGAGAGGCAGACTCTCTGTCTCCCGGAAATTTGAATCCAGCAGAGAACTTTGAGGCAGAAGGCTGTTGGAATCAAGGGACAGCCCATGAGGTCTGCTGCTGAGATCCCTGGAGACACCCAGTTGCTCAAATCTCCCTTTCTTTTATAACCCTCCCAAGTCTCCTCCTAACAAATCTTTCTTTTCTTGCTTAAGTTAATCAGAGTTAGTTTCTGTCACTTGCAACTAAAAAACTCAGGAATAGGTTTGTAATTTGCCCAAGCTCTAGTCTGGATCACAGGTTACCAGTGTCCTTCAGGCTGTGTCATGGAGTAGAAGATGAGTGGTAGTAATATTTTACCCAGCACAGAGAAGATGGCAGGACTAATACACTGAACATAAAGCTCATTCATTATCTAGGGAAGTGGTTCTTAACTAAGGGTGATTTTGCCCCCCAGGGAACATATGACAATGTCTGGAGATATTTTTGGTTGTCATGACAGGTGGGGGTAGGGTGGGTGCTGTTGGTCTTGAGTGGGTAGAGGCCAGGGATGCTGCTAAACATCTTACAACGCACAGGACAGTTCCACCTCCCGCAGCAAAGAATTATCTGACCCAAAATGTTAATAGTACCAAAGTTTAGAAAACTTGATCTGGAGAAAAGGAGTTACTCACCATGTTAGCCAGGATACCACTAGGCAGTGGTCCAAAAGAAGAGCTCCAAATTTTCAATGGCTTAATACTTAGCTCATCAAATGTTTACAACTTGTTGTTGTAAAGTCTACTGTGAACTGGTGACTTTTTCCTGGAATGACTTGATTATCTAGACTGTTCCATCATGTGACACTGCCATTTCAGCACATAGTTTCCGAGTTAAGTCAGGGGATCTGAGAGCTGGAGGGTTGCAGGTATTTATTTATTTATTTATTTATTTATTTATTTATTTTTGCTGAGGAAGATTTGCCCTGAGCTAACATCTGTTGCCAATCTTCCTCTTTTTGTATATGGGCTGCCACCACAGCATGGCCACTGACAGACTAGTGGTGCAGGCCTGCACCTGGGAACCAAACCCAGGCCACCAAAGCGGAGCTCACTGAACGTAACCACTAGGCCACCAGGACTGGTCTGCAGGCAGGCTTTTATTTTATTTACTTATTTATTTATGTATTTATTTAAGATTGGCATCTGAGCTAACAACTGTTGCCAATCTTTTTTTTTTTTTTCCGCTTTATCTCCCCAAATCCCCACGTACATAGTTGTATATCTTAGCCGCAGGTCCTTCTAGTTGTGGCATGTGGGATGTCACCTCAACATGGCCTGATGAGCGGTGCCATGTCCGCGCTCAGGATCCGAACCGGCCAAACCCTGGGCCACTGCAGCAGAGCACACGAACTTAACCACTCGGCCACGGGGCTGGCCCCCTGCAGGCAGGCTTTTAAATGCTCCAGCCTAGAAGTGACATCTGTCACTTCCACTCACGACCCATTGGTCAGAACAAGAAACCTAACTGCCAGGAGGCTGGGAAAAGAGTGAGGTCAGGGACAATGCAATGGATACTGAAGAGTAAATGATTCTGCCACACCACCCACATAGCCTAGTGCTGTTATATTTTATTAGACACAGAAATCTATCTGTACAAGGCATGACTAAATTAGTGGCTAATTACCTAAATATATCCTGTGCAGTGTATTACTCAGTTATCTCTTGGAACCCAGGCTGTTTTTGTTTTTTTTAACCTCAAAGAATTAATTTGCTATAGCAAGCCCCTACTGCAGCCAATAATTCTTATCTCTAAATAAGGGTCATTAAGGCCTGTTTTGCTTGTGGTGTTCGGACTATGAACTGCAACAGACAAGCCACCGCTGGCTAAATTCCATTGATTCAAAGGGCATTTCCTTCCAAGAAGGACAGAGTCACATAAATGAAATTATACCCATACCTGACGCAGAGCATTTATAAGCGAGACCAATATATTTTCATTGCAAATAATTAGTTGGACTCAATTTATGCAGAGATGTCATATTGCAGTCAGGAATTTTAAATATGCATGAGGCAGAGTTTCTCAATCATTTGGGACCGTGTTTCTTATCCGTGGGCAGAGTCACTCCAGCAGGCTTTTCCAAAAATAAATGTCCAGGCTGATCCTCCGAATTTCTCATTCAGCAGAGGTATACTCATTAAGATTATTGAGGTTGCAAATAAAGAATCTAATTCTGGCTAACTGAAAAGCAAAGGGGAAGGGTTTCTAGAAGGATTTTAGTTTTCTTGCAGGACCAAAGACAGAACTGAGCGGCCAGGGCTTAGGAACAGCAGCACTGGGCACTGCGGGAAATGCAGTGGCAGGGGCCCAGGGGCCTCTGAGAGCTTCCGGGTATCTCACCTCCATCACCCTCCCCTGTTTGTGAATGTCCACATAAGTTTACATTTCCCACAAGGTGCTGCTGGGTGGGCGTGGCTGACAGAGGCATCCCCGCCTTGGGATCAGTCAGCTCTGGGGAGTGGCTTTCATTAAGCTGTGAAACCCTGGGCAAATGGCTTGACTTCTTTATGCTTCAGTTTCCTCCCCTGTGCAATGCAGACGATCACAGAGCCTGTTGCTGGAGGAAGTGTTGTGAGGGCGTCTGCATTTCCAGTTGGTGTCTACCACCGTCTGGATCTAGAACACGTGTAATTTGGAAGTAGGATTGGGTGTTTTAATCATCGGATTTACTGAGCGCTTACAGTGGGCCAAGCACTATACGAAGACTTTTACTCGCATTATCCCATTTAATCCTCAAAAGACACCTTATAAGGCAGAGACCTCCAGCGTCTGATACCTTGCCTGGAACGGGGCAAGTGCTCCCAAAATGTTGAATGAATGAATGGGGATGCCACCGCCAAGCACTTCAGCCAAGATTGCAGGAGGCAATCTCCACAGGCGGAGGCCCCCCACTCTCAGAGCAGTGTTCCATTGGAGACCCCAGCACCTGCTGGACGGAGGAGTGGAGCTCGCTCCTCTCGTGGGACCACCGTTCCAGTTGGTGACCCCTCTTTCTAACACTTGTCCCTATTTTTCAAGAATGTATTCCTTACGTATGCAAGTACAGGACTGCCCTTTTTTTTTTTTTATTTCTTACAGAGTTTTCATGTGTGGCACAGGCTCCAAAAGCAGGCAGATCTGGCCATGATTCTTTATACCTCCTCTCCTTTCCCAAAGTGGGACTTTCCGAAAATTATTATCTTTTTCTGAGCCTCGGTTTTGCAATCTGTGAAAGGGGGTGAAAGACAATAAATAACTCAGCACTTGTAGCATAGGATGTGTGTGTGTGGAAAAAGCACAATCTTTGACACACAGTAGGGGTTCAATCAGTGTTAGCGAAAATAGCATTTAATGATCATTTTTATTGATGATACTGTAGCTGGTGAAGGAAATTGATGAAAGTAAACTAATCCCAATGCAGTAACTGACTTTTAAAGTCTATCTGTGTCCTTGAGATTGTCCCTTTCTTCTCACCTATAGAACATGGATTTGGAACCAGACTGCCTGAGGTTGAATTCAGATTCACCACTTACTTGCTGCGTGATCTTGGGCAAGTTTCTTCACCTCTCTGTACTTCAATTTCCTCATCTGTGAAACGCGATCATATTCGTAGCTAACTCATAGGGTTGTTGTAAGGATTAAATGAACAGCTATTTATAAAACAGAAGGTACCTAAACACAGTACATACTATTTACGTTTGTTAAATGAATGAAACAGAATGCAGGGGGAATTTCTGGTCAGTTAGTATACCCAGTTAGTTGGCTTCCAGACATTCCGTCTTGATAAGGATGTCAGTTTGACAAGGTTTACTCCACTTCATTTGTGGGCTCACCATTTGGTGATTTTCCAAATTTGAATTACAGAGGACTGTCGCACTTGTGCTCATCGGAGTCGAGTCAACCTGATGGGAGGTGAGATCACGGGGTCTTGTATGAATCAAAATATCCGAAATGCTTTGATCACTGGAAACTACCGGGGTCCAGCTGTTTCCTGGCCTCAGTACAAAGAAGTGACAGCTCCTTCTAGTTGACTTCGAGATGGTGAAAATTTTATGGCACAGATGACAAAAGGGCTCTGGGAGCCAGCAGATGGTACCTGGTAAACAGGCTCTTCAAGATGAGCAACAGCTGGAGAAAGAAGGTGAGATGCCTCAGAGCAAGTTGTTTTGCATATGAATTGTTGCATTTCTGATGGTTTCCCTGAGGCTTACCAGATGGAAGACTTTTGTAAGGCTTTCTCTTTAGGTTTACCGCGAGAGGAGCAAAGTCCAGTGAACACTCTCTCACTTTTTTTTATTGCAGTAAAAAAACACACAGCATAAGATTTATCATCTCAACCATTTTTAAGTGTGCAGTTCAGTGGGGTTGAATATATTCACATTGTGGCAAAGCCGATCTCCAGAACTTTTTCATCTTGCAAAACTGAAAGTCTGTTCCCATTAAACAACAAGCCCCCCTCCCACCTCCCCCCAGCCCCTGGTAAATGCCAATCTACTTTGTTTCTATGAATTTGACGACTTTAGATACCTCATATAAGTGGAACCATACAGCATTTGTCTTTTTGTGACTACTTTATTTCACTTAACGTAATGTCCTCAAGGTCCATCCATTTTGTAGCACGTGTCAGAATTTCCTTCCTTTTTGAGGCTGAATGGTATTCCATTCTACGGGTGCACCCCATTTGTTTATCTATTCATCTATCGCTGATCATTTGGGTTGCTACCACCTCTTGGATATGTGAATAATGCTGCTATTAACATGGGTATGCAAATATCTGAGACCCAGCTTTCAATGCTTTTAGATATATACCCAGAGGTGAAATTGTTAGATCATATGGCAGTTCTACTTTTAATTCTTTGAGTAAACCCAATACTGTTTTCACAGTGGCTGCACCATTTTACATTCCCACTAACAGTGCACAAAGGTTCCAATTTCTCCACATCCTCACCAGCATTCTGTTATTTTCTGGGTTTTTTAGAGTAGCCATTCTAGTGGGTGTGAGGTGATTCTCTTTGTGGTTTTAATTTTCATTTCTCTGATGATTAGTGATGTTGAATATCTTTTTGTATGCTTATTGACCATTTGTATATAATCTTTGGAGAAATGTCTATTCAAGTCCTTTGCCCATATTTTAATTGGGTTATTTGATTTTTTTGTTGTTGAGTGCTTACATTTTGTGGATATTGACCCCTTACCAGATACGTGGTTTGTGAATATTTTCTCCCACTCCCTAGGCTGCCTTTTTGCTCTGTTCACTGATGCTCAAAAGTTTTAAAGTTTGATTTAGTCCAATTTGTCTGTTTTTGCTTTTGTTGCCCGTGCTTTTGGTGACATATCTAAGAAATCATTGCCAAGTCCAATGTCAAGAAGTTTTCCCCATATTTTCTTGTGGGAGTGTTGTGGGTTTAGATCTTACGTTTGGGCCTTTAATCCATTTTGAGTTAATTTTTGCATATGGTATAAAATAAAGATCCAACTTCATTCTTTTGCATTAGGAAATCCAGTTTTCCTGGCACCATTTGTTGAAGAGAGTCTTTCTCCTCCTTTTGACTTTAATCATTCGGAGAACAATCTGTAGGACAGCTAGAGCCCTCCTTAAAGACTGGAGAAGGCCCAACCAGCCAAGGAGGAGAGGAGTCTCACTTACACGTCCCTCACCCTGAGCCTCTGGTCCACGGTCAATGTTAGACTTGCACGTTCAGCCACAGTCCTGACTTTGCTTCCAATCACTGGATTTTAAACCGTTTTCAGCTCAGCCTTCTGACTATGGGGAATCAGGTCTGCTCCATTTGTTCCTCAAGACTTCTGAAACAATACTCCATTCAATCCAGAACCCAGTGAAGCCAGTCTCCTTTGCCAAAACTTAACTGATCAGGTTTTATTTCATCTTCTGGGTACTTATTAAACAGAATTAGGATTTTTCCTTTTCCTAATACTTGGGAGACTCCAGCAAAATACTTGTGATGTTCTTTTTAAAGTTTCATTTTATTTGTTCATTTAAACACTGTCTCTTTGCAAAAACTATCTATAGCAACTTAATGTTTAATAATTTTATCTCATTTTTTGCAAAGTTACTGATCGTTTTAGCTTAGGTAAACTGAGATGGTATAAAGCCATCATAGTTCACCGTTTGTCAACTGGGCATCCACACACACCTCTTTCAACCATTCTTAACTTCCAAATGAAGATGACAGCCAAATCATACTTCCACCTCATTTTGTGCATCTATACCATGAACAATTAAAAACATATGACCATCTTTGGGTCAGGTTCATTCCTCTCCTCACTGAGTCACACTCTCCTTTTGATATTCTATAACTTAAATACTGAGATATAAAGTTAACTACTATTAACACATCTTATGTAAGATGGTAGGGGAATGGGAAGGGAGGTAGAAAATAATTAATACACATGGGAATAACCATTACAGCTTTTGCAACTTATTTCTGCAACTGATCATGATGTCAGCCCTGATATCAGTTCCCCTACATTAAACCCAGTACATATGGGGTTAAAACCAAGGCACTCATTCCCTGCTTACTCCCTGGCTTTCCAGCTCCAGAATCCACTATCCGCCATGGAGACAAACAGCCAAGGTCACCCACCTGCAAATTCCCTTATCATCCTCCTCCCTGTAAGCAGCCTCCCAAGGTCAAATGCAGGCTGGTGGGAAAGCTCCAAACAGCAAGGCCACTGACTTCCTCCCCTCTCTACAAGCAGCCACAATCTTCTCAAACCTTTAAAACCCCTGGCCTCCCATCTATCAGGGAGACAAGATTAAATGAGAGAAATTTGAGGGCTTACTCTTGTCTCCCAGCTGATATCACCCAAAATAAAAACCATTTCTTTGCCATAAGCCTTACGTTCCAGTTTTTATTTGGCTCCTCTTGTGTGGCAGGTAAAGAACCTATGTTTGTAGGTGCTGACAATTGCATGGCAAAGCTGATATAACTTTCTTCTTTCACTACCCATTCTATATGCCTTTTGCCTTCAGGAGGCATGTCAGCTAGTCATGATTCCTCGCCTGGTGAGATGACTCAAACCTGTGATTCTAAAGGGTCTGGACTATTGGAAGTTCTGAAAGAATCATATCATTGTGTTTTTCCATTGACTTTTATCACAGGACATGGGAGTTCTAAGAGGTACCAGGAGGTACTCCTCCTTATCTCAAATACAGGGAAGCAACACTGATAGTCAGGATCACTCAGCCCAGCCAGAATAGAAGCTCTCTTCTTTTCCTGTTGACTCACTGTCATGAGGAGCCCAAAGTGGCTGGCTGGCTGGAATCCTCAACTTCCCATTTATTTGAACCATTGCTGTGTCTCCTGGTGGAAGCATTTGTCCCTTGGGCACTAAGACCTCTAGAGCAGCAGACCCAAAGTCTCAGAGATGGGAAGCGAAATTCACTCTTGTGTCACTAGAGATCATAGCGAGAAGAGCCATTCCCATGTTCACTTCTTGATTCCCAGTTCCGTGAAGATTATAGGGAAAACAGTATATTGGCTCCTGATTTAGAGCATATTACCCCAACCCTACACGGTCTTCTCACCCAACTGGCATTGTAAATGGATCTTCAAAAAAGCAATTCAATGTCTATCAGGTCAGTAGCTTCAGGATGATGGAGATATGATCAAATCAATGACGTCCATGAGTAGGAGTCTATTGATACATTTCATTTGCTCAAGCCCAATCTCATATATACCACTTACATTGCATGATGCAATGCTGCTATGCACACTCAAATTTATGGCTTGGAGGGCAACCTCGAGTTCATGATAGGTGGCTCAGGTCACAAGGTCACTTGATGGCCTGTGGGCAAGCATTTGGTGTTGCCCTGTACCACTTGGTAGATACCTGTAATAAAGAGCAACTTCCTTCAAGTTATCCAGTACACTTAGAAACAACCAATCAAACACATTAAACTCCTTATTTTCATTAAAATATTCTATGGTAGAAACTACTTAGTCACCTATAAAACCACGGGAGCAGGTGAAGAAATCTATGGAAGGCTGTTGACTTTGCATCCGTGATGAGTCTGAAGTCACTGTAGGTTGGCAGGGACGGCAATCAGGAAGAAAGCTGGACATGAAGAGGGAGAGATCAAGGATACAATGGAAACTGCAGAGATGATCTAGAACACACGAGAACAAACTGAAACCTGCAACACAAACTGGAATGTGTGTCTGTCTCTCACAGCATTAACCCTGATGATGTGGTGACCGGCACAAGAAGCTGGTGCCCCTTGCCACAGAGGTGCACATGCGCCTGCCGCAAGACCTGGAGAAGCTTGTGGAGAAGGTTTGGTGGGAGGTTAAGGAGCTGTGGGCTCTCCTGCTGCCCTGCACCAATAAAGTGAGCCAGTAACAAGGTGAAGGGCCACCAAGTCCACTCTACACTGACCAGAAGCCAATGGCCGCCCCTTCACTTTTGCTCCTAAATCTTGTGCAAGATCCTCTTAGGGCCAACCCTAATTCAGAACCAGTCATAGCAAGAAATTCTGGGAAACTTGGTTCTACCTACGTTGACATGATATAAAGCCAACACAAGGATGGAAATCATTTCTTAGCTTGCTGGAAATATCTGGGACGAATTTTTCAGGAATAAGTCTCCTACTCAATGTCACTTTTTTCTTTGATATTCATACTAAGTTGACTGCAATTATTATGTTTGATGATTATGATCATCATCACAGCTAACACTTATTGCACATTCTCTATGTGACAGATATGACTTAACTACTTTGCATCCTTAATTCTCTAAATTCTCACAATTATCCTACAAAGTAGGTCCTATTATTTCTCCACCTTACAAAGGAGGAAATTGAAACTTGGGAGCGATTAAATAGCTTCCCAAGAGTGTGCAGAGGGTAAGAAGTTGGGAAAGGCATCTGAACAGAATCAGTCTGATTCTAGAGTCCTTTCTCTTACGCACTAAGCTGTAATATTCTTAACTTCAAACAGGATAAAAATGTCAATAAAGATCTTAATCATTCTAAAATGCAAAGCATAGAATCTATGAATTTTGTTGTGAGGAAAGGGAAACATTTCAAAGAATGTTTATAGTCATAAAAATTTACAAACATAAAAATTTACACGTCACTTATACTTAATTTAGGGGTACCGTAACTTGCTTCAAATTCCCAGAAGAGCATAAGTTTCCAGCACTAGTCTATAAAGCATTGCGACATTAAATTATTTCTATTCCAGTGGTATAGGATATGAGAGCAATGCTGAAGTAAATCTGATGAGATGTTATAAAAACAAGTGAAGAGAAATGCACATTCACATGTTCTCTCACTCACCCCGTTAGCTGACGTTTGCCGAGAGCACCATATGGATAAGTGGCTGCGGGGGATAAAAAGAGAGACTGCAGCCCTGCCAAGATGCTGAGTCTACAAGAGGAGATAAAGAGAGGTTACGTGCTATTTCCCCTGCTAGAAACCAGAACGCGAGGTAGACCCAGTATCTAAGAAAAGGAAAGATCAAGAGTTTAGCGAAGGAAGAAAAATGTCATCCGAGCTTGATTTCCTTTGTCTTCACTTCTGGTGTTCATAGGAATCCAGGTCTATGGGGAAGCTCAAAACGATTTTTATTTAGGCCAAAGAGCCTTAAACTCTATGGAAACAATGACCAGGGGAGTCATGAGATCTGGGTCCCATTTTGCTGTTTCTCCCACTAACCCACTGGGTGATCGACTTCCATTCTTCTCTGGGTCTCAGTTTTATTATCTGTGAAATGGAGGAATGGGGGTGTCCTGAGGACAACAGATTTTCTTTCTAGGTCTAACAATCTGGCGTGCTATGACACTAGACTTTTTCACACAAAGAGGAACAGTTTCAACCCCCGCTCAGGGCACACTCTTGGTGCTGAATTATGTTGCAGAGGATCTGTACTGCTGTATTCTGGCTGATTTTTATTCAGTCATTTTTTTTTCAGTGTCAGTGATGGATTCACCCAGAACCATCATTACTCTGCCATTTTCCTGTAAGGCACCAGATGGCTGAAGTCACAAGTCCATCTGAGCCCCAGGAGAGAACCGAGAGCAGCTGGTTCCTGACCCCGGCCCTGGGAATGAGTATTATCCCCAGTAGGAGCCAGTAGTCCCAAATCATGAGCAATAGGACACTTCATACATTAGAGAGATAGACTCATTTTGCACAGGAAGGTACTGCTGAAGTATTCTTAAAACCACAGCAAACTTTAAAGCCCAAATAAAATGAAAGCGCATGTCATTCTTAACAAACATTTTTAGGACTGGGCTAAAAACAAATTAGTTGAAAGTGATCTGGGTAGAAAAGCAAATAGCTTGAGCTATACCAAAAAAAAGCTGTGTGTGTGTGTGTGTGTGTGTGCACACGAGTGTGTATGTGTTTGTCATCAGTCTGTGATGAGATTTTAAGATGGGAAGGCATCTAAGCTCCATGGCTGTCATGTTAAGAACAGCCACCATTGTTTAAGGCTAAGAAATCCCAGTCACTAAACCAAACATGCTACATGCTTTATTTCGTCCAATCCTCACATTAAGCTCATGAAAGATGTTATTTCTGTCGCATTCCACAGATGAGACAACAGCCTTAGACAGGAGAAATGCTTGTCCAAGCTCACATGGCTAAGAGAAGACTTGGAATTTGAATCCAGGTCTAATTCCAGACACCTCTGTCCTTCTGTTTACTTACACTGACCCTTTTTTAAGAGAATTGGACTCTGCCTATAGATGGCCAAATGCATCTAGATGAAAAGTTTAAACTTGAGTGTTTGTGCCATTAGTCATTGATGTTGGTCAGGTTGAAGGGGTGTGTTGAGATCTACGTTATGCGTTTTGAACATGGATGAATGGGTACACTCAATAACATTCATTGAATAAATACTACATTCCTGGCACTGTGCTAGGAACTGGAAACACAGAAATGCAAACAGCATAAAACAATGAGGCCACCACTGTGCTAGAGATATGAATGAAAATTGTAGGGTGATCCAGGGCCGGCCCCATGGCCAGTGGTTAAGTTCACACACTCCACTTCGGTGGCCCGGGGTTTCACCAGTTTGGATCCTGGGCATGGACACGGCACCGCTCATCAGGCCACGCTGAGGTGGTGTCTCACGTGCCACAGCCAGAGGCGCTCACAACTAGAATATACAACCATGTACTGGGGGGACTTTGGGAAGAAGAAGAAGAAAAAAAGAAGATTGGCAACAGATGTTAGCTCAGGTGCCAATCTTTAAAAAAAACAAAAAGAAAATTGTAGGGTGATCCAGATGACAGAGCGCTAAACTGTGCTTGGGTGAGTGGCTGAATCTTCTCAGAGAAAGCACTCTGAGATGAGCCTCAAAGCATGGTAGAAGCTCACAACTGGAGGGAGAAAGAGGAAATGTATTTAAGATAAAACTGTAGGAAATAAAAGTCAGAGCTCTAGAGTCAGCTTCCCCTGGTTCCTAAGAGTCTCTGAAGCCGCTGCCCCTTGGCTCGTGTTGGGAATGCTCTGCTTCTCTTTCACAAGCAAGACTGACACCCAATCTGCTCCTTTGCAGTGTGATTTGAATTAGCAATACCAAGGTGAGGCACCTGTGGCCTTGCTGGGCCGTGAAATGAATCAAGCGTGGATGACAGCTTTTCTATCATCCTGCTGCGAGTTAAAAAACACTCAGTCCCAGAACATGTGGGCAGTCATAATTTATTCTTTGAGAGCCGAGAAGAAAGGGTCAGTGAACATTCAATATTCTAATAGGAATTATATCATAGCCACTCAATATTGGGAGCCCAGAGAAGCTTCCAGCTCCAGATAGAGCTGCTCAGAAAAAAAATGGGAACAAAAAAAGACTTAGAAGTGAACCAAGTAGGGAACTGGGGAAGTCACTACCTGAACTAAAGAGTCCTGCTTGGTTCTCCTTCTTGGCCCGGCTCTACTGGCATTTATACAAAGCCTTGTAGAGATGGCATTGAAAATTTGAAATTATGCTTAAAGATAAACTATGACTATCAAAAGAACATATGGAAAGAATACTAAAATTGGGCTTCAAATTCAAGAGAACTGTGCCATAATTTATAGTGCGGATCATTACTCTCCTGCAGTTTATCAAGCTGATGTAGTCTTCCATAAATCTCTCCCTTCTCTTTATTTTCTATGTTCATTCCCTATCACATCCACAAATCATCCACGAGTTTTCCAAGCACTTTCCTAATCTATCCATTGAAGTTTATCTATTGCTTTTATTCTTAACCTCACCTCCATCTCTCCTTTCCCACCCTCTTTGGGACCCAGTGTCTTGTGTTTCTGCCTAGAGTCCCCCAGAAGTAGCCAATTAGGCAAACCATTTATGATATTAAAACGGCTGGTGACATAGAATTACTTTGCCTCCCATCCCACAGCCCATCAAATCTCCTCCTTGCACAGCTGTCCAAAACATTATGTCAAGAGAAGCTGTATCGAAAGCGTAGTCCTCAAACCAGCAGCATTGACATCACCTGGGAGCTTATTAGAAGTGCAAATTCTCAAGATACTGAAATCAGTACCTCAAAGAGATATCTGCACTTCCATGTCATTGCAGCATTATCCACAAGAGCCAAGATATAGAAACAATCTACGTGTCTGTGAGCAGATAAATGGGTAAGGAAATTGTGGTATATATAAAGGATGGACTATTGCTCAGCCTTAAAAAAGCAGGAGATCCTGCTATTTGTGACAGTGTAGATGAATCTGGAGGACATTATGCTAAGTGATAGAAGCCAAATACAGAAAGAAAAAACTGCATGATCTCTCTTATATGTGGAATCTAAAACAGTCAAATACATAGAAGCAGAAAATGGAACAGTGGTTACCAGAGGTGAGGAGGTGGGGGAAATGAGGAAATGTTGATCAAAGGGTACAAAGTTGAAGTTACGTGGGATATCTGGGCATCTAATGTATGGCATGAGGACTATAGTTGATAATATGGTATTGAATACCGCAAATTTACTAAGAGAGTTCAGGTGCTCCCACTACAAAAAAGAAAAAAATGATTAACTACATGCAGTGATGGATGTTAATTAGCTTGATTGTAGCAATCATTTCACTATGTTTGTCAAATCATCATGACATATACCTTAAATATACACAATTCTTATTAAAAATAATTTTTAAAAAATTCCAAATTCTTGAACCCCCACCTCAACCCACTGAATCACAATCAGGGTCCTTGATACTTTGTTTTAACAAGCTCTCCATGTGGTTCTCACGGACATTAAAGTTTGAAGATCACTGATGTACAGAAACCATCCGAGAGAGAAGTGCAGCAGTGGAGGAGATAAGAGGCCCCAGGGGCTCTCCACGA
This sequence comes from Equus caballus, assembly GCF_041296265.1. Classification (NCBI taxonomy): domain Eukaryota; kingdom Metazoa; phylum Chordata; class Mammalia; order Perissodactyla; family Equidae; genus Equus; species Equus caballus. Next base: position 13,130,153 of record NC_091684.1, read on the forward strand.
CTGCTTTCAATACAAAGATTCTAGTCCAAAGCACTTTCACCCACTGACTGAAGCCAATTATTGACATGTGAAATGCCAAATGAAAACACTGGGAAACAGTCTAAAGTCTCATCAAATAATTTCCCTGAATCTTGGATGTGAGGATTCAAAATTAACGACTAAAGGTTGTTGGAAATGAACAGTATGTCTCACTTAATTCTCTGGATCTTCAGAGAGAGGTTAATTGGGACCCATAAATTGGAAGAAATTACTTAACGAGTTGATTAACGTTCTGAGAAAGGGGAGGGGGAGCCAAAATGGACACATTCTGATTTCTAAAAAGAGGATTTAATTAAAATCAATTGCTCAACCCCACTGTAAACAAGCTGGATCAATCTGTGCTGTGGGAGTCTTGTCAATGTGCGAGAAGGAAATTAGGCCGCAGTCAGCAGGATTTCAGAGATTTAGTATTTGCCAAAAGACTGTTTGTCACCTTCAGGAATGTAAGAGTGTGGAAGGAAAAATCAAACATCAATTTCAGCCAAGAATAGATTTTGCTGTAAGTGGGAAAGGGGCACATGCCGTCCCTAGTCCTCCAGAGTTCAGTAAATAATTCTCCTGGGTTAAACTGCTGTCGGGCTGCACTTCATAACCCGAATGTTTGCTGTGCCTTTTCGGTGATTTGCATATACTGCAGTGTGGGTCTGTAGGAACAGATGGGTAGGCTGGCATTGCCGACTCGGGACCAGCACAGTGAGGGCGTCATTATTCAGCAGTGGGCTCTTGGCATTGCAGAGTACCCAGGTGGTTTGCGCAGGCTCACGTCTGCCCCACACACTCCCACGCCCTCCACCGCAGCCTCAGGGCACCTCCCACACAAGACAGGCCCCACCCTCAGCAGGTCCTCCCCTCCCACCTTCCCCACAAAGGCCCAGAACCCCCTCCCCTCCAGTCTCTCAGCTCTTTTCAAGTTTACCCTGCTTCCCCACGTTCAGCTACTCGTGCTCCAACTCCGAGAGAATTCTCCTGCCAGGTAGAGAAAGTGACCTACGTCTGAGAAGCAGAGAATCTAGGAGGCCAGCACAGTTAGACTGATCAGCATGGAGGACGCAGGAACCCAAAGCCAAAAGCAGGCCTGGGTGGGCGTGATAGGCAAAATAACGTCCCCCAGAGAGGTCCACATCCTAATCTTGGAATCTGTGACTGTTACCTTACATGGCAAAGGGAATTAACAAAGGCTGCTGATAAACTGACCCTGAAATGGGGAGATTATCCAGGAAGGACCAATCTAATCACAAGAGTTCTCAAAAGTGGAAGAAGACGAGGCGGAAGAGAGGGTCGAGAACTTTAAGGTGGACAGGACTCGACCTACAGTTGCTGGCTTTGAAGCTGGAAGAAGGGAAAAGTGGGTGACCTTTTGAAGTCAAAGGCAAGAAAAGAGATTCTCCCTAGAGCCCCAGAAGAAGGCAGCCCTGCTGACACCTTGATCTCAGCCCAGTGAGACTCACGTGGCACTTCTGACCTCCACACCTGGAAGATACTAAATGCGTGTTGTTTTAAGCCACTTGGTTGTGGTCATTTGTTGCAGCAGCCACAGGAAACTCATACAGCCAGCGAGGGCTGAGGGTCAGGCCCCTCTGCAGAGGAGCGCTTGTGGGCTTTGCAGGACCTGCTCTGGCCAGTGTCTCAGGGCTGGAAGGGCACAGCCGCCACCTGGCTGGATGGGAGAAATGGGAAGGAAGCAAGAAGGTACAAAGACACCTGGTTTCTAACCAGTAATTCACCCCTGAAGTTTCACAAACACTAAATTGGTGGAAATTCAAAGTAATAAGGTCCATGCCCTTATTATTAATTGCATAGAACAGATTAGGTTTGCAGTTTTTAGAAGATAAAGCTGTGTACATTCGACTATTTACAACAATCTTGGCAAAGCAATCTGATTTCAGATAATGTCTCAAAACGTTATTGGGCTAGCGAAATTGTTTTTCATGTACACAAGGGAAAATGGAACCCAGCATTTAGTATCTTACAAACTTATTATGTTAGAAACATGTTGACTTCAATGGTTAATTATATGTCATAACAATATCTAAAACATACAGTATTCAAATTTTTTAGATTTGTGTGAATTCACACTCAGGCACCTTCAGGCATGGTAGAAGTAAGAGAGACCCTTGAAAAAGGGCAGACGTACTGAAAGATAGAAATAATATTGGTGGGTGATTTTTAGTGGCCTTTAGTGGAAGAAACTCAATGGTTCTCCATCGTGCTCCATCCCCGTCGGCCCCTAGTGGAGAGGAGACTTTGTTAGGCCAAGTGTTTGGCCTCCGTGGCTAGGCCAAGCCATAGTTACCAGTGAGAGCTGCAGTTATGAGTCTTATCTCTCGCTCTTCTAAGCTGCAGGTGGATGTGCTCTGCCCACACAGCAGCCAGGCCATGTCAGCCCTGGGCATGGGGACCAAACAGGGCTCTCTTGCTATTTGGTTCTCTCTGGGTACAAGTCCCCCGGGAGCTGGTGGCAGTGTCAGTGGATAGCTTTCTCTGAAGTCATTTAGGTTCAGGAAACAAAGATCCTCTAGATGGCCAAAGCCATCTTACCAAGGAGATCTACGCTGGCTCTCGGGACCAAAGGCTGGTTAACAATTGAATGTTAGCGGTCAGGGTTCTCTAGAGAAACAGAATCAATAGAATATAAGAGATATATGTCAGGAGAGATTTACTATAGGAATTAGCTCACATGGTTGTGAAGGCCAAGAAGCCCCACAATTTGCCATCTGCAAACCAGGGAAACCAGTGGCATAATTCAGTTCAAGTCCGAAGGCCTAAGAACTGGGAGCCCCCTTGTCCAAGGGCAGGAGAAGATGGATGTCTCAGCTCAGGCAGAGAGAGTGAGTTCACCCTTCCTCCAGGCTTTTGCTCTATTCAGGCCCTCAATAGATTGAATGATGCCCACCTACAGTGGAGAGGACCATCTGCTTTACTCAGTTTACCAATTCAAATGCTAATCTCTTCTAGAAACACCCTCACAGACAGACACACCCAGAAATGTTTCACAGCTCTCCGGGCATGCCTTAGCGCAGTCAAGTGGACACATTAAATTAACCATCACACAGGATGCACTCCACCATTGAGCTCCAAGTGCTGGAAATCACATGAAGGGAGGGCCCGATGCAGGGGAGTCCTGAGGCCACGACGTGAAACCACCAACCCACCCCTCAAACTGTAATGTCTGAAAAAGAGGGAAACAGGAGAAAGAGATAGGGAGAGAAAACGAGGAGAGAAGGAGAAAAAGAGAAAGGAGAGAGAGAAGAGGGAGGAAAAACCAGTGGCCTGTTGGCTTCCCACCAGGGGGCACCTTGCCAGTCTGAACTACCTTCGGGACTGTCAGGAGGGGACCCATTGCCGCCCTCCAGCTTCAGGGCCTGGACGCACACACACGAGGAGGAGGACATGCATGCAGACTGCTTGCCAGCTCCTTTTCCTTTTTAACCATATCCAGAGCTTTTTTTTTTCTTTTAAAAGATTTTATTTTTTTCCTTTTTCTCCCCAAAGCCCCCCAGTACATAGTTGTATATTCTTCATTGTGGGTCCTTCTAGTTGCATGTGGGATGCTGCCTCAGCATGGTTTAGATGAGCAGTGCCATGTCCGCGCCTAGGATTTGAACCAACGAAACACTGGGCTGCCTGCAGCGGAGCGTGCAAACTTAACCACTGGGCCACGGGGCCAGCCCCCATATCCAGAGCTTTTGATGCCTATTAATGATTCCAATTCTGAGGACTCATTTGCAAGCACCAAGTTCAACATGGCAGGATACGGGCAATGCATAGGACCCTGCGCCCGGAAAACCTAAGGTGCACTTTCCCTAAGCTAGAGAGCCCCGAGAAGTGAGCTTCTCTTTTTCCTTTTTTGGAGACACTGGAGATCTCAGCTGGAGTGAGCTCATGGGCTATCAGCCCAGCCCGAGCTTTGGAATATTTATTTGTCGGAAAACCTCAGCTTTCAAAATGGAAACCTGGATTGAAGCAGGTAACGGTAACAGAAGGCATATATTCTGAGGTTTTATAATATAATTTAGAGATGAGTCACATCTATCAGATGACGCATGTCTATCAGATGATGCATGATCAAGTGCCAGTTAATTTTTCAAAACTTCTAGAAAGGAGACGGTATGGAAGTGAGGAGGGGCGGGAGAAGAGGTTTATAATTCATCAGACCCTGACTGCAACAGCTCAGGCCCAAGTGTGTGTGCTTTCCAGGGGGGTGGTTGTGTTAAGCACTGATGCTTCTCATGTCTAAAATTCTTACCTCATGCCAGGAAGTTCACCTAAATGTCTAACCACAACCTTTCCAAATGTGCAGCCTTTGCCCCCAGAGAAGACATAAGCAAGGTAATTTGTTTAGAAGAGAAGCAATCTATGCCTCACCAAGCCCGTGGCAGACTTCCGCCGCATTTTAATAGACGCAGGCATTTATTATCATTGGTTACCTGTCTTCTAATTTGACATTTAATACGCCTCCTTGTCTCTGAGGCATTTAAGACATACACACGTCTCCTTTTCACTCTAAGTTAACGTTAAGCCTTTCTTCCGAGATCATCATTCTTAATCTCCTTTAAACACTTCCTCAAAGCGAACAGCCGTCTTTAAGCCTTTCTGCCCGAAGTATTTCCAATAACGATCACAGGTTGTCGTGTATTTGAACTTGGACCCTCAGCGATATCCATCTGGTGAGCCTCGCGCTCCTTGAGGCCAGCAACCTCATCTTTTTATACATTCTGCAAAGCGTCTTGTGAACTTACAGCCTCAGTAAATTACATACCACAACGGAGATCGCTCTCCATCTCCCGCCTTAGGACTGTGGGCATCTATATTTAATGGAGATCTGTTTTAACTAGGTCCATTAATTTTGCAGTAAGCATTCTAAGTGCAGATCAGCTCCTGTAGTTCATGATTTGCCAATGGTCTTTTCACAAGGGCGCCAAAGGGACTCAATTCACAACATCCTTAAGTAAGACTGGATTTGCGGTTGTTTTCATGCAGGAGCTGGAAAGCGCTTTGTGGATCACCCTGTACACAGGACCCACATTTATCTGGCCTGTGCCAAGTGCAGGGCCCCTGGGCCTCCAGAGTCTGGGAGGCAGAACTCAACCTAGATGAGTGGAATGGACTCCGGAGCAGCAGGCTTCCTGGAGGACGCCTTCCTGTGGGCAGCAGGGGCTGAGCCCACCCACATGAACACTTTCATCGTGACCAGGGTTTAACCTGGGCAGACACCTGAGCAGCTGGTTAGTGATGAAGACAGAAGGTGGGGACCGTGGAAGGGGGTCCCAGCAGAGGGCCCTGGGACCACAGTTCAGTTCTCAGATATAAATGAATTGGCCCCAGCTTTGGAGCTGAGGGCCTCCTAGTCTTGGTTCAATTTTCCAGATCCTGAGCAGATAATCTCGGTCAATTCATCTGACCTAAACCTGCTTTCAGGATCTGAGTGAGACAGTCCCCGCTCGGCAGCCAGGCGGCCTTCTCCCTCTCCTGAGCCTCCATTTGCCATCTGTGCAGGGGGACACCTCCAACCTCACAGGGTAGTGTTTGATCACACACACACAGCACACAGCACAACACTTGGCACAGAAGTACTCAATGCGTCTAAGTTCTCCACATTGTATTATCATTATTCTTATTGCGTTCAAGGCAGATGCTGGCTCCTTTTGCTGCGAGTCTTCAAAGGCTGGAAGACTGAGTCAGTCCTGAGGGTCCGTATTCCTGTGAAAGACAAAATGACTGGACCCAGCCAGAATACCCACAAGTAATTCCGGGAACCGAAATGTCGCTCCTTCTGCAATGCCTCCCTCAGGCTTAGTTGGTGACTCCTTCCTCTTGTCACCCGGGAGTCCTCCATGGCAACCTCTGTGAGCTAAGCTTTACGGCCCTCTAGAGCTCATTTTCCTTTAATAACCAGTAATTAAGTAATAATAACCTGAGCTCTCCCACACACAATGCTACAAAAGCCCCTCGCTCCGTGTCCCCAAGAATACTCAGGAAGTGCACACGGGTTCCAGAGCTCGCCTCTGCCCCCAGCTTCTAACCCATCATACCTGGCTGCCTCTTCTCTGCTTTGCCAGGCTACCCCAGCTCTCCACAATTCGCCCAGTCCCCTGTCATGGATACAGCCTCAGAAACCACAAACGCAGGCCTGTTACCAGAGTTTAAGGAGCATGCAATAGAATCCCGGGGGAGAATCCTATTACAGCCCTGTGGACCAAAGAATTCATGGGGACTCCTCATGGACCTCTTTTCCCTAAGCCCCCAGACAGCTGCCAGGTTGCTGGCATTCACTCATAATCCCCATTTAAACCTTTCATGGTCATTTCTCTTCTCCCTGAAGCCAACTCCGTTCGTGTGATAAAATCTCTGCAGTCGCCTGTACTCTCCGTGGACTCGCCGTCCTTATGCAGAGGATGTCTCCCTGCCCATTCCAGACTCAGCTGTTGTTTCATCTTTTGCAGAGCCAGATGCGTCAAATAGTAACTTCCCCTAAAGTGGGGAGCCCTGCACCCCAGAGACAAATCATGCCTCCATCTCTGGCCACACAGTGAATGTGAAAACTTGAAGTATCTTTTATTTCAAAGTTACGAGAATCCCAAGTCCTGATGGCCTAGTGGTTGAAGTTCGATTCCCGGGCGTGGAACCACCCCACTCATCTGTCAGTGAAGAACCAGAAGGACTTACAACTAGAATATACAACTATGTACTGGGGCTTTGGGGAGGGGGAAAAAAAAGGAGAGAGAGGGGGGAAAATTGGCAACCAGTGTTAGCTCAGGACGAATCTTTCCTAGCGAAAAGAAAATAAAAAGAATCCCAAGTCCAATACATAAGTAAGGTGCCCCCTGTAGCATGGGGTAGGTCCGGTCCTTGACTTTCATCTTGCGGAAGGGCTCACCAAAGGGGGCCCTTGAAACAAAGGGGGCACCCTCCCAAATATTGCTTTGTTTCCATTATAGAATAAAGAAACTTTTGAGGTTTTCATCAATAGCATTTCCTCGTGTCCTGACTGCCCATGGATCCCATCATTTTGTAATCTGTTCTAATCTTCTGCTTCCTACCAAGCCAGGACTTGGACACATTTTATAATCCATGAGTCCTGAGTGCTTTTCCATGCATCTCATCAACCAAGATTTTGTAGGACTTCACTTTCTGCAGATTATGTTTAAAATAGGCATTTTAAAGTATTTTTTAAACCACATACCCCTCCCCAGAGGTTCATGTTGGCCCTCCTGGCATCTGCTCCTTATTCCACCCCAGAGACTGGGAATCACTTACTTTAGACTGGGAGCTCCTCCGAGGTAGGGACCCTCCTCCACTCCTGTGGACCCCAATTTGATCAGTCCTCAAGGGCGGTGGGCTCCACTCCTAAATATTGTTCCCATCATTAATCTTTGCATTTCTTTCTCTCCCTACTACCCCCACCTTAGTTGTGTCCACCTTCTTAGCTCAGCTGCTCAGAGAACAGCTACCTTGATGGTCTCCAGGCCTCTACTCTTGCCCCTCCCCAATCTGTGGTCCGCGTTCTAGCAAAGCCAGCTTTCTAGAATGCAAATCTGATCATGTCACTCCTCGGCTTAAATGCTGCAGCGGTTTCCCACTGCTCCTAGGCTATTGTCCAAAACAGCTCTCAAGGCCCTGCAGGTCCTGGCTGCTGCCCACACCTCCTGCGTCACTTCTCACCACTGCTCTCGCCGGCTTCCTACTCTATACTTAGCCATGCTGGACCTGTTTTAGTTCCTCAAATTTGCCATTCTCTCTCATCTCCCATCCTCTGGACATGCTAGTCCCAATGTCTGACCCATGACAACTCCTCAATACCCATATGGTAAGTAGATGAATAAATCAATCAGTTAATTACCTGGCCGCTCACTACCTATTACACAGCCTGCCTGACACATGAGTAGCTTCTCAGCAAATGTTTGGAAGAGAAGACAAAGCTGAGATGAGGATGGAGAGGGACAGAGGGATGAGAATAGAAGACAAGGAGCCTGCTGGCTGATGAGAGGCTATAGAGAGATCAAGAGTCCACCCAGCAGATCTGCAGAGGGTGAAGCATGCGGGACAAGGAAAGGGCAGAGGATAAGGAAAGGGGGACAATGACTCTCACAGACTGGAGGTCTTGAGACCTTGGCCTGTCCCATTGCGCTGGGTTCTAGTGACAGGTCTCAGCCTTCCTGAGTCTCAATGGTCCAGGCTGTCAAGAGGGCCCCTGGTCCCTTGGGTCCAGTTGTTGGACCCCACCTATCCACACATTGTCTGTCCAGCAGAAGGGCTCTCCTAGGGGAGGGCGGGGCTGGAACCAGGACTGGGCAGCTCCCTGACTGACTTTCACCCCCAGAGCTACATCAAGGTCTCATCAGCTGGCCCTTTGACCAGGGGCTCAATATCATTCTGGCCATTCTGACCTCAGAAAATGATATAAAAACATCTAGCCTGAGAAACCAAAATCCAGATGGATATCTCAAGCCCAACATGTCATACCAACCATGAGGCAATTGCACAGTCATGTTATCATACGGTATATCAGCACGCCAACTCCGTGAGCAGCTATAAATTTTGTCATCCTCCTAAAAAATGTGTTTTCTCCTGTCTAGTAGTAAACTTGATATCTGTGCATTAAAGCATAGCTTTTAGAGATTCAGTGAGCATAAATTTATACATCGTATGGAACTCACAGCCTACAAGCGGAGACTGAAATATAAACAATATATGCTATGCAGTGTGACAACGCAGGACCTAGCTCATAGCAGGCATTCAATACATAATTGCTGCAAATGAATGAATGAACGAGTGCTACAGGAGAGGTGGAATACAAGACCCACTGGAGCGCCAAGAAAAGACATGGTTCATCCTGGAAAGTAAAGTTGAGAAGTCATAGAAGACAAGTAGAATGCACTTGTTATTATTTCGAGAATTTGATAAAGGAGGTTCTAATTATTAAAGTGCTTATTGGAAAAAACATGAATATTACACAAAGCATAAAGAAGAAGACAAAAACCACCAACAATTTAGGTAGAGAAATTGCATTTAAGTAGATGGGGGAGGAGTGGCTGAGCAGGAATGGAAATGAAGCCAACAAGGAGTTGGCCTGCTGGGCTGGGGGATGAACAAAGAGCATGGGGGTTGTTCCTGGGAAGAATGAGAAATTCAGTTGGGTTCCAATCAAAGATACACTGTTGAGACTTGAAAAACACCCAGGAACTCGTAATGATTCTTCAGAGAGAAAGATGGGGCAAAGGAGTATTAAGGATGATTGATACTCTAACCCTTGGAAGCTGGAGAGTTTGGATTTGGCCTAGAAAGCCCCACCATTCCCCACTCAATGGTCAAAAGCTCTTGCCAAATCATCAGGTCCCTCTAACCAGAAAGACGCAAGACTCCTGCCATCACCGGAAAGAAAAGATCACCTAACCCTCAGCCAGTCAAGTCCAAACTCACTTTTGCACTGGGGGCAGGCATATGTGATAGGCGGAATAATGCCCCCTGCCAAAGATTCCTAAGCTCTAATTCCTGGAACCTATGAATATGTGACCTATATAGTGAGAGGGACTTAGTGGATATGATTAAATTGAAAATCTTGAGATGGGGAGATCATGTTGGATTATCCGGGTGGGCCCAATGTAATCATAAGCGTCCTTAGGAGGGAAGGAGGGATGCAGGAGGGTCAGAAGGATATGTGACAATGGAACGCAGAATTCAGAGAGTCAGAGAGAGACTTGAAGATGCTACTCTGCTGGCCTTGTAGCTGGTAGAAGCGGCTGTGAGCCAAGGAAGGCCAGCAGCCTCTGGAAGCTTGAAAAGGCAAGGGAACACATTCTCCCCAGGGCCTCCAGAAGGATCCAGCCCTGCCGACACCTTGACCTTAGCCCAGTGAGACCCACGCCAGACTCAGAAATTATAAGACAAGGAATTCACGTTATTTTAAGCTAGTCAGTCTGCGGCCATGTGCTGCAGCAGCCTTAGGAAACTAACACAGCATGCCTTTGTTTATACGACTGTCTCCACGTTACAGGACATGCTGCATCCATGGCTCCTGCCTAGTAGGTTCTGGTGGTGCCCCCAGTCACGTGACCATCAGAAACATCCCCGCATTTTCAAACACTCACTGCAGCAAAGGGAGCATCCCGCCCATTTGAGCACAGCTGCTCAGAGGACCGGCAAACATTTCTTTCGTGCCCTCAGCTTCCACTGCCCCTGCCATTTCCTCTCAGTCTGTGCCAATTCATCAGATTAAAAGGCTCCTAAAATATTCCAGAGGTGAGAGAACTTGGTAGCTTGATAGCAAAGGTGGAACCAGTAGGCATGTGGAGAGAAAGATATTCATCCATTTGATTCAGGTATACACGTTCACCTCTGTATAGACAGCTGTATCTATGTGTGTGTTTCACAAAGTGCAAGAAAATCACTTAAGGGAGTTTTGCACCAACTGGAGGTGGGGCAGCTAAAATGGGAGCAGCTTTATGCCTCCTAATTAATGGAGAAGGCAGCTGGGCTCCTTGATCAATGACATCACATTCCCATCAGCTCTACTCCAGCGAGCATGGCTGCCTCACAGTCTCAGAATCCAGAAGGCAAAAGAATTTTCATTCTGGGCGTGGAGAAACCAGAAAGCAGCAGAACAAGCTGGAATTTGCACTTGCGTGGTCTGCTGGATGAAATGACGCCTTGTCAGTTTTCACTTTGGTTCTCCTTCCGGATCCACACAGCGGAGGCCAGTACTGCTTCAGCGGATTGCTGACTTCCCCTGTAAAAGCCTGCCACTTGGACATCCCTCATTTGATAATATCCCAGACACCAGAGCAGAGACGTGGAGGGGTTCAGCGCCTTATCTCTGTCTTGAACTTCCAAGAAAAGAGCTACACTGAGCCCATCATTATTTTCCATTAGCCTAAGAACAGTGCCCATTTCTCCCTTAGAGAGAGGCTTTACATGGATAGGTGGCTGTTCCTGAAGGCCCATAAAAGGAACAGGAATTCAAAGATATATTTTCTGTCTTCAGCTAACATTCACTGCGTGCTTCTTTGAATTATTCATCACTGAAATTATGCCATCAGCAAAACCAAACCATCTCTATTAAGAGACGTTTACCCACAGAAGTTTTAGAAATTAGATATGGGTTAGGATCATCACTCCTGCTTTTACTCTATTTTTTCCTTAAAATCCAAACACCATCACAGTTAATGCTACAGAAAAGCAAAATCGAGTTGATTATGGGTAGTCACTGATAGATACTTAATGCTCAAGGGTCAAAATTTGTTATTAAATATTAAATACTTTTTCTCAGCTTTAAGAGAATTTTCAGCTGTGTTATATGTTAATCTTCTTCAAGAGGAATGCTATCATCTAAGAGGTGAACGGAATTTTTTAAATCTCAGAAAAGTCTCATTCTTACGTTTCCAGAAAGAGTCCCTGCCAAGTTCTCGCTGGGATCCTGTGGTCGTTCTCTATGCCTCTCTCCATCATGCCCTCCCGAGCAAGGCAGGCGTCGTGCACTCATGCACACGCACGCACATGCACGCATGCACATGCACTCATGCACACGCACGCACATGCACGCACGCACACATGCACACACGCACATGCACTCATGCACACATGCACATCACACGCACGCACATGCACACACGCATGGAGGTGAATTCCTCTGGGCCTTCACCAGAGAAAGTCTTTACAGAGAAAGTCTATCCTAATCCAATTCTTCCCACATTGCAAGGACCTGGCCTTGGAGAAAGACTGTCTTTATAAAAGTGAATGAATGAGGGGCTGGCCCCGTGGCCGAGTGGTTAAGTTCTCGCGCTCCGCTGCAGGCGGCCCAGTGTTTCATTGGTTCGAGTCCTGGGCGCGGACATGGCACTGCTCATCGGACCACGCTGAGGCAGTGTCCCACATGCCACAACTAGAAGGACCCACAACAAAGAATATACAACTATGTACCGGGGGGCTTTGGGGAGAAAAAGGAAAAAAATAAAATCTTAAAAAAAAAAAAAAAGTGAATGAATGAACGAGGCTGAGGCATAGAAAAGGCCACAATGTTATACAAGCTCCACGACTGCCTATCTGTGTGACCTCAGGCAAATTGCTTAACCTCTCTGTGTCTCAGTTTCCTTATGTGTAAAATGTGGCTAATCATAGTACCCACTTCATAGGGTTATTGTGAGAACTGAATGCATGAATACATGAAAAGCACTTTTCACAGAGGAAGGGATGTAATAGACGAATGGACAGATAAATGATACAAAGATTTAAAAAAAAAAATAGTTGAGAGAGTAGTAGGCTTCAGAGATCAATCAGCCGCTCAACAAGGATTGATTTAGCACCTAGGAAGGGGCAGGTTCCGGGCTTGTTGCTATGGGGATGTGACCATAAACAGTCAAGCTCTGTTCTCACTCTCACAGAGCCCTCCGCGCGGTCATCCCAGAAAGCACGAAATCTCTGTGTAACTGACCTGAGCGAGGCAGTGCCGTCTTGACGTGGACTGAGCAGGCTCTCATCTATGCTGTTGGCTCAGTTATTTGTGGAAAACACACAAGAGTAACAATACGATGGCGGCCTTACAAAATTCTGCTGACTGGCCTTAAAAACACTCCGATGGAAGGCATTATAGAATAATTTGTAAACAACTTTAAAAAGTCTGTCAGTCATTAAAAAAAAAAAGCTTACCTTCTCCTCTATAGCAGTCATTTTTCTCTGGTACCAGGAGCAAAATTTGATGACAGTGTACTCAAGTGAAATAATCTTAAATGGCATATTGCTATTATTCCTACAAATCCGGCACAAATGCTACTCTATCCAAGGTACTGTCTCAAGTACTGCAATTTCTAAAATGTAAAAAGTACGGACAGCCTTCCTGAGGCCCCAGGGGGTCAGGCTTACACTATCTGTCATCTCCCTTTCCGCTGTCTGTGTTAAATGCTGCTTCCACCAACCCCCACACCCCTTCTCATGGGATGTTTCTTTTGGAACAAGGCGAGATGAGCACAGCAGAGGAATCATAGCCTCTGGAAGCTGGCCTCATTTTCAGCTGACTAGACTCCGCCACTGAAAGAGAAGCTTGTTTATAACTTATTTTCCTGAACTCGTAGGGACCGATCCAGCCATGCAGAGATTCCAAAGGGAATGGCTCCTGGTATAAGAGCAACTTGTATTTTCTGCAAACAAAGCTTCGAGGCACATTTGCAGCCTTGTTTCTGAGCAGAAGTGAGCAGGTTTAATGTCAAAATGCGGCGTGATCGCTCACAGAAACCAGCCCCCTGGGGCCTTCCGTTTGTACTTACTGCACTGCACCGATCCCGCACAGAGTCGGAGGCGTTTTTCCTAAACGTTAGCCCTTTGGTTTCCAAATGTCTACTACTAATAATAGAAAGGGCTGACTAGTGAGTAGTATGGTAATACAGACGATTTTTATTGAAATACAACTGACATATACCATTGTATAAGTTTAAGGTGCACAACACGGTGGTTCGATCCATTTCTACATTGCACTGGGATCGCCATTGTAGCGCCAGAAAACACCTCTATCGCATCTCAGGATTATTTCTTTTTTGTGAAGGGAATGATTTAGATCTACTCTCTCAGCAAGTTTGATGTTTATAACACAGTATTGTTGTCTATAATCTCTAGACTTTGCATCAGATCCCCAGGACTTATTTATCTACTGGTTGCAAGCTCATACCTTAAACAACGGCTCTCGTATTGCCCACACCCAGCCCCTCGTGACCGCCATTCTACTCTCTGTTTTTACCAGTTTGGCTTTTTTACATTCCACATATAAGTAATTTCGTACAGTATTTGTCTTTCTCTGTCTGATTTATCTCACTTAACATAATGTCCTCAAGCTCCATCCATGTCATTGCAAATGGTAGGATCTCCTTTTTTCTTGCAGCTGAACAACATTCATATATATGTCTATGTAGAGATGGATAGATATCTACACACCACATGGATATCTATCTGTATATCATATATATATATATATATCTATCTTACATCTTCTTTATCCATTTGGCCGTTGACAGACACTTAGGTTGTTTCCAGATCTTGGCTATTGTGAATAATGCTGCAATAAACATGGGAGTGCATATATCTCTTCCATATCCTGTTTCCATTTCTTTTGGATATATACCCAGAGGTGAAATTGCTAGATAATATGGTAGTTCTAGTTTTAATTTATTGAGGAACCTCCATACCGTTTTTCATGGTAACTGAACCGATTTACACTCCCACCAACAGTGGACAAGGGTTCCCTTTTCCACAACTGTAGGTAGTTTATATACACTAGTATTATCTGAGCCTTACCACAATTCTGTTGGAGAGGTATTATCATCCCCATTTTGAATGTAGAATATATTTTTAATTCACCACTACTATCCTCTAAAATGAAGAAATGGAGACTTACAGAAAGAATAAATTTGTCCAAAGTGCATAGTTGGGTTTGGCACCCAGGTGTGTCAACCACCAAAGGCCACGTTTTAGATCACGGCACCTATGGTTAATGTTGGGTTTTTTGGTGCCAGCTTTAAAAAAAATCTTTATTGAGGTATAAAAGACATGCAATAAACTGCACATACTTAAAGAGTACAATATTGTAGGTTCTGATACGTGCGCCCCCATGAAATCAAAAACATAATCAAGATGACGAACGTATCCATCACACATCACAAAAGGTTCCTCACGCCCCTTTATAATCCTCCCTTGCATTCTGCCCGTCTCCCATCCCCCACCCATCCCCAGTCCCTGAAACCTGTCACTCTAGATTAGTTTGCATTTTCTAGAGTTTTATATAAACGGAATCACACCATATCATCTATTTTTCAGTTGGGCTTCTGTCACTCAGCCTCATTATTTTGAGATTCACCCATGTTGTTGCATGTTTTATTAGCTTATTACTTTTACTGCCGAGTCCTAGTCCATTACATGGATATCCCACATGTAAACGTTTATCCATTTACCTGCTGGTGGACATTGGGCCGTTTCAGATTTTGGCTGTCACAAATAACGTCGCTGTAAATATTTGTGTACAAGTTTTTGTATAGACTTATGTGGTTGGGTCACAAGTATATGATTAGCTTTTAAAGAAATTGCCAGACTTTTTTCCAAAGTGGTTTTACCATTTTACATTCCTGCCAACAGTGCATCAGAGTTCCACGTCCTTGTTCTACATCCTTGCCAACACTTGATATGGTCAGTCTTTTTAAATTTTGGACATGCTAAAAGATGTGTAGGGGCTGGTGGCACAGCGGTTCACTGCTTGGCAAGCCATGCTATGGTAGGCGTCCCACATATAAAGTAAAGGAAGATGGGCACAGATGTTAGCTCAGGGCCAGTCTTCCTCAGCAAAAAGAGGAGGATTGGCAACAAGTGTTAGCTCAGGGCTAATCTTCCTCAATAAATAAATAAATAAATAAATAAATAAATAAAAGGTGTGTAACAGCATCTTGCGGTTTTAATTTGCAATTACCTAAATGACAATTAATGTTGAGCTTCTTTTCGTATACTTATTTGTCACTCTCTTTTTTGGCAAAGTGCCTTCTCAAATCTTTGCCCATTTTTTATTGGGTTTTTTTGCTATTGAGTTTTGCGAGTTTTTAAAATACACTCTGGACATAAATCCCTTATCAAATATGTTGATTTGCAAATATTTTCTCTCAGTCAGTAGCTATTTTTTCACTCTCTTAAGGGTGACTACCGAAGAGTAGAAATTCTTAATTTTGACAACGTCTGATTTATTAATTTTTCTTTCATGGATTGTGCTTTCAGTGTCATTTTAAAGAAAAATCTTTGCCTAATTCAAGGTCACAAATATTTTCTGCTACATCTTCTTCAGGAAATTTTAAGTTTTACATTTAGGTCTAAGATTCATTTTTTGAGTTAATTTTTTATAGGTGTGAGATAGGAATCCAAGTTAATTTCTAAAATAGGGATATCCAATTGTTCCAACACCATGTGTTGAAAAAGACTATCCTCCCTCTACTAAATTGCCTTTGCATCTTTGTCAAAAATCAGCTGACCATATATATGTGCGTTATTACGGGACTCTATTCTGTTCCGTTCGCTGCTTGTCTGTCCTGTTGCCAACACCGCCCTGTCTTTGTTGCTGTAGCTTTAACATAAGCCTTTAAGTAGAGTAGTATAAGTCCACCAACTTTGTCGCTTAACAAAATTGCTTTAATCATACTATATACTTTGCATTTCCATGTGAATTTGAGATCCATTTGTCAGTTTCTACAAAAAAAGCCTCCTGACATTTTGGTTGGAATTGCATTGAATCTTTACAGCAATAACGAAAAAAAAATGCATGGTAGAGTTTTAATTGAGATTGCCCTTAGGGAATAATTGACAGAGCATTGAGCCTTCTGACCAACAAACACAGTGTAACTTTCCATCTACTTTGGTCCTTTGTAATTTCTCTCGGTGTGGTTTTCAGCTTGCAGGCCTTGTGCATCTTTTGTCAGACTTATCCTTCAGTATTTCATATTTCTATGCTATTGCAGATGGCATTGTTTTATTTAATTTCAATTTCTGATTGTTTCTACTTTATAGAAACACAATTTGTTTTTGTATATTGACCTTGTATCCTGCAACCATGCTAAACTCATCAGTTCTAAAAATATTTTTGTAAATTCCATCAATTTTCTGTATAAATAAGCACGCTGTCAGTGAATAAAGATGATTCTACTTCTTTCATTTCAGTCTAGATGCTTTTTTTTTTTTGGTCTCATTGAACTGACTGGAACCTCCAGTTGAATAACAGTTGTAAAAGCAGGCATCCTTGTCTTGTTCCTCATCTGGGGGGCAAAGCATTTGATCTCTCATGATTAAGTATAGCGCTAGCTGCAGGTTTTTTGTAGGTGACTTTTACCAAGTTGAGGAAGTTCTCTTCTATTCCTAACTTGCTGAGAGTTTTATCAGGAATGGATGTTGGAATTTTTTCAAATGCTTTTTGTGTACCTATTGCCCCCAGATGGTTTTTCTTTTTTAGTCTGTTAATATGGTAAATTACATTGATTAGCTTGCAAATGTTAAATCAACCTTGTATTTCCAGAATAAACCCTACTTGGAAGTGATAAATTGTCCTTATCATATATCATTGGATTCAATTTGCTAACATTTTTGCATCTATTCTCATGAGAGACATTGGTCTATGGTTTTCTTTCTTGTAATGTCTGTCAAGATTTAGACTCAGAAAAATTCTGGCCTTATAAAATGAGAGGAGAAATATTTCATCCTCTTTCGTTTCGTGGCAGCCTTGTGTAGAAATGCTATTATTCCTTCCTTCAATATCTGAGAGAATTTCCCAGTGAAGCCGTCTAGGCCTGGGTTTGCTTTGTGAGAGGGCTTTTAATTACAAATTCAAATGATTTAATACATATAGAGCTATTAGAATTATGTTTTTTCTTGAGTGAATTTTGAGAATTTTCCATTTAAATTGTCAAATTTATTGGCATAAAATTGTTCAAAATATTCCCATGATATCCTTTTAGTAGCTGTAGAATCAGGAGTGATGTCACCTCTCCAATTCTGAAAATTGGTAATTTTTACCTTTCTTTTTGTTCTCTCTGCTCAGTCTGACTAGAGGTTTATTAATCTGATTAATCTTCTCAAAGAATCAGCTTTTCGTTACATTGTTTTTCCTAACTTTTTTTCTATTTAGTTGCTCTCTGTTCTGAATTTTATTATTTCATTTATTCTGGGAGCTTATTTTTCTATCCTTTTTCTAGTTTCTTAAGTTGGACATTTATATCACTGATTTGAAATCTTCCTTCTTTGTTACTGCAGGCATTTAATGCTATAAATTTTCCTCCAAACAGTGCTTTAGCTTCCTCCCAGTGATATTGATATGTTGTGTTTGCATTTTTATTCAACTAAAAGTACATTTCAATTTTTCTTTTGATATCTTTTATTGACCCATGGGTTATCTAGATGGGTTTTATTCAGTTTGCAGATATCTGGGAACTTTGCCGGATATTTTTATAGTATTCATTTCTGATGTAATTCCTTTGTAATCAGAGGAAACACATCTTACGAATCCTTTAAAATTTATTCAGACTTGATGTATGGTCCAGAATATGGTCTATTTTGATAAATGTTCTGAATACTCTGAAAAGAATGTCTATTGTGCTTTTATTGGATGGAATACTCAATAAACGTCAATTAAGCCTAGTTGATTGATAGAACTGTTCATGCAATCCATGTCCCAACTGGATTTCTGTCTACTTATTCCACCAGTTATTAAGAGAGGGTTTTAAAATTTCTCATTATAATTGTGGCTGTATCTACTTCTCCTTGTAGTTCTTTCATTTTTTCCTTCATATATTTTGAAGCTCTGTTGTTAATTGCCTGATCATTTAGGATTGTTATGTTCTCTTAACGAATTGACCCTTTTATCATTATAAAATGGTCCTCTTTATCCCAGGTAATATTCTTTGCTATAAAATCTACTTTGTGTAATATTAACAAGACCACTCCAGTTTTTTAAATTAACTTTAATGTTGCGTATCTTTCCCATCCTTTTACTTTTAACACATTTATATCTTTATAATTCAAGTTAGTTTCTTATATAGTTTGATCTTCCTTTTTTATCCAATGTGACAATCTCTGCCTTTTAGTGTGTGTTAGATCAATTAGTATGCTTAGACCAAAAATATTTAATATGATTATTGATATGGGTTGCATTAAATTTATGATCTTGCTATTAGTCTTTTGTATCATTTACTCTTCCTTTTTTTCTGCCTTGTTTTCAACGTATTGAGTATTTTTATGACTCCATTTTATCTCCTTTGTTGGATTTTTAGCTGTAACTCTTTGGGCATTATTTTAGGAACTACTTTAGGATTTATAATATGCATCTTTGACTTATCATAGTCTACATTCAAGTAATATTATACCATTTCACATATAATATACAAATCTTACATCCATAGCTTTCCATTTCTCCCCTTATGGCATTTGTACTACTGTTGTCATGTATTTTAATTCTACATATGTTATAAACTCCACAATATATAATTGTTATTTTTTCCTTTAAACAGTCAATTATTTTCTAAAGAGATTTGAATAATTATTTTTAAAATGTCTTTTCTACTTTCTCACATAGTTACTATTTTTTGTGCTCTTCATTACTTTGTGTAGATCCAGATTTTCCTCTGGTATCACCTTTCTTCTGCCCATGATACCTCCTGAACATTTCTTGTAGGGCAGGTCTGCTACTGATGAATTCTTTCAGCTATCTCAAAAAGTCTTTATTTCACGTCTGTTTTTAAAGAGTGGTTTCACTGGGTATAGAATTCTAGGTTGATAGATTTTCTTTCAGTGCTTTTAAGATATTGTTCCACTGTCTTCTGGTTTGTATCATTTCCAACAAGAAATCTGCTATCATCCTTATCTTTGTCCATCTGTATGTAATAAGAAAATTAAAAAGTGCTCCTCCACAGAAAAATTTTAAAATGCAAGTTAAAACCATAAACTATTCTTTTTCTCCTATTGTATTTGCAAAGATTTAAACTATTGATAACATCTAGTTGGGAGGACGCCTGTACTATCTGTCTCTAATGGTGGGAGTATAAATTTATACAGTTTTTTGAATGGTAATTTGATATAATCTATGATCTCCAAAATGTCTGAAACTTTTCAGTTTTTTCTACCAGGATTTTTCTCTAGCGATATAGTCGACAACTGTGTAAGTATATAAGAATGCGCACTGCAGCATTGTCGAAAGTCAAAACTTCAAAATAATACAAATGGTTATAAATAGGAGATTTTTAAAATATGAGTTTATACAGCAATGAACTCTACCCAATGAAACAAATGGACAATATTTATTACCATAAAAATATGCATTAGTAAAGATTCTTTTGAGTATAAGCGGCAAGAAACAATTCAAACTAGGTTAGGGGAAAAAAGGGAAAGTTATTGGCTTCTACAACTCAAAGAAAAGGAAGGTGACTGAACAACCCAATCATAAGAAAAGAACAACCAGCCAGAGAGAAAAAAAAAGCTGGAGGGCTCTATACCAAACGATATTAAAGATCATCCCTGAGGTGTGGGACTGTGGAGAATTCTGACTTTCTCCCTTACATTTCTCTAAGGTTTCAACTTTTACAATGTAAGTCAAAAAAAATTCATATATTTTGAAATAAAACTTCACAGAAATCCAAAATCTCCTCATCATCAGGTTCTAGGTACGAATTTTCGTATTTGCAATGAAATATTATTTAAAAGGTTTAATTTTTAACATTGTAATCTAATGGAAAACATGGAAATATTTTCTTAAAACCCTTTTGGAGTCTGGTATTCTTAAATGTACAAAATTCTTAAATTTTGACAATTCAAAGCACTGCCCTCCTTCATACAAAATATTTCAAAGCACAGCTATTTGCCAAACTGCCTCTGAAGAATTAACTAATTTAGTTAGTTAGTGAGTTAGTTAGTTTAGTTTTTGTGAGGAAGATTCACCCTGAGCTAACATCCACTGCCAATCTTCTTCTTTTTTTTTTTTTTTTTTTGCTTGAGGAAGATTAGCCCTGAGCAAACATCTGAACCAATCATCCTCTACTTTGTATGTGAGATGCCTCCACAGCATGGCTGATGAGTGGAGTAGGTCCACACACAGTATGTGAACACGAGAACCTGGGCCACCGAAGCAGAGCATGAGGAACTTTAACCATTCAGTCACAGGGCCGGCCCCTGGAGAATTTAAACCAAAAACTGTCCCCCTACTATTCTGAATGCCTCAGCAACACTTCACAGACAAGAAGGAGTATGGTCCTCCTAACCCCACCTACCCGCCCACAGAGCCAGGAAATTTTCAATAGAACCCACGGGTGACGTGATGAGTCCTCCCTGAGATCATCCTAGACACGCAACACAAGAGCAGAGAACACAACCTCCAGCACAGTGGTGTCCAGGGGGCCAGCCCATCCCCACCCTGCACGTTCCATCATGGCAGAGATGCACCAGAATTTTATATTTTAGATTCCCAAGCAGAGGGAAACTGGTACAGAGTTTCTTTAGGCCATTCAACTGAGTTTGTGAATAGTGGTCTCTAAGCTTTCCAGGTTTTGCTTGTTTTTGCTCTTTCATTTGTATCCATTCTTCAGATGTTCCTAGCCCTCACTCACTACCAGAGTCCACTAAAGGAGTCTGATGCTAGCGGCTACAGGGTGTTGGGGAAAGGGGGAACCTTCTTCTCCATCTTCATGTTTCCATGAGGAGGGACATCATTGGAGCGACACTCCTGGCCTCTCTGCCTCTCACGTTTTCCTCCCTCTGGGAGGAGAAGAGACTTTGCTGATTGGTGGGGTTGAGATAAAGACTTGGGCCTCATGGCTCCGCCCCTTTGCTCTCCCTTGGCATCTGCCTTCCTGCAGAGTGTAAGTGCTTTTGTCTCCCCAGGTAAGGCTGTCAGCTTAGCAGTAGAGGCTTTGCCCATGAAGAGATGACCCACATTTTTCCAGAGTGGCCTGGACTAGGTGCTTAAGGCAGCCTAATCTGGGGATTTACAGTAGGACGCACTTCAGCCGTGTTTTTCAACTGCCCTAAGAGTAATAAAGTTGACATTTTCTTCTCCATCTGCCTGATTTCTCTTTCAAATTGACTCAACTCAAGTGGGTAAGTTTTAACCAAGGAACTTCACTTCCAGAATTTACCCTGAGAAGCCACCTCTACAAGAAACAGCATATGCACAAATTATTCACTGCTGTGTTTTATGAAATAGCAAAATATTGGAAACAGCCGATATGCCTATCCACAGAAGACTGGTTGCATAGACTTATGGTATATCCACATAAAAGAGTAATATTAGCCATTTAAAAAAAGAAGGTCTGTATAAAGTGATATGGAATAACTTACAGGATGTATTATTAAATGAAAAAAAGCAAGATTCAAAGGAATTGAGCGTGATACTTTTTGCATAAGCATAAAGGAGAAGAATACACACATATACGCACACATGTATGTATCTACTTCATTTTTCATAAACAAGCATAAGGATTACCAGAATCTAATAAAAAGTTAGTTATCTACCGGGAGAGTAGGAGTAGAGGTAGAAAGAATAAAGATGGCAAGGAGGCTTCTGTGACTATACTGTTTGTGTAGTTTTGACTTTTGAACCACGCAGCTGTTTTTCTTTTTCAAAATTAATATTAAACCAACAGGATGAAAACCAAAATTTAAAATTAAATACAAACAGAAACAAATTAGTGTATCTGTATACCAAGTTGATAAGAATGCCACAAGGAAAAAGTATTAATTGAAGTAATTTTTTAGCGGAGTCCTCTGGCTGCACATGCCCAGCAAGATATATTTTAAGAAGGAAAAGAACTGCCCCCAAAAAGTCTTGGACTTTACTTGGTAGGTTTGTTATTGGTAGTGATGTTAGTGTATTTAAAGAAAGAATAAATTCATAAACATATCGATTTGGCGGGAATCAGTTGTCAAAAAGGAAAAGGAAGATACAAATGTAGAATGACAGAGAGTGAGGGAGAATCCTATGGTGTTCTGTTTGAATTAAAAGTATCAACATAAATTCATGAGTTAAAATATACATTTTTCCCTGGCCCTGGCCATTGGAAGAGTCTAGAATCAAAGACATGCTAGTAGCAATAAGCACATTTTGTGTCTAGTTCTTGTTCTAAATATCATTCCCTTGTAAAAGGAACCAGGGCTCCTTGGAGAAATGGCTGATTCCATATCCAGGGCAGGAAATGTATAAAATGAGCCTGGACCACCTGGTTGGGCCAAAAATCAAAGAGGTGCTCAAAGAACGAAGGGACAATATCAAAAGAACACAGGAGTCAGTTGAAGGGACTCAATTGTCCAAATTTGAAACAAATTAGGCATCAAAAAGAATAATGACACATTAATTTAAAAATAAACCCATTAATCCATAATACTACTCAAAAATAAGTGACGGAGCTCTTCTTTATAGAAAAATGTGGGCTAATAAATACAGAAGGGAGGATAGAATTAGAAATCACTGTTTTGCAATCATTGATGCAATAATTGATTCATGCAAAGATCATCTATGGATGCTAAAATCCTTGAGTGAAATTCATGGGGTAAAAGCTTACTGAGGACAGGATATTCACACAGTCTGAAAGCATCAAGCCACAGATTATGAATTACACCGGGAAAATGGTATTTTTACAATGGAGTCCTCTGGTGAAGCACACTAGAACTAGGTGGTCAGATTTATCATTGTTATCAGTGGGACAGACTGCTGCCCTGTGCCTCTTGATGTGAACAACAGGAAAGACACAACATCACCGTGTGGTAGTCTGCGGAAAAATGTTTAATGGGATCTAATCAGAAGGAAACACACAGACAGATCCAAGTTGTGGAACATTCTACAAGACACTGGTCAGGACTTTCCAAGTATCAACGTGATGAAAGACAAGGGAACTGTTACAGATTAAAGGAAACTGTGGAGACATAATTAATAAATGCAGTGTATGAAAAAAATCAGCTCTAAAGGATATTATTTGGATAACTAGGAATATGGATATTATGTCAGATAATATTTTTGTATGCATTTTGAATTTCTTGGATACAATCATTGTCTTGTAGTCGTATAGGAAAGTGTTATTATTTGAAAGCACATGTTAAAATATTTTTTTAACCATGAATGGGGGAAAAGGGATGCTACTTATTATCTTCTTAAAACTCTGACTGAGGAGATCTTATGTAAACAGATATTACCAATTTATTTCGAACTAGCCAAAAACTACTGTCAACTTCTAGCCTGTTTAAATGTCCTTGTCAACATTCCCAATTAGCGTCACACCTCATTACTCTAGTTATTTGGTTTCTGTCTTATCTCCCCTGCCTGTTATGTTCCCTGCCTTCTCTTTTGTACCCTCCCTGACCTCCAAAACCATACCTCACTAGCTCAAAACGCTTAAATTCTTACTGAAGGAACAGGTGATTAGTAAAATCTGTGCATTTTCTGAAGTTATTTGACAGCACTAATTAGGCCACCTAACCGTTGTACCCCTAACAGACTAGGGCATTACAACCGCCTCTCTTTCATGAAGACCTAATAGCAAGGCTTAATTCATCTCTTCAAAAATATCCACCTAACACCAATTATGCACCAAGTACTGTGCTAGGATCCTGGGGAAATAAGGGCAAACAAGACACAATCTCTGTTCTCAAGGAGGTCAATATAATGGGAGAAGTGACTAGGTCATTACAATACAAAATGATATATGCCGCAAAAATAATAAGCACAGGTGCTAAGAGGCACATAACCCACATCTGAAGGGGGCTGGGTCAGTTTCAGAAAAAATTATGCTGACAATGACTATCAGCTGTCGAGTACTACGAGAACCACAGGACAGACTGTCTGATCAAGGTTGTCCTGAAATATCTAAGACTATGGTTATACTACTTCCTGTGGCTACACCATATGTGGCTACAGCTAAGACTTCGAAAACAAGGCCACCTGAAGCTTTGCTTATCCCCCAAAACATCCAGATCCTTCACTCCTGATTTGCAAGGGAGTTTGCAAAGGGTCTTCAATGCAGATGTGAAAATTCATCGGTTTTCCCAAAGATGCTGTGCATAACAGCTGTGATGAAAGGCCTCACGTAGCACAAAACAGACACTGTTTATCATCTTCTCTCTACTATCAAAATAATTGCACAGTGCACAAGCTTGTTATTAAGAACTGGGCACCACCATGGAAAACATGTTGTTGGAAAACACCTGCGTTGGCAAAGCAAAGATGAGCTGACCCAATTATTTCCTCCATCTCTAATTCCGGATGGGGTATTAAGAGTAACTGAAAAGAACACATTGGCAAGAAATGGAGATAATTCGGCTTGAGAAAAAAAATATCTATATAGCTCTATTGGGCAAAACTTTGAAGTATCATCTAATTACACTTTTACACATTCCTTCCCTCCCCCATGAAAAATGCCACGAGTGAAAACATGTCATCTACAGCCTTTCACCTACCCACAATTTCTCCCTCATATCCAATTTGAAATTTTTAAAATTCCAATCTAGAGCTCTTTGAGGGATAATGATGGGAATAAGACCCTGCCAAGCTTGGAGGACGGGATGCAGTGAACTATGACTGGAACAGATGGCTCAAACAGAAGCCACCAATTCAATGTGACAGCCCAAGATTAAACTGCTCCCTTTAAGACTTCACCAGTTTTGTGGCCCAATCTTTATGAACCTCTCCAGAAACACAAAGAGACTTGAGTCTACATAAGCATCAACAAGGCAACCTTCAAATAACATATGGACTTGAACAAAATTCAAACTACAAGGGGACATGGGGTCATCTGCTCTACTCACTCCCAAACATAGTAGCACAAGAGAATCACTCTAGAGCTTTGAAATAATGCTGTAAATTTCAAACATACAGAAAAGCAATATATTAAAACAGTCAAGCGCTCAGCACTAGATCATTTATGCATTTTGTCATTTTTCAAGTTTTCTCTGGATTTTTTTTTACATGAAAAATCATTACAGATATATTTCAAGTATGCTTTGTATCCCTCCCTGGCCTCATTCCCTCTGTTTTTCTCCAAAGACAACTATTTTCTTAAATATGATGTATTCCCTTCTCATATGTATTTTTACATTTTTAGTGTATATGCGTGTGTCCGTAAACAACATATTGTATTTGGTCTACATTTTAAATATACATAAATGATGTAGTACCGTAGCTATGCTGTAACTGGGATCGTTCACTCAATATTTTATTCTAGATTTATCTATGTTGATACATGAAGATGCATATCATTCATTTTCATTGTGGTAGACATATTTTTGATGTCTCTCTTTTAAGCTGGATTTTACTTCATCTAATTTAGTGTCTTTTTGAGTCTGTCTTTGAATAGGTGATTTTAATCTATTTACATTTGTTGTGAATACTAATATAATTAGTTTATTTCTACAACCTTATTTTGTGTTTTTTATTTACCATATTTTTCAGCTTTTTTTTTTTTTGTCTTCTATTGTTTTGAGTTTTATTTATTTCTTCTTTTTTCCATATACTGGTTTAGAAGTCATGCTTCCTATTTTCATTCTTCCAGCAGTTACTCTTAAATTTTCAGTAAACACATTTAATCAAACAGATCTAAAGTTAATAAGTATCTGCATCCTGCTCACAATTAATACAAAGTTGAGAATTTTCTTTTTCTGCTTTATCTCCCCAAATCCCCCTGGTACATAGTTGTATATCTTAGTTGCAGGTTCTTCTAGTTGTGGTGTGTAGGGCACCGCCTCAACGTGGCCTGATGAGTGGTGCCATGTCCATGCCCAGGATCCAAACCAGCGAAACCCTGGGCTGTTGCAGCAGAGCCCATGAACTTAACCACTCAGCCACGGGGCCAGTCCCAAGAATATTTTAATTTCAAATTCCTAAGCTCCTTCTATGATATGTTTGCTGCCACTGTCTGCTCTTAGATTCACTTTGTTTTAAAATTCCCACAAATGAGTCTTTTCCAAGCCAACTCCTATTTAGATTTGTCAACATTCTTACCAATCTCCCCATCAACTGCCTCTTGCATCCTTCTCTTTCCTTCTGTATTGTGCTTCAGCAAGAGGGAAATATGTCAGGCATCTTTCAGCGGGGCCTGTGAGTGGCGAACTTTCAGTCTTTGTATGCCTGAGATGTCTTTATTTCATCATCTCTTCTCAACAGTAGTTTGGGTGTTAAAATTCTAGACTGTGTTTTATTTTCAGCATTAGGAAACCATCATTTTATTGTTTTCTGGCATCTATTATTTCTGATGAGAACCTTGCTATGAGTTTGTTGTCATTCCTTGTAGATAATCTATATTTTATCTCTGGCAGCCTCTATGACTTCTGCTTTGACATTCGTGTGCTGCTGTTTTACTATGTTGATATCTTGCTGTGCATGTTTTCTATTTTTCCTACTGGAGACTCTACACTCCTTCAATCTCTGCTTCATATCTTCTAATTTCTCTTTCAAATTTTCCTTCTCCTTATCTCTCTGTGCTACATCTTGCATAATTTCCTCAGATCTTTCTCTCAGTTAAGTCAGTCTCTTTTCAGCTGTGTCTAATCTACATTTTCACTCATCATTTGAGAGATTTCCCCCTGCATGGCTGGATTTTATTTTCCATCATTTCTATTTGGTTCCTTTTCAAATCTGTCTATTCATTTATCATAATTCCCTGTTCTTACCTTAGAATTTCTTTTATCTTTTTGGATGTTTTACTGTGCTACTATCTCTAGTTATCATGGTATAAATTCTCCAGTGTGATGATTCTCCTTTGCGGTGTTTTCTTTCTTGTATGAGCTTTTCATTTTTTAAATGCAGAGCTTATCTTTAATGACATTTTTTTCCCCAGGAGTCCTAGTACTTTGAGCAGTGTCCATTTTCTCATAGAGGATTATTTTCCCATCTATCACAACAAACAGAGGCCCAGCTTTCTTGCTGCTTCTCCAGGTGGCAGAATGGAATTTCTCATACCCCATGTCATGGCTCCCAGCATTGTGCAGACTGCTCTATCTTGCAGGGGCCTGAGATTTTGCCTCCTACCCTCTAGTATATATTAAAACCTCAGGCCCTTAGTTAGGAGCTTTTAAAAAATTGATTCCTGAGCTCCATTCTAGACCTTCTGAACCAAAAGTCTGAGTGTGAGGCCCAGGAATCTGCATTTATCATCCCAGGGTCTAGCTACCCTAGTCATTGGCAGAGCCAAAATGAGAATCTGTGTTTCCTAAAAGAATGTTAATGGCAGAAAATACTGAGGAGCAATTTAATACATTCCTGAAACTTATTCTCCCAGTAAATAGAAGAAGAGCAAAGTGTAGCTCAACAGCCCACTAATCAGAAGCGATAAACAATAAGCACACAGCACACACCATCACCGTCCTCTGTGATGTCCTTTCATGCAAAGGGTTTCCACTTAACTTAGAGGTCTGTAATCCAACTGATCTATTTTGCTCATTTTTCACAGAATAATGCTAGAATCCTCTAAATTATCACCACAAAAATTCTATTCAATGCAAAAAGGAAAATTCTCTTAAGTCCTACAAGAAAAAATTAATTAAGTAATTTTCACCTCTACTTTTGTCTTTTACACAGGTATCCAAATTATCTCTCTGGCTAGTTACCTAAATTTAATTTTTAAATGCTTTGTCCACAAGTTTAATTGTAATTTTCTACAACAAGCTTTATCTGCAGGGCTCCATATAAATATCAGAATGAAACATGAGACTACACGATATTAGATTTATTTATGTTTAGCAAGACAAATCAAGTGACCTCTTCCAACTCACAAATAAATTCTCATACTGTGTACACTTTTTTCTAAATGCAATGATTCTATTCCATTTTGAAAACATTTTAATTATATTGTGCAACATGAGTTTTCAGGAGCATTTGAAGTCTTTCATATTCTGCCCCATAATCCTCTTCAACTTCATCCTTTTCCTCTATCCAACTTTGGCTTCAGCCATATTGGATGACCTGCAGGTCCCTGAACATGTCACTCGGTTTAATGTTTTTGAGTTTTTACGCTAAGTGGCTCCGCCCAGTGCTTTTGCCCCACACCATCTTATGCCATTCCTCCCATCACCACCAGCTCCACACACACAAACACTTCACTGTCCAGCACCTCCCTACCAAACCTTCAAAACTCCCTACAAACATCTACACGTATACATCTCTCATAGCACTTTCACACTCTGCTGCAATAATTGATTCAGTTATCCTCAATAGAGTATAAGCTCCCTGAGGAGAAGGACCATGTTTTATTTAACATCTATGTGTTATATGAAAAATGAAATGTTTTATTAACTAGCTCCTACATGGCCGAGACTTGCTAGGCAATGGGGATATGACGGTGAGGACCCAGGCATCCTGCCCACATGGCACTTAGAGTCCAGTGGGAGAGAAAAACAACAGAGTAATCACATAAATAGATATGTAATTATCCACTGTGAAAATCCTATAAACACAAAGTACAGTATGTACAACAAAGGGATCCAGTTTGTTCTAGAAGGTTCTAGAAGTCTTCCCTCAGGAAGAGATATTTGAGCTGAGGGAGGAATTGAGAGAAACTGAATGTATTATTTTGGGTTCTCCAGTGAAACAGAACCAATAGGTTATTTATTTATCTATTTAGATAGAGAAGAGAGAGAGAGTGGTAGAGGTAGATATGTTTATTTATTATTATTAGGAATTGGCTCAGGTCTGGGAAGTCCCAAGATCTGTGGTTGATAAGCTGGAGATCCAGGAGAGCCAATGGTGTAAGCTCCAGTCCACGTCCAAACGCAAGAGAAGAGCAATATCCCAGCGTGAAGACAGTCAGTGTTCACTGCTGGTGGCAGTGCAAACTGGTGCAGCCTCTATGGAAAGCAGTAGGAGTATCCTCAGAAAATTAAGGATAGATCTACCATATGATCCAGCTATTCCACTGCTGGGTATTTATCCAAAGAACTTGAAAACACAAAGGCATAAAGATACTTGCACCCCTATGTTCATTGCGGCATTATTCATAATAGCCAAGACTTGGAAGCAACCTAGGTGCTCATCAAGGGACGAATGGATAAAGAAGATGTGGTATTTATACACAATGGACTACTACTCAGCCATAAGAAATGACGAAATCCAGCCATTTGTGACAACATGGATGGACCTTGAGGGTATTATGCTGAGTGAAATAAGTCAGAGGGAGAAAGTCAAATACCATATGATCTCACTCACAAGTAGAAGATAAAAACGACAAAAAAAAAAAAAAAAAAAAAACACACATACACATAGCATTGGAGATTGGACTGGTGGTTACCATTGGGGAAGGGGGGAGGGGGGAGGGCAAAAGGGGTGATTAGGGTCACATGTGAGGGGATGCACTATAATTAGTGTTCGGGTGGTGAACATGATGTAATGTATACAGAATTCAAAATATGATGTACATCCGAAAAAAATAAAAATTAAAAAAAAAAAGAAAAGAAAAGAAAAGAAAAAGGAAGACAGTCAGGCAGAGAAAGCAAATTCTCCCTTTCTTAGCATGTTGTTCTCTTCAGACTTTCAATTGTTTGGTTGAGGCCCACCTACACAGGGAAGGGCAATCTGCTTTACTCTGTCTACTGATTCACACTCTAATCTCATGCAGAAACACTGTCACAGACACATCCAGAATAACATCTAACTGGGCACCCTGTGGGTCAGTAAAGCTGAGACAAAAAATTACCCTCACACTGGCCAGCAGATGGGGAATAGCACTCAGTGTAAGTGGTAACCTACTCAAAGGCCTCGAGGCAAGAAGGAGCTTTCAAGGGGAAGAGCAGAGGCCAACGTGGCTGGAGTCCCAGAGGGAGGGGCTGGGCAACCACAAAGGAGGTAAAGACGGGCAAAGTCGGGTCTGACAGGAGGTTTTAGGCCTAGAGCAACTCACAGGGGGGCAGGGGTAACAAGCTGACATGTATTCCAGCCCTTAGCTTGGTGCCTGAGAAATAATGTCTCAATGAATGTTTGCAAAAGAATTAATAATCCATGAACAAACACAAAATCGACCTTGAGTTCAAGGCCATGCAAGGCTGAATTATTATCCCAGTTTGAGAAAAATCAATTCTCATAAACAAATAATACAGAAACATATTCATATCCGCATTCAGCAAATATTTGTAAGGCCCCCGCTTTCGACGAGGTATTGCAGGGTGCTACAGAGCTATTACAATCTCATCAGCGGTAGCACAGAGACATTGTTCTGAAATCAAGCAATTCCTCTCATTTTATTTCCCTTTTTTCTTGAGTTAAATTCAAGCAAACTGAAATTTAATACTTTTGTTAATAAAAAGCAAATATACTATAATCCTATTTTTCTCAAACTATTTTTCTCCATCTGTCACTTTCTGTGTGTACATATTGTATCTGTCACATATTAATGAAAGCTGGTTATTTCTGGGTGGTAAGGTTTTTTAATGATTTGTTACCTTTCATGTTTTATTTTTCTGTATTGTCTGATTATCTAAATGTAATGAGTTCATATACTTTTTACAAAAACAAAGTCACATTATTTTTAAACTACTAAGGAAAAAGGGATTTGTTTTGATCATGTCTAACGTAGCCATATAAATCTGTTTTCCATAGAAATTAAGAAAGAAATTTCAATCCAGGCAGGTTAGATGACTAGAAGAGTCTCAGAGTTAAACAAAATAGTTAAGATAGTCTTTGTTTAATGATGTTAATGATTTTTGGAATGTTTAAGGAATTTTGCCTGTTTCTAAAAAGCAGACATCTAAAAATTTGTTGAAAGGAGATGCTACCCGCCCTGCTGCATCTCCCTGTGTTCCCACGACCCCCAGTTACAAGCATAAGCACCTCACACAGAAACACACACACCCCTGTGGCAATTGCCACGTTCTAGGCTCTTTCTGCCAGGGGACACGATTGGATAGATGCTAAATCCGAACAGTGACAATTAGTCACATCCCTGTATTTTACACAAATGCTACCATCCAGTGTGGGGATGAAGAAGTCAACTTCTGACTAATTTTCTGTTACAATTCTCCTCTTTACCAAGGAATTTAAGGGAGGTGCCTTTGAAAGAACAGAGTGGGAAGAAAGGACAAGGACCCTCATGCAACTTGCCTCACATTTTCCACCACAGATTCTATCATGTGCAGATAAAAGAAAATTCCCACAGACATAACATGTCTATTCCACTTCTATTTTTCTCTTTTAGAAACGGTTATTTTAGGGGCCAGCCCAGTGGCATAGTAGTTAAGTTTGCACATTCCACTTTGGTGGCCTGGGGTTCACAGTTTCGGATCCCAGGCACAGACCTAGCACCACTCATCAGGCCATGCTGTGGTGGTACCCCACATAAAAAATAGAGGAAGATTGGCAAGAGATGTTAGCTTGGGGACAATCTTCCTCACACACACACACACACACCCAAAAAAAAAAAAACAAAATGAAGTTATTTTTTTCCTCAACATCAGCCATGCAATAAGATTTGTTCATTTATTGAACAAACACCTGTTTAGTGCCTAAAGGATTCCAAAAACTCTGTTAAGCCTGGAGAAATCAAAGATAAACAGGGCATTAACCGTGCTCTCAAAGAGTTTATAGTCGGGAGCCAACTTTTCTACTGTTAAAAAAAAATCATTAAACATTATTTATTACTACACCATTGATTAAAGATTAGAGAATTCCAGAGGAAATTCTAGATGCTAATGGAACTGTATCTTAAAGGTAAATAATGTGCTAAAAGGACCTAGACCAGGTATGTGGCCTTAAATAAAAACAAACAAAAGGAGAAGAAGCCTAACGTGAGAAAAGTTACCAAAAGAACTATAACAATTCATGATTGATAGAAATCCAAGAGACCCATTCTGAGACTGTCTTCCCCAGAAAGCACATTAGTCTCTGGGCAGGAGGGAGCGGTGCTTTGGGCTAAGATATACTTTTTGGATCACTACGATGTGGAGAACACATTTGCCAAACTGTTCTTCCTTGAATCTCTCTTCCTTATGTCTTTCAGGGGACTCAAGAACCACTCTGTTTTAGCCATAAAGTTGAAACCAAATTGGCCCCAGTCTGCTGGTGGTAAAAACATAACTCACTAGAACACGAGAGGCATATGTTTGGGAGTTATTGCTACCCACCTAGGAATAATTGTCAACTCCCCAAAAAGAGATAAAAGAAAAATCGATACAAAATAGGTCATGGAGATGGATGGACCAAATGTCTCCATCCAGGCCTAAATCACAGAGCTGGAAATGGATCTGTGAACAGTATAGGGATGACTAAGCACCCAAAATTCGGCCTTCTCTACATCCAGCAGGGATTGTTAATGACTTTACCTGTAGAGACCCATCAACACAAGCTGGGTGTCCCTCTGATCTACAAACCTCTCTAATACGCTTTATGAAGACAACCAAAGTGTCTTAATGCAGAAAAAGAAATCCTTAGTGGCACTGGACAGCTCCAACAGCCTTTTAAAATTTGAATGCCACAAAATTATCCTTTAAAACCTTCACAGAAAACTGATTCATTTATTTAAAACTTGTCTCAAGCTGCTCTTTCTCAACACCCTTGTTTTATTAGAAGAATTAGAACTTATTAAGGCAGTTGGAATAATCAGCTTTTCACAAACACACCCTGAGGATTTGAGAGAAGAACCATTCTAAGATCCTCATTAATGTTTATTCATTGTCTGTGTTAATTTGGTAAAGTGAATATTCAACACAGTAAGAAAATATTCTTTACCATGTCAAAACTGTAATCCCTGATGGTTGCACACACAAAAAGAATCAATTTCTCAGGATGAGAACATAATTTCTCTTTCAGATACAGTAAATAATCATTGTTGCATGTCCCCATTTCAACTCTTCCTTTAAAAAAATAACAGAATAATCATAATAAATCTTTCAGTTAAAAGAAAAATATTCTGTTGATTGGGGATATATAGAGTATTTTAACTGGGTTTTCCAAGGGTCTTAGCTTTTCAGGGCCTCCCCTTGATCAAAAGGCCCTTAAGTCAGCAACCTTTCAGAGCTGCAAGAACCACGGAATGCTGCGGACTCTCCTACAGACGGAGGTCAGGAGAGTAAGGACTCCAGAGGACACAGGCGAAAGCGCCAACACAGTCTTCGGTTCTTAAGCATAAAAAATCCAGTTTTTCTTCCTCCCAAACCACTTGCCCTTCTTTATAGTTTCTCTCTGGGACTCTGGAATTCTCAGGAAAGGAAGATGTTCAGACTCTTTCTTGAACGACGTGGCAAGAAACTGCATTTCTATCGTCCCCTCTCCCCCCAAAGACCCAAAGGAAAAGTGAAGATTCAGACTCATTTCCTAAAAGCACATTTGAGGATTTGACCTTCAAAATACTCAAGTGGAAAAGAATGCATCTGATGTTATCCAAAACAGGCCTTTAGAACTCCTCTTCCCCATAGCTCTCCAGAGGGAAAAAAAGAACTGGGCCAGTTACTTATGAGGAAAGTGGGGAAAAAATTTAATCACCCAGAGGAAAAAATTAGCGACTCTGAACAGGTATCCAATTCTTCTATGGGAAGAACCTGATTTAAGACCAGTCATTCACTCATTCGTTCATTCACTAAATACTTCTTGACATCTACTGTGCCAGTCAATGTGCTAGGCCCCAAAAGGCATGAGACAGGCCTGCCTGCAAAGAGCTCACAGTCCAGAAGGAAAGCCAGATTAGTGAACAAATTATAGTACAATGTGATAACGTGCCCAAGAACAGGCAGCAGCAGCCCAAAATTAGGAATGACTGTTTTGACCTGGGAAGGAGGCAAGTCATGAGCTGGCATTTGAAAGAGGATAAAGTGCATTAGGTGAACAAGTGAGGGAACAGGGTTTCTAGGGAATGGAAGGAACAGCTGCAACAAAGATGCCAGGGCCTGAAATGGGAAGCCCAAGGGTGGAGCAACTAGTCAGCCAGCAGGGGGCGAAATGCAGGCTCTGAGTTCATCCTCACGCCACCAAGGGTTTATGACCTGGGAGAACGTCGGGCAAATCACGCAGCTCGGTAGTCTGCATCTTTACCTGTATGTAGCATCAACCCAGAAGCTTAAAAAATAAAAACCAGTGCTTGGGTCCCATTCCAAGCTAATTATATCAGAATCTCTAGGTGTGGGATCCAGGCATCAGCATTTACAAAGTATCTCAACTGATTCCAATGTGGTGTGAGCCTAAGGGCTCACTGTAAAATAAGTTAATTTTAAAACCCAGCCGTATGGATTGCAGTGAGGGTTAAGTGAGATAATAAATGTACAGCATCCAGAGTGTTAATAAAGATGATGGGGGATTATGTGCAGGGGTAAAGGATGGAAATGAGATGGGAAGATATGCCAGAGACAGACCATCACAGCTTAATCTTACTGCACCCTCCCTGGTGCCAGGCACCCTTCTCAGCTCTTCCCACGCAAACACAGGCAGTCGAGCTCCGTGGACGATGTTCTTTCACTACACCTCTCTCCTGAGGGAGGATGGCAGGCCTGCATTCAGATATTAAGGCTTTAGGGCTTATTGTGTGGACACTGATAAGCCACATTATCAGGGAGTAATGTGATCAGAATTGTGTTATTTAAAGTCATTCTGACTGTAGAGTAGACAATAGGTTGAAAGGGAAAGAGACAGAGACAGGGAAATGATTCTGCTCTACAAGACAGAAACTGGATGGGTCCATAGAGAGAGAAAAGCAGCTCTTGGAAACCCAAATTCTGAAAGAAAAAGAAAGCACAATAGGCTGGTAGATTTTCTCCTACTACCTGCGAGACTTCATTAAAACTTAATATGCTTTGATACACAAATATGTTGCATATCAGCCACCCCTTACCTCTTGTGCAATTTCAGGCCTCAGCATTAATGTCATCTGAGACATTTTTAATCCCTTCTCTAGAAAAGTCTATGAATAATACACTTAGCATACTTAAATCATCTTTCAAGAATTTTTATCTATTCAAAGAGTCTTTTTTCAAATGCTCTTGTATTACCGTCATCTGTTGAGGGAGTTGGATTAAACGATTTCTTCTACAGCAGTTTCTTTAACTGACAATTCAGATTTAAACTGTATTTTTCCATTACTGATATATTAACAATATTAGTTGTCGAACTCTGAGCATCTACTCTTAGACTACAAGGCAGGTGCTATCATTCCTGGTGTACAGATGACAACTGAGCTGCTCACCCTTTAGAGAGGTTGTGATTACAGAAAGAATAAACTACTCAAGTGCCAATTATTTGTGTGCATCTCCAACACTTCAAAATTATTTAACTCCAGAAAATAAATGTGGCAACGCAGTCTTTTCCATTCATTAAACTCGGTCTCCTATTTACTAGGTAAAGTAGCTAGTCTATTTATTCCTAGCAAAAATGGCTATCCTAGTTTAAATTGTTTCTTGCACTTAGAAATATGACTAAGTAAGAATGTACTAAATATGAAATTTGGCACTTTTTCCCCAATGTTTTTATTGTGATAAAATATAGATAACGAAATTTACCATCTTGATCATTAAGCACACAGCTCAGTGGTGTTAAACACATTTATACTGTCGTACAACCATTACTGCTATCCATCTCCAAACTTTTTTCATCTTGTAAAACTGAAACTCTGTACTCATTAAACAATAACTCCCCATTCTCCTCTCTTGTGACAACCACCATTCTACTTCCCGTCTCTGTGATTTTGACTACTCTAAGTATCTCATTTAAGTGGAATCACAGACAAATTGGAATCAATTTCTCTTTATGTGAATGGCTTATTTTACTCAGCATAATGTCCTCAAGGTTCGTCCATGTTGTAGCATGTGATAGGATTTCCCTCCCTTTTAAGGCCAAATAACATTCCTTCCTGTGTATATAACAAATTTGGCATTTTTGTAAGTCAAAAGTGGACAAATATTGGCAATCCCATATGGTTCAATCTAATTCATTATTATATTAGTAGGATAGCATTCAGGATTTTCAGTAATTTAGACTGACTTCTTTGGCTCTTCCTTGCACGTGGCAGTTATGTCAGGTGGAACAAGCTGGTTCTTGATACAGCATCTGAGACCCTGGCCATGGGGATGGGGGTGGGTGCAGCCCTATAGCAACAGTATGAGAGAGGTAGAGTCAGCCTTAGTTTTCCCAGTTTTAGCTTCTGAACTGATTAGACCTCATGTGTCCTTATGCTCCCCAAGGGCAAACTGTCTCCTTCCTTGGCTTTTGCCAAACATGACCAGCCTTTGCCTCTGCCCCCATGATGCTGGCTCGTATCTCTCGCTGCCTCACCCATTGCCCTCTATGCCATTGGGTGGCAATACGTCTTTCTCACAGGAGGTTCCCACCAATGGAAGTATTGATAACATTGCCACTACAAGTTGGGTAGATAAATGCTTAAAAACAGATCAGAGTAATGATAATTCTGAAACAGAATTTTCATTCCTATACTTATACTTTCGAACAAGTAACAAAAATATTTTTAACTCCTAAGTTACAAAGTTCTACAAGAAAAGGGGTATGAAAAAATTTAGTAAAGAATAAAACACTCTACAAATACTAATGGTTATTATTTCTATCGGGTCCATGCCAACAGAACAGAAAGATTTTGAGCCTGCCTTTCCAGCATGCTCCATAGTCAGAGTTAGAGAAGAAAAATAACATCCAAATGTGCATCTCTGGGATACATTGCAGCTCAGGAATCCATCCCATGGAATCACCATACAAAAATTAGAAGGATTGGGTGGATCGATATCCTCCAACATACAGAGAGCACCAAGGCATGCACACAAATATGTGTATTTTATGTATGTGTGGGTGCCTCTAAGTCATAAAAATATCTCAGAGGCTAAATGTAAATACTCGAAAGTGGTTCCCTGTGGGGAGAAAAAAAGAGAAGAGGGAAACAGAGAAGGAAATTTTCATGTGTTTCTTCAACAAACAATTTATAAGATAGACAAAGAGGAGAGAAACCATGGATTAAACAGATAAGAGACCTATCAATTTATTGCAACATATGGACCCTATTAGACTCTGATTTGAACAAATTTTTAAAGTATAAGTCAATGGGGGATCCATACACTGGACATTTGCTGATAAGGAATCATTGTTAATTTCGGAAGGTATGATAATAGATTGGAGTTAAAAAAAAAAAAAAAACCCTTATCTTTCAGACACACATTGAAATGTTTCCTTATGAAGTAGTGTTTGCTACCAAAATTATCCCACAGCAGGTGGAGATAAAACAAGATAACCTGATAATTGTTGAAGCTGGGTGATGCTGCACATTAGGGTTCATTACATTATTTTTCTACTTTTGTGTATGTTTGAAACTTTCTATAATAAAATGTTCCAAAAAGCTTTTTTTAAAAAGTGTTTGGGTTTGCCACCTTCCTAGTTTTGTGATTTGGGGCAAGCTCTGTAATTTCTATAAGTTTCTGCCTGTCTTCCTAAGAAAGGGGGACGACATGGCTTGGCCCAGAGTAAACGCTCCAGAAGCTTGGACCCCAATGCGCCATCGGACATGCCCTCACCAAAGGGTAGGTGCTATTTTATAGCTACTCATCATCTCTCTTTGAAAGTGCCAGAGGAAACTCAAACCTGGCACATCTGAAACTGAGGGGATGGGGATGGGGCTGGGGATAAAGATCCCTGTCATTATTCTAGTCTGTGTTTCGATGCCGTTCCTCGTCGCGGGGCTTCTCACAGCAGCTGTCAGGCATGCTCCGTCTCTGACTTCAGTTGCTCAAAGTTTAGACCTCAAGTACAAAGTCATCATTAACTGAATTTTCTCTAGCTTTAGGCTCCCCCATTTCAACTAGCAACCACAGGATCTCTACAACTACTGATACTGCTAATGGGAGCTTTGCGGATGCATGTACCTCATCGCAACTGGCTTCTCTGTCTGAGAAGAGTTCTATTTTCTATATCCTTGGTCTTCGGCAAGAGTGAACATCCAAATTACATATAACCCCAACAAAAGAATCTGTGGACTCTATGCCTTTAACATTATTTGATCAATAACACCCAAGGGTGCAGCGACCTGTGCTTTTGACTACTGTCTACCTCATGCCCATCTTCCTAAGACCCAAACTAGGTGTGTAATGACCACATCAGAGACTTTCCCTAGGGAAGATTAGCCATTCAGGAGCCATCTTACAACCAAAACCAGGGAGGAGGAAACATCCCAAGAGACTGTTTTCTGCACAATGTCTTTGAAATCTGACAATTTTAACTAGAGTCTTGTAA
The DNA here is from genome assembly GCF_041296265.1 of Equus caballus. NCBI lineage: Eukaryota > Metazoa > Chordata > Mammalia > Perissodactyla > Equidae > Equus > Equus caballus. The sequence continues at coordinate 13,168,860 of NC_091684.1, forward strand.
GCACATTGCATCAAAATCTGGTCTCCTGATGGATTTCATGCTACTAATAATTCCTCCACCACCGTTCAGTAATGAGCACGTTTTCACGTCCTCAGGAATAAATGACATGCTTCTCATGTGCCCAGTTTTGAACATTTGTTTCAGATCCATTAGCTCCTTGGCCAGTGAATGTATTTATTTCTCGATAGATACAGACACAGTCATTTTGCTGCACCATTAACTCACCGAGGAACATAGGGCCATGTCTTTCCACATTGCCCTTTTGTTCCCTTTCTGCGGTATGTGTATCAAATAGCCCATATCTTGCATTTACTCAGCACTCAGCTGCTCCTGGGCGAGATGTTTGTGGCTGAGTAAAGCATCAAAATTATAGAGCCATCATGCATGAGAACTAGAGAGCACACTAGAAATCCAGTTCATTGCTGATTTTTGCATGTGGAAAAGTGGGGCACAGAGAACTGGAGGGTCTTGCCTAAACCAGTGAGGCTGGTCAGTTGTAAACCAGGGCTAGAAGCACGACTTTGGATTCCTTGTACAGGGCTCTGTGCCCCTCATGATGTGAGTCCGATGTCCTTGGACTTCAACCTACTGAAAACAGATCATATTCCCCGGTCTTTAGAAAGCAGAGTCTCTTTCAGCATTCGAGTGCCAAACAATGATTTATGAGAATACATTAAGCACTCAGTTTCCAAAAGCCCACACAGAAGCTCCATTTACATCTAGGGAGCAACTCACTGTGGGGATAGAACTCCCGGAGAGCTGTTGCCTTCCTACTCATCTCCGCAAAGCCTGGACCTTTCAGAGAATGTGTGTGGAATCCTGCCTGGACCAGCAAGCAAGAGACCCAACCCAGGGCAGGTGCTGAAGTGCCAATGGTCACTTACTCTAAAATCACAAGCACACGAAAGTGTAGAATTGAAAGTACAGAAACATTTCATCTCTCTGCTTGTTCATGATTTCCACTTCGAAGCAGATATGAGGCACTTCTTCAGGATGGTTGGCGTGTCTATTCCCTTGATTAAAGTTAATCTCTCTGATATTATTTGCAACCAATAAGAGTGATCAGTTGGTGATCAGAAATCAATACATCTAAAATTAAGCAGAGTAGCTTCCTCCCAACCCACTCTCCACCAAACCTATCCTCGGTTTCTATTGTCACTCAATAGCTTTGTCCCACTGTGTTAGAACTGTCCAGTAGAATCAAGCACCAGTTACCCTTGGCATTAACCTGCTTAATAACACACCCTTTCTCGGCCGCCTTCCTTGTCCCTCTTCACACTCCCTTACAGGGCTCCTAGGATCACCTTCCAAAGTAAACTACCTGCACTCGCGTCCTTGTCTCAAGCTCTGCTTCTGGGGAAAGACTAACTGAGGGAGCAGGGCCTATTCGGGGCAGAAAACCTGATCTCTTTAGGCCTCCAGCCGTACAGCAGTTGTCTGACTTCATGTTACCATTAGTTATTTACACACTGTCTCTCCAAATAGGCCGCCAGCTGCGGTGGTCCAGTGGTTAAGATCTGGCGCTCTCACCGCTGTGGCCCAGGTTTGCTTCCTGGTCAGGGAACCACACCTCCCATCTGTCAGTTGTCACACTGTGCCAGCTGTGTGTTGCTGTGATGCTGAAAGCTATGCCGCCAGTGGGCAAGGACCTACACACTGCTTGTCAAGCCACACTGTGGTGGCATCCCACGTACAAAATAGAGGAAGATTAGCACAGATGTTAGCTCAGGGCTGATCTTCTCAGGCAAAAAGAGGAAGATTGGAAACAGATGTTAACTCAGGGACAATCTTCCTCACCAAATAATAGAAGAAAAAAGCTATGCCACTGGTATTTCAAATACCAGCAGGGTCACCTGTGGTGGACAAGTTTCAACAGAGCTTCCAGACGAAGCCAGACTAGGAAGAAAGTCCTGGTCACGCACTTCAAAAAAAAAAACTGGCCATGAAAACCCTATGAATAGCAAGAGAGCATTACCTGATATAGCCCCAGAAGATGAGAAGATGGCACAGAAAGACTGGGCAGGGTTCCACTGTGTGGTACACGGGGTCACCAGGAGTTGGAATCCACTTGACAGCACTAACAACAACAACTCACCAAATGGAGGGAAAACTCTCGAAGGGTGGCTGTTGTTTCTCCTTCACCTTCTAGACTCCAGAGTTCCCAATACAAGGCTTTGTATACAGCAGGTCCCCAACTATTTATTGGCCAGGAAATTGGACTGAATCTGCCAAAGGAAACATCCCCCAACTGGATTACCCGGGGCCAGGGAGTCCCTCCCCTGGGCTGTCCCGTCATAAGATTCTCCTATGAACTAGCTGCCCTTTATGAACACTGGTTACGTAAGCTTCATTTGCAAGTAACATCCAGACACTGCTGTGCCATATGAAATGTTGCAGAATATACAACTTGTTAAATCTTGCAAACTTTCAATAGAAAACAAGCCTAAGGCATAATTCCACTTTAATTGCATCACAGAAAGTGTGACTTTTGCCTGACTCCTGAAGTCTCCTCAGTGGCTGCTTAATAAACAGGCACCACTGGAATATTTGCACTCATTCTTATAAACTCTATTAGACGGGTAATTATCTTTTCACTTCCCAGCTCAAAATACCATATGGCAAATTTGCCAAAAGGGGCAGAGGGCAGGTGAAGGCTTCCTTTCACCCACGTACTGCCGAGCAATGACGTTGGCGTGATAATTAAACGCCCATTGTCTTAAAGTGTATGTGGAGGAAACCAAACGGTGGCTGAAGCGCAAAACAGACCAAGGGATGGAAAAAGTCCCGATGGGCTCATGTCACAATTTTAATTCTTTATTTTTAAAAATTGACATATACTGAATGAATTACTAAATTAAAATAAACCTACCTTGAGTTCCACTTCATCTTTACACGGACACATTTAAGGATGTTGGAGGGAAACAGAAAGAGGGAGCTTCACTGGCACGTATATCCTGAACTCTTTTAAGGAATTAGAGTGACTTTGGTTTTTTTCAGTAGGAATGAGAGGCGATACCTTATACATATGAGTTAAGAGCCAGGTTTGAATCTGGCTCCATCATTACCAGCCTCAGCTTCCTCATCTAAAATGGAGGTTTGAAACAGTACCTGAGTCATAGGGTTATTGTGAAGACCGAACAAGATAATGGCATGTGGGGTCCCTGGCACATGGTAAGTGCTCAGAAATCGTGAGCAGACGGGATGGCAAACCGTGCAATAAGAAAAGAGGAGGGAAGAATTCAATTAGTTCTTCAAGCTTATTTTTCATCTTCATTCCCTTTACATTTAGTGTTGCTGAGGGGTCTTATTAAAGCCCCCATGAACTTTAGGTCCAAATGCTTACTGAAGTTGACCATAGTCATACACTATGGGAGCAAGTACACTCCTAGGTATATACCCAACAGAAATGTGTACAGATGCTCACCAAAAGACGTGCAAGAATGATCATAGTGGGGGTTGGCCCCATCGCCAAGTGGTTAAAGTTCTGTGCACTCCACTTCAGCAGCCCAGGTTCACAGCATCAGATCCTACACCACTCATCAAGCCATACTGTGGTGGCAACCCACATACAAAGTGAAGGAGGATTGGCACAGATGTTAGCTCAGGGCAAATCTTCCTCTGCAAAAAAAGAATGATCATTGTGGCACTTTTTGTAATATCCCCAAACTGAAGACTACCGAAAGAGTAGAATGGATAGTACATAGCCATCAATAATAAAATAGAGAAATTCACCATTCTGTCAGTAGTAGAATGGATAAATAAATTGTGGCATACTTACCAACAGATTATCATCTCACTGTGATAAGGAGCAAACTACAGACATAGCTGCATGGATGAATCTCACACGCATCTCATTGACAAGCAAAGCCAGACAACCAAGAGTGCGTGGGGCATGATCTCATTTACATACTATACAAAAACAGGCAAAAATGTTCTAATCAACACTGTTGAACGTCTGGAGGGTGAGTGCACTGAAGGAAAATTCAAGTTGTACATTTAGAATTTGTACCCTTATCTATAGGTATATGATGCTTCACTAAAAAGTTCACCAAACAAATGAGTTGGACCCCTTGGGCTCAGGAATTGTGCCATCTCAAGGTATGGCTGCCTCCTCTACAGACATAGTAACGCTGGTGGAATATTACTGGGTCATCCTAATAGTCTTTCTACCTGCTGGGACAGCCAGTCCTCACTGTTCGCCTCTCTACAGCTAAAATTTGAACCTAACCAGGTGCAACCACACGAATATTATACTACGGCCTCTAGACCAACACCAGGGGCATCCAGAAATGGTCTCTTAGCCAAGATCCAAGATCTCTCACTTCCTTGTCATCCTCCAGATGCATGGCCTCAAGGACAACACAGAGATCGTTCCAAATCATTACTTCAAGAGACACTGTGACCTAGACCGAGCACCAAGCATATGGTGAATGAGTCATTCTAGCTGGAGAAGATAGATAGACGCACAGGAAGAAACAGCAGGCGGCTTTCAGTACAGAAGACCAAGATCTGAGATCTTCTGGAACAACAAATGTGTATATACATATACTTATAGTTATATATAGTTTTTATATATGTCGTTACATCGAGTTTTATATTGAGTTGTATATTTTTATGTATCTGGACATATATTGTTTTAAATAATTGATTTCTTCTATATGGACAGTTTTTCTATTTGAAATCGTTTGTGGCCTGGGGAAAGCAGTCTTTGTAATGTCCTCCAGTGACTAGCAAAATCATTTTGGCAAGAGGCAATTCTCAGTACAGAAGCACTTCCAAATATACTTAATACTTTTATATCAGAGTCATTTCTTCAGTGATTACATTTAAATAGTCACACAGACTTTTGTGAAAAATGTGTTGAATCCCGTCATTTTTTCCCTCCAAAATCCGTGATGCCCATAATTCTCCTGGAGCAGGTGGAAAATCCCTGGGCATCCCAAAGTTGCCAGCACCCACTCCCCGGCCTCTGAGTTGAGGGGGCGGGCTGAGCTCCCTGGTGGATGAAATCCCTTAGAATCACAGGAACTAGGGGCTGGACGGACAGAGTCAGCTCGTCCAATCTCCCCTCCCCGGGACTCCGCCTCATAAGATCATTCTGGCAGTGACAGAAAGCCGTAGAGTCAAGCCCCAGCTACCCTCTCACAGACGTCATAGAGAGCCCCACTCACAGATGTCACCCATCAATCTTCAGTGCTTCCCCCTGCAGACCCCATGTGGCTGCCTTGAGGCTCCTGTTCTCCATATGAATGTCACACTGTTCTTTCCTGGTGAAACAGCTCTTCACTATCCTGTTTACCCTGCTCTGAGCGGCTTCAGATTCCCTCCCTCCCTCTGAGGACATGAGACCCAGAAATGAACGGATAATCCATGTTGAAGTCTAGCCAAAGGAAAATAGACAACTATCACCTCCATTTTTCTCATACCATCTCTTATTAATGCCACCTATGGGAGGCTGATTAACAGCTGGACAAGCTCTGTCCGTGTGCTAATCCCAGAAGCTGAGAGTGTCAGTTTAGTTGGAATAAGGGTCTTTGCAGATGTGATTAAATTAAGGGGTTAAGGGTTTTGAGATGAGATTATCGTAGATTATCTGGGGGGGGCCCACATGCCGTCACAAGTGTCTTTGTAAGGGAGATGCAGAGGGGATCAGACACAGAAGAGAAGGCGATGTGAAGATGGAAGCAGAGATTGGAACGATGTGACCACAAACCAAGGAACACCACCAGCAGTCACCAAAAAGCTAGAAGAGGCAAGAGCCGGAGCCTTCGGAGGGAGCCACCTGCAAATGCTTTGATTTCAGCCCTTGATACCGATTTCAGACTTCTGGCCTCCAGAACCAAGGGGGAATAAATTTCCGTTCTTTTCAGGCACCAAGTTCGTGGTCCTTTATTACAGCAGCCACAGGAAGCCAACATGAGACCCAAGACTGCGCCTGCGTTCTTGTTTTCTCTCCACGATGCCAATTTACTGAATTTAATCCACTCTTTTCCCCCACAAAAGAAGACTTACTAGATAATGAAGTGGAACAGTTGAGAGGGAAAAGTCCTATTTTATTGGATTCCGAAGCTCAAAATATGGAGAGAAGGGCCTTATTAGGGATTTGAAACTAGCTCTGTGACCTTGGATAAATCACTCTCTCTGTCACTTTTCCCATTTGTAAAATGAAGAAATAACCTCTAAAATGATGGTTCTATAAGTCTACATACCTTTTTACTTAATTTTCAACTCATTTCATAGAAGCGCACAATCAGACTTAATGTCACCTCAAGGGTCACCTCCTCTGGGAAGCCCTCTCTGATTCACCTCCCTTTTCTGTGCTCCAATGGCTCTTGGTACACATCTCCATTTCGATATTTACTGCACTACACTCTAGCGATTTGTTTTGTGAAATGTGAAACAAAACAGGAGTCACTTACGTCTAAGGGCTTTAAGATGGAGCCGGGAAGACATTAAGGAAATGGGTCACACGCACATCCGCATCAAGCAGAACATGAACTTTTGAACTGAGTGACACTGCAAGAAACCTGCAGCTCATTACAGAGACAGACTTTGGCCTCCCCCTAGCTAGCCTTAGCAATCAATTCTGTTTAGCCAAGATTAGCTTTCTGCCACCAACCCCAATTAACATCCTTGGTAATGCAAACCTCCCTTCTTTGCCTTTAAAAACCCCTGACTTTTACTCCCTAGCGGGACACTATTTGAGTTTCTACCTGAATCTGTGTTCTCAGAGTTGCAATTCTTTGATCCCAAAATAAATGCCTCTCTGCCTCTCATTTCGGCTCTTTAGCTCTAGGTTAACAGTTTCTATAAGCCCTTTCCCACTAGACATGAATTCCTGGAGGGCGGGGCTCACATTTTATTCACTTCTGTATCTCTAGGACCCAGCTCAGTAATGAACGGGCAAATAAAGAAATAAATGAATTGCTATAAAATAATGACCTCCTCATCCTACACAGTTGACTGATGGAGATGTCACAGGACAGAGTTCACACCAAAGTCCCAGAGTCCACGCACTTCCCTCCGGGGAGCCATTCATTGAGTAATCCTGGCATCCAGACTGCATTTGATGAGTGTTTTATGTGTTTTCATCAGCGTAGATTTTACTTGTTTGATCTATTTAATGAGCTTAAGTCATAATTCAAAAGCTATCTTTGACAACTCAGATGCTTGAATTTCATAATTATGATCAATATGTCCGTACTTGAAAAATTCTCTACTAGAGATGACTCCTTCTCCTTGGTCACGAAGGTTTTAGAAAGACTTTCCTAAAAATCCTGACATTTATATCCATAATTCCAAGCTCCCCAGGTATAAAATTTAATGATAATACATAAAAAGCTGTACATGACAGAATTTTGCCTGGTTCCCTGCTTCTCTCTCCCCTCTGCTGGTTTCGGCCTCTCCCTCTGGTGAGAGCGAAGGGCTCCTTGTGTGGAAGATGCTCCAGCTGCCCCAGAGCAACCAGGAGACTTGCTCCAGTCCAGTAAACAACACGACCCGCTGAGAGTTTGGCTGGAGCATCCTGTTTTGAATTAATCTCAGTAGAAAGACTTCCCTAAAGTCAGTTGTCAGCATCATAGCTGGCCCTGAGCACAGAAGCCATTTATAACCAAAATTATGAAGTCTTATTTGGATTTACAAAATAATCACCCAAATTTAGACTTCTCCGTGAAAATCTATAAGCTTCCAATAAAACTTAATTTGGAAATTACCTGGTGTAATTTTATTAATCAAAATCACCAGAGGGACCTTCCAGCTCCTGTCGGAAGGTGAAGATCAACATGGGCAGTGGGACAAAGAAGATTCAAGGGCCTGGTAGAGATCAGATTTGCCCCTGGCCTCATTTGTTCTGAGAAAATTACCAAGAACACGTTTAAACGGGATGCATTCACCGCCAGCAGAAACCCAGGCTCCTCTCCTGTCTGCAGTAATACTGCTCAGCACGCTGGCCCTTGGAACTCCTTCTCATTTACAAATGATAATTTTCATGTTCACAAATGGTAACCATCGAGATGTGAAATTTAGTCGAGTAAATGGATTATCAGATGCAAACATGAAGTCCTGTAAATGCAATTTTTCTAATGTCTCCTTAGGAACTGAAAGGACTCTGCTGCCAGGAGTCCAAAATTCTTTGATATTTCATTTCACCTCATAACTTTAAATATGTTCTCTGTAATTATCAATCTCTCCTGTTTTCTTTTTAATCTGTACCTACACCAGTAACTATCTAATTTTGCCTTTCAGAGCTCAGGTGTTCTGTGATTCAGACTAAAATGCTTCCGATGTTAGCTAGCTTTTGCTAATCCACACAGGGAAAAAGAAAAACAACGTCAAACTGGAGAAATTGCACCTTTCTTCCATTTTCTTGCAAAACCTTCAGAGGTGCTATTGCTTGAAGGGTCGCAGATAAAATTATTGAATTACTAATGAACAAACACTGAAAGAAACAGACTTTCGATCAAAAGGTTAAAAATCAATGTGATGTAAAGAAAATGGTATTTCAATCTAATTTGTAAAGCACAGCTAAAAATGGGTAAGGCACTCTAGAAGATACCAAAAAAGTTGAAAAACTATTTCTGTGTCAGAGGTCTGTAAATCTTTGCTGATCATTTGGTGAAACTTGTCAGGAAGCTGGGACAGCTGGATAAAGGGATATCGCTGGAAGGCCGCATATGTGATGAACAATCTTTCTTCTCCAAGGCAGTGCGGACAGTGTGGGCTGTGGTTGGATATGGTATAATGGGCAAGATTAGGAAAAAACAGGAGACGGAAAGAGGAGGAAGGGAGAGGACTTTCCCACCAGATTGGAAAGAAAGAGGAAATAAGCTTAAGAAAAGAAAAAGCAAGCATAATTGCTTTGTGGAGAAGCAGAAAACAGAACTTCTACCTGGAGTAGAAGACTTAGGTAGAGAAATAATTAGAGATACAAGTTGGAGCCAGAGAGAGAAGGGCCTTGCGTGCCAAAGAAAGAGTCTGAATGGTTTCCTTGAGGCAATTAGGAGACAATGGAGAAGGCTGAGCAAGGGAATGACATGATTCAGAAAGATTAATGTCCCTGCATTGTGCAAAATACAACTGGGGGAGTGAATTACAAGATGGGTGACCAGCGTAACTTACTGAAACAGATCAGGCAGAAGCCAGGTTGGTGAAGGAGGGAAGAATGAGGAAGGACGCATGTTAAGAGATGGTGAAAAGAAAGAATCTTCTGGCTTAGAGGCTAATTGGATAGGGAGGTCAGAGACAGAAAGCAGACACTGTATTTTTAGACTCAAGTGACTGGGATCATTAATCAAAAAAATACAAATGCAAAGAGAACAAATACGATGATTGCAGATTTTAGATGAAAAAGGTCCAGCAATAGAACAGTGACATTGATTCAGAGCTCACTGCAGGTCAACAACAGTCCAAGCCCTTTATGCATATTTGCTCATGTAATCATCATGAAAGCTCCCTGACATAGGCATATTATCCCTCTTTTACAGATGGGAGAACTGAGGCCAAAGTCAGGTAGGGAGTGGGTGGCAGAATGGAGACTTGAACCCAGACCATGGTGATGCATTCCACTTTCAAATTTCCAAGAGGAGGCTGGTGATGTGGGCTGAGGCCTAGGACAATAATTGGAGCTACAGCCGCAAACCTGGGAGTTATCATGGCAGCCTGGGAAGAGAGAGGCAGAGCAGAGGGCGGAGCCCAGGGACAGATCTTTGGCCCTTTGTTTTGGTTTCCATTGTAGATCTGAATTCAACGGGTGAGTAAGAGTCCCCTGAGATAAATGCTCTGAATTCAGAAACAGTGACTTTCTGGAGAAATAAAGACGCTGATTCTTTGTTTTCCTCCCATTCTGTGCTCTTGTCATTTTTCTCTTCTCTTTTCAAATTCCCAGGGATCTGTTTTACAGTGACCAGAGGTTAGTTGTCTAACTGGGAAGATTTCCAAATCAATCTGAATTTAATCAGGAAAGAGAAACCATATAGTAATTTGAACAGTAAAAGATTACTATAAAGAAGTCTTAACTATAAAAGGGGATTAGATTTACCAGGGACCAGCTAATAAAAAGTGAAAAGATCTTTAAAGAACATAGGCGTAGCAGATAGAAGGAGAAGCCACTACTCCTAGAGTTGAGACATGGCATCCCCCAGCAAACCCCAGGGCTGTGTTAGAAAGGCCACAGCTGTGGCTCCTAGGATGGCAGAGAGGACATCAGTGGGGGTGGTCTAGAATGCTGGGGAAGCCGGCTCACCAGGAGGGGTCTCACCAGAGGCACTCTTGGTTGAGGAAGAAGAGCCAGGGGCAGCTGCTGGCTGATTGCACTGCAGAGCTGGGCGTGGAGAATCTGTGAAGACTGCAGAAGCTTGGTGGATGCTATGCACCCTACAGCTGCCTGCCAAGCAAGCACACCAGATCCAGGAGGCAAAACCCTTTCCTCCTGCAATGTCTCTCCAGCACCCTCTACTGACAAACCTTCAGCGTCTGCTGGCTCAGGAAAAATATTTAAAGGGCCCAGGTCCATTTTCACAGAGCAGGCAAAAGGGATCAATTTGGAGCTGAGACCCCAGAAGTCAACGACTCCAATTCCTACTCAGGTAGGTCCATTTCTTCTGATGACACTTCAAAGGCCATTTTATTTCATTTGTTGGTGGTGTTCTTGTTAGGGGGGAGGGGGCAGGGGGAGAATTGTTGCTGTTCATGTCAAGGGAAAGTCAGATAAAAATCCTGGAGCTTTCTTGTTTGCTTCCAAACCTAAAGGCCAAGCACAGTCTGGCTGTGATAAGGTCTAAGAAGAGAACTGAGAACTCGGCTACAGTCGGGGCAGAGCCCTTCAAACTTGATCGTCTTGTGTGAAAGCCGCCCTGGGTGCCAAGGCATCCATTTCGCCCCGTAAGAATAAGTGCTCAAGTATTAAAATAGCCCATTTCCAACAAGATCCACAATAACACTCCCACCTAGAACCTTGTTTTGTTTTGTTAATGAAGAAAAGAAAAATAGACAAGCAGTCATTACGCATGGAGGGAGAAAGCAGGTTTTAGCAAATGTATCCTGAATAAAACTAAGGCAGGAGAAAGTTCACACTCTGGGCCCCATGCGATTTTGCCCTAATTTAAAGTAAAAGAATAGTAACCTCATATTGAACTTATGATTGATACTCTTCCACTTTAAAAACCATTTAAAATATTAAAACACATGTAAGAGGTGTAGGTATTGAAAAGGAAAAGAAAAATTATTTGCAGAAGTTGTGATTATCTCTCTCAAAAAACCCAAGAAGGCTCCTGGAAAACTATTGTAATAATACCAAAACTCTGAAAATAACTGGATGCAAATTTTACAAAATTTAATAACTTTCCTATATAACACAATGAAATACATATTGCACAAAATTTCCCTTTCACTATAGCAAGAGAAAAATTGTGAAAGACCACACAAAAATCTGTAAAGTGATTAGGTGGGGTTGAGCCGGCAAAAAGGAAAACATCCAAGCAAAAACTTACTTCCAAAATTCCTTGAAATTACAGAAATCATGTTTCTTTTTTTTTGTTTTTAGATTGGCACCTGGGCTAACAACTGTTGCCAATCTTATTTTTTTTTTTCTGCTTTATCTCCCCAACCCCACCCCATACACAGTTGTACATCTTAGTTGCAGGTCCTTCTAGTTGTGGGATGTGGGACGCCGCCTCAACATGGCCTCACTAGTGGTGCCATGTCCACACCCAGGATCTGAACCCTGGGCCACCGCAGCGGAGCGCACAAACTTAACCACTCGGCCACGGAGCCGGCCCCAGAAATTATATTTCTAAAAGAACATGTCTATAAAAGCATGGTGGGCACAGTGGGGAGGGATCGATCAGAGACCAGAAAGTGTGATGAATTACTGGAAGATGAAAGCATGTGGGACTAAACTGACCAAGAAAGACGAGCGGAGAAAGGAAAAGTCGCCTAGAGAGAGCAGGTGCCCGGCTGCTAGGAGAGGGCAGGTGCAGGGCAAGGCCAGCCTCATGGGGCACAGGCTGAGGGGCAGAAGATGCCCATGAGCCATTACCAAGAAAACCTAAGAAGTGAATTTGGGTCACCCTGAAGAGGCTGATCTACAATGGCAGTAATGTTAGGCCTCAGACTGGAAGCTGCGAACAGCCCTGCAGAAAGACAATGGCTTGCCGTATGCCCAGCTATTAAAATCTATTTCCTGACCTCCATGTGACTCAAGTGGTCATGTTCTGGGCAATGACATTTAAGCAGAAATCACTAGGTGAGGTTAGTGTGCATTATTTTATCCCTCACTCTTTCCCTTCTGCCAGCATGAGAATTGGACGTCATGAGTGGAGCTCTGGCAACCCTCTCATGTTCATGAGGATGGGGGTCATATCCCGAGGCTGGTGGAGCAGAACGCTGTCTGGAGCCTGGGTCCTTGTTGACTTTGTGGGGCTGCCACACCAGGCCTGGACGGCCAGCTTCAGACTTCCTTTACGTAAAAGAAGAATAAACCCGTAGTCTATTTAAGCCTGAGCTTTTTAGGCCTCTATAACCTGGAGCTAAGTACATGAGATATATAACTACCTAGCTTTGAAATGTGTAAAGCAAAATCTGTTAGAGGAAAAAAAAAAAGAGACAAATTGACAAGTGCATAATCAGTGTGGGAGATTTTAATACATCTGTCTCCAAAATCAACTGATCTTAACCATTACAATTAAAAGGCAGAGATTATCAGTCTGGATAAAAAAGGAAGACCCAACTTTATGCTCTTAGAGATGGAATTTAAATTTTTTAAATGCAGACAGGCAGAAAATAAGATGGAAAAATATATGCCATGCCAACACTACATATAACAATCAGCCAGAGTAGACGAGGACTATTACAGAGAAAATGAGAATCATTTCATAATGATAAGGTAGTCAATTCATCGAGACATAATCCTAAATGTGACACACCTAATAAGAGAGCTTAAAAACACATGCAGCAAAAATTGACAGAACTAAAGGGAAAATAAATGAATCCACAACCACAGGTGGAGGTTTTGCCATTCCTCTCTCAGTAATTGATGGAAGAGGTAGACAGAAAATCAGTAAGGATACAGAAGACTTGAATAACACTAGCTAACAATTTGACCTCAGGGACATTTCTAGAACATTCCACCCAACAAATGTAGACTGTACAGTCTTTTCAAGGGTACATGAAATAGACCTTCATCCTGGAGGAAAATCAACTGATGAAGCAAACAAAAATGAGAAATAATTTTGAAGACTTAACACAATCTGTATGAAACACATCCCAACAGACAGAGACAAAAAACGTTCTTTTCAAAGCACGTGAACTAGTACCAAAAATCAACCATGTACCTGGCTGTGGTAGGCGGCCTCCAAGATGACCCCCAGTGAGGCTCACCTCCAGGTAATCTCGCCCTTGTGAGGGCTCCTCCCATTGCGTACGGGCTGGACTTAGTGATTCCCTTCTGAGGAACACAGTCAGGTGGATATGATGGTATGTGACTCAGAGACAAGGTCATAAAAAGCTGTATGGTGTCACTTTCACTCTCTCTGATCCTTCCTTCTAGGAGAAGCCAGCTGCTATACGGTGAAGCCCCACTGATGAGGAACTGAGGCCTCCTGCCAGCAGCCATGTGAATGAACTATGGAAGCTGCTCCTCCAGCCCCAGCCAAATCCTCAGATGCTAAGAGTCCTACCAACAGCTTCTGGAAACCTCATTAGAGACCCTCAAGCAGAAGCACCCAGCTGAGCTCTTTCTAGAGTCCTGTTCCTTAGAAACTCTGAGATAATAAATGTTTATGGTTTCAAGCTACGAAGTTTTGGGGGTAATTTGTTACACAATAGGTAACTAATACATAAGCCATTAGAAAAAAATTTCCCCAGACTGAAATTTATACAATCTACTTTGCCTGACCACAAAGAAATACAATTAAATATTAATGACAAGAAAAATAAGAAATCTTTCTTAGAATTTTTAAACCCTTTTAAATAATCCTTGGTTAAAGAGGCTGTCAAAATGAAATTACAAACTATTTAGAAATGAATGAAAACACTATATATCAAAACCCATGGGATGCCGCCAAATGCATTAGGGAATATTTCTAGCTTCAAAATCTAGTATTTATCAGTAACTAGGAATGATTGAAAGGAAATGCAGCAAGCAAGCACCTTATCAAGAAATTAGATGAAAAGAACTAAAAATTATACTCCAAAAAGTAAAAAGGTGTTGGTAATAAAAATTAAAATATAAATTAAATGTTTTAAATAATAGACTAAGTCAATAAAACCAAACATTCTTTGAGAAGACCAATGATAGAGAAGAACTTTTGACATTTCTGATTTCTAACCGGCAAAAAGCGAAAGAAGATGCGAATGAACAACATTAGGAATGCAAAAAGCAACATAACTCCAGATGAAGAGATTCAAGTTATTTGTTTAAAGACCATGTGAAATCATATGCCCAAAACTGGAAAGTCCAATTAAAATGCTAATATTTCTAACTCTGTCCAACGGAATTTCCTGCAAGGATGGGAGTATTCTGTATCTGCCCTGTCGAATATGTTAGCCACTGGCCACATAAAACTATTGAACAATAACATACGGTTAGCGCAGCTGAGGAATCGAATTTATTTTAATTTTAATTAATTTAAATTTAAATAATTATTTTATGGCTGGTGGCAACTTTAATAGACAACATGGTCTTAGAAAAAAAATTACAAAAGTTAAGGGGCAGAAAAATTTACTTAGTCCTACCACTGGGAAAGAATTTGAAAGAGCAGTCAAAAATATATTCTAAACTATAGTCCAGCCTTAGAAGTTTCTTAACTGATAGTTCCGTTAAACCTCCATAAACAATATCTGTGTTATAAATTTGCAGAGTATAGAAAAAGACCCCCCAATTCCCAATTATTTCTTCAAAGCTAGCTCTGATAGCAAATCCAAACCAGAAAGCAGGTGCGCACGCGCACACATATACAGCTGGGCTGCAGGTGCACACGCGCACGCATATACAGACGGGCTGCAGGTGCGCACACACACGCGGATACACCGACGAGCTGCAGGTGCGCATGCGCACACATACACAGAAGGGATGCAGGTGCGCACGCACACTCACACACACACAGATATACAGACGGGCTGCAGGTGCGCACGCACACACATATACAGATGGGCTGCAGGTGCGCACAAGCACAAGCACACACACACACACACACACACAGACGAGCTGCAGGTGCACACGCGCACACATATACAGACGGGCTGCAGGTGCGCACGCACACACATACACAGACGGGCTGCAGGTGCGCACACACACGAATACACAGACTGGCTTCAGGAAGGCAGTCCCAGCATCTCCATGACGGGGAGTCAGCAAACCATGGCCGACGCACCAAATCTGGCTTTTTTACCTATTTTTGTATGATCCTCAGCTAAAAATGGTTTTTACCTTTTTCAATAGTTGAAATTAGCTTTTGCTACAGACTTGGTAATGTTTCTTAATGAATTCAACCTAAAATGACAACACAAAACAGCATATATATGTGAAATATACACAAAAATTAATTCATTCCTCATTACAGCCACAGAGGCTATACATTTATGGAAAATGAAGCACAGAGAGGTAAAGTGACATTCCTGAGGTCACACAGCAAGTTATTGTGAGGGGTGGGAGCAGAACACAGTCTGTGCTTTTAAACACTATAGTCTGAGTTATGCCCCATAAACATTAAAAAGCAAGCTACTTAGACAATAATACAGATATGACAAAGAGCTAGGTGTGCACATCAGAGTAGGGGCCTAAGAGAACAAGAAACAGCTTCCAACTCATAGACCCAAACTACTAACTTGGCTGGACCCATCCCCAAGGAGTCCAAGAAATGCAATCCCACCACATGCCCGGCACTAGTAACACATCCATAGGGGGTTGAATGGTGGCCCCCTAAACTATGTGTCCACGTCCTAGTCCCCTGAACCTGTGAACATGACCTGATTTGGAAAAAGAGTAATTCGTATAGCAGCCCCGGGACACTAATGCAACATCCTATAGGACCATCTCAAAAACGGATACAGATGCAACAACCCTAAACTCAGTTCCGGCAAATTAAATCCAAGTGTCCTGACACAAAATGGTTAAGAAGGGCCTAGTCCAGGAAAATAGAATATGGCTCAACATTAAGTTTGCTGATGTAATTTACCACTTTATCAAGTTAAAGAAAAAAAAAACACATCTCAATAAATGACAAAAACGTTTAATAAAATTCAACACGTATTCCCATTGACATTTTTCTTCTTCTTCTTCTTCTTCTTCTCCTCAAAGCCCCCCAGTACCTAGTTGTGTATTCTAGTTGTGAGTGCCTGTGGTTGTGCTATGTGAGACGCTGCCTCTGCGTGGCCTGATGAGCCGTGCCATGTTCACGCCCATGATCCGAACCAGCAAAACCCTGGGCCGCCGAAGGGGAGCGCGCGAACTTAACCACCCAGCCACGGGGTCGGCCCCCCCATTGACACTTTTAACAAACTTGGAATAAGAGGAAAGTTTTCTAACTTTATAAAGATTATCTACCAGAAACTTACTACTAACTTCATATTTGATGATAAAAACATTAGAGAAGATCTAATTAAATCAGAAAAAAGATAAAAGTGCCCACTATTAGCCCTGCTACTCAATATTGTACTGGAGGTCCCTGCCAATGCAGAAAGAACAGAAAAAGAACAAGAGGTCCAAATATCGGAAAAAGAGAAATCTGATGTCATAACTAAGACAATATGTTCATCAACTTAGAAAATCCAGTGGAATCAACTAATATTAGAACTACTTAGAATCATTAGACACAACGAGACTTCAGAAAGTGGCCAACAGATCCAAGGCCAACAGACCCACTAGGAAAGTCACTAGAAATGTCATGGGGAAAGATTCCATTCCCGGAAGCAACGCAAACTGTCGGATCCCTAGGAATAAATTGATCAGGAAACATACGAGGCAAAAAGGAGTACAACTAGAAGTTTTTACTGGAGGAGAGAAATATAATTACCCTGAATTAAACGATTTAACATTGTTAAGATTTTAGCTCTTCACCAATTTATCTATAATTCAATACAAATCCAATCAAAATCCCAAGAACGTTTTATGAATTGTCAAGTTATACTAAAATTCATGTTGAAAATGCCCAAAAATTTCCAAGAAAATAGTTTTAAAGGACAATGAAGGGCAGTTTCCTCACCAAATGTGTTAATAAAAATGTAGCAAAGACAATAATATGACTCTAGGATAGCAATGAACAAACAGAGAACTAAACGGAGAGATCAGGAGCAGATTCTTATAGTAATAGGAATTTCATATTAGATATCGGTGGCTCTTCAAATCAGTGGGGATGAAACAATCAACTAACTGTCACTGAAGAAATTAAACATCCATTTGTATAAAAATAAAAATATACCTACATTATATCAGCTGAGCACAAAATCTAGATAGATTATAAAAACCGTAGCAGAAACTATAAACCAATGTTTTTATAACCTTGGCAGAGTAAAGAAACACACAAAAGCCAGAAGCTACAAAGGAAAAGCCTGACCTACTTGTTCACATAGAAATTTAAAACTCTTTGACAACAAAAGATCCTACAAGCAACATTAAAATACTAGGGGGAGATGAGAAAATAACTGCAAAGAATTAAAATTTATAACACATAAATGCAATTTATAAAATTTATAATACATACAGCATTCCTCTAAATCAAGAAAGCCAAACTACAGAAAAATCAGCAAAGAACATAAACAGGCAAGTCATAGAAAAATAATTTTTTTTTCCTGAGGAAGATTTGCCCTGAGCTAACACCTGTGCCAATCTTTCTCTATTTTTTAGTATGTGGGCCACCAGCACAGCATGGCCAGTAACAGAGCAGTGTAGGCCTGCGCCCGGGAACTGAACCCGGGCCACTGACGTGGAGAACGCCAAACTTAACCACTAGATCACTGGGGTTGGCCCATAAACTTTTTAAATAATGTCATACATCAGGAGTAATAAAATAAATGCACATTAAGACTACAGGAAAACCATTTTTGTCACTCAAATTTGCAACATTTTTGTTTTTTTTTTATTTTTGTGGGTGTGTGTTAGCAAGGATGGTCAAATAAACGTTCTCATAAACCACATTTAAGAAAGATGAGCTGGCAAAAATATCACTTTCACCCAGCGATTTTACCTCTAAAAACCCATCATATTGAAATACTTTTTTGGATCTTCATATTTATAAAGTAATTTATCAAAATTTTACATAGAATAATGAGAAATTGGAACAAAAACAGTAAGATTGTTAACTAAAACAAATGTTGTAACAACTACCAAAAATTTAAACACATGGGGAAATGTTCATAATATAAAATGAAAAAGCATGATATCAAATTATATAACAGCAGCCATAAGAGCAGTACAAGTAGGAGTGTTAACACTTGTTGAACACTTAATATGGGCCAGAGACTGTTCGCAGCCCTTTCTACATATTAACTTGTTTACACAGTCCCAGGAGGAAGTAAACACTGCTTTAACGCCCATAAAGGTAAACGGATGCACCGAAGGCTAGGTAAATGCGTCTATGCTAGAGGTCACGTATGTGAGGGAACTAGGTGCTATCTGCAGAGACTTCTTGTGCTCTAAGGCTGGTTCATGAAAGTTTTCACATAGAAACTGTACTATTGTCACCTTACCCACCCACCACCATTGGCTCTGGGAAGTCGGGAACCCTTCCCCAAGTTGGGAAGCAGAGGAGAAAGCAACAGAGAAAGGTCAGAGGGCTGCCCACCCTCCCAGAGGAGGCTGAGGTTTCTTGCCTGGTGCCCTGGGTAATAGCGGATGGAAAGACCACTGCCCACCTTCAGCTCACCTGTTCTGCTAGGTGAGAAGAGAATGAGAGACACAAAAGCCATCTCAAGGCTGAGGTGGATGCTTGAATCTTCCTGAATGATTGGCACAAACACAGATATCTGGGTTCTCATCTCCTAAAAATAACCCCAGCCCACCATGATTGCACAACCAGGCTGACCCCAGCTAGGACAAAAGGGTTTTTAAAGAAAACAGCTGTAAAACAGTCGCCCACCCCTTCCTCTCCTCCCTCCGATCCCCCAACCATAGTCTCCATCCTTAAATGGCCCCCAACACGCATAGCTCTACTTTTACCTGCCCGAGTCACTCAAGACGGAAGCATGGAATTTTGAAACTATATTATGACTCAAAGAAATATTTGCAGAAGATAAAAAAAGGAGACAGTGCATGATGCCAGGGAATTCTGAACCAGTGGTGGACTTTGGGCACCAGTACTCAAAAAGGAGGCCTCGCTTGCCTCCGCCCTCTCACACCAACTGGGTTGTTGCTGCTACAGCTGATCCTGGTGGCAAACAGCTCCATCTGTAATCAGCTGTCTTTTCACCTCATGAAAAGGTAACCTACTTTCCCTGCTGGTATAATATAGTTGATCGTTAAAAAATGCTGAAAGCCCCCGTGGGATAATCACAGAGAATGAGAATAGAAACGTGAAACTGTCAGGATGGAGGACAGCAGACCGGTCCGTAAAACACAGCTGCAGGAAGGGCGCTGATGTAATTGATGCAAACTTCAGACATTTGAAAACTTTCCAGCGGCACAGCTCAAAGGCTAGTGCTATCTTCGGGCTTCCAAAGGGGCAGTTTAGAGGTCCTTAAGGGGCAATTTAAGGCTCATATCAGAGATTCATTAAAGCTCTGTGTGTTCCATGACTCCTACCATTTATGACTTGGCCAATTTGACGCTGTGACGTCCAAAACATCCCAGACAGCCCATCTCAGGTACAGATGCTGGAAATGAACAGCTAAATGACACTGAGCTTATTAACTGCAGCCACAAAGCATCTTTAATTTAGAAAGTAAAAATGGCAACGTCATGTTAAAGCCCAAGACCCCGTAGCAGGAGAGCATTAATGAGGCTGGTAAAGAGGCGGGTTGGAGCAAGGACGGAGTAGAGTTGCTGATTCTGAAGCTGCAGGACTGTGCACGATGCTGCAGTCAGGGTTTAATGCTAATCAGGGGAAGCAAGGATGGATCCCACATTCTTTCCTACCTGGATAGGGACTCCTGGCTTCACACACAATTCAACCGTTATCACCTCAACTTGCTGCATTGCGTGCCAGCTATGTGCCAGGTAGTATGCTTAGAACTGAGTATACAGAGATGGATGAAGCAGACGTGACCACGACCCTCCTGGGCTTAGTCTAGAGCAAACTTTTTCTGTAGAAGGCCAGAGAATAAATAATTTAGGCTTTCCAGGCCACATGGTCACAACTACTCAAGTCTGCCTTAATAGCCCAAAACTGCCATATGTCAATGAAGACATTACATAAATGAATAAGCATGGCTGTGCTCTGATAAAACTTTACTTGCAAAAGCAAGTGGGGGCTGGATTTGACCTGCTGGCAGTAGTCTGCCAACCTGGGGTCTCAAAGGCCATTACACAAATCCATAGTTAATAACTACAGTAATTGGAGCCTGCAGTGGACCAAGTACTGTTCCACATGCTTTATAAACATTTTCTCATTTAACCCTTACAACAACCCTCCAAGTTAGTATTATGCCCATTTTACAGGCGAGAAAATTAAGGCATATAGAAATGTTAATGACTCAGCCAAGGTCACACAAGTAGCAAATGAAAAAGAGCTAGCCTTTGAACCTGCATGCATCGCACCAGCTCACCTGTGCTAAACCGCCACTCACAAAGTATACAAGGCCAAGTGTGATTAACGTGCTAGGAAGGAAAGAATAGGAGAGCATGACAGCGAATAACAGTGGGGCCTATGTTAGATGGGCTCGTCAGGGAATGGCTGAGCCTGAAGCACGAGAGAGGTCACCCAGGAGAATAGCAGTGGGGAGGAGAGAACATTCTGGGCTGTATCAGTTTTCTATCGCTGCCATTCAAATTACCAAACTTAGAAGCTCAGAGCAACACACATTTTGCATCACAGTTCAGTAGGTCAGAATCCGGGGTGGGGTCAGCCAGTTTCTCTGCTCCAGGTCTCATAAGGCCACACTCCAAGCGTCAGCCAGCTGGGCTCTTATCTGAAGCCTCGGAGGGAGAACTGGCTTCCCACCTCATTCAGGCTGTCAGCAGGACTTGCTTGCTTGTGGCTGGCGGCTGAGTTCTCGTCTCCTTGCTGGTTGTCAGCCAGGAGCCTCTCTCATCCCCTAAGGCCACCTGCAATCTGCATCCTGTTGTCCCCTCTGTCTTTAAACCAGCAACAGAGCCTGAGTCCTCACACTTCCAACCTCTCTGACGTCTACTGGACCCCTCTGCCTCCAGCTGGTGAAAAGTCTCTGCTACGAAAGGCTCATGTGATTAAACTGGACCCACCTGGACGATAAAGGGCGCTCTCCCTGTTGTAAGGTCTGTAGCGTTAAGGACACCTGTGAAGTCCCTTTTGCGGTGCAAGAAAACATATCACAGGTTATAGGGATTGGGGCATGGACATCTCTGGGGGCCCCTCTGCCTACCACACAGGCAGAGGGAACAATACAGGCAAAGCCCTTGGCCGAGGAACAGAAGCAAGGCCCATGTGGGAAGAGGAGAGCAAGATGGGGGAGCGAGGCAAGAGCTAGGCCGGCCCAGGCTGGAGAGGTGGTGAGGGGCTGGAGCCCACAGGCCTTGCAGGCCGTGGTAAGAAGTTGAGATTTTGTTCCAAATTCCATGGGAAGCTGTGGAAGGCTTGTACACAGGGGAAATACGATCTGATTCACATTTTTTAAAATGATTAGCTGCGGTGGAGAATGGACGAGGGAGGGGGCAGTAACGTAAGTGGGGAGACCAATTAGATGGATACTGCGGTGGTCTCAATGCAGGACAGGGGCGGCCTGTGACAGTGGCAGCTGGAGGGAAGGAGGACATTTGAAACTTGTTTTATAGGAGACTTGCTGATGGGCTGGATGCAAGTGGTGGAGAGGCAGGTGTTAAGAGTAAGGAAGAAAGACCACAGAAAGGACAAATTTGAGGATGAAGTTCAAGACAGCAGCCTTGGACGTGCATTGCTGCGATGGCGATTCGATATCTAGGCAGCTCTAGAAAGCAGGCAATACATGATTTGGGAGGTAGGCAGGTGGCACAGAGTTCTGCCCGCCCCAAAAGATTTCTCCAGCAGTCGCCTGGTGGTTTGAAATTCCCACCATTGCGTTCTCCTCACTGGGGAAGGTTTGGCATCTCCAGGAGGGGAGGACTGAATGGCCTACAGTGTGCTCCACGCTGTGACGGTCCCACAGCTCAGTTGAAGGGATCTGCAAGCTCTCTCCATAGAAGGCCTGGAGGGAGGAAGGAAGGCACAGAACAGACGTTCTGGTGATGAAAGACAGGCCTGGGGCAGGCGCCAGGAGGTGGCCAGGGTGGGAGGCATCTCAGGAGGAGCCTGTCAATCAGAGCCTTCATGGAAGAGCTGAAGCAAACCAGCTTCCATTCAGCTCGAATCCCTGACTGCAGAGACAGAGATGTCAGATATACAGAAACACCTGAGAGTTCAGCCAGGCGATTGTCATTCGCAGAGGGACAGGAATATTGGCCTAGGCAGAATCCATTTCCACTGCCTGCCAGAAAGGGACATGCTCAGGCTCCCCTGAGGATGCCTCGAGGCTGATCAAAGAAAGTCAGCATGCGGTGGCAGAGGCCTCAGTGAACAGACATGTCAGGGTGAGCGTCAATGTTTTTATCACAGTTCCTAAGAATTACTCATTCTCCATCTCCTCCACCTAAAGATACGGACGTGCTGTCTCCTGCAGAAACTTCCTTCCTTTTGGCCTAGTGCAAACTCAGGAGTCAGACTCCATGGTTTTGTATCACAGCTTTGCCATTTACTGTGTAACCTTAGCCAAGTGGCTTAACCTCTCTGTGTCTCAGATTTCCCCTCTATAAAATGTAGATGGCAAGAGTCATACTGGGGAATTTCACTTCCCGGATAGCAACGTGAGGAGCTCTGGGGACTCACTCCCCCATGAAACAAGCGTAACTGGTGAAAAGTATTTTAAAACAAACTAACAATCATTTAAAGTCTCTGAGAATTGTCCTAAGGGCACATAGCCAATGAGAAAACATTTATTCCAGAAAATCTACTATCATTTGGTAAGAACTGCAAGTCTGTGGCATTTGAGCCACAGCCACTCCTTCTGGCACAGCCAGCTCAGCTCCCACCCCCACTCATCCACTCTGGGCAACTGGGGCACAGAAGAGGGCTCCCTCTGCCCTCAGCTCCTAAACAAGGGTTACAGGGGACTGGGAGGAGCAGGGTGCCAGCATTTCTCATCCTTCCAACTCCAGTGGAAGAGGCTCATTCCTGGGGAGCTCAGTCAAGAGATCAGGGGCTCCCTTCCTCTGCACGTCCCCCACTCATAGGATGGATGCTCTGTCCCAGACTCATCAGGCCAAGGATATGGGGCCCCAGGTGCCCTTGCCCCAGCTCACTCAGAGGGCAGAGGCTCCACACTCAGAGATGTTGGCTGAGAAGACCAGAGACTACTGCCCACCCAGAGCCTGGATTAGTGGCTGAGAAATTTTGCCTAGAGGGGAGAAGTCGTCCCTAAAGGAACTAACTTTATTTGAAACACAGTGTGGGGAAGTTCAAGACTAAGGGTGCTCTTGGAAACAATGGTGGTTTTGGTCATAAGATAATAAGAGATGGCTGGGAGCGCCTCTTAATTAAGAGCAGCAAGCTAGACCACCGGCCAGCTAGTTCACCACAGAGAACCAGGGAAAGAGATGGCTAAGAAAAGCCCTCCTGGGATCAGAACAAACCGCAAAGACTGGCCTCCAAAACTGCCCTTTCCCTAATTAAATTGGATCAGACTGTGGAGCAATTTATGCCCCAGGGCATTGTTGAAAACAATAGAACAATCAGCCAGGAATTAGTGGAGCCTAACAGCTGGGTGTGATTCCTAATGAGCAGACAGCGAGGGAGGGACAGAGTCAGAGAGCCCCACTAAAACCATCGTCATCTCAGGCGATGGTGCACACACCCCACACTCTGGAACTCAACCATTTCACTTTCCCTCTGTGAAAAAAGGTCAATAATTAAGACGAGTACTGCAGAGATTAAGCATAATTCTAAATCACCACATTCATGGAATTACGCTCAAATTAGATAATGCTTGGCAAAGCACTTTGCACACTGTAAAGTAAATATGTTGGGTATCATTATTATTTAACAGGGCAACCAAGATAAGGTAGTAATTAAGAGGACAAATTCTAGGGTGAGGCATACGGGTTCAAAGTCTGAAGCCATCACTTCTTGACTTTGGGGTTTACCTAACTTCTCTGAGACTCACTCACCTCATATGTGAAATACGTCATGATACTCCCAAAGAAAATGCTGATAAAATTCTAACACACTGCCTGGTACCCAGCCAGCGGCAAGCAGTGAGAGTTGTAGGTCAATAAATATAAAGTAACACTAATATCCAACCAGGTTGTTGCAGAAGCAGAATTTACAGGGACCCCAAAGCCAAATCTGAAAACAGAAAATTGACACTAATTCATTAACTTGTTGGAAATGAGTAAGATCTAAGAAAAGATGTAACTGCCACTTTAAAAAAATTCAGTCATTGATCTGTTAGATGTTGCTGGTACATTTCCATATTCCCAAGGTTTCCCTTTATGAAGATCGTTCCGGGGTGCCTCCAAAAGGTATTTGCTGGTGGTGTACAGTGATGTGCGTTGCAGTGCTTTTGCTTGACGTTAGAAGACTTTCAACAGCTTCTCAAAGGCACTAGAGGATTGTTCTTTCATCCTTCAACTTCTCTTTCATAGAGACCACGCGAACATTCTTTAGCTGGAGCCATGTTGCTTCTGGCAGAAACACTGGATGCCCTTTTTGAGTTTATACCTTAGGTTGGTCCCTGTCTGACCACTTTGTTCTCTAGATGAAAAGGTGACTCAGTTTCCATAGAAGCGATGGTTTGATGGTTTCAGCCAACTCAAGAGGAAAGCAACATCGCTTTGTTACATTAATAGTCTTTTATAAGCAAGCTGCCCTAGGAGTTTTCTTTGACTGCAGTCTCTAAAATGGATTGAATGTCTGTTGACCTTTACCAGGTATCTTGTAGGCAATAAACCATCTCCAAGTGGTCCCATATTTACTGAGATATACCACATACTGTGGATGCATTAATTTTTAAGCCACCGACTCTCTTAACTTTACCGACTGAAAAATAGTCCCAGTAAAATAATGCTTCATCCCTTTTTTCATCTGCAAATCCTATAGTACACAATGTACAAATGAAATTTTTATGCTGCTTAGTCGGGGTTAGGGTGGACCAGACTTTTGTCCTGAAGTAGTTTCCTCGGTTCTTAGTGTTCAGTAGCTTGTCCTAAGAACTACGTTAAATTTAGGGGAGTGTACACTACCTTCATACCCATATGATTTACATTTTTTAAGCACACAGATCACTGTCCTGGCTCTTCTAGCCAATAGCCAGGTCAGTGGCTCCATGTTCCGGCTCAGCCTGCCATCAGGCACCTCTCTCCATCCCCACTGCCACGGTCAAGTTCAGGCTTCCATCTTCCCTCACCTGGACGGGTGCAGCCGCTCCCCACCGGTCTCCCTGCCTCCAGCCTCAGCCCCTCTAAGCTGGAGGAAGCTTTATAGGGGGGAGGAGGGCAAACAGTGGGTGCAATATTACTTTTTCTCAGAAAATTCAAGAATAGCGAGATTCTGTGAACAATGAAGGATTCGTAGGCGCGTGTTCAATATTCCTTCTTCCTCATGTGGATTTTTAGAAGTGAAAACAACTGTCAACAAGCAATTTTCCATTCTGCCGAGTTGGGCTTCGGCAAGAAGTTAGGTTTCTTCTTAGTTCAAACTTTGTGAAACACATTTAAGACTGAAGTAAAGTCATGCTCTGCATCTTGACTGAGAAATGGATGTTGAATTGTCCCTTATGCGCAAAAGCTAATAATGCTCGATTCCCACATCTGAGCTCCACTTCACAAGGAACTCTTCAAAAACAAGTGGCTGCAGGCCAGGGTGTCTCCAAGGACCAGGAGTGCTAAACTGTTCACACCCATCGACCTTGACGAGCCACCTGAAGGAGCACGCGGGAGTAAATTTGATATTGTCCCCACCAGAGAGTGGGAGGGAAAATGGCAAGGAGAATGGACACGCCACTCTTTTTCTGCCCTCTTGGATTCTGACCAGTGGTGTGCTGCAGCTAGCTTGTGCCAGCTTGAGAGAGGTGACCATTAAATTTCCAGGAATTTTGTGAGCTACTTGTTAAAACACAGCCATTATTTAAAAACTAAGTTACATAAATTTACAATTGAACAAATTATAGAAAAACAAAGACAATGATTACTCAAAACTCATCACTTCCTAATTATTTCACTACCCTTTACAATTATCTGTGCTCTTGAAGTCATTTATATCCGTGCATCTGTATGGTGGAAATACTACATAATGGTGTGCTACTGGCCATTTCTTCCCAACGCCACCTTCAGTGATATCATATTGGTAGCTTGAAATCAGCCATGGTCGGAATAGCTACACCACAGAAATCAGCAAATGACACAAATTAGGGCTTCCCATCCCCCTTCACCAGAGAAGGTTGTTAAATATCTAGGAACACATCACTGATTCTAACCCAATTCCAATGGGCATGATTCTGTCAAGAAGGAGCCCTACATCCTCCACTGTAGGGGGCGTAGATCCTGAGGACAGCAACTGGCCCAGGAAGGGCAAATGACCCGAAACAGGGCCAATCAGAGATCTTTGGAGAGAGCAATATGGATACTGGCAGAGAAAGGATCTTTCTTTGAGATTGCAAGCTGGAGGTGCATGTAAGCCTAGAGTTTCTGGGGAGTCAGTCAGAAAGAGAAAACCATGCAAAAGGAAACCAGAGAAAAGGGAGAGAGAGAAATGCACTTCTGACATCATTTGAGCCCCTGATCCAGCTGTACTTGAGATTAGAACTAATTCCTAAAGTTTTCAGACACATGAGTGAACAAATTTCTTTGGGATTTGACAAATTTTAAGTTCTTTGTTTTTGTCCTTTGTAACTGGAGAGGTTCTGACCTGTATACCTTCATTACTAGGATTTAAGTAGACCATTGGGCTCTGATTTAGGTTTTGTTCTTATTAAGAAAATATTGTCAGCCACCTGCTAGGAGGAAATAGGAAGGAATAGAGCAGACAGCAGAGCTGGCCTCCTGCCAACCAAGTGCACCCTAACAATACGTGTATTAATGCAAAGGCTCTGAGGATGCCTTAAACGAGCCTCTATTTTCAATATCCAGGGACACGAAGTACAAAAAGTCAGACACACGGTAAACTCTAAGACCTCTGGATCCAAACTCCACTCCCAGAGTTTCAGATTAAGCAGGTCTGGGATGAGGCAGATGAATTGTATTTCTGTCAAGTTTCCAGATGATGCTGATGCAGCTGGTCCAGGGACCATACCGTGAGAATCATTACGTGCACATAAGAAGTGTAAACACAGAGGTGAAAGACACCTGTTGGGGTGGGGAGCTATTCCCCAGATGCCATCGTCCCTCCCCTGGGAATGGTCTCAACCCACTGGATGGGCCCCCTAGGGCCAGGTTTCTGTCACTTGACTCTGCCACTTGTTCAGAGCTGATCAAAGTTGGGCCAATTTAATGGTTTTTCCTAAGAACTTGAAACTTAGAAAGGAGAGAGACAGAGACAGGTAGTGATCATAGCTGAGTCTCAAAGGTGGAAAGTTGATCCAGAACTCCCAGTGCTGAGACATCACTGTGTGTTAAGAACGGACGCTCCAGAGTCAGCCTGAGTTCTGACCCCTGTGCCCCAAGGAGCTCATTGGCAAAATGAAGGTGATCCTGGGGTTGCCGTGAAAATTACACCAGATGGAATTTTTGGTCCAGGGCCTGGCAGGTAGTGAGTGCTCAGGCAGTGTTAGCAACTGTTACCCCAATTGTGGTCATCGTTCCACCACGGAGCTCACCTGGCTCCTGCCCCCCCTCAAGTCTGTGAGCTTTCACAGCAGCCTTCCAATGTATTCCCTTCTCTCAACTTATCCAAAGTGGGCTCCTATGGCTTGCAATCAAAGGAACTCAAGTAAAATATAGTTAGAGAGCAAAGCTGCTGCAGCATCATGGGCCACCAGGTACAAACCAGCCCAGGAAATCCCTTCCTCCCAGCCCCCAGAGCCTGCTGTTCATTCAACAAGCATTTGTTGAGTGGCTCTTAGATGACAGGCACTGCACCAAACCCTGTGGGGAAAACACTGTCCCTGCACTGAACAAGTTTCCAGGCTGAGAAGAAATCAAGGCTTGCACACAATGACCTGAGAGGCGAGGTAAGAAGCCGAGTTGGCCATGGGAAGGCGGCTGATCAAGGGGTAGTACCGCTTCTCCAGCTCAGAACTGGAGCTTCATCCGGCAGGGGAACCTGGGGAGCCGGCATAAAGCTCAGGCAGTGGCGGTGCCCCACACAGGAGGCTGAGGAGCCCGGGTACTCATACAGGAAAGTCACTGGTGAGGGTGCTCCCAAGCACATTAATTCCCCAGCACTTTCCACCCTCTCTGTAGGTGACAAAGCAGGCTTAGGGCAAGAGAAATCCCCCAGGCAAAGAAACGCAGGTGCTAGCGGTTAGAAGCGAGGCCTTGTGCACTAAGTGGCAAGCCCACGGGGTCCGGGCAGGGCACCAACAGTATCAGCCAAACAGAGTGTTTAGAAGGATGGAGGAGCGAGCAGGAGCAACAGCTAAAAGCAGTTTTCTCTGGAGTGGAGCTCTGAGGCGGGACTGCTACTTTTTCTGTAAGTCTTGTGCTACTGGTTTTTCAAAAAATATGTACGTTGACTTTTAAATTTTTTTTTAATTTATAAAGGGAAATAAAGGAGCCCACTGCCCCTCCCCGGCCCCCTCGTTGGATGACTCAGCATTTCCCGGCCGTGATACCACAGTACTGATGGTCTCCACGTGGATGGTAGGCGTAAAGGATGAAGGTTTGTTACTAATAGTTCAGTATTCATTTTCATGTGCACCAGGAAAAAACATAACTGGCACACAAAATCTATGATTTCACAGTTATTATTGCTTGGGATAGGCTAATTTTTTTTAAGTAAATAATAGTACAGGTAGAATAGAAATACAGCGAAAATTGGAGAGGTGGGTTCAGAGGACTAGAGCCTGGGAAAACATTGCCTTGGATAATAACCCTGTGAGAACTATTGCTTTAAGAGTGGCAAATTAAATGGAAACTTGAGAGGAATAGACGTTTTAATCTGAAACACAGTTGAAGTGTTTGGCATTTAATGGAGGGCAGAGGGGACATCTGGCTTCTCTAGTTGGTTTTGCCACCCCATCCCCACTCCAGACACACCTTGCCACCCTCCCACCTCTCCCCCAAACTCCAAATACCTATACCAGTAAGACAGGTGGGCCAGGGCACAGCAGGGGAAGAGGCAGCTGTTCGAGGGAGGGGACCCCGCTTCTGGGACCTGGTTGCCCCCTCAAGTCCTGCAAGAGGACCATGACACAGAGTGAAAGGAGCATCTTGGGGACCAGACAAAGCCAGGTTCCAACGGGTACCAGACCCTCCTGGAGGCTTGGGCAGGTCACCGCCTCTCTCTGAAACTCAGTTTCCTCATCAGCAAAAGTTGAGTACATTTGATAGGATGTGGCAAGAATGGCACTTTACGCCTATGGTCTTCCACCCAAAAACCCATAGTCTAATCTTGAGGAAAATATCAGGCAATTAATGTCCCCAATTAAGGGACATTCTACAAATACATGACCAGTCCTCCCCAAAATTGTCAAGGTCATCGAAAACAAGGAAAGTCCGAGAAACTGTCGCAGCCAGGAGGAGCCTCAGGAGACATGACGGTTAAATGTATGTGGTTCCTGGATGTGATCCTGGAACAGAAAGAGGACCGTAAATGCAAAACTAAGGAAATCCGAATCAAGCGTGGACTTTGGTTAATAACAACGTATCAGTATTGGTTCACTCATTGTGACAAAGGCACCACACTAGTGTAAGATGTTAACAAGGAGAAACAGGGTCTGGAGTAGACAGAACTCTCTGCAGCATCTGTGCAATTTTTCTATAAATCTAAAACTGCTCTAAAATTTAAAGTTGATTTTAAAAATGGTAGCACACCTCTTCCTTCCCAGGGCTGTGAGAGGTTTGTCGGGGAAGCAAGTGGCACAGAGAAGGCTCTCAATAAATGTGAGGTCCTTTAAGAAGCCAGTAAGAAAACGTGACTGAAAGTTCCAAGAAGAAATCTTGGTTTCATTGGTGCTCAGTCTTCCCACTTTACCCTTCCTCTCTTCCTACTTATTTCTCCTGTATTATCCCGCTTTTTCACTGCATTCATTATTTAATCAATCTTAGATACCAGCATCCATTTTTGTTTGTTTCCATAAGTCTCCCATAACACTAAGTAATAATGATAATTGAAAAAAGAAAAAATACACAAATGTTAGGTTCCTTTCACCTGTTGAAAGCAAAATCAAATCACAGGGTTTGGGCGTATAGGTCATCTTATACTCCAGCACTCAAACCGTCTCACAATCTTGTTCGGTAACACTGCAGGGCACGTTCAGACATGCAACAGAGAGCACCACAGATCCCCACAGCCGCTGAGATCCCAGACCAAGGCCACACTTCATTTATAAGCAAGGATGAGCTGCTGGCCCTCTTAAACGTAATGGGGAGCTTGACTACAGGCAAGTCAGCACCGGATCTGTGCTGGGCCTGTTAAGACACGCAGGCTGATAAGAAATGAAATCTTTGTCTTCACACAGATCCACCACGAGCAGGGGAAGGACAGAAAGCCCCTCGTCCCTTGCAATATTGAGGCTATATGAATGCTTCCGAAGACAGAAAGACGGCCCGGGCCTCCCGGCTCCGAGCATTGATTTGAGGCCATCGGATTCTCTGTTGAGCGTGCAGACGGAATTGAGCCTGGAGCTGCTCAGGAGCAGGAGCGAAGTCATCCGCTGATTACATAAATGGATTTCTAGGATTGCCTCAGAAAGTCATATTGTCAGTAGAGATGCTCGGTTGCTTTTATAAAGGCTTTTTCCCAAGGACACTTGGATCTATCTTTCCTATTGCTTCTAAAAAGTGAAGTCGGCCTTTTCTTTTGTTGGTTGAGCCCTCAAATGGCAAGTTTGGCCCCCAAATCATGCCTGCTCCCGCACACTGCAGCAGACTGGAGTTGTGGTGCTCAGGCACTGGATCAGCCAGACGTGGGCCTGAACTCCAGCTCAGGCACTAGGGAACCGTGCGGCATTGGGGACACGGGAGAGCGGTGGCCGCTGGGGCGATGCCTGGCGCTCATTCGGAGGGCTCTGTGCTGTGGTTAGAGAGCTGAGAGCCTGCCTTCTCCAGGTGTCCTGGAACTCCAAGGACAGCATGGGCCTCCAGACCTTTGCTTCAAACTGTGTTGCAGTATTTGCAGCTCGTGCCACGAGGTGAACAGGCTGACACAATAGTAAGACACTTCCGCTGCCAGCCTATGGCGTTGCTCAGAACCGTCTGGTGCTCCAATGACCAACCATCTCCCAGCCAGAAAGGCCCAGGCCATAGACTCAGTACCTCTCCAGCATTTCCCTCTCCAGCCTGGAACTAAAGGAACACAGAGACAATAAACCATAAAAGGAAAGATTGGTGTCGTTAAATACTTTACAACTTTAAAGATCTTTATTAAAAAAGGCACTGTAAATAAAGTTAGAGAGCAAGCCGCAGCTGAAGATATTTGCAAGTTATTTCACTGACAAAGGATCAATATCCGTCACCTAGAGATATTGATTTGTAAGGATAAAGATTTTATCCTTACGAATCCTTACAAATTTTATCCTTGCAAATCAATAAGAAAAAAAAACGCAACCCAGAAGAGGGAGCCTGAATTGCCAAAAAATATATGAAATGATGCTCAGCGCCAATAATAAAGAGGGGTTGGTAAACAGCACCCCGGAAATAGATGGTGGTTAAGAACATGGGCTGGCTGGGCCCTGGAAATAATAATAACAGCAGACTGAACAGGAGAAAGACCCTGCACGAGGTCGTGAATAACCTCAGGGAGGCGGGGAAGGGAGATCCTGCCTGGCTCCCCTCCAGGAAGGAGGTTTTCTTTCTTAAAAAAAGAAAAAAAAACTGAAGCAACCATGGCAAAAATATAATATTTAAGAAACGTGTATGGTGAGCATAGGCATGTTATTTTCTTAATTTTTCTGCCTGCTTGAAATATTTCACAATTTTTACAGAGCTTGTAAAGGATGAAAATGAATGAAACCATGACATCAAAAAACAAGGAGAGAGTCAGAAGAGGACCCCAAGATGCAGCAGCAATTCCCCTGGGACTCGGACCTGGAGGGTCAGGGTCGGACTCCCCTCCCCACCCCAGTGGCCACACAGCTTGCTTCATTGCCTGGGCTATTTGTGATCTTGGGAGAAGGTCTTTCTCCTGCCCAGTTGGGGCTGGTTCTGGGACCCACCCAGATCGTGTTCCAACCTATACTGACTCTGACAACAGGCCATCAAGCCTGAAGGTTAAATTTTTGGTATTAAGAAAGTGACTTTCAAATTAACCAAGTCCTGATGTTCATAAGAATATTCATTACTTACTATAAATGTGGATCCTGCGAAAGGGCATGACCTAAGTTCTTACAATCTATTACCGACTGTCTTTCAATAATAGGACTTTCATTTACATTTCCCCAGGTTTGGGTCTGTCTTCGTTTCTGATATTTAAAAAAATCCCTGTGAGAGAAAATCAGTTCAGGTTAGGTCAAAGATAATTACATTGCTTTCCAAAATGTCAAGGATTCGTGCTTTTGTATCCATGAGATATCTGATCACAGCAACTTGTGTTTCTTTGTGATAGCAATTAAGTCCAAGAAGCAAGAACCTATAATTTTAGGCTTGCAGTCGACTGCAATGGGTGAAAATATTTATTTTTCCTTTGCTCTTTCTGTGGGCTCACATAATGAATTAAACACAGGGCTCTCTTTCTTGATTATTGCTTTAGAAAGAAATTGTCATGCCTCATTACTCATTTTCAAAAAGAGATGATAGCATACTTTATTATAGGATTTTTATGTATTGCTAATGTCTGGAAAACTCAGCAGATTAATTCTCTCTACACAAGGTGAAAGTGATTGAGTGAATTGAGTATCTATAAAAGGCCCTCAATTGTGACCTGAAAACTTTATAAAAGATGGCACGCAAGGACTCAATGGGAAAAATATAGATCGAACACCAGAGAGGTGAAATTATACCCAGAGGTTTATCTAAGATGGATTTAAAAACTGTGGCATTCAATAGGCAGTTTTTTAATTCTAAGTAGTATAAATTACGTATAGGAGGTGGAAGATACATGAAAAATAGCTAAAAATGTGCTTCGCTTTATAAAGAAGGTCCAAATTAAAGAAGCTAAATCATTTATATGCATTTAAAAGCCAGGCATATATAAAGTTTCAGGTGTAAGTTTTGAAGAGTCTCTGATGAAATATGACATCTCTGGTCACAGGACATCTCAGGAAACCATAGTGGACGAGCACTGGACTCGATGTCAAGAGACGCTGGTTCCAGTATCTTCTCAGCGTAAAGAACAGAGACACCCACTGTTTCCGTTTGCCCAGCATGCTTTTCTGACCTCTTTTCCTGGAGAGGAGCTCATTCCATGGGGCTCAAGTAAGGCAAACCCTTACTTACTTACCTAAGATGCTGGGTATCTCAGGTTTGGCCCTCCAAACCCAACCTCCACCCTTCCACCCCTGCTCTGGGCCCTGGGAAGCCGACCAGTCAGGCCTGTGTTAACAGCTCCCTGGTGCTCTGGCTTCCAGTTGGCCTGGCCCCACGGGATTGGGGAGAACAGAGAGAACAAAGGCAGGAGGAAAGTGATGTCGGGGCTTTATTCCCCTGCTCCTTCTCCGTCAGGTGCCACAGCCAAAGGCCACAGCTCCTGTCAGGAGGTGCTCCAGTTCCAGTAACTGCCAGCTCCTTGCCCCTTCAGGCATAGGGACAGTGACGGCAGCCTGGGGTCCTGTGTTATCCCTTGCTGGTTTCCCTAAATCCTTCCCTATATCTTTGCAAATAACCCATTTATTAAGTTCTTCCCAAATTGCACCTATTGAATGTGACATCCATTTCCTGCTGGGACCCTGGCAACCGTTCTTGATCCTCCACTCCCAGCTCCACCACTGGGCTGGGCCCCTCAGTTCTGGCCTGAGACCAGCCAAACAGCTGGTGCTCCCAGGGCAAAGAGAGAGCCCCCTTCCTGATCGCTGTAAGCAGCAAGAGACGGGTTATGATCTGCATTTGGAAAGAAAACTCTGGCAAGAGAGTAAAGGAAGATTAGGAAGAAGGCAAAACTGGAGGCAGAGAGACTAGTGTTTTTCATGGCTGCTATAGGTCGAGGACCGTGCTAGGTCCGGGGCGTGCAAATATGAGCCAAACAGTGGAGTCTACAGTCTAAAGAACTCGATGAATCCCGGAGTGTTATCATCACCTTCAGATGGACTGGACTTCATTTGAGACCTTAACACCATTTGCAAAGTCATCCCAGATTTAAATGTCCAAAGCAGAAGTTTCTGGTTTATCTTCCTCAAATCAAATTTAGATAGACCAGAATAATCCGGCTCTGGAGGTACAGTTCATCTGGCTCTTTCAATCATTATGGGATGGTGCATGGTCTACTTTAATCTTCGCTACAGTCGGAGGAAGAAGGTTCTGTTATTATCCCAATTTTACAAAAGAGAAACTAAGGCTTAAGATCACACAACCAACAAGGGGTAGGGTTGAGATTCAAATCCAGGTGATTCTGACTCCTGCACTCATCTTAACCTCTACCCTGGACTGGAATCTTTTTTGATGATTAATCAAATCTAATATTCTAATCTAATTACTAAAAAATCTCCAACAAGAATTAACTATACCAAAGAATGGTTTGTAGGAAAATGGTAAACCCCCATGGCATTCAGACTTCAGGAAACACTATCAAAATTAACATTCATGCACACTTTCAACATTAACACACCATCAAACCAAGATGTTACTCGTGCCACACCAGGAACGTTGTCACATACATTTCAACAAAGCGCTCTTAGTGTAGTCCTAGCACGGTCTGGGGAGAATCTAATCTATTTCCGATTGCATCCAGACTATCACGGGGGCAGCTGGAGGCTCTCCAGTTCAATCGTGTATTAGCACTTAGCGTTCAGCCGGCGCTTCATTATCGTTAGTTATGACTGAGCAGCAACACCGTTTTTAATGAAGTGCATCTAATGTTCTCTTCATCATTTGCATTTACCATCAAACTATGGTATTGTAAAGCACAGCACTCGCAGGTTTTAGTAAGATGTGTGCATTTAGCTTTGATTAGAGCAGCTTTTTCTGCACCTGCTTCTCATCAGACAGGACAGGGACTCACTGGCTTGTCTCCAGAAATTGAGGGATCATGTTTGCTTTGTTGAATCTCACACTTTGCTTATGGATCTCACTTCGTTCCAGTGTTCCGTGGTTATGAGTTGAGATATAAGTCCTGGGGATAGAGAAGGAACTGGGTTCAATTAGGGAGGAGAGAAAGATGTTTCAGACATTTGCCTTGCAGAGAGTGGAAGTCTTTGAAAGGACGCTGGTGTGGAGGAAGTGTCATAACCTTACACAATGCCTCGCCATTTCCATTGTCTGGACTGGAATCCTTGGGTTCCTGAAAGGCACAAAAACAAGGAACCAGGAAATATAAAAAATTGGCTGTTTTGGCTGAATTGGTAGGTCAGCAAATAGACTGATGGTAAGTGGCCCTAATGGGCACATGTGCACACACATATACTCTCACACACACACACACACACACACACACACACACACAAACGATAATCAAAGCTCTCCCTGGAGGAGTGAGTCAGGATGCAAGCAGGCAACACGAAATTGGGCACCAGCCAGGGCAGTGGATCTGAAATAGAAAAGGCACATGAGATCAGCATGGGTAGGAAGGAAATAGTTACAATTCCCCACAGGCTACAGGCCCAAGACGAGGTGTTGAGAGAACAAATATGAGTTAGCATTACCTGGTCAAAAACCTTCTCTTATTTCCCAGGACTTGGCTGACCTGGATACGCAGGCAAATAAACCTGCTGGAGTGAGGAGTCTGGGAGACTTCCACCGCGGCCTTACACTGAGGCGACTTTGCAGTTGCTGCCTCTTTCTTGTGTTGCTGTCATTCCAGGGACTCTGAAACTCTTCCCCCCTCTCCCCGAGCACCATAGTAGATTATCCACATTGGCGGTCTACAGTGACCTAAGTGACTGGACAACTGTTCGGTGCTTTACTTCTCTACGCGCCAGGTGTACACAGCCCAGAACCAATGTTTAACCTGAGATGGAGCAAGTTTTCATTATGATCTCCTTGAAATACCATGGAATGGAAAGTCAACACTAACAGAAGTTGATTCTAGGTTATAAAAGAAGACTTCCCTTGGGGCTGGCCCTGTGGTCGAGTGGTTAAGTTCGCGCGCTCCGCTGCAGGCGGCCCAGTGTTTCGTTGGTTCAAATCCTGGGCGCGGACATGGCACAGCTCATCAAACCACGCTGAGGCAGCGTCCCACATGCCACAACTAGAAGGACCCACAACGAAGAATATACAACTATGTACCGGAGGGGCTTTGGGGAGAAAAAGGAAAAAATAAAATCTTTAAAAAAAAAAAGAAGACTTCCCTTAAAAAATAAATAAATGAAATCAAAACAGTACTTTAGACCATCAAAAAGAAGCTGTGATGGTTTATTTTATGTGTCAGCTTGACTGGCCACAGGGTGCCCAGATTAAACACTATTTCTGGGTGGGTCTGCGAGGGTGTTTCCAGCTGAGATCAGCATTCGAACTGGGGGCTCAGTAAAGCAGACGGCCCTCCTCAGCGTGAGGGGGCATCCAATCCTTTGAGGACCTGAATAGAACAAAAAGGAAGAAAGAACTCACCCCCATTTGTTTGTCTGTCTCATTGTCGAGCTGGGACATTTCATCTCATCTTCTCCTGCCCTCAGAGTAGAATTTATACCACCAGCTTTCCTGGGCCTCCAGCTTGCAGATGGCAGATCATGGGACTTCTCAGCTGCCATAATCTCGTGAGCCAATTCCTATAGATATAGATATATAGATATAGATATGTAGATATATATCCTACATATATAGATATTCTATAGATACATATCCTGTATCTCATAGATATACAATTCCTATATATCTGTATAGACAGATATAGATATCTTATTGGTTCTGTTTCTCTAGAGAACTCTGAGTGATACAGAAGCCAAAATTTTGCCTGAGTCTTCACATTTTTTACTCCATTTATTGCCAAAGCCATGTCTATATTATCATATTCTAGGATTTTTAAGGAAATATCTTCATTTTTTAAGAAATATCAACAACTGCAGTCACTGGAATGTTAAGTAAGAATAAAAATGAAATAGGTCCTGCCTATAACATTATCCAGAATTTTCCATAAGCCCACTCTGTTGCGGCTGCCAAGGATACGGTTCCTTGTCAACCCCAAATCAGACGCCAGGTCTGAAAACCTTCACGCAATACACACAGAGATGGATTTTCAGCAGCCAAGTGTAGGGGAGGAAGACCTATTCCTCTACCCTCTAGGTCCTTCTGGCTCATCTAAGAATTAAATTGACATCATATGGAATAACAAGAGAAAATCAAATAAAGTTTAATAACATATATACATGGGAGGAACCCAGGAAAACTAAGTAACTCGCCAAAATGGCTGAAGCCACCACCTTAAATACCATCTTCAGCTAAAGACAAAGGAGGATGTTGGGGGTAGTGGTTTGGGACCTCAAAGGAGAGGAAAGTAATCTACATGGAGATGGAAATGCAAACGTTTGTTAAACAAGTGTTTGCTGGGCCATTTGTTTACAATGTGACCAGAGAGACAGAACTTTGATAAAAGTGGGCTTGCTGGTGCCTTTCTGTCTATCACACCTATTTTACATTATACTATAGTTATCTTACGGTTTTAGCTCCATCCTGGGACAGGACTTCAATCTTAAATTCTTTTAGGCAGTTGGGGGAAGGTCAAAGTTCCTTTCAGAGACTTTTGTTCTTAAAAATAATCCAGGCAAGGAGACACATTTTGAAGTGGTCAGTTCTGATCCCCCACATAGGTAAACTGAAGAAATGATGAAAGTTACCGATTTTATAGATGTGACTATTAGGAAACTTAAAAATACATTTATACCTAATGTGGGGTGAGAGAACTTTTAACTAAGCAATTGCATTTAGCTTTATCATAGACAGTAGTGAAAATATGATCAGTGTATAGTGAAATCAATAGATAATTCCAATACACATGAAGCTCCAGATTGCATTGAGATTATTTTTCAAATAAAATTTTCCATTGCTAGAGTACCTGCTAAGAGATGTATTAGAAGAATCTACAAAAAAACTATTCAACTGAAAGGTGACAGTAATTCTCTGAGCTAATGTAAAGCCACACATGTAATTATAAGCTTAACACAGTCATGAAATCTTAAACACCATGAAGCAAAATGACCACTTGTTTCCCGTGCACTTCTCCAGAGTGTGTGTGTCTCCAACCCCCCTTTCAGCCCCAACCTCTGACCCCTTGCCCATCTGCCGCCAGCATCCTTGATAATCACTGGGAAAACAGGACCAGAGCCAGCAAAACTCATAACCCTTGCTAATTTCCTGATGCAGCAAGTTCTGCCTGAAGAATGACGTCCCAAGGGTCCTTCCTGGGAGTGGAGAAAATAAAGATGGATAAGGATGGAGAGAGTTCTTTCTAAAATCTAGCTCTGAAATCCAAAACTTAAACCTACCCCAGGTTGAGTTATAAACCTCTTTTCCTGTAACTACAAAAATTGTACTATCTTCAGGCATCTCCAGAACCTGGAGACCTCATACAGTGAGAGCTCTTCAGAGGTCAGGTGCAGCATAAGTCGCCTTAAGCTTGCAGCACTCATTCTGAAATTTAAGTTATTATAAATAATCCATGGAAGACCTGCCCACATGCTCAAATGACATTTGTTTAGGATTTGAATGTCTTTGCCATTGTAATAGAAGGAGGCTCTGTAAGGGAGGAAGACATTTCCTCTGCCCGCTCTGGGTCCTTCTGGCCAGAAAGTGAATTAAATTCACATGAGACAGAATAACAGGAGAAAATTAAACAAAGCCTTATAACATGTATACATGGGAAAGACTCAGGGAAACTGAGCAACTCAGCCAACTGGCTGAGGCTGCCTGTTTAAGTATCTTCAG
Source organism: Equus caballus (assembly GCF_041296265.1). Classification (NCBI taxonomy): domain Eukaryota; kingdom Metazoa; phylum Chordata; class Mammalia; order Perissodactyla; family Equidae; genus Equus; species Equus caballus. The sequence continues at coordinate 13,208,098 of NC_091684.1, forward strand.
CTACAGACAAGGAGTACGTCTGGGGTAGTGGTTTGGGTCTTCAAAGGGAAGAAGGCAACCCACATGGAAATGGAAAAGCAAATGTTTGGTAAATAGAACCTTGATAAGAGTGGGCTTAGCAAGGATCCTTCCAGTCTACCGGAACCCAAAGTTATCTATGGTGTTGATCTTTCCTGGGGACAGGGCTTTATTTTGAATTTCTTTTAGGCAGTTGGGGGGAAAGGTCGAATGTTCTTGCTGAGTCTGAGCGTTTATTGTCTTCAGCTCAAAATAGTCTGCATACCAGAGTGGTGCATCTTGGGGCGGCCTGCCCTGAACCCCGCCAGTTCTCAATGTAGAAATAACAAAATGTGTAAATCAGAAACAGGAGAATCAAGACTGGCAGCTCTAGAAGACAAAAAGGAAGAAACTGAGCATGCTTTTAGAGAAGATTGGTCAACATATTCCTCGTGGAATTCAAAGTCCCATTAGAGAGGACCCCTCCAAATTCTGGATGAAGCCTTGCAGTAAGTACCCTGCAGAGGACACGCAGTGAGTAGCTACACTTCCAGAAAACATCACTGGCCCTTTTAATATACAACGGCTGCCTCGCTAGAACACTTGGCTTATGTGAGCACCCACAGCTCTCCTTTCCATGTTGCCTCATTTTCCAACTATACTCAAATCATTGCTGACCACACTCCATGTTTCTACTATATTTATAAAAATCCTCATTAGCTGTCTAATGAGGAGGTCCTATCAAGTCTGTGCTCTGTGCTGCGAGAGATATTATATGTTCAGATATTTCAGGCATGACAATGTTCTTTCAAATTTGGTTGGTATAAATATTATATTTTTGACTGATGCCACTCGAAGTTTCAGTATGTCATCTGCCTGGCCTGACAGTTTAATTGTCAGCTCTTCTTCCAAATGCAACTGATCGAAGCTTCTCACTTTAGGATTCTGTAATTGGTTAGGCTATACCTCAGTAATTTTAAGCACCTGCCTTACCTCCTGGTGTAGAAAAACTCATAAACCGCTCAAGAGCTCTAAACAGTCCTGCATTCGCTGTGCCACCTACTTCATTGTGAGGATAAACAGCCTCTCGCCACTCCGTTTAACTCAAATCAGTGACACGTCGCAAGATTTACCGCCCCAGGCACTCTTATCTCCTGCTTCACATGCACATCCTACTTAATGGCAAGCTGAGCCATCCATTTAAAGGTTTTAAGGGACTTGTTTACCTTCACCCTTTTGGGGAAATGATTCAGTGTTTTACTTAGAATCCAAGTGCATTCCAAGAAACCGATTTTCTTCCTTTGAAAGTGGAGTAAATGTTTCTCTCGGGTTCTAATTGAATTCAGACTATTGTCAGTGGGATATCAACAAAGTTTGGGGCAGAATGTTTAAGAGACATATGGAAAACAACCAGAAGAAAGTAATGAAAATAAAGAAAAGGATGCAAAAACAAGACTGATAAAAGGATAAATGAACTGAGACAAAATGGCTGAGAAGGAATCCCTTTTGCAACCCAGCTCACTAGGAAAAACGGTCAAGTGCTTATGAACGTTCATTTACATAAGTCAGTCAGTGTCTATTCAGAAGTCTTTCTGTCCCAGATCCAGAACACCACTGTCATCAGCCCTAAAGAAGTATTGGATTCCCCAGAGTCTATAGGAGTGTCCCAATTTTGTGAGAAGTTTTAGGGCAATGTGATTGTCACCTTCAAGAAGTTCAAAATTTAGAAGTTATCTCAAAGTGTGACCAAGCGAAAATCAGATCCTGACATCAAACTGTGAATGGTGAGGACCCCACAGACAACAGAGGGAAGATGTTATCCTTCATGTTCCAAAATCAATCACTGTAATATACATAAACCAGTCAATGTGTGCTGAGTGTCAACTCTATACAAGGTACTACAGACAGTCACCCCCATTATCCGAACATTCCCTGTCTTGACGCTGCCCTGTTGAAGTAGCAACTAGCCTGGCATATAGTTAGTGCTCAATAAATACCTTTTGAATAAAGGCATGGGTGACATACATCTTATCAGGAGCTGATTATAGTTAGAATTGCCACTACGCAAATTTTAGAGGGAGAAACAGATTATTCTCACCAAATAACAAAATCACAAATAGTTAAATACTTTGTTCAGAAGCTGCAACAGCATTTGCCCTTTTTCCGAGCCTTTTATTCTTTAAAGCCTTTTATAGCAACTAATTAGACAAAAGCCATTTGAAACCCAATATGTGGACTCCCAGTTAGATATGACAAAGGAAAGGCATTTTGTAATTTATGCTTTACCTTGAAAACTACCAGAAAGTTACTTTTAAAAGAAGAACAAAGAAAAAAGAAGAAAACTCCATTGTCGATGAAACTAGGTAATGGCCATAATCCCAAAATATGGACTTTGAAGAATAACTACCAAATACTGTAAAATATAGGCCAAGATGCAGCAGGACTCTGAGAGTTAGTAGATAACACCTCAGATGAAGAGCAGGTCACAGATCTCCCAAAAAGTGTTACTGAAAGATTTGCCCATTGGACACCGAGTCGGGGGAGGAGGAACACGGTGTTCCTGGCAAGCCTGTGAGAAACAAGGAGTGATATTCCTGTAGCATCTCAGTAGATCAGTGCAGAATGGCAGAGGAGAGGGATCTGAAGAAGGAACCAAGCAATGTGCCATTTTGACAATATATGTCCCAGCCTCCTGGCCCAGGATGCTTTTTCTGGAGGGCTGGGGAAGGAGAGGGGGAAGGCAGGGATCTCTATCTACATCATGACTCAGAAGACCTGTGACCTGAGGGGTTCAATGATGAGTACGCTGCTCCCTCAATGCCAAAAATAGAAGAGAAATACATCCCCAGGACAGAAAACCTAACAGAACGTGCTGTCCGTTCAAGAAAACAGTCCTACAATAAGTTGAATAGTCCTAGCTCATTGCCCACACCGATGCCCTACTATTTTTCAGCACAGATATGGCAAGGAAAGAGAAATTCATGTATAAAGATGAGTAGTAATAAGAAAGAAATTAACACAAAACAACAAAAAGTCAGGAGGGTGAGGAGTTGTGGAGTGAAAGGAGAAGAATGTGGGAAAAGAAGATGAAGAATATATATGAGCAGAAGAGTTAGCGTAGAAAACAGAGTTTGGACAAATAGTTCTACAGAAATTCAAAAACATGACAGATAACCTAACCTCTCTCTGAAAAAGGCTCAAATAAGACACACAAAAGAACAAAGAAGAGATAGACAAGAGAAAATGAAAAGCAAGCTGGTGGCAGAGCTCGGAAAATAAATAAAAAATATCTTCACCAAGATGCTTTTCTCAAGGCTATCTTAGAAGCTACAAAAAGAAAATAAACGTGACTGAGAACAGAGACATAGAGAACACTTAGAAATTCCCTTTTTTAAAAAGGAACAAAGATGTAAATTTTATTACAGAGAAGAAGATAGAAAGGACAAAGATTCAAAATACAATAGCAAAAATACCACCAGTAAACTGCCCCATCTCCCCACCAGAAAAAGCAAAAAGATTTGAATAGAAAAAAAACTACCAAAGATACTGTAGATTATAAATAACACTAACATTTTAAAATCCTGAAATTTAAAAATCAAAACAGCAACAGATCCACGAAAATTCAAGCAGAATATATATAAAGAAAACCACATCTAGGTACATCATAGTCAAATTACTAAAAGTCAAAGATAAATAGAAAATCTTGAATGCAGCCAGAAATAAAAGGCACATTATATACAGTGAAACAATAATATAAACAGCAGCTGGCTGCTCATAAGAAATAATGGATTCCCCAAAGGATGGAATGACACCTTTAATGTGCTAAAAGAAAAAAACATTAAGTTGAGAATTTTATATGCACTGAAAATAACCTTCAAAAATTAGAGTAAATGAGCATATTTTTTAAAGTTGAGGGAATTCATCAGCCAAAAGGCTGAAGGATATTCTTCAGACTGAAGAGAAATGAACACTTATTGCAGAAAGGAATGAAGAATGCTAGCAAAGGTAAATATGTGGGTAAATATAAAAGGCTGTGTTTTTCTTCTCTTGTTTTCCTTAAAAGTCCTAAAAAGATGGTTTAAAGCAAAAATAATAGCATTGTAACTTATGGATTATAATTATGAAAGAGTAAAATATATGACAACTATAGCACAAAGGAAAGAGTGTGAGTAAATGGAACTAAACTTTTTTTAAAGTTCTTACATTTGTTAGGTGGAAAGAATGACATAGAAAGTGGAGAGTGTCAGGTAAAAACGTGAAAACTGAAGCACAAAGTGGAACAATATTAACTCTAAAACTTTGATAAGTTAAGGATGCATATTGTTGGCCTTAAGCAACTAAAGAAACAATAACAAAAAATGTGGCCAAGGAGCCAATACAGGAAATAATATAGAATACTAAAAAGTATTTTATCAGGGGCTGGCCCAGTGGCACAGTGGTTAAGTGCGCCTGTTCCGCTTCAGTGGCCTGGGGTTCACCAGTTCGGATCCCGGGTGCAGACATGGCACCGCTTGGCAAGCCATGCTGTGGCAGGGTCCCACATATAAAGTAGAGGAGATGGGCACAGATGTTAGCTCAGGGCCAGTCTTTCTCAGCAAAAAGAGGAGGATTGGCAGTGGATGCTAGCTCAGGGCTAATCGTCCTCAAAAAAAAAAAAATTTTATCAATCCCCCAAAAAGGTAGGAAAGGAGTAACTGAGGGACAAGAATCAGAAATTACAAATAGGAAATAAATAGCAATATTATCAATTGTTATGGGCGTAAGAATAAAGACACAAGTTCACAGTATAAGGATGTCAAATAGTACCCCATGCAAACAGTAATCAAAAGAAAGCTAGGATACCTATATTACTATCAAACAATAAAAATGCCAAGAAGTCAAGTATTACCAGACATAAAGAGAGACATTTTGTAACAATAAAAGAATTGTTTCATGAGGAAGACCTACAATCCTAAATATGTATGCACCAAATAACATAGCTTCAGAGTATATAAAGCAAAAACTGACAGAACTAAAGAGAGAAAAGACAAATCCACAATCACATTTGGAGGTTTTGATATCCACATCTCAGCAATTGATAGGAAAAGTAAACACAAATTCATTAAGGAGGGAGATCTGAAAAAATACTATAAATCAACTTGACTTAATTAATATATACAGTACACTAAAACCAACATCAAAATACACATTCTTTACAAGCACACACAGACTGGACACCAAGATAGACTATATGCTAGGCCATAAAATGAGTTGTAGTAAATTTCAAAAGATTGAAATCTTAGTTTTCCAACTATAATGAAATTAAATTAGAAATTAACTAAAATAAACTAATAAAATTAATAAAAACAATATATCTAGAAAAACTCCACATATTTGGAAATTAAATAATATACTCCTATATAATCCATGGATCACAGAAGACACAAGGAAATTAGAAAGTATTTCAACTGAATTATAATGAAAACACAAACTATCAAAATTTGTGGGATGTGGCTATACTGGCTCAAAGGAAAACCTACGGCTTTAAGTGTCTACATTTAAAATAAGTGACCAAAGTTTCCACCTTAAGAAGCTAGAAAAAGGAGAATTTATTAAACACCAACTAAGAATAAAGGTAAAAGCAGAAATCAATGAAATAGAGAATAGTCTAAAACAATTTTTAAATGTAACAAAGTCAGAAGTTGGTTCTTGGGAAAAAAAAATCCTCAAACTTTATAAACCCCTAGCAAGACTAATAAAGTAAAAAAAAAAGCACAAATTATCAATATTAAGAATGACTATAGATCCTATAGATATTATAAGAATAAAAAAGGAATATTATAAATACTTAAGGTCAATAAAATTTGACAACTTAGATGAAATAAATTCCTTAAATGACGCAAATTACCAAAGCTGATTCAAGAAGAAATAAAAAATCAGAATAGCTCAATAACTATTAAAGAGATTGAATCTGTGATTAAAAACCTTCTCACAAAGAAAACTTTGCAAGAAGACTGCCAGGTGATTTTGCTGGAGAGGCACCTGCCACGGGCCCTGAGCACCCCTGCTTGCCCCTGCTAAGTGTGCCAAACCGCAAGGCCTAACCATCCCCTAACACGGGGCAGTTTCTGTAACCGGTCACTGGGCAGTTAAATAGGTCAAAGCAAACACAGAGTAACTACCATGGGATTACTCCCTCCCAAGGGGAGGAGACTAGCTTGTTTGCTTCTTGTTAAACAGGGCTCTGAGCCTTAGCCCTGGGTTTCCAGCTACAGCACAACCTATTGCATGCGTAGCCGCCATCTGGTTCCATCACCTCACCATGTGGGACCTCAGGCAGGGCATGATCCCACTGTGGCTGTGCTATAAGTAATAAGCCGCCTTGCTCTGATCCATCAAGTCACATTGTCTACTTTCAACACCTTTGCAGCTTTGGCAAGTTTACTCCTTGCCGTGAGCGAGAGGTTCTTACCAGACATGAGCAAATTTTAAGAAAGAAATAATCCAAACGTACACATATTTTCTCAGAAAACAGAGGGGGATAAAATGCTCCCCAGCTCATTTTATCACGCCAGCATAAACCTGATACCAAAACCTGCCACACACAGTACAAGAAAATAAATAACAGACCAATATCTCTCATGAACATAGATGCAAAAACCCTCAAGAAAATGTTAAAAAAAAATTTCAGCAATAAGTGAAAGTGACAGTATTTCATCATGACAACATGGAGTTTACCCCAGAAATGCAATACTGATTGAATATTTGAAAATCAATCTATGTAATTCACCATATTTATACAATAAAGGAGAAAACCATATAATCATTTTAATACATACAGAAAAGAAATAGGACAAAATTGAACAACCACTCATGATAAAAATTCTAACTTCCTCAATCTGATAAAGGATACCTACAAAAACCTACAGCTAACGTCATACTTAATGATGAAATAATAAATGCTTTCCTCTTAAGATTAGGAGCAAGATTAGGATGTCTGCTCTGACCACTTCTGTTTAATTTTGTACCGAAAGTTCTAGCCATGCAATAAGATAAGAAAAATAAATAAAAGGCAAAGGACTGGAAAGGGAGAAATAAAACTGTCCTTATTTGACAACATAATTATCTACATAAAATATCCTAAGAAATTTCTCTTAAAATCATTAGAATTCATTAATATAACTATATTTCAGAATACAAGATTGATATGCACAAATCATTTCTATTTTTGTATAAGCAAAAGAAGATTGAAAATGAAATTTTTAAAAATAGCATTTGTATACCAGATTGAAGATATAAGGTATTTGGGGATAAATTTAATCAAAGATTTACAAGACCCATACACTGAAATTTCCAAAATATTGCTGAGAAAAATTGAAGAAAGCCTAAACAAATGGGAAAATATACTATGCTCATGAATTTAAAGTCTCAATGCTCTTAAGATGTCAATCCTCTCAAATTGATCCACAGATTCAACACAATAAAATAAAAATTCCAGTATATATTTTTGTACAAATCAACAAGCTGCTTCAAAAATTTATATGGGATACTGGAAATAGCCAAAACAACTTTTGAAAGAAGAATAAAGTTGGAGGACTTGAACTACTTGATTTCAAAACTTATTAAAAAGCTACAGTAATTATGATTTGTAGGGCCAGGCCCAGTGGCCTAGTGGTTAAGTTCAGCATGCCCCACTTCAGCAGTCTTGGTTCAGTTCCCAGGCTGGGATCTACATTACTCTGTTAGCAGCCATGCTGTGCTGGTGGCCCACATACTAAAAACTAGAGGAAGATTGGCACAGATGTTAACTCAGGGCAAATCTTCCTCAGCAAAAAAAAAAGATATTGTAGTATTAGCATAAGACATATACAGAGAGCAATGGAACAGAATACAGTGTCCAGACATGGACTACACATACACATAACTGATTTTTGATAAAGGCACCAAGGTAATTTAATGGGAAAATAGAATCTTTCAACAAATGGTACTAGAACAATTTGATTCCCATGTGGAAAAAAATGAACCTTAACACATACCTCACACCATACACAATGATTAATCTGAAATGGATCATAGACCTAACAATAAAAGCTAAACCATTAAAATTGTAGAAGAAAATATATGAGAAAATCTTCACAATCGTGGTATAGCGAACCAATTCCTAGAACACAAAAAGCATTAACTACAAAGCAAGAGAAATGATAAATTGGACTTCATCAAAATTAACATGTATGCTCTTAGACACTGTTAAGAAAATGAAAAAGCAAGCCACACCAGGAGAAAACATTTGCAAAAAATGACACCACATCATCTTTCAATTCTAAAACTCAATTATGATTGATATTATATTTTATATGATTTATAATATACTTAAATTATACAGATATTTATATAGTATTTGTTTTATATTATCTATCTCATTTATTTATTTTGTATTATTATATATTATTTATAATTATGAAAATAAAATACATGATACACAACATATATTTTATTCTTATAAAACACAAGATTATTAGTTATTTTGTCGACATTCATGTTTCAAATTAACTGTGCCCAATAATTAAGATAAATGAATGCAAAAATGGAGGTTCGTGCCAATATGCATAAACACAAGGTTCTAAAAATGCACAGTTGTTTTACATTGCTTTAAGTGTTAATAAGTGTGTTGCCTTGTCAGTGATTAACACCCTTAAAGAATTTAAATTTTTAGCATCATTAAAAGTGTGCTCAAATGATTATTCACTTTTAGCTCACACTTTAGCAAGAGCATGATTGTAAAATACTGCTGTTACATAAAAACTACACACAAAACACAGCTATTGAACAAGACATGGCTCTTTAATAACCAAGCTCTTTAAGTGCCCGGCCTCAGCTCCACAAAGCAAATTGTGTTTTAACAATAAAATAATAATGCTTGCCGTCCTAGAATTGCCAAACATTTATGACTTGGAATGCATTTTACACATTAAATAATAATCATTATCCTCATTTTCCACACGTTAACCTTCATTCCACATTAAGTGCTTAAAATGTCTCTTCTCTGCTTCCAACTGCTGAACTTCTCTTTAGCAACATCAAGTCCAGGAGCCAAGAAAAGTCTGTCTGGGGATCTACCAGATATTAGGGGTAGAAAGGGGGGCTATAAATACATCTTCGCTTCCTCCACCAAAATACTACTTTTCTCTATACTTCTTAACTTCAGAATTTCATGTTTTAACAGCTTAGCAGGACCTGCTGTTAGCATCATTAAACGCCTACAGCCCCACTACTGGGCAGAGGCCCCGTCCCCCGGCGCCGACATACGCAGAGGCTGGGATGGAGGAGGCCACGGAATGCCGTGGAATGAGTAAGGGCTTGGGGACCTGTGGGCTGGAGTTTACTAAGGGACTTTGGGCAAACTTCTTGCCTTTCTAAGCCTCAGTCTCCTAGTCTGCAAACTGGAGATAACTTCCACCTTGTAGGGTTACGTTAGAAAACATGCAGAGCAAGCATCCCATTTCTGGAAAACAGTAGTCCCCAGTAAACATTAGTTCCCTCCCTCCAGCTCCCTGTCTTCAAAGGTCTTACCACAGGAGAAGGAGAGATGATTGTGACAACTGGCAAATCATTTGGGGGAAAAATTCAAAGTAAATTCCTACGTTTCATCAAAACTCCTTCAGGTAGATTAATAAATTAAAGGTTTGAAATGAAACCAGTGAAAGTAACTAGAAAAAATCCAGGTTGTAGTTTGATCATTCCAGAATGAGAAAGCCCTTTCTCAAGCTGAATTGGAAAAGGAATACTAAAGAAAATGTTGATACAGTTGACCCTGTGAAAAATAAATATTTCAATACGCAAAAAGAAAAATTCTCAAAGTTAAAACATAAAAAGCAAACTGGGAAAATATTTGCACTGTATGTGACAAAGAGCTAATATCTTTAGTATATAAAAAGCTCTTCCAAAGCAATAGTAAAAAAACGAGCACTTTTCGAGAAAAAAAAATGAGCAAAGGACAGAAGAGGTAATTCATTCAACAATCAATAAATACCTGAGCTCTTTCTATGTGCTAAGCACGCTTCTGGGAACAGGAGATAGAGAATAAATAAAACAGATGAGAATCTCAGCCTGTGTGAGCTGATCTGGTAAATAAAGAACAAATACAAATGGAGCAAACAAAAACAAAAACCTTGACAATTAAGGCAATGCAAATTAAAACAACGAGTTCCCAATTCCCTTGGCAAAGGTTTAAAAAATTGTGTGGAGGGCAGTAGAACAGTATGTTTTAGAAGCCTGAAAGACTGCATACTTATTCCCCAGAAAATCCTCTTTTAAGAATTTGTCCTAAGGAAGTCTGTAAGGACGCAAATACAAGGAAATACATCGCAGCCTTGTTTTTAACATAGTCATGCATCGCTTGATGACAAGGATACATTCTAGAAAACACGTAGTTAGGCGATTCCATACTGTGTGAACGTCAGAGAATGTACTTACAAAACCTAGATGGTATAAGCTACTACACACCTAGGCCGAACGGTACTGATCTTACGAGACCACCATCTATATGCGGTCCATCCTTGACAGAAACGTCGTTATACGGCACATGACTGTAATGAAAACGGAAAATAACCCAAACATTCACCCATAAGACAATGATTTAATAAATTACAAAACATCTGTACAATGAAATACAAAGCAGGCATTAAAAAATCATAGCATTAACAAAATATGTCCACAGCACGTTGAATAAAAGAGCAGGATTCAAAAGTGCATATATTGTTGGGTACCGTGTTTATGTTTAAATATATATGTAGATTTAGATATCCTTAAGCATAAGAAAGAATCCTGTATAACTACACATTGATATATTATGTTAACAGCAGATATTTCTGGTTGAAGAGTCTATGGGTATTTCTTTAAGTATAATAAACATTATTATTTTTATAACAGGAAAATGATAAAACTATTTGCACTAGAATTTTTTTAAAAGCTTGAAAAAAAGATGAACAATGGCTAGGGGCATAGACGTTCCTGGGAGAATTATGCTCAGAGCAGTAAAGACTCCACTATTTAATTTGAAGCACCAATACCCAGAAGAGTTAAATCCTCTCCTCTTGTCAGGCGAGCAAGAGATATCTTTGCCATAACCAACTCACAGGAAATGCCAGCCTCACTGCCCAAGAAAACCAGACTTTGAGGACAACAGGAGAGTCTATGCTCTAGACAGGATTTCCAACTGGAAGAAAAAGGGACCAAGGGACCCAGCAGTCAAGTGAAATGAATATATGGTACCTGTGACAACAGCTCTCCACTCCCAGCCATTAAATATTCACCACATGCACCGTAAAGGCCCAAGTAATTAAAATTAGAACTGTTCTCTATCCATGGCACTCCATTCTTAATGTATAAAATCCAGCTCTAAATCCCATTTATGGAAATCCGTTACAACTAAATTACAGATCTCACAGTGACCATGGAGCCTCTATGCTCTCAGTCTCTTTAACTAGGAAGCAATGAAATTAATTATTTTTATTTCAAACTCATTTAACTTTCTGTCACCAGCAGTAACATTTATACCACACCAGGAGCCTTTAGACTTATCAGTGTTTCTTCCCAGTCTCTTCTTATTTCAATTTTTCATCGAAATAAAGTCTTTTTATCTCCAAAAATGTGCGTCTCATATTCTTAACTAACACCGTCTAAAAATAGCTCTTCTGACCCACCTCATTAACGGTGTAAAATTCACTGGCCAAGTACATATCATTAGCCAGTGAACTACTACCCTTTCTGAAAAGCATATATATTCAAAGGGTTTAATTCAAAGGTGGTTTTTATTGTCCCAAAAGGTGCTGCTTTGCTTGGTAGCTTCCTGATAGGTTGCTGGAAAGGAGAATTATTAGACAGCAACAACATAAAATTTAAAAGATGGGAGGAATGCAACAGGGATGATCTCAACTCATTTCTATCCATTTTATGCTATACGGTCCTTTCACTGCCTACCTCAGTGCACTTGGCTACTGAGAGAGGCGGTCTCATCGGCATGTGACACCTGCACTAGAAGTGGAAGAAGTCAGCTTCCTCTCTCCCCATATGCGAACTGGAGAGCAGATTCTGTGGGATGGACCGGGGTAAACTAAGCTGATACCTGAATGGGCCTGATGTCCTCCTCGCCAGCCCTCCCCTCAAGCTTCATTGACTCTGAGACACCTAGGGGAGGCAGACTGGAGCTGGAACACCTGGTTCCTGATTCAAGCTGTATGGTTCCAAGGATGTGATCTCGTTTTTTGGGTCTCAGTTTCCCCATCTGTAAAATGAGGGGATTGGACCCAGATGCTAGCTGGTATTTTTCTACTTACAAATTGTGGGAAGTCCAAAGCTATGCCTAAGATTTCTGCAAATTACCAGAGCAGTGGGCATTGCGGGGGGGGGGGGGGGTCACACTCTTGGGGTCACCTCTGGCTGGGAGCTTCTGCACCAGATCACCCCAGAGAGGGATTTCTAAAAGCACCCCAGGGTTCTGCCAACTGGCTAAGATTAGAAGCGCTGCATGACAGCATCTCTGTGGCCACTCCCGGCTCTGGCAGCGTGAGCTTGACTTATTCTTGATTTATTGAAAGTACTTCCTACAAAGAACTGGAAAAAATTGTCACCATGACCCAGATTAAAGACAGTCTTCTTGAAAGAAAATGAGAGAACAAGGAGAAGAGCTTCTAGCCAGCATGAAATGCAGAAACGAAGGGGCCCATGTCCATGTCACATAGCAGAGGCTTTGGGAATTGGCCTCCCCACGTGGTCTGCAGGACAGGGTTACAGAGAAAATAACCCTGCAAATGCCTCGTGGCTGCCACAGCCCATCCCCTAGTTCAGATCCTCCCAGCGGCTCTTCCTCTGACTGGAGTGGCTCCAGTTTGCAACCAGCGACCGGAACATCTCCCAGAGCTGGCTCTTCTGCCCAATACCGTGCCCTTGGTCCCACACAAATCTTGTCCCCCAGAGACCCCCAGCGTTAAAACCTTGAAAAACTACCCTGGTATCTAACTTGTCACAAGGTCTGGAAAAGAGGAACAGCAGGGATACCGAGTTCATCTGAAGACTGTCCTCTGCTGTCCTTCCTTGGGAAAACTCAGCACAAGGAACCAGCACTCTCAAAATAGGATAATACATAGGCTAGTACATAGGTACTACCCACAAGGGTGTGGCTAAGGCAACCAGAAGGGGTAGTGCAATAGCAGCAGATCTGTAACAACCCCAAACCCAAAGGACAACGGAGAGGGAGCCATAACTGGAACATATATAGTTTATATATTCTCATATATTGTATACACTATTGTATTTTATATGCTATATATAATTATATCATGTAATATAAAATACAATATCAAACATTTAATGATATAATTTATAATAAATTATAATATAATATATAATACAATATTATATATAATATATTCCAATATATATTCCAGCTATAAGAGATATAGATATAATTCTTGCTCCAAACACACTCCCCTACTGCGTGGTAACATTGAAAACATGGCGTCACCTGTTACCCCATCACCAACACCCAAGGCAACAAATATCACAGTTGAGTCATTTCAGGTTCAATAACATGCATCCACCCCACCCGGAGATTCAAACCTCAAAGATAAATATTTTGGACATAACCAACAGCACACGTTCTATGTTAATCCTTTCCTGGATTCCTGTTTATTAGTTAAATATCAATATAAGAGAGTACAAACGCATGTAGACTTACCTGAACACTCTGAGCGAGAAGACTTATCAATATTCACGCCCTTTGATCAAGGTGAGCCAAGAGCACCTCGATATAATCTTAAAAACAGAGCAACAGTAGCTACCTGCCCATATATGTGGGAGCACATTTGAGAGTTTGCTCAGACGGGCTACACATAAAGCCATCCGTATATCCCCTTACTCCTTACTAAAGACTTTGGAGTTTTCATGATGATGCTGTTGAACCTATGACTTTAAAGGACACAAATTGAAGGGCCAGCCTGGTGGCATAGTGGTGAAATTTGCACACTCCGCGTCGGTGGTCCAGGGTTCACAGGTTTGGATCCTGGGCATGGACCTACACACTGCTCATCAAGCCATACTATGGCGGCATCCCACATATAAAACAAAGGAAGACTGGCAGGGATGTCAGTTCAGCGACAATCCTCCTCAAGCAAAAAGAGGAAGATTGGCAACAGATGTTAGCTCAGGGCCAATCTTCTTCATACACACACACAAAAAAAGACACAAATTGAAATACCTCACTCTCCCATGCCACTCTCTATTTACATTTAAATTCCCTAGAAAAGTGCTAAAAATCCCATTTCCAGACCTAACCCTCTCTTGACCTTCAGATCCAAATATTTAGCTACATGCTGGAACTTTCCACCTGACCTTCCTTCAAGTATGTCTAACTTGCAATGTCTGAAACCAAATTCCGACTCCGTCTCTTTCCCTCCCACTCACCTCCAACCTGCTCCTATGTTCCCTGTCCCAGAAAAACAACAACTCAGCTTGGCCACCAAACTACACCCTCACCTACACACCCAAATGGCAGCAAAATCACTCAATTCTACACCGGTAGTGTTTCTCAAATCCTGCCCGCCTCCCCTCTCCTCTCCCACTCCCACTCCTCGAACTCAAGGTCCCACAAACTCACTTGGAAAGTTTCCATTATAATAACCATAGCCACCATTTTATTAAGATTTTCATAAGTATTTTACCCATTCTCTCTCGTTTAGCAATTACAACAATCTTATGAGGAAAGGATTACTATTATCCCCATTTTACAGATGAGAAAACTGAGACATAGACAGACCAAGGTCCCATAGCTGGTGACTGGCCGAGACAGAATTTGAACCCAGTTGGCCTGACTAGTCTAGAGTCTACATGCTCAACCATTGATCTGCCTCCCACATTTAAACCCAGAGAAAAGGATTGGCAGCCCTCCCCCAAACCTCTCAGGAGGGGCTGAGACTGGAGAAGGAGGACAGTGAAGTCAAGATTTTCAGTGTGTACTCTCAATACTATCATATACAGTTTTTCCGTAATACTTTATTCATTTGTGACTTGTGTGATTTTAAAATATTAAAATTTCAGAACACATTTTATTCCATTGCACTAAAAAAAACTGATTCTCCTCTTCTGTGCACACCTTCACTCTGTCGATGCACCTCCACGGGACACGTCCCACTGCATGGCCCTGAGTTACATGCACACTTGTCTCCTCAAGAGCAGGAGCACATCTTGCTCACCGGACACATCCAGATGCATCTAGTGGGGACTCCCCAAGCACATGTGCGGCATAGCTGTGGTCCTTTCAAAAAGTGGTAGGTTTGCATAGACAACGGTTCATCAAGCCAAAAGGGTGTTCCAGGGAGATTCATGGCTCCCAGAACATCCGCATGACTAGCCCTGTTCTCCAGGCATCACTGATTACAACACCCCCTTCTATGTTCAAAAGCAACTTCATTTTCACAGTAGCTTCTATGGTCAGGCCACCTGTTCTGGGCACAGGTTCTGCTTACCTGGTCTACAACCCAGGTGTCACTCCTTGGAACATCTGTCCAGGCCTGGCCTCCAGGCACAGCAATGCAATCTGGTCTCTGAACAAGCCAAAACTCCAAGTCACTAATTAACTTGGAAGCCAGATTCTAGGTTTCCAAAGTCATACTCCACACCCAGGGCACCGAGCTGTGGCTTCAGTGGCCAGTTTCTCTGACGGCCAAGAGGTGGCTGAAGCTGTCACTTCCAAAATAGCAGAGTCGGTCCAGGGATCCAAGCATTGACCAGGGTAACCTAACAAGAAAAACTGAGAAACAAATCCCTCCCACAGTTCCATTTTAAAGTTCTGTTGCCTTACTTAAACTTTATCCCTCTGTTCATGTGCAAAAAGTCTGAAGGACAATTCATAGTGAAAGATACATTTTTACATAAGCATAATTAAAAGTACAATAAGAAATCATATGCAGCAGGCCTTGTGGCAACTCTAGGCCTTATCAGGTACCTGAGCAAGAAGAAAACCATGATGTTAAATCACTAAGTAGATTTTCAAATAAAGTGATTGAAGCAAAAAAGAAAATCGTATGGCCACATGGGAGATATCCTCCAAGAAGCTTACTATAAGATGATTACTGCCTTGAGTATGAAACTTAGCTTTGAGCTTCCTATCAGCCAAGGCAAAAATGGGAAACATCATCCACTGATTAAAGGAATCATGTTACATCTTCTGAAAAGAAAAGAAGGGAGGGTGGGAGGGAGACTTTCCTAGAACGTAACACGGAGTAGTTCAAGGAGCACAGAGTAATCCAACTGACAAGATCTCCAGTGAAGTTATGGCTCAAGATGTAAAAACTGTCCCTCAAGACAGATATCACTCATAACAACCCTTAAGGAAAACAGGAGGTGTTGTATTAAATTGCAATTCAGTGGGGCATTTTGTTAAGGAGCTCAGCTAACCATCCAAACGACAATCCTCCCATCTGGTCATCTCACTCGATGTAGGTTGAATGTTAGGGGTTCTACTCCTGAGAGCAGAAGTGAGAATTCAATATGTATATTTCAATTTTAAAAAAGAAGTGAAGAGAAAGGCAATCGGAAGTTGACCAAGAGAGTCTAAATGTGCAAGAACAATAGGAGAAACTATGTATGTCACTTAGGAATATCTAAAGGCCTTAAAAATAAGATTTTGGGATGTACTTTTTCTTTGTTATTATGGAGAAAGGAATATTTGCACCTGGGGAAGAAATTAAAAGGGTACGAAAGGGAATACAATTAAAGTAAGTTCTCAGCCATTCCCTCTGCCCTAAGACAACCACTGTTAATAGTCAGAAATGAACTTGAAAGGAGTGAGAGGGAGCATATTTCCTAAAATGCCACTTAGTATCATCTGATGCTAAAGATAGGAGGAAAAAACATGTTAGAACCCCTGTTGATGGAAGTTCTGCTCTTGGGAAGTGGGGGGGTCATTCTGACTCATGAATGAATGATTTGTAGCCCCACATCAGCCTCTAAAGGGGCCCCAAAGTCCCAGGCTGGTGGAGGCAGCCATTGGAAATTGACATCAGCAGAAAGGTTCCCATTAGAAATTCTTGCGAAGGCCCATGCTGAGTTTTTGCTCCAGTAACCATACGCATTTCACTGTCTAGCTGGTCTCTCTCCACGGATGGTGGGCATAAAGCTTCAAGGAGAACAGGAGTTCTCATCAGCCCTCTCCTCTAGCACCTATGGATTTTGGTAGTTACAGGTCAAGGGCAAGTCCAGGGCATCAAGACGTGGAGAGGGGCTGTGATGGCAGGTGGCTGGACTTCAAGCTGGCTCACACCTCCCTAACCTCTGAAATGCCTCGAGAATATTTTCACATTGATTCAATCGTAAACACTTATTAAATCATTACCAAGAGCCTGGCATGATGTTATCAAATTCAGTTTATTTACTCATATCTAACCTTATTCCACAAAGGATTTGACACAGGCTTACAATACAATATAATACCAAATACAATATAGGGTAAAATAGAAAAATATAAAGTGAAAAACAGAACCAGAGAAAATATAAATTGGAACAGAAGATCCAGCCTGAGCAGACAATCAAAACACGGGTACGCCGCAGCAAGAAGGCCTATGGCACCCTACCTCGAGATGCGGATTTGGCTACAAGCTCCAGCAAAGAAGACAGGGAAGTGTGATGCATCCTCATCTTCAGCATGCAAGAGCTAGCATGTAAGTACACCTGATTTAGTACAATCGGTTTGTATACCCAGAAATGTACGTCTCCGTGCAACTGTCCATAGACACACACATACAGAGCCTGATTGAACTCTAAAACGTGATGTCATGACAAACATAGAAGTGGATTGTCCTGCAGAGATCCCCTCCCTTCAGGACAGTGATTCTCAACCCTGACTGTACACTGGACTCTTCTGGGAGCTTTGAACAATTGCCAGCGCCCAGGCTCTTCCATTTTCCTTTCCACACCAGGCTGCAATTGGTTCATTATGTCTCTCCCACTCGATTGTAAGTTCCCTGAGGACAGGAACTCTGCCTGCCTTACTCACTATCATCACCCCAGCACCCTCCTGGGTACAAGACACATCACAGAAGTTTAATCAGTACTTATTGCATTAATTAATTTTGACTCCTAAACTCTCTTTCTCCATAAGAGAAACTGATCACAATGTTGTTTATAAAATACAATACGAGCTGCCTACTAGAAAACTCAAAGCAGACACAGCTCAGCCAAAGAAATTGTAGAGAAAAAGAATGTTGAGGTCAGTGCCTTCTTGAAAGCACTACTAGATATTTGACCCAGAAAGAGAAACCTAAGTATCTTTAAAAAGTGGAACCATTAAGAGCATGAAAAGACAAATCAGAGACTGGGAGAAAACATTTGCCAAATAAATACCTGATAAAGGACTGGTATCCAAAATATACAAAGAACTCTTAAAATTCAATAATAAGAAAATAAAACTAAACAATTTAAAAGTTGACAAAAGAGCTAGATTCCTCATCAAAGAAGATACATAGATGGCACATAAGCTTACGAAAAGATGCTCCTCATCATCTCCTCAGGGAAATGCAAATTAAAACAACAATGAGATACCACTACACACTAATTAGAATGACCAAAATCTAAAACACTGACAACAACAAATGCTGACAAGGATGTGGAGCAACTGGAACCCTCATTCATTGCTGGTGGGAATACAAACGGCACAGCCACTTTGACAGACAGTTTGGCAGTTTCTTACAAAGCTAAACATAGCCTTACCATGGAATCCAGCAATCTTGCTCCTTGGTATTCACCCACATGAGTTGAAAACTTACATCTGCATAAAACCTGCACACAAATTTTTTTAGCAGTCTAATTTATAATTTCCAGTCATTGGAAGCAAGCAAGATGTCCTTCAGTAGGTGAATGGGTAAACTGTGACACTCTCATACAATGGGATGTTATTAAATGATAAAAAGAAATGAGCTGTCAAGCCACAAAAAGACATGGAGGAAACTTAGAATGCATATTGCTAAGTCGAAGAAGCCAGTCTGAAAAGGCCACATGCTGTATGGTTCCAAATAACATTCTGGAAGAGGCAAAACTATAGTGATGGTAAAAAGATCAGTGGTTGACGGGGCTCCAGGAGGAGGAGGGAGGGGCAAACAGGTGGAGCACAGGGGATTTTTAGGGCAGTGGAACTGTTCTGCCTGACACTGTAAGAGTAGACATGTATCACTATACATTTGTCAGAACCCATGGAAAATGAAGCCATAAACTATGAACCTTAATAATAATAATATATCAATATTGGTTCACCAATTGTAACAAACGTACCATACTAACTCAAGACACTAATGATAGGGAAAACTGGGGCCAGGAGGGTGTTGTGGGGACTCTGTACTTTCTGTTCAACTTTTCTGTAAACCTAAAACTTCTTTAAAACATAGCCTATGAACTTATTTTTAAAAGTGGGACTAAAGCAGTTTGTTTTCAAGCCTCTTCCCAGTGCACCACATACACGCTGGCCGCGAGATGATGGTGTTAGAGAAAATTATTAGGAGACCAGGTGGAAGGGTGTCCTCTTACTTCAATAACTAAACCCTTGTGGGAGGGGTCTCCCTGGAGGCAGGTTGGATTGAACGCCGTGGGTTAGCAGGGTGGAGAAGGATACGGTTACTGATGCTGGGGCTGGAAGCACCTCGCACACCGAGGTAGCAGGCTTGGAAGACCGATAGTCCCAGAGGCAACATATCCAAGCCCTTTATTCCTCAACATTTTTTGGATTTTCTAATCCACAGGAGCCTTCCTTTTATGACTTACAATATGGCTATTCATTTTCCTGTTGCCCAAAGAAAGAAGTTTCTGGACCTCTTGAAAGAGCAGCATTTTTGGTTAGGAATGTGGGTCCTAGAGACAAAGAAACTTGAGTCTGAAACTTGAGTCCAGTAACTCTGTCATTTCCTGGCTGTGTGACTGTGTAGAATTTCCTTACCCACCTTGTCATGATGGAATAATCATGCTACCTCCCTCAGAGCGGGGAAGTGAGATGATGCCTCTAAAGAACTGGGCACGGCAACAGCTTAGAGGCAATAGCATAGCAAGTGGTAGCTATTATATTTATTATTCCAAATCCTATACTTATTCCACAACGCCACAAGCCCTCTCTGCAGCTGACAGATGGTCATGATTAATGCTGGAAAACAATCAAAGATATTACGTTCTCTGATGCTGTCACTTCCATCCCATACTATGTTAACCCTTAAGCCCTCTCACTTCTAAGGTACCGCAAACTGGACTTCCCAGATTCTGCACTTTCAAACCTCCACCTGGCCTAGCTACACCAATTTTTTCTTTCCACATACACCTAGTAGTCACCAACTCAATCCATTTGAATAAAACCAATAAACTTGTATAATGTGGAAAGTGCATCAATAAAAGACATCACAGTAGCCCCATCAAATGTTATGACAGAGGTTTACACTGGGCAAAGTTACAGAGCAGGGTAAGTTCGTTCTCAACTTTTCCGCTCTTTCCAAGGCCACTTGACCCTCACTGGGGCCCCATTCAAGCTAGATCCCCTGGGGAGGTGGTAGCTGATAAATGTTTAAAATGCTGGGCTTCCTGGGGATATCTGATCATAAATAGGGCATTCTTAAAAACCAAAAGAGCCCTTGGATTTAAAGGAATGAATCCAGACCCTCTAGCTATTGCTTGGGAGAAATCTGGGCTTACGTCCTGTCAAGATGATGGTCTGTCTAAGGTCAAGCTGTAAAATTTCACTAAAATGCCTTAAACCCAGGGCCGACATGGCTGTGTTCACAGAACTTTCATCCCAGAATCATGACATTGAAAATTTTCTCAAGATGTCATCTAATTAGTTCTCAGCTTTGGACCAAGATTTCTTCTAAGCTCTCTGGCCACGTAGCTGGTGAGCTGATTTCAGAAGGCCTGTGGATAGTTAATTAAACCTACAGGTGTTTCAGGTGTATCTGGGGACCACAAAAGTAATTAGAATAGCAGAGGAAGTGTGCTTAACTTCATTATTGCTGGTGCTCGGCCAAAAGGAGAGTCACCATACAAAATGTTAATGAAAAGTAGTTCCAGATTGGGAAAATGCAAATAATGTTTCAGCTGTTGATTTTTTGTCACCAATCCAACAAAGTGGAGCGAAATAGCAAGTCCTTCTCTGCCCGTCATTTCAAAGTGGTTCAATTGCCAGGCTAACCAGTTGGAACTTGGGGCCATATTTTATTGTCCCCTTCCTTACCCCTTAATAATAGCAGAAGGACAATATTTCAAAATAATTACAGGAGTGAAAGGTAGTAATTAGCAGTACAAATTAGCTATTAAATGATTCAGAAATTTCAAAGTGAGAAGACGACCTTTTCACTTCTTATCTGGCAGTGATAAATTGGGTTCTGATTGGAGAAGAAAAATAAAGCACTCTAACACAGTAGGGATTTTCTCCACCTTCCGGTGGGAACCAAACCAAGTTAATTAAAAATATGGTAGGAAGCATGGATGTCAGGATGGCCCTGGGTGGCTTTCCCACTTGCCTACTTGGAAGGGTCACCTTCAACCCCAGCCCAACCTTGGCACCTTCTCTCATAGTTATGAGAAGGAAAAATGGGCATTCCTACTGCATAATATTTCATTTAATTAACTGATGATCTAATAAGCCTGTTATGACAACATTTCCCACTCTAATTAAAAATTATTGGCTGAATATCCACGAGCTGATTGGTTGTTAATTCATCCACAAGTAATTTCACTTCACAATAAACATGGCAGTGTAGTTCTCTTGGACATTTTCCCTCTGAAAACATTGCCAGGTTATTCTTGCCATTTCACCTGCTGTGCAAGATTACATAGCTTCTACTATAAAGAGTTAACCAGAGCACTTGCCTCTGTTGATATATTAACCTGGAGTCATGCTAAAAATGCCTTCAATTGCTCCTTCTCTTAGAAAAGACGGCTTTGACTCTAGAATTGCACATTCCTTCTATATGATAAAGTCTCGTTTGTCATCTTGCTCTTGACGCAATTGCAATCTAGGATATTTCTTTGCAAGTCAAGGTATGAAAAGCTTTTTCTGCACTTTTTTTTGAGGCCCCAGATCTTGACGTGAGAAAACACAGTGCCATAGGGGTGGCACGGAGAGAAAGGGGATCATCTCTTTAACACAAGGCAGCAGGTGAACATGCTGATTCATGCTGTACCCACTCGGCTTCTCCCTGAGAGCAGAACTCAGAATCACCAAATGTGAGAGGCAACAAGGATCTCAGATGTAACTTCAGTCAAATCTCCTTGCTTATAAATGAGGAGAAAAAGGCTCATAGTAGGCGTGGATTTTGTCCATCACCACAGAGCTCATTGGGGGCAGAGCCAGTGTAGATCCCAGCTCATCACCTGGCTCTGGCCCAGTGCCCTTGGTGCCTACTGCTGCTCTTTCAAGGGTTTCCCCGTCCCCGAGCTGGAGGTACAGTGCGACACACTTTACACGCAGATTCCATATCTGCAAATTCACCTCCTTGATACAATTTATTTGTAACCCCAAGATCAATACTCGCAGCCCTTTCATGATCATTCATGGACATGCACAGAGCAGCAAGCTATTTGAGTCACCAGACATGCACGTTCCCAGCCGAGATCAAGCAACGCTACCCTCTGCCTTCTTGTGGCAGCTCTCATACTGCAAACAAGTGTCCTTTTTGTCTCCTCTTTAAAGCCACTTTTTTACATTTTTGTGATTTTTGTGGTGATTTCACTGTTAATAACGGCCTGGTGCTGAAGCAGTCTGGTGTTCCTATGGGCAAGAAGGTTGTGATGTGACTTAGAGAAAATACATGCATTCTGGGGCCGGCCCAGTGGAGTAGCGGTTAAGTTTGCATGCTCTGCTTCGGAGGCCAGGGATTCACACATTCAGATCCCCGGCGCAGACCTAGCACCACTCGTCAAGCCACTCTATGGCGGCATCCCACGTAAAATAGAGGGAGATTGGCACAGGTGTTAGCTCAGGGCCAATCTTCCTCACAAACAAACAAACAAAAAAAGAAAATACATGGTTGGACAAGCTTCCTTCAGGCATGAATGTCATAGTGCTGTTTGCCGTGAGTTCAATGTTACTTAATCGACAGTGTATGTTAAATAGGTGTCTTTAAACAGAAACACACATAAAACAAGGTTATATATTAATTGGTTAACAAAATTCTGTTACCAGAGACTCACGGGAACCTAACCCTGAATTTCTCCTGGGCACAACAGTTCAGTATCTGCTAATTCAGTGTTCATAGCAACTTTATAGACCATAATGACCGTGAATAATGAGAATCACCCGGATATCTGACTAGGACCCCAACACGGACAGGCAGACCACAGAACAAAACATTAAAACAGGCAAGTTAGGAAGATCACATCCAGGTCATGAGCAGGTCCGTCTGAGAGATGAGGCAGAGGCCTGTGGGTACTCACCCTTGTCAGTGGGTCTCAGTTCATAAGGGCTCATTGGGCAGAACTCAGTCCCTCAACGGGGCATTGTGTGAGTACGTCATATGTCTATTACAGAACATGTTAGAGGATGTATCATCAGATCAGTGATGATTTCAGAAAGCAGACAGAGTACCAAGCCTGGATATTTCAAAAGAGCAGAATCACAGCTGGTGTGTGCATTAGCTTCTCTGCCTCAGTCAGACTCTCCCTCCCACAGATGCTGCCGTGTCTGGATTCACTTGGGATTTCTTTTGGCTGAGTCTCCTGGGACCCTGGCTGTGGCACGAGTCCCACTCTTGCAAGAAAAGCAGACTGAGAAGCCCTCTCACTGAGAAGTCGCTGTAAAAACCACATTGATGCTCAGCATTTAAATACATGTTACCAAAAATATGTTAGTACACACACACAAATAATATTTGGAAGAACTTACGCCAACTATCAGCAATGGTTTTATATGCAGGATGGAATTATGAGGGGCTTTCAATTTCTACATTATTTATTTCTGCAATGTTTGGGTTCTTTACGAAAAGCATTTATTACTTTTTGCTGTGGATTGAATTGTATCATCCCCCCAAAATTCATATGTTGGAGCCCTAACCCTCAGCGTGTCTGTATTTGGAGAAAGGGCCTGTGAGGAGGGGATAAGGGTTAACTGAGGTGATAAGGGTCCCTACCCCAATAAGGCTGGTGTCCTTATAAGAAGAGGAAGAGACCCCAGAGCTCGCTCTCTCTCCCCCAGGTGAGGACATGGCAAGAAGGCAGCCATCTGCAAGCCAGGACCAGAGCCCTGACCAGGAACTCAAGCAGCTGGCACCTTGATCTTGGACTCCCCATCCTCCAGAACTGTGAGAAAATAACTGTCTTTTGTTTAAGGCCCCCAGTCTGTGGTATTCTGTTATGACAGCCTGAGCTGACTAATACCTTTTTGTAAGCAGGGAAAAAAGACACATTTAATAAATAAATGCCCCCCAGTTTTCAGGGCTCACAGACACACTCAGGATAGACCAATCTGTAGTTCTTGTTTTATATTTAGCAAATGTGTGATCCCAATGAACTACTGTAAAAATATCATTAAACCTCAAAAAATAGCATCTGTATAGAAGCTAATAGCCTCTGGGCTTGAAGATTTTTGTTTCTTTCGACAATGTTCCCCGATGGCAGATTTTGTAACACTTGAGCTCAAACATGCAATCAAGTGAATTCCAAACAACTCACATCATTTGCTGTGAGCTCTGTCACCCTTTAAAACACCTCGCAGGAAGAATTTCAGTTCTGCCATCATCCATTCCAGTGGCCACTCTGGAAATCTCTGCAAGGGTCATCAACTGCCCTCCTCTTCCATCCAACACAGGTGGCATCTAAGTGAGGCCTGGGGGCTTTGGAACCAGGCAGAAAATGCATGGTTTTCAACAGAAACCAATGCATCACACCCATTAGCATGGCTACTATCAAGAACCAGAAAATGACAGGCATTGGCGAGGATGTGGAAAAATTAGAACCCTTGTGCACTGTTGATGGGAGTGTAAAATGGTTCAGCCGCTATGGAAAACAGCATGGAGTTTCCTCAAAAAATGAAAAGTAGAACTACCAAGAATGATCATATGATCCAGCAATCCCACTTCTGGGTTTATACCCAAAAGAATTCAAAGCCAGGTCTCAAAGAGATATTTGTACAGTCTTGTTGATGTCAGCGTTATTCACAATGGCCAAGAAGTGGAAGCAACCTGAGTGTCCATCAACAGATGAACGGATAAACAAAAACTGTTAAGTACATTCAACGGAATGTTATTCAGCATTCAAAAAGAAGGAAATTCTGACACATGCTACAATATGGATGAAGCTTGAGGACATTATGCTAAATAAAATCAACGCCAGTCACAAAAAGACGAACACTGTATGATTCCACGTATATGAAGTATCGAGGATAGTCGAATTCAGAGACGAAAAGTAGGATGGTGGTTGCCAGAGGCTGTGGGGAGGGGGAATGGGAGTCATTATTTGACAACTGTAGAGTTTCAGTCTTGCAAGATGAAAAAATTCTGGAGATTGGTTAAACAACAATGTGAAAATATCGCTACTAAACTGTACGCTTAGAAATGGTCAAGACGGTAAATTCTTTGTTATATGTATTTTATCAAAAATTTTTTAAAAAGAAACCAATGCAAACTCTATAGAGGTTTAAGGTAACATAATAGAAAGGAGGAGGAAAAGAGCTCAATTGCCTATTTCACAGATCGTACCGCAGATTCTCCATGGGAATTTTATAAATATTCGTGTCAAACACCAGTTAGCTTTTATTCAGCATTTACTGTAAGACAGGCACTGGACTAAGGCATTCACATGCAGTGCTTCATTCCATCCTCGCCTATCAGATGGGAACCTGGACGCTTTGGTATCCCATTTTATAGATGGTAAGACTGAGACTGGGAGAGGCTACTCAACTGCCCGCCATCTCCTCGCCGGGAGGCGGTAGAGGCAGTACCAAAGTGAGTCAAGAACTCCAGAACCCAGCACATAAAGCCACCGCAGAGCTTCCTTAGTGAGCAGGGGTCTTTGTTCCCGCCCAAAAGTATTTCCCAGAGTCTGTCAGCACCATCAACCCCTAAATGGCAGGCTGGTAGCCCTGCGGTGTCTGGTGTGTCCGTGGCTGATTTCCGGCTCACAGAGGAAGACTTCTCTTCATCTATTTCTGGATGATAGAGCCGACCCGGACTCGAATCCCAGTGTGGACTTCTTACTAATAAGAAGTCAGTCTGGTGACGACCTGGGGGGCCCGGATGAAGGTGGTAACCGCCAGGGCACGCGAGGGCTCCTAGGGGAATGCTAACGCCCTGCGTCTTGGCCTGGGGGCTGGTTACACACGGGTGTTCACTTCGTGACCATTCCTCAAGCTGTACACTTAGGACGTGAATGTATATGATACTTCACTAGGAAGTTTTTTCAGGAATTCCCGCTGTGAATGCTGAACTTCAAACTACAATCACGGCGGATCGACTCACCGGAAGCCAGGAGGGACTGAGAGATGAAGCAAAGTTCAGGCTTTTGGGAGATTCAATCCTTTCCAGATTTTCAAATAATAGGTATAGATGCTGCTGAGCTGTGGAGCTGGACGCCGCGTGCTCACCCGGATGTTCTCAACCCTGGCTGCACGCTGGAATCCCCTGGGGAGCTCTAACGCTCTCTGGTGCCTGGGCCCCGACCCTGAAGATTCCGGTGTAATTGGCCTGGGCAGCAACCTTGGCACCGGGATTTTCAAAGGCTTCCTGGGTGTTCTAATGAGCCTCTAAAGCTGAGAACCGCAGCTCCGGGGACCCAGTTAAGCACTTTACATCATTATCTCTAATCCCATCACACCCCTACAGGATTACAAAATGAGGCCCTGAGAAGTTGTCATTTTCTAAGACTACATGGTGAATAAGTGGCCACGATGGGTTAGAAGCTCAGGTCTGTCTCCAAGGACTGCTACATCCATGATATTATCCAGAGTTGTTCAAATGCACGAGTTTTTCTTATAATTGACTTGCAGGCTTTCCATGTGTGTTTCATCTGGCTCACAGCTCTTCCCCTGCCAGCTTCTTCGTATTGTATCTCTGCTTCAATGTCATCTCCTGAGAGAGGCTTTCCCTCCTCTCTTAGCCCCCCTCCCCCACACACTTCCCACCCCCCGCTGCTGTTTCTGTAACAGTTGAAAATGGCCCAGTAATTTGTTTCTTTCCTTGTTTTGGTTTTTTTCCCCTCCTATTAAATGGTGACCTCCAGGAGAACAACGATGCACCTGTTTTATTTCCTAACGGCTAGCACAGTGCCTGACATTTCCTAAGGACTCACTAAGTCACTGATGAATAATAAATAAATTAACCACTCAATTAATATAAATAGAATAAATGTGTTTGTTCCTGGCAGGAGCCCTGGATATCACTCAAAACCTGTGGAAAGGGGACATCCCACCTCCTGCCCATCAGCCCAGAAGCCACCATCTGAACCTGAAGGACCACAATGCCCAATCCTGGACACCTCTGCTCCCAAAGAGGCTGCCGCAACGTGAAATCTTACATTCCAAGGTTTACGTGCTCCCGGCAAAGCATGGGGCTGACTTCTCCAGCCTGTGATGTAAAATCAGCGCTTGTGGCTTTTCTAAACAATTGCTCTTGGCTTTCAACCTCTCATTGGTGTAAGCCTGTTATCAAAGCAAGAAGCTTCGAGATCTAAAAGGATTTCCCCGGAAAGTATCTCAAACTTTCAGGCCAGAAGTTTGGCTGTTTCTGCTTTTCTACTTTTCTTACTGTTTCTACTATTTATGTTTTATATTTGTGAATATAAATACTATTTTATATTTATAACTTTATAAATACGTTTATATTTACATAGAGATAAATGATAAAATTATAAATAAAAATTTGTATTTATGTTTTTTACTTTTCTAACTGCTTCTACTACGTATTTTAATACTTGCAATTCTTTCTTATTCCCCTTTTGGTCATTTCTGCAAAACCCCATTTCCGCCATTTCGCTGAGGAGCATCTGTCGTCAGATCCAGGGCACAGCAAAGTGGAATACAGTCAAGTAAACTGAGTTGGCCGAGGCTTTAAACCCCGCGCCTACAATTACCAGCTCACAAAAATAATGTCCTTTCTATTTCTGAGCTCAGGGAAGCAGATTGGGCAAAACGCAGGTTTTTAAATTAATGAAAGTTCACGTGAAATGCTTTGGTTTCAAATCATAGACTTTAGGGCTCAGAGAATTTTTCAGGCTATTAGTTTCTTGCAAAATTCTTTCGTTTACAAATTATGTTCAGGGCTTTGAGCACTGACTTACATTGTTGTGATTATAAATAAAAATCATAACTGAAAGGCAAAAATGTGGCACAGATGCTGCCTTGTCTCTCTCCCCTGTTGATGGCAGGTGTTCCAAAGTCAACACAGCTCAATTCCTGAACTAAGCCCATTCCGAATCCATTCAACAGAGCTCGCCACTCAACTATAGTCAACCAATCAGAAATCGCATTCTAAGACTCGACTCATTTATCTTGAGGAACAGACTCTTGACATTCCAAAGAGACGCATCCTGAGCTCTTCTGAAATGCCCACACTCATGTTTTTGACTACCACTCAGATATAAAATTTCTTCATTGATAAAAGCGCATAATATCTGCCCACAGAGTTGTTGCAAAGATTAAGTGGACTCATACACTAAATATCTATGATGCAGCTGGCCAGGATGCCTCACCTTCTAACCTGCTCCCATAAGCAACTCTTTCAGCCCAACTAATTCAACAACTATTGCTTTAGTAAAATTAAGAACTGCTCCACATCATGGAAGCTTAAGGTAATTCTTGAATGGTTGAAATTGTGGGTGCTCTGGCTGCATGTACTAAGTGTGTGCCAGTGTTGATGCTCCTCTAACAAGTGGGCCTTTACGGGATGCTCCCAATCCTCCAGGGGTCTTGGCCAAAGAATCAGGATAGTCTTGCGGCCCCTGGAGGCCCATTGGGATGAGTGCAGACCTCCATGTGAACACTCTGGAAGACCCAGGGTCATCCACAGAGAATACAGAGGAGACAAGAGAAAAAGAAAAGACAGAGATGAAAGCCTAGAGGTGGAGGCAGTCTCATCACCGGTAGCAAATCACACGTCCAGCTCTCCTTTCTCCCCAGACGATCCTGTCTCACCTATTCTTCACAACTCTCGGTTTATCCTGGGGCTGTAGAGCAGACAGATGTTGCTGCTCCACCCCATATCTCCTTGGCCCACCTGAGCTCATCTGCAGCTGTGGGAGACCATTTCCAGCATGAAGACAGCTCACGCTGCCGTGCTCAGCGCTGCAAGCACCTCTTGTCATCTGACCCCACGGCAACTGGCTCACTTGCAAGCCGGTACAACCCAGAAGAGTGAGAAACTTAATACCACCACCACCCCTCCTCTGAACAAACCTCAATCCAAGGGAGGGAGAGCCCAAGGACAACGGCTCAGCCGCCTGTCCTCTGCCAGCGAGATCTTTCAGAGGTTCTGCAGAGGGTCCCGTGGGATGGAGCCCCTGCTGCCCGCAGAGGTACCCACTCATGAACACGTTCTGCGGCCTCGTCTCCCTTCCCTGTCTCACTTTCCCCACTTCCTCACCGTGCTTCCTGATGTTAACTCCCAAACACACCACCTGCTCTCAAATGCTTGTCTCAGCATCTGCTTTAGGGGAACGCAAACCAGCTTGTTATTTCCACTGTGCAGATACGTAAGTGAAGGCAGGAACAAGTAGAGTGTTGCTCAAGGTGAGCGGTTTTCTTTGCACTTCCCGCAAAGACTTAGGGAATGCCAGACTGCTTGGGCATCAGCCCTCGTGCAACTCAGAGCTCCGGAGGAAACTACAGGGCAGCCTTAACCACAGAGCAGGGCAGGGAGTCCCTGGTGCTTTGATCCAGGTGCAGAGAGATGCCAGGGGGAGCACACCCACACCCAAGGAATCTGTATTCTCAGGGACTTAATCTATGCCCAGGAGGCAATGGCACAAACTGTCGCTGTTCACATGTCCAGCTGTACAGCAAGAACTCCTGACTGCAGGGAAGCAGCCAGACAGGAGGAGCCCCCTTCCAAGCAGACAGCTGTGGTTCTTAGGGATCCTAGTTTAGTTCACAGTAGAAATTCCCTCCCTAGCTCAGGGCAGAAACTGATGTCCCCTGGGCTGTATCTGTCCCATGAATGTGTTTTCTTTTCGGCCGGCAGAGGGTTATAAAATGAGATTTCCCCGTGAAAGTAGGAATTTCCACTTTCTCTTGAAAAATCAAAGGATTCAACCACCCTGGGCCCATACTCCCACCTGGCAAGCATTGGCCAGAACCCGACAGTGACTGCCTCCTCTAAAGGTCACATGCCTTCTGGTTTGCCTAAGTCCCTACCCCTCCCTATAGCCACACACAGACCACTTCTCTCATTGTGGTTATTTGCCTGACTCCAGCAGACATTTCAGTTTGAAATCTTCGTGTTAAGTTTTGATACGTATTACATTTAAGTGTGTACAGTTTCATTCATGCCATTTGGAAATAGGTAAAATTATACTTTTAAAAGTTATATCCAAATTAAGCATTTGCTTAATCACCTTGGAACTCTGAAAACTCCTGCACTCTGTTATCTTTAAGGCCCTTTTTAGTTCTGTCTACAACTCTAAGATGCGACCCACATCACATCCCACTGCTGCGGCACACACGATTTGGTTGCTCTCTTGTACTTTTCAACAAGGACTGGGCTTCTCTCTAAGACAGAGACCAGGATCTTTCTTGTGCTAGATCATGTAACAAAAGAACACACAACTTTGCAACGCCTGTTACTTGGGGAGATGCCTAAGACAAGTGTAGAAAGAAAATGCCATGGAATGCTATGCTGCAGAAACAAACAACAAATTAGATGTGCATTCAGTACCAGAACAGCTTGTAAAAACACAGCATTGAAGAAAAAAGTAAGAAATGCAGCAGGATTTATGGTACTGTACCATTTAGGTAAATCAAAATGCATATAAAACGATACTGGGGCTAACGATGTGGTTAGGTTTGCACTCTCCACTTTGGCGGCTCAGGGTTCGCAGGTTCGGATCCTGGGCAGCGCTCATCAAGCTACACTGTGGCGGCATTCCACATAAAATAGAGGAAGATTGGCAACCGATGTTAGCTCAGGGCCAATCTTCCTTACAAAAAAATAAATGAATAAAAATAAAATAATGCTAATTATTTCCAAGGATACATATACATTTAAGGACATATATAAATCCATTAGAGTTGATGCCAATGCAGGGAGGGAATGGGGAAGAGTGGGGATGAAGTGGAAAAAACAAAGGAAAGCCTGCAGGCCTTGCCTAGACTGATGGCGACAATGTCCCATGACAGGGATAGTAAAGAATCCAACTTAAAGCTGCACCTGAGGTCCAAAAAGTGGGGGAGGGAAACCGACTACTCAGGAAGCTCCCCCCCTGCAACCCCCTTGAAGAAAAAAAAGAAGATATTTGCTCCTTTTGTGTTGATTTTTTATTTGTCAATGAAAGTCACTGCAAAGAGACTAAACGCCGAGAACTAAGCAATCGGGTGGCCAGGTGGTTAAAGTTCTGTGTGCTCCATTTCAGTAGCCTGGGTCCGCAGGTTCAGATCCTGGGCACAGACCATCTCTGGTCACCAGCCACACTGTGGAGGTGTCCCACATATGAAAAAACAGAGGAAGATTGGCACAGATGTTCGCTCAGGGCTAATCTTCCTCAAGCAAAAACAGAGGAGGATTGGCAGTGGCTATCAGCTCAGGGCCATCTTCCTCAGCAAAAAAAAACAAACCCACAAGAAAAAAACTAAGCAATAAACACCTGAATTACTGCAAGTGCCCAAATGTGATTACCTAAGGACATAGAACCTGGTAAGAATCCCCCAGATTGCAGACACAGGCAGTATGGCAGCCCCATGGCCCCCACATCACTGTCTGACCATCCATTTTTGGCCACAGACACACTACTAATACCACTATTTACCTTTTTTTTTTTCAACTTAAATACTTACATAAGTAGTCACGCCCTAAGTAATAACACCCATGAAATCATGGTTTTGGTGTGCCAGTTTTATTTTCTCGTTAAACATTGAAATAAACACAAAACAATTAAAATTTTAAAATGTCACTTATACTATCTCGAGTTGTCTTGCCTAATGTATTTGCTAGGGTAATGACAACTATGGTCATAAATAAACTAAAAACATATAATGGTTCAAACACAATCAACATTTACTTCTTGCTCACGTGACAGTCCCGGGCAGGTGGACCGGACAGCAGGACCGTCTTCCGCCACAGCCTGGCTGTGCCCTCTTTAGCACTGGCTGCAAAGGCCACCATGGGGGTCAAGTCCATTCCAGCCTGCAAGGGAAAAGAATATGCAAGAGCATGCTGGGATTGTCACGGCCAGGCCTGCAGGGGGCGCCCTGAATAGCCACTCAAATTCCTTGGCTAGAACTCAGCCCTATGGTCACCCCTACCTTAGGCTGGCGAATGTGGTGTAGCTAGGTGCCAGGAGGAGAAGAGGAGAAACCCGAAGCTGTATTATGGTCCATCACGTGTAAATCAATTCCTCACTAGTGTCTCGGCCTTTTGAAGACAGGGAGAGTAGCTTTTTCATCTTTGTAACCTCTCATGGTGCGTAATAGTGTGGCTGAGTAAGTATTCATCCTACAGCCAAGGGAACAATGCCCAGAGTACTTGCCCTTTCAGGACACCTACAATCCAGTAAACTGCAGAGAAGATGTTGTTCCAGCCTGTCTTCTGCTGTTACAAGAGCCAATTTAATGGGGAACAGGAGGAGCCACTTAACACCCAGATGGCTCCAAGTAAGACCAGATTCTGTCTCGTGGGAAACACTAGTTTGTCTTAAGCCATACAAAATTAAGAACCATTGTCACAGATTCTTTTTCCAAAAACACACAGGCGATGATGCTAGTGATTTTCTTCTGGGCATCAGGGAAAAGAGGTCAGGGAAAATTCCAGAAGGGTAGAAAAATGCTCCCATTTGGCTACGGGGAAGAGCAGAGACAAGCATATTTAGAATACAAAAGGCAACTTCTAAAATCAACAAATTCCAGTTTGCACAATTAAAACAGAGTAGAAATGGAGGGGAAAGGCAAAGCAATTTTCTTGTAAACCACGAAGTCTGGGGAGAGATGAAGTATTACACAATAACGTTTCAATGGTGTCCTGGCAAGAGGCTAGTAAAAATTTATGAAATGGAAATTGTAGAGAGAAAAGAGGAAATGAACGCCCAAAAGCAGACACTGTCTGTGGTGCTTTGTGGACAATAATTGTTGGCAGTTCCGCGATTGTGTGACGACAAATAGCTGATGATATTGCCTTATGAGGGCATCAGTGCTGTTAACATGCTGCCAAATTATTTCCTTGCCCAGATGTGAGACAGGAATAAGAAGTGTATCCGTTCAACAAATGGATAGTGTGTGCCCTCTGCACCAGGCACATGGGAAATTGTATTCGTTTTCTATTCCTGCTGTAACAAATTACCACAATTGGAGTGACTCAGAACAGCACCAATTTATTATCTTACAGTCCTGCACATCAGAGATCAGACGCAGGCGTCCCGTGGCTAAGAGCAACTGTCAGCAGGGTCCATCCATGTGGAGGCTCTCGGGGAGAATCCATTTCCTTGCCTTTCTCAGTTTGTAGAAACCTCCCACATTCCTTGGCTCATGGCCCCATTCCTCCATCTGCAAAGCCAGCAACAGCAAACTAAGTCCTTCTCATGTGCCATCCCATCTCTCTGATTCCCTCTTCCGCACTCCCTCTTCTCTTTTTAAGGACCCTTCTGATTATATTGGGCCCAGCTGAATAATCCAGGATAATCTCCCTATTTTAAGGTCAGCTGAGTAGCAGCCTAATTCCATTTGCAACCTTAATTCCCTTTTGCCACGTGTTATGGACTGTGTCCCCTCCCTCCCCAAAATTCATATGCTGAAATCCTAACCTCCAATGTGATGGGATTTGGACATGGGGTCTTTGAAGGTAATTCGGTCATAAGAGTGGAGCCCCAATGAATGGGATTAGTGCCCTCGTAAGACGAGACCAGAGAGCTCTCTCACCCCTCCTACCACGTGAGGTCAGAGTGAGAAGTCGGAAGTCGGCAACCTGAAGAGGGTCTTCACCAGCGTCCGACCGTGCTGACACCCTGATCTGGGACTTCCAGCCTCTAGAACTGAGAAAAATGAATGTTTATTGTTTAAGCCCCCCCAGCCGATGGTATTTTTGTTATTGCAGTCTGAACTCACTAAGATACCATGTGACCTAACACAGTCACAGGCACTAGCGATGAGGACGTGGACACCTTTGGGGGCAGCCCTTATTCTGCAACCACAGGGATTATGTTGAATGAGCCTTGCTCTTATGACTCTTACAGTCAAGTAAAGGAAATGAGTGCCTTCCACAATAATAGCCGCTCACAGTGGTTAAGCACAAGGCTCTGTTCTGAGCAGTGTATATATTAACTAGGGGGTTGGTAAAATACAGCCCACCATCTTTTTTTGTAAATAAAGTTTTATTGGGACACAACCATGCCCATTCATTTATGTATTGTTTCTGGCTGCTTTCTCACTACAATGGCAGCGTCCAACATTTGTGACAGAAACCACACGACCCACAGCCTAAAATATTCACTATCCGGTCCTTTACAGAAAAAGTTTGCCAAACCCACGTGTTAGCTCATAAAAGAACCCTGAGAGGTCAGTACTTTTATTATAGTCCTCATTTTACCGATGAAAAACCTGAAGCGCAGAGTGGTAAAGTAACGTGCCTCAAACCATACAGCTCACAAGCACAGAGCCAGAATTGGAATGCCTCTTAATAACGCTTCTCCGAAACAACCATAACCTAAAGCCCCATGGGTGCACGCCAGTGCAGAGGCTACAAAGGAGCAGAATACAGCGTCTGGAGAGAATGAATGAAGTGCTCGTTTATTAGCTTCCATCTATGTGCTAGATACTGTTCTGGAAACTCTGTGAACACTATGTCATGAAAATCCTACAGAGGTGTTATTATCCTGACTTTAGAGATATGGAAACTGAGCTTTAAGGTCCACGGCTGGTCACGGCAGAGGCAGGGTTCAAGTCCAGCTCTGACTCCAGAGCGTCTGCTCCCCCTGCACCATACAAGGGAGACCGCACTTCCAGTGTGGGGAATCAAGGAGGGCTGCCTGGCTGGTTATGTTTGGGTTGGAATTTGAAAAATGGATAAGATTTTGAGATGCAGAGCTGGGGATGGGGAATGGGGTACTCCAGAGAAACGAACAGCAGGAAACAAATCTTGGAGGTGAAAAAAATGACTAGTATGTGTGGTGAATAGCAAGGAGGCTCTGGTTTGGCTGGTTAGAGCTGAGAACTCAAATAAGGGAGCAGTGGGAGGATGGATTCAATCGATGAGAGAGCCTAATTATGTAAGATCTTGAATGCCAAGCTAGGGAGTGTAATTTTATTCTAAGAAAAGATGCTCAAGTTGGAGCTTATTTGTCAATGTCTAGGAAAAGACAGCTAAGGTGGTGGTAAGAGAACTGGACACTTTGTTACAGGATCTTGGATGGCCAAGTGAAAAAACAGAGAGAGGCAAGGAAGACGATGGTCAGACAGCAGTTTCTGAGCTGGAGGCTGGCTGAACAGGGTGATGCCATGGGTAGAAATAAGGAGACGGGAGAAAAAGCTGGTTGTGGAGAGTAGATGGCAGGTAGTTGTTTTGATCTGGGTTTTGCTGTGTGCAGGATCCTAGCATTGCCTCCAGGTGGGTATACCCAGTAGAGAGCTGGAAATGCAGAAATAGAACTCAAGGGACGTCCCTGCATTAGAAAGAGAGGTCTGCGTATGGAGGTGACAGCTGAAACTATGGCCCTGGATGATATTCCTGGTACAACACTCATTCTCTGTGAGCTCTGCAGAGGCACACCGATTCTGTGGGTCCTCACCAGCGTCGTCTTGGAGCTCAGGAATGGAGACCACTGACTCACATTTATAACGGTTTACAGAAAGGCCAAGCCACTTACCCAAAGTCCCAGTAAAGTCCAAGTAGACTCGAGTAAAATCAAGGGCTCCTCCTCCAGTGCTCCTTTCTCTATATTCCACTGTGACGCTCTCCCTTGGCTAGTCCTTCCCCCTGGAAGCAAAGCTCAATCCTTGCAACTGGCTGATGCAATTCCAGAGCCAAATGTATCCTACATCGAGTTGTGGTGGCTAGACTTTTTCTACAAGGGCTCTTTTACTTTGTGTACGTTGTCAAACAACTGTCCTGCTCAGACGGCATGATTAACTGCGGATGGATTGTGAACTTTTGCTTAAGTTATCGACGATGTGTTTAGCATGTTTCACTTGCATCAATGTGCATTTAAATATGTCATCTCAGCCTGTCTTGTGAGACTCATGTTGTGACAGTGGAGATGGGCTCATTTCAATTTCACAAACGAAAATAAACTGAGGCCACGTGTCTCTATGTGGCTCCCCAGCGTCACCTCGTGTTCCGTCCTTTCCCTTATGCCAGAATTTCCAAATCAGGTCCTGAAGGTCAGTGAGCATCTAACTGCTGATAGGATAATCAGGTGCTCTGATGTGAGGGCTGATGATAATAGGTGCTTTAGACCACACACTGCTCTTCCAATAAAGGTGTTTTTTAAAGAACAGGACAATAAAATTCTAAAGGGAAGATTATCTATCTGGCATTGATCGGCTTGCAAGCTATTCTCTGTTGCCTTGAATTTAAGAGTATGTTTTATACCAAAAGCAAGATTTTGTGTTTGTATTCCCCTGGGTTCTTTTCAAAATGTCCTTCATTTATACTAGTAATAAGAACATATGTTCTAAATAATTCCCACACGGACAACTGATCAGAAACAGCTAATAGCATGACAGTGACTTCAAAACACACTGACTTAGGAAAAAGACTTCAAGGGGGAAAAGAATTTTCAAAGGAGATTCTGTTATATTCAAGCAATTGGAAAGGTTTTTGAATCCAAGCCTTCTGCACTTAACAGATGACATGTATGCCTTCAAAGTGAACTAGCTCGTTTCTACTTCATTTTAGACAAAATTAAGTGAAAGGAGGTAGAGTATAAAGCTCAAGTGAAATATTTCCAATGACCAAAGTGTGCAGGGTGAGGAAACACGAATTTATCCCTTCACAGGCCCGGTGCTCAGCTGGCATAACCCCTGGATTCAGAATGGAACAAATGGGTCAGAGTGTGCGATCAGCTTTCTAACAGTCGAGGTTGCCCAAAGATTAACGAGGCGTCCTGGGAGCTGGAAACTTCCCTCTCCCTGGGAGTGTTTGGGCTCCTCAAACCTGCTCTAAGGATAATTCAAAACTTAGAGGGAAGCTGGACCAGATGCCTTTGGAGATGCTTGCATCACAGACCCTCTCTGACTCTAAGGAGAAAGGGATCCTAAATGGTGGCTCTCAAAATTATTTTGATCTATAAGCACTTTGTTAAGGAATCTCTGACCCTCTAGGAATTCAGGGCTATCATTTTAGAAAAGGATGCAGTCATTCGTCCAACAACATGTATTGAAAACCTACTATCTTCCAGGCATCTCTTTTTATTGAGTCAACAAATACTTATTGAGCATTTACTACGTGCCAGGCATTGTACTTGGCCCTGGCAATAGACTGTTGCTCATGGAGATGAGACAAATACATGAATAAGACAAATTTAGATATTGATAAGTATTATAAATAAATAAATAGGATGATGATGATAAGACAGCTCATGACTGAAGGGCTCCTTTGGACTAAGAGCAGGGTTCCTTGAGGTGGTTCTCTTGGGGCTAAGAAGTAAAATGTGAGATGAACTGAACATCTGGAGGGCAGAAGCCAGAGAGGAAAGAGCAAGTTCAAAGCTCTAAGTTGGGAACAAGATGGGAGGGTTTATAAGAAGGCCAGGGTGGCCAGAGTGCAAGGGGAATAAGGTGAGGTCTGAGCAGGCATAGAAGCCAGGTCAGGAGGGGCTTGCATGCTCTGGTAAGGAGTTCAGACTTGATTCTAAGTTAGGTGGGCAGCCAGGGGAAGATTCTAAACAGAGATCTCACCAGCCTCTTCACTTGGGATTTCATAAAAGTCTGTAGAGATGCCTTGAAATTGAAAATAGGTAAGAGGTGCATACGTAGAAAGAGTGAGGAGGTAAGGTCATCTCAAGCCTGGGCAGAAGGGAGTGGAAAGGTCTTGGGAAGGAGCTGGGCGAAGACAAGAGAGCCGCTGACTCTTTCAGGAGGAAGACATGTCTACAGAGCTAAGTTCAATCGGTGATCAGAGATGGCTCTGCACAGAGGTGAAAACGCGGGTCCAGGAAGGATGGGCTGACCCAGCTACTCACCTAGTCTGAGGTGGGGAAGGGGTTCGGAAGGAGGAGCCACCTCTCCCTATCCAGTCACTCTGGATGCTGTTTTGTCCTCTTCTGATGACAATCAGATGGGGACAGGCTCTGACCCAAAAGCTTTGAATTCTAAGCCCCTCAGTTCTACAGCTCCAGAGTCCCCTCAGCATGGTTGAGGTCCCTGTTATTGGAGTCGGAATGAGAGGAGAAATCACTGCAGAGGGAAGTCCAAAGATGCCCCACGTCATTGCTGCTCCTCGGCCACCGAAAACATTTCCCCCAGAATGATGGAAAGAGTGACTGTGTTAAAAAGCCATTTGTTCTTTATTTAATATCATAAAAGAAGGTATGTCTTCACACCTGAAGAAGAACTGTCATAACAACGGCACTGTAATTAGATCACAGGCACAGCGGTGCCTAACCTGTGAAATCCCTGGAAACATGCGACAGCAGAAAGAAGGCGGGCTGTGCGTTCCGACAGGCTCGGGTTTGTACACTGAGCTTGAAAGCTGTTTGACCTTGAGCAAATTACGCCACCTGGCTGAGCTTTGGTTTCGGCTTCTATAAAATGAAGATAACAACATCTGTGCTATCTTGCGGTGTGGTCACTATGTAAACATTAGCCCAGTGCCAGGCTCCGTAAAAGTTGCTTCCCTTTCTTCCAGGTGGAATCGTTGGCAGTTCTTTGATGCTAACTCCTTCTCTTCCTCCTTCTGCAGACATTTTAAGCCAGGTGAAGGTAAGGACAGACCCCTCCAGCATTGCCTCACAGAATAAGGTTGAAAAATAGTTAACTCTGCATGCCTCGCAGAGTGCCCAGCACAGAGCAAATTCCAGCAAATGGTGGCGGTCTTTGTTGTTGCCGCTGGTGCTGGAGCTGGTGCTGAAGGGCTAACGCGGATGCAAGACTTCAGACCACAAGTTCTTCCTTACCCTGAAAACGTCTTAAATTTGATCCACTAATCAAGAAGCCTACATCTAAGAGCTAAGCAGAACTTTCTTCATGGGAACACGCCGTTCCCAATTATGCTGCTGGCTGCCTGAAAGTAAGCACGACTTTCCATTTCCCTCACTTCTTAGAACCCTTGAGAAACCTTCTCACCTCCTAATGAGGGCATTTGAGGCAGGTTTCTGCAATTAGATCCTGACATCTCCCGATAAGAAGATAGGAACACCAGAGGGGACACAGGAGGCCACAGAGACTTTTTCCCATCACAAAACTGGGCTGCATTTGTTTCTTTCATAGGAGTCAGGCAGCCACATGCCAAATCCTATTGGCACTAGATGGAGGACAGAATAACTCAGTTTGTACTACTAGACAATGGGGTTAATTAATCCAGAGAAGCATCTCCTGCTGGCCCCTGTGTTTTACCAGTGTGGGCCTTGACCAGAAAGGAGCCATCAGGTCTCTGTTGAGACCTCCAGTATTATTTGTCAATGTTGAATTAAATCACGGAGGAGCAGCTTCAGCAGAAGCTCCTTTAAATAAAAGCATCAAGTTACTAACAAACAATAGAGGAAAGAAATTACTGGCAGAGATTGCATTTGTGAGCTGCCCACTTGTTCTGCTGCAAAATGAATGTTTGGGAAGCATATGAATTTTACAATCCAAGTGAAACTAGTCTCTTGCACAATGAAACACAAAGGAATTTTTCACAGGTGGATCAATTGAATAACAGGATCTTATTTCTTTGCAAAGTAAAGGAAGAGCCCGTTTTTATCACATTCAGGTTATTTCTTCAAAAACATTGATTTACTCCACATTCTGGGAGGCCATTATAGAATAGACTGCACTCTCAGCATAGTAGAGATAAGGGTACAAATGTAACCTGGACTCAGTGCTAGGATGTTATTTGTATATCAATCCTTGGAGATTTTCAGTCACCCCAGGCTATTCCTGGACCGAGGAGGCATACAGGTCCCTGGGACCTATTTGTTGGGAAAGAGGGACAGTGAGGAAGTAGGTGAACTGTAATCTGTGGCTTTTGCTGCGTCTTCTGGAAAGCTGAGTTCAGGCACTACCAAGGCGGATGATGGTTCTACCCCGCAACAGCCCTCGGATAATTTGTGGGTGGTGAGAGTGCCCTAAGGACGCCAGCTACAGGGTACCCCTGTTATTGTGTCTCTCTAGCGCCACTGCCTCCTCCTTCTGGTCCTAAAGCTCCTCCTTCCTGTGAGAAGCCTGCTAGGATACAGCCCCTCCCAACCAACCTCATCAGACAGATGTAACAGACTCAAGTCAGAGCAATCAGCTCTCCCTGGGACATTGCTGCTGGTGTTGTCAAGGAAGGCTGTGGGCTTTAGGATGACTAAGTTACAGGGTGTGAGTCCAGGGCTGTGGGTGGCCATCTCACCCATCATGTCAAGAAGCCAGTCTAAGAGGTAGCATTATTCCTGGTGGCATTATTTAAGCCTCTGGATCAAATCAGACCTGAAGCCAGGTGTACTCCCAGATTTGCAAATTATGAGAGCTAACATATATTGTCTTGTGCACTTAAGCAATTTCAGTTTTGTTTTCTTTACTTACAACCAAAGATATAAAATTGACCATTATACCACAGACTGGACCCTAAAAGGACTATTTCAGGTGAAACACTGAGTGGTATGTCCCAACGCAATTCAGGAAACCCTTGAAGATCTGTCCTTTGCCAACTTTGTGTCCAACACCAAACTGACGTTAAAGGTTTCCCAGAGGAGAACTTCTTGCAGCTGTCCCCTGGGCCTGGTGCTGGAGAAGAAACTGTTTTGTGGCCCACATCTGAGCTCCAGAACAAGAAAGGGAAGGCCCCCATGGGAGCAGCAACTGGGATCCCCAGCTGCCATGGGAAGCCTACTAATTGGCTCTGTGGTTTCAGAAGAATAAAGAGTCAGGTGAATTCATTGAACAGGTGCTATCAGCATCAGGTGTGGCTTGCTGCTAAGGTGGGGCCCAGTGGCAAAAGACTCTGGCAGTAAGCAGAAGCCCCCAGTTAGCATCAATATGGAAGCAGAAATCCAGGCATTCCCAGCATCTAGAATTGAAAGTTGATGTTCCTGAGAGAGAAGATGAAGAAAAGCAGGACAATGTTAAAGCGAATGGGGTACTGAAGTCAGGGTCCCTGGTTCAAGTCCCAGCTCTGCCATTTATAAGCTACAAGACCTTAGGAAAACAGCCATTCTCAGTCTCAGTTCTCTCACCTACAAATCGTGGATGCTGATAATAATAATCCAAGACGTACACCTGAATTGGTTTTTATCTCTACTATTAGAGTTCTGTACTTTCTGAAAAGTGATGTAGTTTATGTCTGTTCATATGTCTGTCTCCCAAACTCTGCTCCTTAAGAGCAGAGACTGTTGTACTCATCTCTTTGTCCCTTCTCCTTACCACAGTATCTGAAACCCAAAACTATACACATAATTCAATAAAATTAGGCAATGCATATAGAAGCACTTTATACCCTTCTGCACACAATACTATTATATAGAACTACCAGGCAGAAAACAAAATAAGAGATCTGGACATATGGGACAAAACGGGAACCAGATCACTGGACCTGCATATGCCAGCAGGGGGAGACCATGGGGGAGGACAAGAGTCCTGGACCCCGGCCAAGGTGACCTAATGCTGTGTTCCAAGACACAGGATTAAAAGCCTTCCTGAACAGGAACCAGAGTGATCCCATACTTTAGAGGGAAGCAGATTTAAGTGGCCTCAATTAGAGATGTATCAGGAGCACAGAGAGTGAGGCAGCCATCTCATAACAAACGACCATAAATGCTCGAAGGCCACTGGAAGGAAACAGCTCTTGGAAATACCTAAGAATAGATTATGGCCCAGCTGTATCTACTGTCCCAGCATTTGTCATCATTGAAGGAGACAAGGGTCCATTTCTATTGGAGAAAGTGGAATTGTTTATACTTTTCATGTACTCTCTACTCTGGAGAATCAGTCAGCATCTTCCTCCAAGAATCTGGAAGATGTTGAGCTGAGAAGCCGTAGATGGACATTTGAATCAATCACAGAGAGAAGCAATAACATGACCTTCAGGTTCTCGGCCAGGAAAAAAAGGATTATAACACATGGAAACCACTGAATCTTCCTGCCTAAGAGCTAGACTGCACTTCCCAGTTTTAGTAATATAAGTTCAAAACCATGAGCTTCCAAAGGTTAAAAGTTACTATATTTCATGAAATGTCCAGCTAGGCATTTTGTGTTGTCTTCCATCCTGCTTCCAAAATTAATTGCAACACAATTATATCTCCAAATTATTGAACTGAATAAACAGCTTTTATCATCGTAATAGATTTTCTTATAATTTTTCCTTTAATTCTATTGTACAGTAAAAGTCCATGATCCTTAAACTCTAAGAGGATTGTATTGGATGCTCTAAACAGTATCAAATCTCAAAGATGGCTGCCCTTGGTATTTTTCTACTTCCTATTCATACAATGATATATTCATAAAGTACATCTGGGGACAAAAAACTGTGGCTTCTTTTAGTAGAAAGAATCTATTCACTGCTTCTTTTATAAAGCTTGATTCACTTTCTAAGGAACATCCTGAGATTATATCCAGTTGACCATGAGCATTTTAGTAATTAATGCCTTATTGCTCAAATAAAAATGCTATTGCTTTGGCTCAAAGGAAGCAACAAAATTTATAGAGCAAAGTTTGTAAAATTGGAAATATAAAAATAAAAGAATATGTAGTCTCTGTGTGTTAAAAAGAGGCTACATTCCAAAGTTAATTGCGAGAAATATTTGGGCAAGCAAGAGAAGAAACATGGACAAGGAAAAAGATATGACGGAAACAGAAACTTAAGGAAAATAATAGAATGAATCAAAAATTTCTAGGTGAAAGAGTCCACTGCAACTCTCAAAAAAGCAAAAACTGGCGTGTTTGTTTTTCCAAAAAAGTTAATATACTCCAAATAATATGAGACTTCTTACACATAGTTATATTAGCTTCAACTTTTCTTTTCTGATCTGCAAAATGAGGACATCAATCCCTTCTCAGCCTATTTTGAAGATCTGTGAAAACTGTAAGATTAAAATACACAGAGAGGTAGCTAGAACGATGCATGTGGCAACAGATCAGAATTGGAGACATCAGTATGAACTCAGGTTCAGCTTAATAAAGATACAGATGGTTACCCATGGAAATATTTATAGATGCATGGGTTAGTGCACACAAAAATATTTTCTTGTTCTGTCAGCTGAGAGGGCTTGGAAGTAATGACATTCAGTAGCAATGAGTACACCTCACACCTAGAGCTTGGTTTCTAAGACCATTCTCCAAAAAAAGGAACCAGGGTGCCTTGGATAAATATCTGACTCTAGGACTGGGGCAGGAGACAGACAAGATGAGCCTGGAGTATCCTGCAGGGCCAGAAAGTAAAGAAGTGCTAAAAAAAAAAAAAAAAAAAACAAAGAAAGAAAACCACAATGATGAGGTTATGCCAAAGGGACCCAGAAGTCAACTAAAAGAGCTCCCAATGGCCAGAGTTGGAAAAATTTGAGCAAGAAAATAAATAAAGTATTAGATCATACTCAAAGGATAAAATAAATATCCAGAAGGTTATAGTGATATAAATAAATAATTAATTAGAAAAATAAATGGGAGAGAAGAGACAAATCTCAGAATTTCAGATAATTTATGTAGCTACTCTCCCCTCGAGGAGGTGGAGCCTAACCCCATGCTCCTGACAGCCTGAGAAGCTTCCTGTAGTGACTTCGTTCCACAGGGGAAAGTTCAGAATGAAGGGAAGAGGAGTCATTTTACAGTGGGGAGAAGAGTAACTTTACACCTCCCTCAGCCGGATGGCCAAGGCCAACATCACCAGTGATGTCATGTTGATAGTTTACGCACCGTTGGTGAGGCATGATGAAAATAGCGCTTTACCTCTGTGGTGGCCCCCGCAGAAGAACACATGACCCCAGTCTAATCGTGAGAAAAGCATCAGTCAAATCCCAATTGAAGGACATTATACAAAATACCTGACCAGGACTCTTCAAGAAAACTGTCAAGTTCATCAAAACAAGCCCAAGAAACTGCCACAGCCAAGAGGAATCTAAAGAGACACAACAAGC
The DNA here is from genome assembly GCF_041296265.1 of Equus caballus. NCBI lineage: Eukaryota > Metazoa > Chordata > Mammalia > Perissodactyla > Equidae > Equus > Equus caballus. The sequence goes on from NC_091684.1 coordinate 13,252,471, forward strand.
AAATGTAATGTGGTATCCCGCAGGAGATCCTGGGACAGAAGAAGGACGTTAGGTATAAACTAATGAAATCTGAATAACGTATGCACTTTACTTCACAATAATGTATCAGTATTGGTTCATTAATTGTAAACAATGTATCGTATTAATGTAAGATGTTAATAATAGAGGAAACTTCGTGTGGGGTATGTGGGAACTCTCTGTACTGTCATTACAGTCTTTCTGTAAATTTAAAACTTCTAAAATAAAAATGTATTTTAAAAATTAAAGTAAAAATATAAAACTGTGGGGCTGGCCCGGTGGAGCAGCGGTTAAGTGCGCACGTTCTGCTTCTTGGCTGCCCGTGGTTCGCCGGTTCGGATCCCAGGTATGGACATGGCACCGCTTGTCAAGCCATGCTGTGGTAGGCGTCCCACGTATAAATTAGAGAAAGATGGGCATGGATGTTAGCTCAGGGTCAGTCTTCCTCAGCAAAAAAAGAAGATTGGCAGTAGTTAGCTCAGGGCTAATCTTCCTCAAAAAAAAAAAAAGACTGTGGTTACATTTTTAGAGTTTCCTTCTAACGATTTCAGAGATTTTTATTTCCATAACATATGCCTTTATATATAAACTCAGTTTATGGGTAACCATGATTATTCTCAGATTTCTGTTTTATATTTCATTCCTGGCTCTCTTTTCCCAACCTGCATTTTGTATAATTATTTTTCTGATTTTACATAAACCCTATGTTCTTCTCTTTAGCAAATTTCAAGCTACATTTGTAATGCTATTCTTGCTTCTTTTACTGAAAGTCGTTTTCCATTTTGTTTTTCTCTTCCCGGCTCTCCAGTCCTAGTCTGGGAGCCTAAATCACTTGGTGCTATGGACAGAGTAGATCATCTCTTAGTCATTTGTCCTTAACCCTTACACTCAATAACCGCGACTCGCAACTAATCATCTTCCTGCCCCACTGTTTGTCTTTTCTGTGCTCCTGCTGCTGTAAAGAATGTCATTTCCATCACTCTCCAGTCGTTGGGCTTACACTTTCATAGTCACCAATGGCTCCTTTCTTTCTCTCATCTCAGGCATTTGCCAAACCCTGTCAACAACTCCTTTTTGTTAATTCTTGAATCAGAATCTTTCTCTCCATTGTAATGCCAACACTCTTACTACTACAAACTTGACTTATATTACAATATCAGCCCAGGACTGTTCAAAGTGTGGTTCACAGGCCATCTTTATCAGAATTACCTGGGAGCGGGTTAAATGTGGAGAATCCTGGACCCCTCCCAGACCTGACGACTCTGAATGTCTGGGGGCCTGTTTGGGAACCCACATTATAAATGAACCACTGCCCCACTCCCCTGATAATTATTCTGTACATTAAAGCTTGAGAATCACAGCTTGAGCCAACGGTGCTCATTTCTGGCTGATGATTACAATCACCTCAGAAGCCTTTTCAAAATGCTGATGGCCATACTTCTCCTCCAGAAATTTGATTTAATTGGTCTGGAGTGGAGTCTAAGCATCAGTTTTATTTTATTTTTAATTCCATGAGTTATTCTAATGTGCAGCCAGAAAGAGAACCACTGGAGTACACGGCTCTTGAGGTTCCATCCAGTTCTCAAATTCTGCCGTCTTAACCTTCCTTCCAGCCAAATGTTTAGTAGGAATCCATCTCACCATAATAACACTTATATACTCGTATTTTTAAATCTATTGCCGCATAGCAAATTATGCCAAAACTTAGAAGCTTAAAACAGCAAACATTCATTATCTCATAGGTTCTGTGGATCAGGAATCTGGGCACAGCTTAGCTGGGTGACTCTGGCTCCAAGTCTCTCACCCTGCAATCAAGATCTTGGCATGGAACTTGAAGGCTTGAGTGGGAGAGATCAATATTGGTCCACTAACTGCATTGTGCTCTGTGTGGATTTTATTGGATGTTTATCCTCACGTGGCTATTGGCAGCTCTCAGAAGATGCATTTCCAAGCTTGCTCACCTTGGGCAGACCAAAGTCCTTGCTGGCTGTTAATCAGAGGCATCAGTTTCTTGCCACATGAGTCCCTGCATAGGCTACTCACAATATGGCAGCTTGCTTTCCCTAGAGTGAGGGCTCAGAGAAGGAGAAAGCAGAAGTCACAGTCTTTTTGTAACCTCATCTCAGAAGTAACCTCCCATCATTTTTGCCATATTTTATTCATTAGAAGTGAGTCTACATCAAGCCCATACACAAAGGCATGATACCCAAAGGTGGGGATCATGGGTGGCCATCTTAGAGTCTGCCTACCACAATACTTCGAATTAATTACATAACACTAGCTGCTGTATCAGCAAATCTCAGTCCATTAAAATAATAGAAGACTATGCCTTACTCTCTTCAGTTGAAAATGGGCATTGCTAATCAGCAGGCAGCTCTCCTTCAAATCATGATTCAGGGATTGTGGGAGCCACAGAGATGCCACCACTCAGATCTCCTTTCAGAGAAAACTTGCCATGAGGAGCGTATTTAGCTGATAGCCTCTATTTGCTGCACCTCTACAGCAGATCCACGGCTTTCACACCCAAGCCACGCTCTCCTGGGGATGCTCCTAGACAATTACTGAGCACAACAGAGGTTCTAGCACCAGACCCTTTTGCCTGGCACGGGATCCTCTAATTGGCAATCTTTATTCTAGGGCTCTCCTCACCAAGATCTTCTCAGAACTGCACTTCAGTCCCAGGCCCTTCCTACCAAACCCTCCTTTCTTCCTTTTTTCCTTTGATAGATTTCCAACCAGAATCACTGTCTCAAGGTTCTCCTGCATACACCTACTCACTCTCCTTTTCATCCTTCACAAGCTCTCCTCTCAATAAGTCTTCTGCACTTCTAATTCTGTCTTGGCGTCTGTTTCCTGAAGAAGCTGAACTGACACAGGTGGTACTAGGTTTGGCCCAAGAAAGAACAGTTACATGGGGTTTGAGGACTGGTCCACTCCACTAGAACATTTTCCCAGATTACCACCATGAACCTTCAGAAGTTGGGCCACCACCTTACAAGGACTATCTTGCCCTACATCCCACTTGGGTTTGGGTTCTTCTTGCCCAATGGATGGCTAAAACGGAGTATGAGACTCTTCTTGCCTATTCCTTTTTCTAGAACCTTCTCCAATCACAATTGTCAGACCTGCATCTCAATCTGAAGGCTCTCCCTGCCTATTCATGCTCTCTCTCCTTTATATCCCTCACAGGCATTTCCCCCAATAATTCTAATCCTTTCCTGGCATCTGCTTCCTGAAAGACCTGAGTTGACACAGGTAGGCTTCTTCCATCCTGTGGGTCTGCCATGTACTAATTTTTGGCTTCTAAGGTCACTGTGCTGATCTGTATCATACCAAGGAAGGAGAATAAACATGAAGGTTCATGAGTGGGAGATTTCTACAGGTCAAACCTGAAAATGACACACAGTGCTTCCACTCACATTCAACAAACTATTACACATGCCCATGTGTAACCCAAGGGAGACTAGGAAATGTAGTTTAGCGTTTACCCAGGAAGATGAGACTATGGATATGATGATCAACTACGTCAAAGGACAAAATCAGCACTCAGAATCTAAAACCAAAAAGCTGAATTTATTCTTATTTAACTAATGGAGAGCTAAACTGGTGAGGATAGTCTTATTGAACAAACAATCTGCCGATCTTACCTAGGGTTTGTTGGGGGAGAGTTCACACTGGGTTGCGTTGATCACAGAGGCAGGAGTGAGATGACATCAGCCTAAGAAGCATGTATTGTATTGGTTTACAGCAGCGTGTTTGGTGCTGGTTACCAAGGCTGGAGGGGGTCACTGTCAGACCTAGATGTGTTTTGTGTTAGTTGCAGCCATAGATGGTTGATGTCAGTCTTGGAATCCTGTCTACTGAAGTGAACCCACCACCATTTGTCTGACTTTCAAAGTTCAAGGCTGTCGCTGATTGGTTGGCTTCCTGAGGTGCATTCACCAGAGCAAGGAGTCATGACTAGACGGGTTTAAACTCAGTTTTTGGTGTTTAGTTGTTACCAGTGCTTTATTACTGAAACCAGCTGATTAAACAGATTTAAAACTAGGGATGGTGTTTACTGGTTATCATCAATCTAAACTATCAGTCTTTCTCTGAAAGTATAGAGACTTTTTAAATTCTCGATTTCCTCTTTGAGTCCTTCCTCAACCACAGCTGCAGAAGAGACCCTCACGGGTGGGCCACACCCTCACCCTGTTGCTGATTCTTTTAAAGACTATGTTTTGTTTGTGAAGCTCTGATTTTCAGTCCTTGGTCAGCACCGCTTTCTTTTGACTTTGCCCTTGAATTTATCTTAAACATTTTGGTTCTCACACCTTTTACACTCTTAAAAAACACTGAGGATCCCAAAGACCTTTTGCTTATGTGGATTATATCCATTGATATTTACTGTATTACAAATTAAAACTGAGCAATTTTATAAATATTTATTTACTTGTTGATTTAGAATAACCATAATAAATCCAGTACATGTTAAGAGAAATATACTTTCATGAAAAATAACCGTATTTTACAAAACAAAAAATTTAGAGAAGAGAGGTATTATTTTTCATTTTTGCAAGCCTTTTTAATGACTGCATTAATAGAAGACAACTGTATTCAACCTATTCAATGCTGTTTTGGGCAAAGTATACGAAGAAAATCTGGTCTAATATGAATAACTGAAAAGAGGACAAGTATTATAATAGTCTTTTCACATAATTGTGGGTATTCTTTTTTGATACCACATCAAATTTGACAAGTAGGAGTTTCTGAAAGGTTAATTACCAAGTGGAATCTGATACCATATCAATGAACTTTTGATACTCTGCTACATTAAAATTCATTGGCCTATCGTATATTAAAAGGATATTTTACGTATGCATGATTTTGTCATTTCCTGCTTGGTAAATATTAGTTCACCGAGTAATATAGATATTACAAATGTTAGCACATTTAATCATACAATATCCAAAAATAAATCACATTTGCTAATATCACCCCTGATCCCGACCAAAGAGTCTTAAAGTATTGGGAAGCCAGCAAACTCATGATGATGGATGCAAATTTTCCAAAATTCTAATTTTCGTTTGAAAACTCAAATTTTATCATTGATAGAAAATTCTGTCAGTTGTTTTCCTTTAAGAAACAAGCTCTCCTGGTTTGTTTTTGAGCAAATATATGCCAAATGCCCAAGTCTAAATAACTATAGTTTGTCTATCAGTTATTTCTTTCAATTAAAAATGGAATTCCCCCATGAAACTTCTAGAAGAAAACATAGGCAGTACGCTCTTTGACATCAGTCTTAGCAGCATTTTTTCAAATGCTATGCCTGACCAGGCAAGGGAAACAATAAAAATAATAAACAAATGGGACTACATCAAACTAAAAAGCTTCTGCTCAGCAAAGGAAACCATCAACAAAACAAAAAGACAACATAACAATTGGGAGAAGGTATTTGCAAATCACATATCAGATAAGGGGTGGTTAATATCCAAAATATACAAAGAACTCATATGTGTCAACAACAAAAAAACCAACAACCCAATTAAAAAATGGGCAAAAGATCTGAACAGAGATTACTCCAAAGAAAATATAAGGATGGCCCATAGGCACATGAAAAGATGTTAACATCATTAACCACCAGGGAAATGCAAATCAAAACTACAATGAGATATCACGTCACTCCGGTCAGAATGGCTATAATTAACAAGACAGGAAACAACAAATGTTGGAGAGGATGTGGAGAGAAGGGAACCCTCATACATTGCTGGTGGGAGTGCAAACTGGTGCAGCCACTATGGAAAACAGCATGGAGTTTCCTCAGAAAATTAAGGGTAGATCTACCATATGATCCAGCTATTCCATTGCTGGGTATTTATTCAAAGAACTTGAAAACACAAATGCATCAAGATACATGAACCCCTATGTTCATCGCAGCATTATTCACAATAGCAAAGACTTGGAAGCAACCTAGGTGCCCATCAAGGGATGAATGGATAAAGAAGATGTGGTATATATACACAATGGAATACTACTCAGCAATGAGAAATGATGAAATCCGGCCATTTGTGACAACATGGATGGACCTTGAGGGTATTATGCTAAGTGAAATAAGTCAGAAGGAGAAAGTCAAATTCCATATGATCTCACTCATAAGCAGAAGATAAAAACAACAATAAACAAACACATGGCAACGGAGATTGGATTAGTGGTTACCAGAAGGGAAGGGAGGAGGAGGAGGGTGGAAGGGGTGATTAGGCTCACGGGTGTGGTGATGGATGGTAATTAGTCTTTGGGTGGTGAACATGATGTAATCTACACAGAATTTGAAATATATAACAATGTACACCTGAAAGTTATATAATGTTATAATCCAATGTTACTGCAATAAAAAATAATAGTAATAATAATAAATATGTATTTAAAAAAAGAATGTGGGTCAATTTGCATGAGCTAAGTCAAATAGTATTCAAAGTGTAATCAAAGAACAGAAAATTATGATCATCAAAATGGACCTTGAAATAGGAACTACTATTTTTTAAAACAATTAAAATATATTTAATTTTAAAAAAATGGCATTCCCTGAGAAGGAGCAGCTAGGTTAGTCATGACTCAAACAATCATTGCACAGCACAGCGCTTTCCCTTGGGACAACCATCCTACTTTGATATAACAACAGAAGTGTGTTCTTGCCACCTTGTCATACTGAATATTAAAAAGATATGTACTCAGAGCCACGATCTGATAAAATTTATCATTTTTACTCCACTTAAGGACATTCTCAAGGGAAATTGGCAGTATTTTTCATTGTGCCTGCAGGACACTGAGTGTGGCGCCACTGCCTTGGTTCAAGCCAAGGCATCAGCAGTATTACCCACCGTTGCTTGTGGACCAGTAGTGCTGTTCAGACAACTTTAACTTTTCCCTCTGGGGGACGCGCTATTCTAGGGCAGTGGGATCAATGGTAGATATAGTTAGTGGTAACTATGTTGCCCAGAGAGCTGATTCTTATCTCCATATCTTTAGACAATCCGTCTTGGAAGCTGAGAGGAAGGAGAGGAAATTCTGGGGTGCTCATGCTTCCCGTGGGTGCCCCACGTCTGAGCTTTTGTCTCTTTGCTAACAAGGAGCATTGGTTCTTCTAGAGGCCCTTCTGCTTGCAAATATATACAGGTCTCTCTATTCATAGACTTTCAGTCTTATTTTTGTTCTTTTTTATTTCAAGGGTCGTTTTACCTAGAGATCCAAAAGTTTATTTTCATGTCTAGCTTATTTACCTCCTAAGATATTCGGCCATACGTAGGAGATTTTTCAATTGGCAATTTTTCTATTCCAATTTACTTATTTATGACTAAACTCTCTGTTTCAGGTCTGGACTCGTTTACAGAAGGCGAGGGCAGGGCTCCCTTTGCTCGGCTGCTGGGTCCAGCAGGACGCGGCCTCAGAGTTTCTCAGAGCCCTTTCTAAGTCTCCTACTGATTCATCTCCGTTTGGTTTGCAATTTGAATCTTCGTCCAGGCTCCTCTTGGAGAAAGGCTCTGCAGTGGCCTAATGGAATGCGCTGCCTATTTTCTCGCCCTCTCAAGGCCATTGTTAAATTATGCGTTGCTGGGTTATTTAAATCCTCTTCCTCTTTCCCACCCTGTGCCTTAACACTTTCCCCTTCTGAGGGGGCTACCAATCAAATGAATGAGTTGGTACAGAGCTGATAGTTCAGGACAATAAGTTTCTAATAAAATCTCAAATCCTGCAGTAAATTTCTGCATCACTGAGGTTTAAATCTCTTTTTTTTTTTTAAAGATTTTATTTTTTTCCTTTTTCTCCCCAAAGCCCCTCGGTACATAGTTGTATATTCTTCGTTGTGGGTCCTTCTAGTTGTGGCATGTGGGACACCGCCTCAGCGTGGCTTGATGAGCAGTGCCATGTCCGCACCCAGGATTCGAACTGACGAAACACCAGACCACCTGCAGCGGAGCGCACGTACTTAACCACTCAGCCACGGGGCCAGCCCCTGAGGTTTAAATCTTTTTAAATTATACCCGTTAGCTTAGCTCTAGACCCTGGCTTAAATTCAACTTCTATACATCAATCTTTGGGTCTAGCAATTTTATAATGTGATCAACTCTAAATGCACTTTTCTTGAGAAAACCCTCAAGAAAGGATAACTCATTTAGGAGGTCAGAGGAAGGAACAGAAGGAAGAGAAAGCCTGTAAAGTGGATGGCAAAGATAACACAGAGATAGGGAGGTGCAAGGACGTGGGTTCCCCCTGGTTTGAACAGGAATGAACTGAGCTTTTTTGAGAGAGAATAAACTTGGAATTAGCATTTTGTTTAGTGGGCTCCTTTGTTTATCAATTTTAAAGTAGTTGACCAATGAAACTTTGAATGTTATTATTATTTCTTAATGTTTCTAGAGTCCTTAAATGTATTATTTTTGACATGTCAAAAACTTCCCCAAATGGGCACTGTTATTCTAAATCAAATATATGTTTCCCATTCACCAAAATGAGTACAAAAGTTAAGATTACAGAGCAGCTTCATGTAGGAATACAAGTTCGTCTTGAGGAGAGTGAAACATTGGCGTAGACTAACGAGAGAGGCCCAGGAAGAGGTCATGCAGGAGACTACCACATAGCTATTGACTGCAGAATATGAACTAAACAAAATAGTCTCCAGTCGACTTGACCGTGTCTTTATGAAGATTCTAAAGAGGAGCAAAGGCAAAGTTTAACCAATCACTGTTGCACAAATTGGCCACCAATCTAATAGACCACCAACCATTTGTCTTCAAGGTTGGTTTAGATTAGATAGGAAACTTATGGGGCCTGTGCCTGCACTCATTCTCTGTGGAGCTCTTCTTTATATATGAACAGACACAAGACAATCCAGGAAGTAACAAAAATACCTTCGATGTTACTGTACAGATAGTCAAACTAATGCAAAAACAAAGCAATCAGTAGAAGAATAAGCAGGTTAATGGTAAAAATATTTACCAAATAGTACAACGATAAACCAAAACCTCTACTGATTTTATCCATATACTTAAATCTGATGTTTTAAACAAATTTTAACTTTTAAACAAACCAAAAGGTCTGGTTTTCTTAAATAAATCCTAAGATATCCTATTTCTTAAATAAATAATTTTCTTAAATAAATTCTAAAATACAAATCATAGAATACCAAAATAACTTCAGCAACCAAAGTTCACTGAAATAAGTCAGAGCTTGTTTGGTTACAAATCCCAGAATAACAAAATAAATTCAGCAACAAGAACACTGAAACCTGTTAGAGCCCGATTCACCATAGAAACAGATTTACCCGGCAGTAAATGCAAAGGATAATTAAAATTGGGGCACAAGTGGCCCAGTAAACATGTTGTAGACCCAAGGAAGCCACAGAATGCTACCACGTGAGAGTCTTCAAAATTATTTTGGTGGAACCTGCCAAAAGATATCAAAGGATGAGACCAATCATTTAAAATCCAAAATTAAAATGCTGAATTGATTACGTACTTAAAGAAGGAAGAGTTATGCTGGTCACGTGAGACTTCCTTGAGCAAAGCTAACCGCTGATCTTCTACAGAGTTTTGGGGAAGATGCAAGAGCAGGAAGATGTCAGCCTCAGAAATGTATTTTGTGCTGGTTGCAAGTGCTGGAGTGGACTGACATCAGTCTAAGAAGTGCGCTCACTGGGGTGAGTCCACTGTGCACTGACTGGCTTTCATAGCACATGGTTGTCACCGATTGGTTGGCATTCAGGGATATGTTCACTGAAGCAGGTTGTCGTTGATTGATTTAAAGCCAGTTCTGCCGTTTACTGGTTACCACAGGTATAAAACTGTCCATCTTTTCTTGAGAGTGTGGGGACTTTTCATTCTCAATCTCTGCCACAACCCTTGATTAGGTCAGAAAGAATCAAAGAGAAATAATATTACTAACTCCCAGTGGATTACATTCATCTCTTCCCCTTGTCTCTGTCACTGGCCACTGTTTCCAAAGGAAATAAAATAGACCTGGTTGGTGTGCTTTCCATTAGAACCATATTGCTGGCTTTATTGTTTCCTGTGCTGTCCAGGTGATTGCAGATTGATTAATAACTCCTTTCTGCTTTTTACTGTGGTCCCAGGCACAAATGATGATAAAATAGCTAGGTTTTGTTTTCCACATTAACACTTTTGCTTTCCTTTTTCAAAGGGAAAGTTTTTAACTTTTTAGCTTCTTCTAAGCAGTGGTTAGTGCCTTTGTGTTTTGGGGCCAAATCACTGAATATACAAGTCCACCAATTCTGCTGCTGTGAACATACCCCACTTTTCAAAACGGGGACTTGCTGGGTAGGAAACATGACACATCCAGGCAAAATAACTAAAAAACACAGCTACATGTGTTTTTGGGGGTTTTTTTGAGGAAGATTAGCCCTGAGCTAACTACTGCCAGTCCTTCTCTTTATTTGCTGAGGAAGCCTGGCCCTGAGCTAACATCCGTGCCCATCTTCCTCTACTTTATGTGTGGGACGCCTGCCACAGCATGGCTTTTTGCCAAACGGTGCCATGTCCGCACCCAGGATCCAAACCCGCAAACCCTGGGCCGCCAAGAAGCAGAACGTGCGAGCTTAACCGCTGCGCCACCGGGCCGGCCCCCACCTACATGTTTTTAATGCCAAGGGAGGTGTAGAGAGATTAAGTGCTAAAAGAGTTCAGAGGTGAGAGCGACACTGTCCTAGGCGGTTAGGTAAGGCTTCACGCAGGAGATGGGACTCGATCTGGTTCTAAAAAATCCACTAGTATTTTAATAGAGAGGAGGAAGCATTAAACATGGACAACAGAACATTCTAAGAAGTCAAAGTGGGAGTTTATTTGATGTATTTAAAGATAATATGGAGGGATTTTCCTTCTAGATACTATGTAGAAAGATGCGAGAGACCATTACCCTTTGTCTAACAACCAAACAAGATGGATAAGCTATCGATGCATGGTAAACTAAACTTTAACTCCAGATAATGACCAGCCTTTCAGAGGAATAAAGAAACCCACAGCTGCTCCTCTCCTTGCTGAGCAGCAAGAAGAGAATGAATCCTCCAAGGGTGGGAGTAGAGAGGAACTAGCCAAACCTTGAATGAACTTCTAACGGACACGTGTGAACTGGAGCGACAGACTAGAATCCCAGGAGTCCTAGCCCCAGAGAAGGTGTGCTTCTGCCTGCCCTTCCTTTTGCACAGGTCCTCACCGAGTGCTCAGGGCAGGGTACTAAAAGCTGCGGCAGAGGAGAACCGAGAGGAATTTCTCCCAAGACACAGAGGGCCTCCTCCTGCAAGGGAGCCAACCCCTGAAAGGTGGGAAGAAGACCAGGGTAGCTGAAAAAAAGCAATTCAAGACACAAAGGGCTTTCAGCTGGAAAGACGGGGGCAGGAGAGAAAAGCTGAAAGAAACCTCCCTAAAGCGTTCCTAGATCCATAGAGAGAAATATCCCTGCGTGCAAAATGTCTAGGATGGGATTGGAGAACAAAGTGAACTAATTAGAAGCCCGAAAAGCTAGGAGTGGGCTGTAAAACAGAGAGAGTGCTCCCAGCTTCAAGAAAACAGGCAGTTCAGGGGGCTGGCCCGGTGGCACAGAGATTAAGTTCGCATGTTCCACTTCGGTGGCCCAGGGTTCACCAGTTCGGATCCCCGGTGTGGACCTACACACCGCTTGACAAGCCATTCTGTGGTAGGCGTCCCACATATAAAGTAGAGGAAGATGGGCATGGATGTTAACTCAGGGCCAGTCTTCCTCAGCAAAAAGAGGAGGATTGGCGGCCGATGTTAGCTCAGGGCTAATCTTCCTCAAAAAAAAAAAAAAGAGGAAGAAAGCAGGCAGTTCAGCTGTAATAAACAAAGAGATCACTGGATCTCAGCAGTGGTCAGATCAAGCCCCACAGAAGAGAATACCCTAATCCCACTCTCAAAATATTTGAAGCAAAGCTGCCAAAAAGCCCAAACCTGGCTCAGGTACAGGAAGACTGACTCAACCATCATGCTCTCACAGCCTGAACAAGGAAATGTTCTTTTCTCGAGGTAAATTTTGTTTACTTTAGTCTCTACTATTCTTTTACACAAAATACCTAGCATACATCAAAAAATTACAATACACACAAAGAATCAAGAAAATGTGATCCTAAACAAGAGAAGAAATATTCAATAGACACAGACAAAGAGATGGCCCAGCAGTTGAAACTGTCAGACTTGAACTTTGAAATAACTATGATACAAATGCCAGAGGATCCAGGTAGACAACATACAAACAGTCTTAGGCTTTTCATCATCTTTTACGAATAGTTTTTCTTCCCTTTAACGCCAGTCAGCTTCTTTATTTTATATATTTGAAGATTAATTTTTAAAAGAAAACATTTCTAACAAACCAAGGAAAATTATGAATGCTAGATCTAAATTATATTGGGGTGAAATTAGAAATTTTTACAAATTCCAAAGTAAAAATAACATTGGGACCATAATACATCTATATCTGAGTTACTATAATGAAACAAGAACATGCCCAACACATAATCTCTGTAGCCTATGGTTATAAGGAATTAATGGCTCATCTTTTATCACATAAAGTAGCCCCTAACTCTTATTAATAACTCGCTAATTCTTCAGATGATGCACTGGTGGTCACATAACCAGTAGTTATTGCTGAAACCAACTCTTAAACAGATTATTTCTTATTAGATGCAGATGCTTCCTCTTTTTCATTAATGACGAATGCACAAAAAATGCTTTCCTCTTGCTTTTACTTTTTAATCAAGGATAAATTAAGGAGCAAGATGCTCAACCTTTGTCCTGGTTTTTACAGAAGAAAATCATGGCTTTGCAATAGTTAAGTTCACTGAGTATACCAAAGATTAGTTAATTGGTAACATCAAGTGAAGATCATGTTTTACTTTATTAAACTCCAAACTTACCAAGGGTAATAGGCTGATGATTCTTATGTCTTCCTCGCCTAGAGGCTTTTGGAAGTTTTATACCATATCAACCCCATGCTGATCAGTCAGATTTTTCTTCCAGAATTCACAAAGATAGATTATATTTCACTGCGCACATCATCTTTGCATCTACCATCCCTAAAAGGAATTCTTTACTTTTTCTTCATCCTAAAAAAAAAGTCTCATGAGGAGTATGAAAAAAACACTCACTAAAAAATTCAAAACCTTTTTAAGAGACCAAACTAACCTTCGTATTTTATTAATTACAAAATAAAACAATTTCCCCAATAAGCTGATAATTACAATCAGAAGGAAGTAGGAAGAAAAACTTTAAATATCAAATAATAAGTAAGCTCTCAAAATAATTTACAAATCAAAATAATTTTGCTAATCATTCTCAGACTTATTAGCACCATGAAATGTCTTTTATTGTTCCTTTCTGTTTCATGCCCTAAATCAGGCCTCTCCTCCCATTCCACTTCATCAGTGCACCCCTCAGCAGATTGGGGCAGCCGCTTGCTTAGAAGGCACTTCCCCTCTGGCCATAGATACGTTCAATCTTATGGCTTCCATTGGGTGACCATGGACATCCTCTCTGTGGGAGAGAATGGGGAAAGCAACAGCCTCCAAGTCATTTATTCCCTTACTGTCTATTTCTCGGGGCTGCCACTTGGAAAGAATATCATACAATCAATGCAATGACATGAATTTCTCTTGGGCTTTATGAAAACTGAAGCTTATTCGAAACCCAGAGGTGCTCTCAAAATGACTTGGGATGGAACGGAGGGGAAGGAAGGAGGGGCTTGCAGAGAGGAAGGAGACAGAGACAGAGTCAGACAGGACAAGAAAGAGAAGGGTCTTCTTACTAAAATTAAACCCCAAAAATATTTTGAGATCTAAATTATTGGGTGGCATATTCTTAGGAAAAGGGAGGTTTACTTACGTTTTTCCCATTTCAAGATGTTTACCTGGTGTCCATACTATTCATGAAAACCACAATCACAACGTGCTTTTAAGAGAGGGCTATGCTGAGTTCTCAGCTACCAAATGTCAAATACTTCTTCCTCCTCCTCTGAACCTGCAGCGTTCACCAACATTTCATGTTTTATTCTATCTGAGAAAGAGAAGGGGAGGACACCACCCAGGTGGGTCCAAATATTAACTGTCAGGGTTTCATAAATCCTGAGAGATTGACCAAAAATGTCCCTTTGTGTCCAGACATTTGTCATCGGGTAAACGTTCTGCCTCCTACCCTCCCATCTCCACCGCAATCATCTTAAGACCCATCACTCTGCCCCAGAGCAAGCTAAATGGGCTTCCTCGCCCTTCACTGCCCTTCCCTCACTGTAGTAATCCCACGGCCATGATTAAAGATGCTGTCTCGGTTCCAGACTTACAAAGGAAGGGTGTGGGGTGGAGCAGGCAGAGAGAAGTAGAGAATGAATGAGTGTAGCCAGCAATAGACTGGGCCTGAGGTTAGACCCAGGTACAGAATCTTCTGCTTTCACATTGCTTTTGTAGTTAAGAAACTGGATAGGGTGGTTGGAACTCAGAGCACTGAGGATGAGCCTTATAGCACGTAAAATCAGGGTGTTCAATTAGACCAACGTCTCCTTTAACTCTAACATTTTAACATTCCAGAATGCTATTCTCTGCACACCCTAGCTCAAAGTCTGGCATTTAACGTAGGGTTGCCAGATTTAACAAATAAAACTACAGAATACCCAGTTAAATTAGACTTGCAGATAAATGACATTCTTTTTTATTACAAGTATGCCCCATGCAATATTTAGGATACATTTATACTAAAAAATTATTTTTTGTTTATCTGAAAATTTAACTGCAAGTCCTGTATTTTATAGGGCAACCCTAATTTAGTAGATAAATCATAAATAATCACTAATATACCCACTGCTTACTGGGCTCTGACTATGAGTAGGCCCTGAGATTTACAAAAAATTCTCTCATTTGATGCTAACAGCCTTATGAAGGAGGTAAAGACAGAGGCTTCTGGAGCGAGGTGCAGCGCTGGAGAGCAGTGATGCTCAGATAGAGGTCCAGGCCTGGCTGGCTGCATGCTATTTGGAGGTTATCATTTAGAAATTGTTGCAATATTGAAAATGCATCACACATCTTTTGGACATTATGCACAGAACTCTATTTGTCTTTGGGAAGGAGAATTGGGAATCAGAGGTGAAAGGGAGAATTACCTTTCATTGCTTATCTTTCATCTGTACTGTTTGGATTTTTTAAAACAACATACATGTATAACCTACACAATTTTTTTCTTTTAAATAAAATTAAACCCAAAATAAAGACTGTTGCAATACACAATTTTGGTGAATAGATTTTTATCCACCTTGGTGCTTTATCAGTAATAGTGGCAATACCTATTATTATAAATAGGTTGATTTTATTTCTCTTTAGGGGGGCTTATATTCCCTCTTCAGAACCTGGCCCTTGGTTACTCAAAGACTGTTAATAAACACAGTCTCACTTTCCAATTCAAGGACCCTAACCAGTTAAATAAGGGGAAAATGCAATGCAACCTTAGATGCCGGGTTTTCCATGAGCCCCGCTGCCTGTGTTTCTCCCCAAGGCAGTAAGCAGCTCTCACTTGGATGGATAGCTCATCCCAGGGAGTGCTCACACCCCCAGACGGCCCCCTAGACAAAAGCCGGAAGCCCCTCAGGCATCCTAGAGCCACAGAGCAGAGCTTTGATCCAACTCTGCTGACTCTAGGGGGTCTCATTAGTGGTTCCAAACGCCAGATGTCATAGTCCCCCAGTCCTAAAGGCCGTGGCACAAGACTAAGACTCGGTGAATTCAGCTCTACATTTTTAAGGGGAAAAGATATTTTCACAAAACAGAATGTCATGGTGACAAAGTTATTTTCTCCTAAGTGGACTTCAACCTCTCATTGCTAGTTATCTCAGACACACATATCTGTAGTCAGAAAAGAAATAATCAATTTTTTGAAAACTCTCTGCTAACAACCTACTTCTCACAATTTTTGCAAGTCCCATTCTAATTCTTAAAAACCAGATTGTCAGCATTGCAAGGGGAGGTAGAGAGAAGGAAACAGCATTCTTTAAGACATTGAGGTAGGTGTTACTCGGAGCAGTCTGTGATGTGTCTGCGTGCGCAGCACACCATTCACAGCCACCGTTCCTGCATGCAGGGGCATGAGGCAGGCTCCAGAAGCACCACATAATCTTCTGGGGTCTTGCAAATGCCAGTCTCAGAGGAGGCACCACAAGCAAGCTTCCTCCACGATTAATTGATAAAAATTACGTCCCATTGATAAAAAAGGGAATATTCAGCGGCCACAAAAGCACCATATGGCAAAATGAGATTGAGCTTTCCGTGTATACTATTTATGGTTTAGGATAGAAAGTGTGCAAGGAAGAGAAAGGGAGATTAGTACCTTCTCCAGGGACAACTGAAATCATGTGAAAAGCAGAGAAGCGTGGACCAGATTGCTCTCCAGATAGCCAGGCTAATCTTAAGATGTGAGAGGCACAATTCGGCAAACAGGGACCCTGGTTTCTCTCCCAACTCTGCTGCTCCTTCCCTAGGAAGTACTGGGATGGTGGAAGGGAAAAGAACCTACGCTCATGTGTAAAATCGCGATTCTCCCAAGTTGTCTGTCCTCCTCACTCCACTCTGTCACTTTCCTTGCACTTACCATCGCCGAACGTATTACATATCCATCTGTCCCCTGTCTGTCTCTCCCAATGCACCCTTAATCCCCAGAAGAGTAGAAGCTTTGTTTTGTTCAAAATCTCCAACTCCTGGCACATAGTAACTCACCTGTAAACACGTGTTGAATGAACAGTTTCATCCTTTCCCTCACCAAGCGCTCATCAGGCGCCTGGGGATTTTGCTGGGCGATTTGCATCCAACGGATGAATGGGTAAACAGGATGTGGTATATCCATACAATAGAATATTTTTCAGCCATAAAAAGAAATGAAGTACTGATCGATGCTACAACACAGATGAACCTTGAAAACATTACGCAAAGTGAAGGAAGCCAGGCACAAAAGGCCACATACTGTGTGATTCCATTTAAACAAATTGTCCAGAATAAGCAAATCCATAAAAACAAAAAGTGGATTAGATTAGTGGTTGCCAAGGGGCTGGACGGTGGAGGGGTTGAGACGATGGGAGGTGATAGCTAAAGGATACAGGGTTTCTTTTTAGGCTGAGGAAAATGTTCTACTTATCATGGTGATCATTTCGTAATGTATATAAACGTCAAGTCACTATGTTATACACCTGAAACTAACATAATACTGTATGTCAACTATACTTCAATTAAAAAAAGAAGAAAATGTTCTGGGGCTGGCCCGGTGGCCAAGTGGTTAAGTTCGTGCGCTCCGCTGCAGGCGGCCCAGTGTTTCATTGGTTCGAATCCTGAGCACGGACATGGCACTGCTCATCAAGCTATGCTGAGGCAGCATCCCACATGCCACAACTAGAAGGACCCACAATACAACTATGTACTGGGGAGCTTTGGGGAGAAAAAGAAAAAAAAATAAAATCTTTAAAAAAAAAAAAAAGAAAATGTTCTAAAATTGATTGTGGCAATGGTTGCACACCTCTGTGAACAGACCAAAAACCATTGAACTGTACGTTTTAAATGAGTGAACTGGGGGGGCTGGCCCTATGGCCGAGTGGTTAAGTTTGTGCGCTCCACTTCAGCAGCCCAGGGTTTCGCCGGTTCGGATCCTGGGCTCGGACATGGCACAGCTCATCAGGCCACGCTGAGGCAGCGTCCCACATGACACAACTAGAAGGACCCACAACTAAAAATATACAACTATGTACTGGGGGGATTTGGGGAGAAAAAAGAAAAGAAAAAAAAAGATTGGCAACAGTTGTTAGCTCAGGTGCCAATCTTTTTTTTTAAAAAAAAGAGTGAATTGTATGATATGTGAATTATATCTCAATAAAGCTGTTATAAAAATAATAATAAATCTGACCAGATCATCACACCACAATCCACATTCCTGCCTTCCTTTGTTCCTTGCCTCCCATCGAATTGCCTCTTCTGGGAAAAACACTAATAGAAATGCTAATGATAGCCTATTTCTTCAACCACTCTCCCTTCTCCTGAAGGCTCCTCAGGAGCTTGAGATGGCCCCTGTAGGGTTCCTGGTGAGTCACTGGATTCTCACTCTCCCCTCTTCCTCATCTGCAGGGGGAGCTGGACTAAAGGCTCGAATGCAAAGATGGCATGTTAGTACCTGACTGTCACAGAAGGAAACGCAGAATATAAGATTTAATACTTTTGGAAATCTAGAATTTCTTGGCCAGGGAAGAGCTATAATTTCAACAATCAAAAGTTTACCTTGCTTTGTAACCCACTTGGAGACCAAGTGATGCAATGTCATCAGCTGTCACATTGCCAGCTCAATATTCAAAAGCAGTAAGATAAAACCACGACATCTAATGTTTTTAAAAATGTAGAGTGATTCATAAACTGAAACCCCTGCTAGACTTTCCTATTCTCTGTGCTCTTCAATCCCTCTACAGCATTTTAAAATATCTACAAGTTCTGAATAATCCAGAATAACAGCTTTGCAGCATCCCGTTTTCCTCACTGCTCTAGCATGACCTACAGACTTAGGCCACTCTCCCCTCTCCCTGAGAGGACAGGACACGCTCTGTCAGAATCCCAAGCACCCACATTCTCAGAGAGGACCTGTGGGTCTAACCACAAATAGCACCATGTTCACATCTTAGGAAAATACAGCTTCTGGGACTCTTCTTGGAACTGCAAAGAAAGTGGTCGCACGATGGTAATAAGATTATTCAGCTTTATTAATTTGCAGAAAATCATAGTCTTTTAGTACCAAAAGAAAAAAAACACTATTTTGTTTTCCCCTATTTTTGAAGGAAAAAATAGCTTATTTCCTTTTTCCACAGACATTGAAAGTAATTAACAATGAAAAAGCTGAGTAAAATATCAGCTCCAAAAGATTCCCATTGCTCACTTGGTTGGATCAAAAAAAAACAGATGAAATCACAGCTGTGATAATAGGATTCCACAAGCTGGCGACTGTGTCTTGGTGTCAGCATCCCTGAAGGCCCACTGTGCGCCCAGCTCTGCGCTGGGCATAGGAGACACCACACGCTTAGCACTCTGTCCGGCTCCGTTCATGTGCAGGTAAATGCTACACTGTGGCTTGTGACGTATCTCTGATAGCATCCAAGCAGGTTTCTCAGCCTCGGCACTACTGACACTTTGGGCCAGACACTTCTTTGTTGTGAGGACTGGCCCATGCATTGTAGGACGTTTAGCGACATCCCTTGTCTCTACTCACTAGATGTCAGTGGCACTTTCCCAGTGTGACAACCAAAAATGTCTCCCCAAATTGGCAAATGTCCCTTGGGGGAACAAATCACATGGCATGCGAGCTACAATAGGGGTAAGTGTAAGGTTCTGGAGGGGTTGAGAGTAGTTAAATTCAAGGGCAGGGGGAGCACTGGGGTTTTACTCAGAGGCCCCAGAGGATAAATGGGGCTCAATAAAAGCTGCTTCTGGCTGATTTGAAGAGAGAGCAGCAGAGAAAAGATGAGCGTTGTTCTGAAGAGCCATCAGAACATAAGTGAATTTTAATAAGCTACAGAGGGCGCCAGGGCAGGAAAGTCTCACTGTTAAGAGCATGTAAGTGGCTTGAAGTCTATAGACTGGGTCAGCCTAGTTTCCATTTGGTAAGAGTCAGGAACTGGCAATGCAGGGATTCTTCCTGTTGTAGGGAGCTTAGGCTAGGAAATTAGCTTTCCTCTAATTCCAACTTGGTAAAACATGACACTTTCCACCCCACCTAAACCAAGCTGTCACACTGCTGCCGGCTGAGAGGAGCCGGGTTCAGGATGCACGACCATCTCTGCCTGTGCGGAGCCTGAGGTACTTTCGGAGGTGGGTACAGAGGGAGTGGAGGGGACAAGGCAGAACTTCAGAGAACACCACCCCTCTCCCCAGATGTGCAGTGCCCAGGGCCTCACAGCATCTTAGAGCAGCCCAACTCTCAGAGGAAGGAGAGTCAAAATGTTACATTCACTCTGACATTCAGTGCTTGAATCTTTTCCTCACAAATGAAATGAACCGAAGGAGGGAAGTCTATGCATTAATCTTCAACTCACAAAGGAAATACATAAGGAGCAGAGTAAGCGCCTGCTCTCCTTTTCCCAGAATGACCTTTCAGGGCCGGAGAGAGTGGCTGAACAATCGTTCTGTGCACAGAGGCTTGCATTGTATTAGAAAGGAGGTTTAATTCATTCTTGTGAACACGCCAGAGATCTACATCTCTGATTTCCAGGGTGGTAAAATGAGGTGGTGAATGAGAAGAGCATAATTTAGCCAGCTCAGTGAATGAATAATCATTGCAAATGAAGCAGTCACGCCAGGTAATTAAATTAATTTGTCTCATAGACATGATTTACCAACTCTCCACTGACAAAGTTGCCTTCCTAGATTTGACTTTTACTCTTGGGTCTTCTTTGGATGTTGAAATTACTTCTTAGCTTCTAATTTTCAGGTAGCCAAGCTGAATATTTCTCCAGCAATCAATCCATCAGCAAATATCAGAGCTCCTAAACTGTGATAGGCTTGGAAAAAATGATGAAAAAGACAGACGCAGGAACTTGTCCTCAAGCAGTTGCAAGTCTAGCAGGAAGGACTGACATTAAATAATCACCAATGTGTTGGGTGCAGCAATAAAAAGAACAGACTGCTTTGGGAACATCCATCAAGGAGACCTCACTTAGTCTGGGGAAGGAAGAAGGCTTCCCTGAAGAGGTGAGACCTAAGGATAAGCAGTCATTAGCTGAGCAAAGGCTGAGGAGAAGCTGATCCCAGGTGGAGGTGGCAATATAGACCAAAGCCCTGGAGCAGAAGAGAGCATGCCATGTATGAGGAGATGAGAAAAGTCCAGAATCGCCACAGTGATGAGCGTGTTGAAGAGTGGGGCATGAGATGAAGCCAGAGAAGTGGACAAAGCCCAAATCATGCTGGGCCTTATTGAACATGGAGACAGTGAAGGCACAACCTCTGGCCTCAAGAAGTTCATGGGCCAGTGGGAAATACAAAGAGACAAACTATTATGATGCAATAAGATAAGAGTGTAATGGGAATACCAAGGAAAGAAGGATGAGTTGGCCTGCTGGGGCCGGAATAATGAGAGGTAGTAACACCTGAGCTGCGTCTTGAAGGATGGGCATAGGTTTCTAGGTGGCCAGGGAAAAGGGAAGGGAAGGGCATTGTAGGCAAAAGGAAGACATGTTTGAGCAATGTGAACAGTTAGGTGTGACTGGGAAGCAGATAGTGAAATCATGTGAAAATGGATTGGGCCTCATTATTTGGTATTTTGTAGTCATTGTAAAATTGAAAATATCGGAGTTATACTGATATCCTTATATTTTGTGCTTTACTTTTGACATCACTCAACAATTAGACCACGTTTATCCAAAAAAGCTCCTTCTCTGGCTTCTGAGACTGGCTCAACACAAGGTTGACGTAAGGGAAGCCATATTGTAGAAAAGAAACCATATTGTAACTTTGAATGACCTCTGATTAACTAACCCAGACATGCTCTGTAGATTTTATAGCCCCTCCCAGCTGCTGTAAGTTCATAACTTTGTTCTTTTGAGTTCCTTAAGAATATGATGACCTCCAGGCAGCAAATCTATGTTGATAGCCATCATCAATGACAACTGAAAGATCAGGGTATAGGGTGTTGCTGCAGTCTCTGATGCATACCCAGTAAAACAAAAGACTATCGGGAACTAAGACCAGCTGTCTGCCCCTACCTGGAGATGAGATGGAGGCCCCACTGGAACTAGGTCTATTTTTCAGGGACTGTTAAAATTTGGGTTGTCTATACTTCTTATCCTTCTAGTCAACACTTGATCGTAAAATGTGCCTTTAGATGTTGTCCCAAAACTGTTGAGTAAGGTACAAAATTCTAATAATACAAAATGACAAGCTGAAGCCAGAAACAAGAGAACATTTCCAAAGGAGTGCTAAGCAGTTTCATTCCTCTAATCCAGATCAGTGCCCCAATTCAGCAGGAAGTAGCTAGCCTGGTCATCACCCTGAATCCCTCAAGAATAAGGAATGACCAAAGAATAGGAGGACTGAAACTGCAAACATTTAGCCATTGATGATTAAGTAGCTAGGAACTAAAGTTTATTTTCCTTTTGGCAATTACTGATTACAGCTTTTAGCTGTTTAACCCACCCATTGTTAACTGTGCTGTTTAGATAATATGCTATCTGACTACCACTAGGTTCCTATAGATAACATCTCCCTGGAGCCTGGATCACCATGGTTATGGGTGTATGAGCTGTTTTTCAGGAATTAGAACCCCTTGTCCACTTCAGGCCAGTTGAGACCACCAGTTCAACAACTGGACCTGTGCAGATGTCCTTTCAATGACCTTTTGATGTCAAGAAGCTGAACATCTCGCCCTCAGATCACACTCACGCCACTATTTTGAGAACATATGTAATATTTAGAGGCATGAAGTCCGACTACACTTGCACAGATCATCAATTACCTCACCTCTCCTCACCTCCAATCATCTATATTCACATTTCACACCACCTTGCATTCCTACCCCATAAATATCCTTGAGTCCTCATTTTCAGAGACGTAGATTTGAGACTCAATCTCTCACTTCCTTACATGGCTGCCTTGTGATTAAAACTCTCTCTCTGCTACAGTCTCATTGTCTTGGTGTTTCACTTTCCAGGCAGAAGGGAAAAGCAAACCTGGTGTGATAACACTTCCAAAAATATGAGATTTCTCTCCTAGGATATTCATAAACATTACTTCCTCACTGTGACTGGCAGTAGAAGAAACACACCCAGTGGTAGGCAAGAACCAGTTTGTATCCACTTTCAAGAGCTGAATGTATGCTTTTCCCAATTCTGCATTCAGTGACATCTCGTTGGTAGACCAAATCAGCCATAGAAAGAGTATTTACACGACGGAAGTTGTCAGAAGCACTTTTTTTTTTTTGGAGAGCGAGTCATTGAACATTAACCAATACACCATTGGACGTATCTCACTAAGACATGTTCTCTCCTAAAAATTAATAATGGGAATTGAAGGAAGACTCTAATTAAACATGCATGATATGCCCTCTCAAGAGTTGAAGTCAAGATGAAGAAAGCCAATTAGAGCTCTGGCCTTCTTTTTGTGGCTTTAGTTCTACTCTGCCACATGTAATAAGGATGTAAACATACATACTTCTCCCTTCCAATGTCCAGTGTAAGGAAGTGCTGGGGAGTAGTATTGGAATCACATTCATAGATGGAGTCGACATATTCTCATTAGAGAAAAACCTTCTAAACTGTCCCATGAAAAAAGGACTTCACTACAGCCCCAAATCCCCCTGTTTGAGCTCAGTCTTTGGAAGATAGCGCCCCCTTCTTTTAGAACACAAGGACAGGGCCATGTGTTCAATGGTTGGACCTCTGCCGTGAGGGTCTTCAGTAGTTCATGCTAGATAATCCACTCCAGGAGAGGAAGCAGTCTGGAATTCTGAGTTCCTGGGAGTAAGAAGGTTCACTTGAAAGGGTGTGAAGAGCCAGGGACCAGCTCTCTATCCTTCGCCTTGTGCTGCCAGCCTGCTAAGTCCACAGGTGGGATGTGGAGGCCATGTCAGGCCTATTTCTTCACACCTTCTTTTCTTCCCTGCATTTCTGAGCTAAAATTCTAACTGCTTTAAAGTTGAGGAGTGGAATGGAGTAAAAAGGGATCAGGAATGACAGAATGCTTTCATAAATTATAGTTTTACTATTATTTCTATACAAAACATGTTTATAAAACCTTAAAGATGCAATTTACGTGGAGATCAGGACAATATCAGAAAAAAAAATCCTCTTTAAATGATTATCTTTTGCTGTTGTTAGACCATAAGCTCAAGAACACCATAATTAGATTTTTCCCATGGCCTGGAAAGAAAGGGACACCCAGTTAACCACAAAACATGCCTCTCTGAAAAAGTCGCTGCTGCCGATTGCCAGACCGACAATTACAAGACACAGAAGTCTTCTGGTGTGTGAGCCACAGGACATTTGAGTCTGCTCACAAATGCTACCCTTACATTAAAGATCACTTTCACTAGACAGACACTCAATATCTTTTATCAAATTAATGATCACTTACAAGTTATGGTACACTTTTGCAGCTGTGAAGAGTTATTTGACCTGAGAATTCAGGTCTTATGGAGGAGTGCTGATCCAACACACAGCTGCTATGAATAACAGAATCTAGTCAGCTAATGTACCCTAAGGTTTCAGGAACAGTTGGTCTAAGCTTGCTAGTCAACAGGGAGTAATTGATTCACCTTTCAGGGGTACATCAACCCATTTGGACACCATGAAATGCCTGAAAAATAACTCTCCAATGCATAAAACAGTCTCCTGGATCTGCTGACCTACACTTGTTCACTTTACTACATCGCCCATTTTTGTCATTGCAATATGCCAGCCAGATTTTCAAATGATATTGTGAAAGTGGAAGGCATTTTTTTAAGGGAAAGATCAAAAATACGTCTCCAAAGGGGACTTACAACTCTTCTCATCACGTTCAATCCGATTCTCCCTCTACCACCCTCTGAAACTGAACTCTCCAGGCATGGCCCCCTGAGGCCTGCCAAACTCCAATCCAGAAACCCATTCTCCGCTGTCATCTGCCTGGGTCTCTGGGCAGCATTTGAGAGATTTCACACACATACATACACACACACATGCACACCCACACATACACACCAATCCACACATGCTTATGGAACTTTTCTCCCTCCCTACTTTTCAAGACCTGGTTTCCTGCTGGCTGCCTTTCTACCTCTCTGCACTGCTTTTCTCCTTCTCATTATTTTCTCATTTTCCCTGACCAGCTTTCTACAGGAAGACATTCCCACCATGGTTCTGACCACAGCCCTCAATCGTTCTCGCTCTGGGCTCTCTCCCTGTTCGCTCCCTAGTCCACTCACACAGACTCTATTCCTCCTTAGAAACCCAATGACGGCTGTTCCGAACGTTGCTTCAGCCCTCAGGCTTGATCTGTGCAAGCTCAGCTCATGACCATCCCTCCAAACAGCACCTCCAGGCTCCCTGATTTCTGCCTCACCTCCTCCCAGACACAAACCCAATGGCCCACTCAGCCTTGGTTTCTCCCACAAGACCCCTTTCCCAGCACACTTTTCAGAGCAGGCTCCTCCTTTCTATTCCCACTGCCCTGGCCCTGGTTCAGGCTGCTGTATCCCTAGCCTGGTCTACTTTTCTTAACTGGTCTTCTCGCCATTCTCTCCAAGCTGTCCCTGAATGGCTGACTTATGATTAGAAAGCTGACCAAAGGGTTAAGCCAGGACGGCTGCCTGTGGTGTTCAAGGCTACCCAGGGCTGCAAAACACCCTTTCAATGCCCTCCGTGAGCACCCATTTCCTAATGAATAAACTCTCCTCGCTCTTCCCCAGGATTCAAGAACATCCAAAATAAAGATACACTCTACCTTCCCAGTCTTATTTCACATTATTCCTCTACATTAAAAATCTGCACTAGAATCTATTATACAATGGACAGTTCAGTCTCTGTTTACTTCTCCCTTAACATGCCTCCCTGGGCTTTCCTTTGCACATAGTGTCCTCTGTCCCGGCTGGTGCCACCACCACCACCACCACCACCTCTGCCACCTCTTGAAACCACACATCCTTCAAGGCTCAACTCCAAGTGCTCTCATCCGTGAAGCCGTCCCTGATCCTCTATCATGTCATGAATGCTACTTCCCTTGGGATCCATATGCCATTGTTTTCTTTGGACTGAAGGGTTTTCTTTCCTTATCTTTCAGCCCCTCCTGGACAATAAGCCCCTTGAGAGAGGAAGCATGTCTTGGTCCATTTAGTCTCCTGCAGTGCTTTCCTTGGGTTGGGAATTCGTTAAGCATCATTCCATTGATGTAGGGCTCATTCAGAAGGGTTCTCTGGAGTCATCCCAGTTATGTTTATTCCTGGACGAAAAGTTTATGGGAAATTACTCAAAACGGAGACCAGCCTGCTGAGGGCCATGCAAGCCATGGCCTAGCATGGAGTGGAAGTAACATCTAGTTCATACCCTTGTTTGATCTCTCCCCAACAGGGATGCACGATAAACTCTGCTCTTTGTCAATACAGAGAGTGGTGTTTCTACCTCTTAATTCTGAGAGTTGGGCTCTCTTCTTAACAGTTTTTTTAAGAACCTGTTTTACCTGACTACATTAATCAGGCATTTATTTTCTTCTGTTTTGAGCAGAGTTTATATTTATAAGCCACCTTTCCCTTTCCCTACTTTTATGACGTTCTTCATTAATTTACAAATATATAATGTGTATGTGCAAAAGAGAGTAAGAAAGAGAAAAATCTGAAAGAAAGGAAAGCATAGAACCTCTTTCAGAAGTTACAGACTTTTAGAAGTTGTGGCATAAGTTTCCTTCTCAGTAAGAAACACCTAGTTTTAGAGGTAAAAGACAAAAGAACACCTTGACAAGAAATCTTGACTAAAGAAAGAACGATAGACGTCATCTGAATTTTAGTCAGTTTCAGTCATGGTGACACCTCTTCGCTCACACCTTCTACTCATGTTTATGTGCTCAAAAGAACGGTTAGAGTGCGGAGAACTGTTCAACTTGTGCTGAGCCCCCAAAAGCCTCTGGCTTTCCATTTCTGAAGGCTGAGTGCTGACAAGCCCTACCAAGCAATGAAGCTACCTAGACCCGGGTAGAAATGAAGAGCCCTAGAACTACTGGATGTAAATATACTCCCTGATTAAATACATTTTAGACACTGCAGAAACAGACATTAAACAGGTTTCTTCACTGTAGGACTTCTCAGAGCCTTTAAAATGCCAATGTGCATTGGGAATTGCCAGGAGGTGGAGAACGCATGCAGCATTTTCCCAGACTCACTGCATCCATCTCCAAGAGCATCTCAGGGGCCAGTGCTTTACCTGTACACCTTGGGAAATCCTGTCACAATCTTTGCAATGACTACACTGAGAGTACCCACCCAGTACTCCGAGAGTATATTCCAGAGCTAACGTTGCTCTTCCAGTCTTGGGACATACCATGAGGATTGAGAAGTGGAATATCCCAACTGCATCAGAAGATAGGGTAGATCAAAGGACGCAAGATCCTATTCTAAGGAACAAGTTTTACCCAAGGAGGAGATATTTAACTTGTAGAAGAGTGGATAAGCAAGAAAGGACAATGGCAGTGGGAGGTAGAGGATAAACAGAAGGGGGAAAAAGAGGGAAAAGAAAAGGAAAACAATTGAGAAGAAGTTGAGAGTCCTGCCCCAGCCCTAAAAGACTGTAAGAAGAATGCCCCGGCAGCTACATGGCTCCTCCCACCTGGAGCGCTGTGCAGTTTCCATGTATTTCCCATGCACTTCCTCATGCGACACTCTGGAAAACTCTCTGAGACACACACTGAACTCTCCATTGTGCAGCTGAAGAACCAGAGTCCCAGCTAGTAAAGGGGCCCCTGAGATGAAAGAGCTAGGAGGCAGCCCAGCCCGGTCTGCCTCCAAGTTCAGGCACCGGCCGAGGTCCGCCCTGAGCTCCTGCCTCCCTCCCGGGGGGGACTTTGTTGTCAGTGCCCCTCTCACTTTCTCTCCCTGAGCCCATATCCTGCGACTGCTCTAAGCCTTCAAGCCCTCCGGGTCCCACCTCAACTCACTACTCTCCCAACTCACAGAAGTGCCCAAGGAGAGGCGCCCTCAGACCCACCACACCACACCGCCAAAGCCCAGGAACCTGCAGCCTCCCATCATCAAGGCCCAGAGCTCCACTTGGTCCCCTGGGGTGGAATCACTCCTGCTCCCTGGCTCGTAAGGACAAAAAGCCAGTGTCCTGGAGCAGGAGGAAAGTCATCCAGCACAGGCCGGCGTTCCGCCTGCTTCCCCCAGGCTTCTGGGGTCTGATGGGTTTAGATTTTATTTCCTGCACCACTGCTTAGTGCAGTGTTCGGTTGTAGGGTCTCCACCCCAGAGTCCACCTCAGATCACACAGACACACACGTATACACAAAGACACACACAAACACAGAGACACACACATACATAAAGACACAAAGACACACTCATACACGCACACACAAAGACACACACACATGCATACACACACACAAAGACATACACAGATACATACACACTCCTCCTCTTTCCTAGGGTATTTCCAGTGCTCATCAAGTGCATAAACCCAAGGAGATTAGGATTAGAGTAGAGAAAGGGGATGAAGCCAACCAAAGTTAAGGTGAAGATTCTGGAAAAAGAATGACTGCCTGCTTTGGATGAAACTGGGGTAAAGACTAGAAATAATAACCAGTTGTCTTTAACTTGTAACTTTTATCCAGTATTGGGATTAAACACACACCCCACCACCACCACCACTGTTCTCACATCCGAGGGCAGAGGTGGCACTCACTGTGAGAGGAGTGGTTCAGGAAAGCTCGCTGAGGGGCTTCATCAGCAGCAGGGCCTGCACTGACATGGAGGGGGAGCCCAGGGAAGAGCTGACTGAGTGTTCCCTGGAGGGTGGAAGAGGGAGGAGGGCATGGAGAGCAATCCAGCAGACCCCAGTAGACCCTAGAACTTATGAAAAGGAGCCAGGGAGGAATATGGTGCTGGAGGCTGAGGACAGTGTGCCCACTGTTGTCTCTGTAGTTATTTCAAATTCTGTTCTGTGCCGTAATCCCCCCATCACCCCAAACCTTCAGTGAGAGTCTGCTAACTCAGCCAGGGTGATGGTACTTCGTTCAGGCGTCAAGAGGATAGTAAGTGATCCGGGCAGCAAGCCCCGGGGTGGCAAACCACGGAGGAACCCAGAAGAGGGCAGTGTAAGGGAAAGGAGCGCGCTCAGGATGAGGCAGCACCTGCAGGATTTGGGCAGATGCACCGCCTTCTCCCAGCCGTCCCGCTCGAGTCTACCAACCGCACCTCTGCCAGCACAGCACGTGCACCTGTGGTCCCCAGTTCTGCAGGGACTCAGCTGTCCAAGTTCCCAGAATCCTAAAAGCTGTAGGATGAAACATCTGTAGTGCCTGCTACTGGACGCCCCGTTTTCTGTCAAGGCAGGGTTTGTCAGCTTCCTTCAGAAGAACACGTGCTGGAACAGAATCTAAAACATTCAGAACTACCTCCTTCCAAAAGGAGCGTATAAAAAATTGCTGTGACTCTTAGCTATCAAAATCCTGGCTCCCCATCTTCACCTCCTTGGCCTCCTCACCCTCAGGCCAGGTTGCTGCATCCCCAACAAGGCCACCTCTGAGATCATCCAAACTTTGGGAGAATGGTTGAGTTGATTATGACCCCTGGCTAAGCTCCAAAGACAAAGCCACTTCAAGGTCACTTAGATGCCAGTAGCTCCATGGCTCTAAACTAGAGAGAGAGAAAGGGAGAAAGACAGGGAGGGAGGGGAAATTCACGGAGCCTCTTTCTTTCTGTACGAGTCTATGTCTACCTGGAATGGCCAACTCTCGCTTTTATTTACAATGAATTCCTCCTTAGCCTTTAAGATCCAGCTCAATATGACTTTCTCTGAAGCCTTCCCTGACTCTTCAGAGAGTTCTTGCTGCCACAGAACCACATACTTCTCTCTTCTAGCACTTACCATTCTCATTCTACATGGACACTTTCTATCTGGGCTTCTCCTAAAGTCAGAGGACTGACTGGCTAGAAAACCTCTACAGTGTTTCCAACTCTCAAATCCTATGAACCTATGAACCAATGGAAACTGCCAGATTGTGTGAGCCAAAGTCATGGACTCTCACTCCTGTTGTTGTGATGTCCCCAGTCCTGAAACTGCTGTTTCCCTCTTAGCTCATGGAATGTTGGAGACCTGGACTCCCAGGCAAGGCTGTGGGGGAGTTCTAAGAGTGCAGCTCAGCTTCTGATAGGCTTTCCCACCTATCTGCAGGCACCACCCTGGGACCCGAGGTGGAAAAGGGAGCCCGGTATGGGCAGAGTCTTAAGCCAGGCTGAGACCACTCTGGACATAGTGGTGTTGTGACCGGAGTTAGGAGCCTAGAGAGAGAACTTGTGTTTTGTTTCTCACTGAAATGCCCCTCAGACAGAGCAGGGGGCAGGGGTGGGGGTCCAGACCACGGTGGAAATCCATCCTGGCCCTTTATCACCACTGGCCGCTTCTCTGCCTACCCGTCAACTAGCCTCCTCCTATAGTCAGTTGTCCACGTGCTGCCTTTGTCTGGACCACCTCTTTCAGTGACGGGGTCATAGTGCTATATCGGACCCCTGGCTCCCCAAGCCCCAGCTGCCCCACCTGGTCTGTGGGCAGGCTCTTCTCCTCCCTAGGCTGAGAGCTCAGGCCTGCCATGGCCTCTTCTTCCCTCCCCGCTGCTGATAGAGTCAGGCCAGCCCAGCAACAAGGGAAAGGCGACCCTGCTGTGTGGCCTCAAGGCCTGACCTCACCCTGTTGGCCGCAGCACAGGCCACAGAGGAGTGTCCTCACATCCCCCATCCATCCACCTCACTTCTCCCACCGCTGGGAAGTGCCTTCCGTGGCCCTGGTCCAGCCAGAGCCCCAGGCGCGTCAGTAAGTGAGAACACATCATCAGTTAGAGAGGAGCCTGAGGAGAACAGAGATGTGCTTCAGGTGACCCGGCCAGTCCCTGCTGCAGCTGTTTGAACCCCAGCCTGCCCAAGCCCAGAGCTACTCAGATGTCCCTGCCCCTTGCAGGAACCCTGGGGTTGTGGGTGTAGGGGGAACATCTAGGACAGAAGGCAGGATGCCAGGGCTGGAGGCACACATCACCTGCCCTTTCTGGGGCCTGGTCTCCAGCTCTGTGGTGCGAGGCTGGTGTCCCTGCCTGCCACTGGTGCATGATGCTGCTGGGTGTCTGCCCTCAGCCTCAGCTGGCCATCAGGAGCCTCAGTTTCCCTGTGTTGGGACAAGGGCCCCAGCACACTGTGCAGGTTTGGGGCTGTCCCCCTCCCACGACTGAAGGAGGAATAAACGCTGTTGTCTTCTCCATAGGACACTTGTGACCTTACTCACTGAAAAAATTAAAAACACCAGTTCTGTCCTCGAGAAGGTTAAAGACTAATTTGGGTAGAATAGTGACTACTATAACAGTTCTCAAATAAAGGAGTCTCAACGGCAAAATTTTAAAAAAAGAAAAAATACAAATTCTTGGGAAAAATCCAAATTATCACAAGGACAAATAAATAAAATTCTCCTCTGTGATTCAGTGGCTCTGCTCCTAGGTTTATGATACTCTAGAGCGTTTAAAATCACATAAAAGGGAGTCATACTTAGAAGCTAGCAACCTCGACATAATTTCAATTAAAGTGAAGGTTTAAAAGGGGTCAATCGCATAAGGCACTTTTTCGAGAAGGCTCCAGAGATGGCAGAACAAGACACAGTCACAAAATCAAACCATCTACAGTGATGTCAGCTCCAAAAATACTGGAAACCTGCTTTCCTTTGATGATAAATGACCTCTTCTGCAATGAGACCTGGGCTGGGAGCAGCTTTCCTAAGGCCACCAAAAGCCAAGCACTTGGCAAAGAAACTGGTTCATTTGGGATCATGAAAGGAGCCTCATAATGGCTTCCAAAGGAAGAGTTGAAAGCTAATTAAATACTCGAGAGCAAAGCATTCACTGTATTTGGGAAAGCAGTCTTTCAGAATCTGCCACTTGTCAACGCAAATAATCCATAATCAGTCTATAAATCAAAATTGGGGTGAGTTTATTATGAGCTGGGTCTGAGGACTACAGCCCAGGGCCTTCCTTCCCAAGGAAGGGAGGGCACCAAAGAAGTGGGCTATACAAAGTGGTTATAGACTGTCTTGGAACAAAGAGTACACATCATATATGACAGGAATATCTCTTTACTACCATCACAAGATGCTTAGCTGGCACAGCAGGTCAGTGGTCACAAGGTGAGCACAAAAAGTCAGTAATTAAGCCTTAATTTCCAGGAAGAGATGCTTCTCCTTAAGGAAATGCTGATATGGGGGGAAGTTACATCCCTATCTTTAAGGGCATCATTCTTGTCTTTGAGACAGCGTAAACGTTTAAAGCAGATGTACAATGCATGCTCAACAGGCCATGACAGGCCCTTTTGGAAGAGCAAGCTCAGGCCAAATTAGTTTTAAACCACATGGCTTCCTCATATACTCCAATATATCCTATTGCTTTTCATTTATTTATCTCACTTCTTGCTTGTATTCAGAACTCCAAATATCTCTGGCAGTTTCACTTTTTATCTTTACAGTTTTACACCTAAGAGCCTCTTAATTAAAGTATGAATCACAGACTTTAAACTGATGTTCATATTTATGCAACGTGTGCCTTAGTTTTCTTCCAAGCGCCGTGCTGCCTCTGGCCTCCCTCCGGGTCTCAGAAACCTCTGGGAAGCCGTCCTGAGTGGGGATGATAAGAGCAGTGGTGTCCCCAGGGCTTTGCCAAAAAGCCTTTCCGAACACTGGCTCAGAGCTTG
Organism: Equus caballus; assembly: GCF_041296265.1. NCBI lineage: Eukaryota > Metazoa > Chordata > Mammalia > Perissodactyla > Equidae > Equus > Equus caballus. The sequence continues at coordinate 13,284,942 of NC_091684.1, forward strand.
GGTCTCAAGGCTACTCAAAATATAAACCGCACTTCCCTTCCCTTAGGATCATATTCCAATTTCAAAAACCAATTAATCGAGCACAGAATTGCAAATCGCTTTGAGTTTTTCTACTTTGAATTCATTTTCTGTGATCTAAGGTACAGAACGGGGAAAGCAAGGATAACGTCTGTAACAATCACAGGCCAGTTAAAGAGATTCCTTGAATTTCTGTCTTAACAAAACAAACCTTTCCTTGAAAATATGCAAACATACACTCACGTGCATGTGGGTGCACATACACACACACTCGGACATACACACACACTTTAATGTCTTGGCCACAGGTAGAGGAAAAGCCAGACAGTATGAAAGCCAACAAGTTTTCATTTCCAGTGACTGTGTGTACACACTTCCACTGAGTTACAAGGGACGAGAACTCAGCTTACAATTTCATACTTATCTAGATGCTTTTCTCTTGGAATTTAAAGCAATTTAATCACAATAATTAGGCTTCACAGCAATGCTGAAATATCTTCTGAATTTTCTGAAGCCAGAACAAAAGAAAGTTGTACCCCAAGACCATTCTTGGCATCCCCTAAGCAAAATGATTTCATCTAAAATTTAGACCAAGTTAGAAAAATATTTCAAAGGGGTCACATACCCCAAAACAACCGAAAAACATAATAAAGAAGAGAGGCAAAATAAAAGGACAAAAATAAAACTTGTCCCTAGAAGTCTTATCTCCAAATATGAGGCATTTGTATTTGATAATATTGCTTACTTTTTTAGAATATCCTCTAAAATACTTATCTGAATTCCTAGATGATAACAGGTTCTTTTGTGGCTGGTGGTAGGAGTTTTGCGTATGGATCCAATACATAACCAGAGCCACATCTGCTTTTATGCTTTAAGCATGAAAGTATTTTAATATCTTGTCTGAATATATTCTCAGCTTAGCAAAGGAGAGGAATAAGTCTAGACTCAAAGACTTCCAAAGTGCATGCAATCCCATCAGAGTAGCTTAAAAATCACAAGGACTTTTCATTTCATCATTTCGGTTCTTTGAATTGGCTCTCAGGCATGGGCAATAGCCACAGCAAGAATAAATGCCTGGAAAATTAATTCACAGGGTGTCTTTCTCCTGTTATGAAAAGTTATTTTTTTCTCCTAATGACATGACACACTAACTCTTGGTTTCAAGCCAATTTAATTGCAACATCTTTAATCAAGCGGTATAAAACTTTATTGCCCAGAATCTTATTGTAAACTTGAAAGGGGCCCCCCAAATGCTCACCGGTAGCTATTGAGTTGAGAACCACTTCAGAGCCTTCAGCAGGGGCCTCTGTTCTGCCTTTCCAGCATCTGCTAGTCCTTGCTTAGCTCTAAGTTGTTGGTTTTATCTATGTGCATCCCACGGGAACTTGCCAGGGAAATGTAAGGGAAAAAACCTTTCCTGTTCTCATCCTCCCTTTCTGGAACTTGGCCCACTTAGAATATTGCTTCCTGATCCTTCCAATAAGCTAAAACCCCAGAGGCACTTAACAATTAAAAGAAGGGGCCAGAGGCATTTGGATGAACATGTACATCGTGTATAAAAATCTAATGTTCTTTTTCATGGTCTCCATATTGCTAACATTGCCCAACCAGAAATGGAAACTGCCACATAATTTAATCTGTGCAGGATTCTTAGCTTTATGCAACTAGAAGAGAATAAATTAAAAAGTAGTTGTCCTTTTTTGTTCCTCACCTAAAAGAAGTCAAAATTTTAAAGCCATCTCTAATTTCAAATCCTCACTGAATTCCTCTGGGCTGGGGGATATAGGCGTTCACGAGCAGGCACTCACATATCCTTTATAGAGATAGTCGGGCAGGACCAAATGAGGTAGTTTGGTTTTCATGGCCCCCACAGGGCTTAGTTCTGTTGAGCATCATGAGGCAAGGAACTTATTATAACTCGGCAAGTTCAGTCTATTTCCAAAATACTTTCCCCTAAGGTCTAAATACTGGCTGAGTAGCCTTACCACCACACTAGCCGAGCAACAGGCTGGTTGCCCACCCTACCCACCCACCCCACATATGTTCCTTTTAAGAAATCTCAGCCATGTGTACCAGGTGGGTATATACTACATGGATATCACTTGAATTGGGCATGCCTGCATATCCCCTAAATTTGTACATTAACACCAATAATAAAGTAAGAATGGTACCCAATAATTAAATACGCCCCTCGTGTACTTTACAGGTATTCTCTCATTTTCTCTTCACATCAACTCTACCAGGTTGATACTATTGTTATCTCTTTCTCACAGATGAAGAAACTAAGGCCCTGGGAGGTTAAACAAGCTGCCTAGGGTCACACAGCAATTAAGCCAGACAGAACCAGGATTCAAACCCAGGCCTCTTTGACTGCAAGGCCCTCAACTCAGCCTCTACTCCGCCCCTCATGGTTCCTCATGCACCCACCCGTGCCCCCCCGCTGTCCTCACTCCCCCATCACTGGCCTCATTACCTTCACGGCCACTCGGAGTTCTTGCACATCTTCTCAGCCTTTCCTCGAAGTAACCTAGGCTCTCCTCAACTAGAACCCAGATTCCATAGCACAACTGGGCTGTCATGTATCCTAGCCTGACCCAGGCCCCAGGAGGTTCCATCTTGTCTGCCTTGCAGATAACGGTCCTGCCACTTTATCCAAGACTCTGGATACTTCTTCATAATGTTACTTCATTGAATCCCTTATAACACCCTGGAAAGGGCGCAGGTTTATCCTTATTTTCCTAGAAATTGAGGATCGAAATGATGAAGCGACTCCCGTGGGTCGTGCATCTTATTGAATGGCAATTCCTGGATTTGATCCCAGGAGTGGCATTGTTTTCCCAATTACTCCTCGGCACACAGAAAGTCTCTCATAAATCGTTATCGATTAACTCACAGTGATGCCATTCTCTTCACCACAACTTTCTCCATCTGAGGTCATTTCTAGTTCAGAAAAAAATTAACGCTCTCAAAAAATTAATTGCTCAGCTGTGGTAATAAGCACCCCCCAAATTCCAACGACTTTACCCAACTAAAGTTGAGTTCTTGCTCATGCAGAGTCCACTGTGAGTCCAGATGACCCCCTGGGGAACCTGTCCACCATGTGGCAGCCTAGCATTCATCTCCCTATCAACCCACGCTTCCACAGGGGATGCCACATCAGGGGAAGAAGTAGGGGACAGCGAGCATTAGCAATTAGTGCTTCCGTCCAGAAGGGACACACGTTGCTTTTACCCACAGTCTGCTGGCCACAGCAAGTCGCAGAGCCATGCCTATCTTTAAGAAGATAGAAAAGCACAATCTTCCTGTTTGTCCAGAGGTGAGGAGAACCAGATGTCAAGAAAGCAGTAATATCCGCTACAACCAGTGGAGAAAGAGAGATCTGAGAGACAATGTGAGAGATTTGAGAGATAACAAGGTCATGCAGCTAAAAAGTGGCAGAGTCAGGGGCTGGCCCCATGGCCTAGTGGTCAAGTTCGACGTGCTCCACTTTGGTGCCCTGGGGTTCAGCTCCCGGGCACGGACCTATACCACTCTCTGTGAGTGGCCATGCCACGGTGGTGGCTAACATGCAAAATAGAGGACGATTGGCAGCTGACATTGGCTCAGGGTGAATCTTCCTCAGCCACGGGAAAAAAAAAAAAAAAAAAGTGGCAGAGTCAGGACCCAACACCAGGTTTTTCCATCTCTAAAATCTGAGTCCTTAAATACCACACAATTCTCAAGAGAGTTGTATCCATTTTATACACCATGGTTATTCGACATGAATAACAGGCACTCACTGCTTATTGGCTGGTGGCTCTGCTGATCTTGGCTGCCCGCGCCACTGGGGCTGTCCAGCTGACAGGTGATCTCAGCCAGCCGTGGTTGGGAGGACTGGCATGACTTGACTCTGCTCCACGTGTCTCTCATCCTCCAGCAGGCCAGCTCAGGCACGCTTCATTGTGACAGCAGAGGCACAAGAGCAAGCAGGCCCAAAGCAGGTCATGTGGCTGAGCTCAGAGTCGGGAAGCGGGGAAGGAGTGAAGGGGGCACTGTAACATTACAGAGCAAAGGGAGTGAAGAATTAGCCCAGGTATATGCAAACTTTTTCTGTAAAAGGCCATATAGGAAATATTTTTGTCTTCATGGGCCATATTGTTTCTGCCACAGCTACTCAACTCTGTGAGTGTAGCATGAAACCAGCCATAGATAATAAGTAAATTGATGGGCATGGCTATGTTCCAATAAAACTTTATTTAGAAAAACAGACGGCGGACCAGATTTGCCCTGAGGGGTATAATTTGCCAACCCCTGAATTAGAGCCATCCTTGCAATCTTCCACAGAGGGCTCTAGTCGAGTTCTGGAACTATCTGTTTATATGATCTGACAGTGTCCCTTTTTCTCTCATCTGACCTTATTTTTTTATTTGAAGTGAAGAAGTTGGAGTAGTTCTTTAGAACCATAAATTTCTTACACTCACAGAAAGTATATTATTGTGTAAACCAAAAGGTGTGTTCTGGGGTCTAGTTGAAGAGAGTATGCCCAGCCTGTTAATAGAATAAATATTGTGTTTGTCCTTAGTATTATTGCTCACCTACACAGGCTAAAATTTTATGATTTTACTTGAACAAGAGTTGCCATGCAAAAGACACTGATCAATAGCAACATAATCTTAGCTCCATCAAAGTGAGATAGATTTTTCCATCCATCCAAGCAGGAAGTCAGCCTGATATATGGAATGAAAACAAACTGACACTTTTAATGACAAATGAGTAGCAAGGCTTTACTGATTACAAGAATAGAAAATGAAATACTAGGGAGGCAACACTGGGTGACATCAATGAAGGTTAAAAAGAAACATACAATTAACTGGTTGAGAAGGATAAGCTATAGTGAGGGACACTGCAAAACAAAGAGCAGGCATCCTCCGGGAACACCACATTTAACTGAAGGTTATTCCGTTTATCATGTCTCCTTTATTGACACCTCAATAGCCTGTAATTCAGTACACTGCAATATCACAGGAGGATATTTTTGCTTTTTTCCCTCCATTAATCTTCCCTGCCAGGCTGTTGCCAGAATTACAAATAAGAATATATATGTTAATGGCTTCTGCAAAGAGAAAGCACATGTGAAATATTCTGCAACTATGCGTCAAATCAGGGCACCATGCAGAGGTTTGCAAACACCTGACTTCCTGAAGCTTTGTATCAGTGGTTCTCGAGGACGTTTTGCCCCTGGGGACATTTGGTTTGGAGATATTTTGGGTTTTTCAATTGGGGGATGCTACTAGCATCCAGTGGGTAAAGGCCAGGGATGATGCTAAACAGCTTACAACACACAGGACAGACACACACAGCAAAAAAATGATCTGGTCTAACGTGTCAACGGTGTCGAAGTTGAGAGATCTGATTTTCAGAGATGAAAAAAGCATCAGCTGAGAGGACAGCAACTTTTCAATCACTGGAAACTCCAAATCATGATTATACGCCACACAAAAGCAGCACGTATTTTAGACCACCCCAAGCAACTTTATTTTGTAGCCTAGCAACTTTTCAAGCCAGGTACGTGGTGTCAAAAAATGCTGCAGAAGTGCCAGAGAAAAGCACTGTTCCAGAAGCAGGTCAGAAATCCCAAAACCGGTCCCAGAAATGATAAAAGGCTCAAAATACTGAATAACCCATGGGGATTAATACATCGATTTGAAGTATAATAAATACCTTTATTACCGTGTCATATAAAATATAGCTTTTTTTAAACTACAATACCAAAAGCACTGTGGATATTTTCTAACCAAAGAACATATGTGGCAGGAGAGTCTTCATCTCATTTGAGTTGTCTTGACAATCACGTGCAACATGAGCTTTTACTGTAACTTGTGATGTATCTCCAACAGGATATAATTTATCAGCAGGTCAAAGAGCTGGAAAATTAATATCTGTTTAGCTCAACAGATCACATCTGTTAGCAAACTCATCCAAATAATTTGGCACCATTGCTTACGATATATGTAGACAGAGACCATTTATCATTTGGATCATTTCTGGAACCCACAAGCTTGTTTTCTATGCATTGTGCAGAAACGTACGTGCACTTGCACACATGCACACACTTTATGTGGATCCTTTAGAATGCTTTTGCACAACTTGCCTGTTTTTAAGTGAAACAAGTACACAATGACTTCTGCAATTTTCTTTTCATTCTGTTTCTCCATTGCGTTGTCCTTCCACCTTGCCAGTGATAGGTGTCATTTCCACTTCAGTTCATTCTTAAACTACCCCCAGGTAATAGGTTTTCAGCCAAAAGTACAGGAGACTGTTTAGGATTAAGTTCCAGGGCCTGATAAAAAGTTCCTGCAAATATATCCTAGCCCTTTATTAACTGCAAAAGAACTCTCTACTCCCTCTTTCAGGGCTCCCTCAAGCAAAAGTGTGTATCCTGGTGGTGAAGAACATAAGCTGGACAGTCCAAAATCCACCTGGAGCATTTTCTGGCTGTGACCTTGAGCAGGTAGCATAACCTCTTTGATCCTCAGCTCCCTACATCGAACTTAGAGACAAAATTGCCTACTGCCTGGGACTGCCATGAGGATGAGACGAGGTCACGCTTATAAAGTGCTGAGGCCAGGGGCTGGCACACGGCCCTTCCTAAATGTCGGGTATCACAAGTAGATAAACAGAGTCCACAAGCTATTCCATCACATCCATTTTGAGACTGCATTTTGGGCCTGACAAGGACAGTACACATGAGTCAGACACATTCTCCCTCAGGTTGTTCACAGAGTCACCAAGGAAACACACTTGGCACAGGTGAAATAGCAGGATAACCAGGCAGGGGTGCTATGTTGCATGGCGCAGAGCAGTGATGCTGGAGATCAGAGACCAAGGAGATCAGCCAAAAATTTCAGGAAAGTTAACACACCAGAAGTCCTCGCCCCAGCGCCTGGCTTGGAACAAGGGAATGTTGACCATTATTATTATCTTTGTCATCTATTGCAAAGGGAAATGGGACTCATGCCTTTCCATCACCAGGATTAACAGTTGCTGCCACCTGGCCCCCAAAACCCACTTCTTATTTGAAGACAAGCGCTTCTGCAGGAAACTGTTCACTTCGCTGTTGCGTGCTTGCCCGGAGCCTTTTTCATTATCCCTTGTTTTCCTTCCTGTATTGCTTGTTCTCTTTGTTAGCTGTTGACTCAGTTTGGGAGTTATTTGATTTATTTGCTAAACAGGCAAACCTATTCCTTTCCTTGCTAAATTTTATCATTTTACAAGTGCTGGCAACAGCAATCACAAATACTATAAACCATCTCCATGAAGGGTTTAAATCCATTCAGATTGTTTCTGGATTATGTATCATCTAGCAAAATACATTGGCTTTCTAGTGTGTTATCCTCTTATTTAAACTTTACTTGCTTTTTTTTTTTTTTTTTGCTTTGGGGTTTTTTTCCAACAAAAACCTTACCACTAAAGAAATGAAGCTGCCAGGTCATAATTCCTAGGCATCAGGGCTCCCTTATTAAATTCAGAAAATAGCAACAATCATCCAAGTGATTCAAGTTGCACTGAAAATGCTTCCACAGTTATTTGTCCCATCGTGGACATTGCCCATTGCCAAAGAGTCAATGCCACGTCAGCCTGGGTCCATTTTTGGCCTGGGCATTCTGGAAGAAATATATTAGAGCTGGAAGTAAACATAAGGGTGACTGTTCAACCCCACATTTAACATAAGGGAAACTGAGGCTATGAAGAAGAGGCAAAGTAAACTTGGAAGCAACCAAGGTGCGCTTCAGCAGGTGAATGAATAATTCCCTAAGGTACATCCAGACAATGGAATATTATTCAGCACTAAAAAGAAATGAGCTATCAAGCCATGAAAAGACAGGGAGGAAACTCTGTGCATATTACTAAGTGAGATATGAATCTCAATCTCAATCTTTTTGAGATTCATAAAGCTACACATTGTATGATTCCAACTATATAACATTCTGGAAAACACAAAACTATAGAGAGAGTAGAAAAATCAGGGGTTGCCAAAGGTTAAGGGAGAGGACAGGATGAACAGGCAGAGCACAGAAGACATTCAGGGCAGCGAAACTACTTCTAAAATACTATAATGATGGATACTTGTCATTACACATTTGTCCAAACCCATAGAATGTAAAACACAAGAGCGAAGCTTAAACACGAGAGTAAACTATGGACTTCGGGTGATAATGACGTGTCAGTGTAGATTCATCGATTGTAATAAATTTACTCTCCGGTGAGGGATATCGATAATGTCCTACATTGCTGTGTTTTCCTACAAACTCTGGCCCACTCTCTAAAACACCAGTTGTGTTTGCTGTCATTGCTTCCCTCTCTCAGGTCTCTTTTTCTCCTTGGGATTTCACACTCGCCCCTTCCTCACCAATAAAGCTTCAGAACAGGGGTTGGCAAGCTTTCTCTGCAAATGGCCAGACAGTACATATTTCAGGCTTTATAGGCCATACAATCTCTGTCGCAATGACTCGACTCTGCCTTTGTAGCACAAAAGCAAACGTAGATGCAATTTGTAAATGAGTAGGCAGGACTGTTCAATAAAACCTATGTATGGGCAATGACATTTGAATTTCATAGAATATTGACTTGTTGCAAAATACTATCCTTTTGGTTTTTTCAGCCGTTTAAAAATGGGAAAACCATTCTTAGCTCATGCGTCCTATAAAGCAGGCAGTGAGAGGCCTGAATTTGGGCCATGGGCCATAGTTTGCCAGTGCCTGATTTAAATCACTGGGCTGCTGGGTTTCTTCGCTCACAGACTGTACAAAAACAAGTGACACAGGCCCAAGTCTGCCAGCCCTGCGTTAGCCTGGAAGCTTTGCTTCAAGCCTGCTTTCTAGAGATCCCAGGCTAAGACACACCACAGTCATAATCCTTAGGTGAATTTTTTAAATAATAAATGAAAAAAGCAGTCTTCTTAATGCTCTGTGCTGACCGAGGAGCCTGAGATACTGGATATGCAGATCCCATCAGGAAAACCAGTCTCCCTGCCTCCTTCCTGTAGTCGTCCAGGTCACCGAAGCTCAGGGATGTGGGAAACCAGCCGCCATGGCTCCTTTTGCATCAAACACTCCCTTCCATTCCATTTTTCTTTCTTTGGGTGTAATTCTTTACTCTCCTTTATGGTCAAGGAGCATCGGTTAAACTTTTGTATCCTCTACTGGTACCTCCTACACGATGAATATTTATTGCTCAATAAACGTGTGTTGATTCTTTATCAGAGTAGGAACAAGAAGACAGATTTCCTGATGGAGTTGAATTTCTGCATCAGAGCGGCCCAAGGAGGGAGTAGGTTGCCTTGGGGGGGAGTGAGTTTCTCATCATGATAGGTATTCAAGAAGAGTCTATAAGACCACCTGGCAAGGAAGCTAAGGATTCAAGAAGTTATGCTTCAAGTGGAAGGTAGGACTTTCCAGGCCCAAGAGTCTATGATTCCCCATGTTAGGCAAAGGAGAGCCAGTTGTCCAAGATACAAGAGAAGGAAAGAGAGAACACTGTTGGAATGCCTACCAGACACTGCACTGAGGGCTTTACAAATTAATAATAGTGATAATAATGACCAACATGTATTGACCCTGTAAAGCATGCCAAGTACTGTGCAGTATGCTTTTACAACCTAATCCAAGACCACGCAGCTAGAAAACAAAACAAGAACCAAACCTCAGTCCAACAGATCCCAAAGGCCCAGAGTTATCCCACTCAATCCATCTCCTTGAGTGAGAGGTTAGGTCACAATATGAAGTCCTTCCACATCTTGGTGGGCCACATTGTCTGACCACTGTAAAGTGACATTAATGATCTTGCCTTTTCTTAACTGAATTGAGGTCCATTATCATGTTTCTGCTCTTGAGAACTCAAGAACATTTCAGAGGATCAAACTACTCTCAACTTTAAAAAACATTGTAGAGAATAGTGAGTGTTATGGAAGACGGACTTGCCCCAGGGAACTGGGAATAGCTCATAACAAACTGCATCACAGCACACCACTAATTAAGGATGCTTAAATGGCAGCTTGTATCTCAGGGGGCCGCCACAGGCAGGAACCACGTCGCTCCATCGAGCCTGGAAATAAGTACTTTGTCATTAACCTGATGTATAATTTATGGGGCAAAAATGTGTCGCCTCTTTTTCCAAAACAGACAAGTGCCAGCATGGAGTCCCAGCTGTGCATCCCAGCCCCTCCACAGAGAAATATTATTCTCTTAATGGTCTAACTTTTGTTTCGACCTGGAGCACATTTTACAACATTGCCTCTAAGCTGGAAGAGCTCTCCAGACCTCCTGCCAACAGTGAGCTGACGTGCTGCTTGGGGGAGCCTGAGAGAAGGGCTATTATTTCTGTAGTCACTCAACCTGATGCATTTTAACGAGCCACATTAGTCCAAGGGGCATGAACAAGACACCCTTCCATGTGGCTTGCCAAGGCTCAGGGACCCAGAAACATGCCAAGCCTGTAGTCTTGGAAGGATTTTGGCTTGGAAGGAAGGCAGTTGGCTTCCTGAGGCCCCAGGACTCTTCCTACGCTCACAGGCTCACAGTCTTCTCAACACTTGAGCATCACTTGTCTTGCTGTTATCTTGGAGTAACCTAGAATATAAGTCCTTGGAGCCTCTCTCACATCCCCAGGCCTGCAGCGAGACTACACTGAAGGAGGCATGAGGCAGCTTCTCTGCATTAGCTCTAGTCACTGCAGTGTCCCAAAAACAGCTCTGACAGCCCATCCATCCTGTCACCTCCGCAGAAGCAGGCATCTGCTCTCCCTCCCCAGGACTCCTCCATGTTCATCTTTCATTCTGTGATTGCCTCCATTTATGCCACTCTGCATGTGTCATGTTAAAAACCTCCCTGCAGAAAGGATTTGATTTGTCAGCTAGACGTCTTCCAAGATGGGATGTCCGACTGACCACTTGAGCCAGGTCACTTGAAAAGTCACCACTGGCTTACACACTGGTTCTTTTTTCCTTTTTTATCTACAAACCACACTGCTACTCCATACCCCTACCATAGGCAACCACTCTAAAGTGCTTAATGTGCATCTTTTCGTGTGTGTTCTTGCAAAATGAGTATCAAGATTATGTGTGCATTTTCACAAGAGTGCAATACGTGCATGCGATATATCTCATATTGTTTCCTTAAGTCCCAGTTCTTATCTTTCAGGGCCAAGCCCCCCCTCCTTTATGAGTGTGATAAAAGTCTGGATACTCTGACCAGAAAAACACATGAATGGAAATAGAAAGTTTTGCACACCATTTTAGGGTGCTCATACACACTAAAGGCCATTTGTGGACCCCTGAGGGTCAGGAGCTCAAGTTGGACTCTCATCAGTGATACTGGCCTTTGGCCAGAGCTTGAAGGCCTAGGCTGATCAGTGGTAGCCAAGGAAACAGGGTCACATGGCACAAGGTAGGAAGCTGCATACACGAACTTCCTGCGGTCAATCTTCTTGAAGAGGGCATGGCCATGGCAGCCACTCTGAGTCTGGTGGACTTCCCTTCAGTCTGTTCCTCAAATGAAGGAATGCTATATAATACTAACCCACATGTCATTCCCGTTCTGAAGTGCCCTTCCAGCTCCTCTTATCCATACCCACCACCTTCTTCAAAAATCAGAGTCGTTCCAGAGGGACCTCTTCCTCAACTTTACCATGTGTCTTCCCCATACTTGCCTTGCAGGTAATTTTAAAGTTTTGTCATGAAGCTTAGAAAGGGTTCTAAACAGTTTTCTTAAGTTAAGGTTTGCCCCTACAATTAGGTTGTAACCCTGCTAAAGAGAGGAACCAGTTTGTTGTATATATTTGGGAAGACATACAGAATATTATTCATCTGAATTCCAAGATGGCCAGGGGTTGGAGCTGATTCTCATGAGAAAGATGAGGAGGGCTGAACCTCCTTTTCAGGCGGCAATGCTCAGCAGGAAAGTCCCGTATCAAGACCTTGGCTACATACAAACCACCACAGAACTGAATGGCTTAAAACCAATTTTTGTATTACCTCCCATGGTTCTGTGTCTTTACTGGACTTAAGGGGCTCCTCTCACTTGGACCGCTTATACAGTTACAATCAGAGGTTGGCCAGGGCTGGGGTCAACAGAAACTTCAACTGGGACATTGAAGATGTTCAAGATGACTTCTTCACTCATGCAGCTGGTGGCTGGCCACCTCTCTCTCTCCACTCAGCCAGGTGGGGCTTCTTCAGGGCATCATGGTCTTAGGGGAGTCAGACTTCTTACATGACAGCTGGTGTCTTAGTTTCTTAGGGCTGCCATGACAAATTACCACAATCTGGGTGGCTTGAAACAACAGAAGTTCATTATCTCACTGTTCAAGAGGCCAGAAGTCCACAATCAGGGTGTCAGCAGGGTTCCTTCTGGAGGCTCTGAGAGAGAAGACTCCCTTGCCTCTTTCTAGCTTCTGCTGGCTGCCAGAAATCCTCAGCAGTCCTTGGCTGCATCACTCCAGTCTCTGTCTCCATCTTCACATGGTTCTTTTGCCTCTCTGTGTCCTCTCCTCTTATAGGATACCAGTCAATGGATTTAGGACACACTCTAACTGAACCCCAGATGGTGTCATCTTGATATCTTTAACTAATTACATCTACAAAGACCCTATTTCCAAGTAAGGTCACTTTCTGAAGTTCTGGGTAGCCAAGAATTTTTGAGGGACACTATTTAACCCACTGCAGCTGGCTTTCCTCAGAAGAAGATTCCAAGAAACTATGGCAGAAGCTGCAGAGCTTTGTCTGACTCAGCCTCAAAAGCAATCACCAACATTTCCATTGGTTACAAGTCAGTGACAGGACCAGCTTCTGATTCAAGAAGAAGGGGCCACAGAAGGGCATGAACACTGAAAGCATGGTCCCTTAGGGCCGTCTTTGGAGAAAAGCATCTATGAGAAGGACCAGGTAAAGAGGAAGTGAACAGGAGGAACAGAACATTGAGAGGAGAAAGAGAGTCTTGGGACCGCCATGGTGGAAGCACGGGGACAAGGGAAGAAACGCATGCACTAGACTTCTGGGGAAGGTTTGGAGGCAGAGAGAGATGGAAGACAGAGAGGTTTTTGAAGGGCCACCATCTGGTCTAAAAGAAGCTTGTGAGTGAAAGAGGTATATAAAAAGGATTTTTAAGTTTGACTACACATCAAGACTCTCTTCTCCCCTTTGATATGTCTCGAGAGACTAGGTAAAGATTTGAACAGCTTTCATTTATACTTTTCTGCCTGGCTGTTATTGTTCACACATGGTTTTTTGCAGGCTGAGGTCACCAGGTTCCACGGTTTTTATAGACGCTACATCTCACTAACCCTCCCAGTAAAGCCAGCACAGGGCTCTGCCAACAGAACGTGATCAAGAAATGGTGACTGGTGAGGAGCGACATGAGCATCATGGCAGAGTGAACTTGCCCGAGAATCTCTCCCCTCCAACATACAATGAAAAAGGGCATCCATACTCCAATAGAGGACATCCAAACACAACACAAAATCCTCGGAAAGATACAAAGCCGTACGATGGAGGGCAGAGAGGCTGGAGCCCTCCTTGAAGGAGCTGGAACAGGGTAAGAGAAATCTTTGCTTCCTCCCCTAAAGACTGTGATCCGTGACCACGGGAGGCTCCAAGAGGGAAGGAACAGGGGAGGGGACATTCATTCATAGGTACATCAAGGACCCCTGAGGGCCATGAAGCCTAGAGGGAAGACCTCTACTGGGGTGAGAGCTTTCACAGGGGGTGACCTCATCAAGCCAACACCCAAGAAGAACAGATAGCGAGAGCAGAAGGAGAAAACCCCAAGAGCACACAGGAGAAAGCACCCCTCTCCCTACCCGCTCCAAGCCCACTCCACTGCCTGGGACAGATGTGCAAGATGACTTCTTCACTCACGCACCTGGTGGCCAGCTGGCTGGCCACCTCTCTCGCTCCACTCAGCCAGGTGGAGTGGAGGGCACAGAATACATGGCTCTTGACCCCAACTCTGTGGTGATAGGCAGTAACTGCAACCAAATAATATCAGGATGCATAAGATCCAATCCACTTCCTCTAGCAATATCAAACATTATATCAAATCTCCAGACCAGAGAGAAAATGACAAGTACCCAGAATTCAGTCCTGAGGACACAGAAATACGTAATCTAAATGACAATAAATTCAAAATAGCTATCATCCAAAAAACCCAATGAGGTAAAAGAGAATATAGAGAAACAATTCAAGGAGTTCAGGAACTACTTCACAAAAGAGATTGAAACTGTAAAGAAGAATCAGTCAGAAATATTAGAGATGAAAGACACAATGGAAGAGATAAAACAAAATATGGATTCCCTGAATGCTTGAGTGGACATCATAGAGGAGTGTATCAGCATAATCGAAGATAGACATGTTGAAACGATCCAGACAGAGGAGGAGAGAGAACTGAGACTAAAAAGAAATGAAGAAAGTCTCCAAGAAACATTTGACTCATTGAGGAAATGCAACATAAGAATTATAGGTATTCCAGAAGGAGAAGAGGAGAATGGAGCAGAAAGCATGTTCAAAGAAATAACAGCAGAGAACTTCCCAAACCTAGCGAAAGAGAGGGAAATCCATGTGGAAGATGCTTCCAGATCTCCTAGATATGTCAATGTAAAAAGACCTACTGCAAGGCATATAGTAGTAAAACTAGCAAAAATGAATGACAAAGAAAGAATACTAAGGGCAGCAAGGCAGAAGAAAATAACCTACAAAGGAACCCCTATCAGGCTTTCAGCAGATTTCTCTGCAGAAACCTTACAAGCTAGGAGAAAATGGAATGATACATTCAAATCTTTAAAAGACAAAAATTTTCAGCCAAGAATACTCTATCCAGCAATAATATCCTTCAGATATGATGGAGAACTAAAAACTTTCCCAGACAAACAAAAGCTAAAGGAGTTCATAGCCACAAGACTCCCCCTACAAGAAATCCTCAAGAAGGCCCTCATACCTGAAAAAAGGGGGGGCAGAAAGGAAACACAAAGCATGGAGTAAGGAGATAAATAGGTAGACAGAATCAGAATATGACAGCAAATACTCAATTATAGTATTAAACATAAAAGGAAGGAAAACACCAACAACAAAGGTAATCTTGTCATTTTAACCACAAACTCACAACACAAGATAGAATGAGATTTGAGAAAAACAACTTAGGAGGGGAGGAGGAAAGGGACTGAACTGGTTTAGACTAAGGAAATAAGAGGCATCAGAAAATGGACTATCTTATACATGAGATTCTGAATACAAATCTCATGGTAACCACTAAACAAAAAAGCAGAGCAGAGACACAAACAATAAATAAGGAGAAAACAAAGAAACACATCATAAAAAACTACATAATTCAATGAGTAGACCAAAACACACAGGACGAGAAACAAAAGAAATGCAGGAGAACCAGAAAACGAGTGATAAAATGGCAGCATTAAGCCCTCATACATCAAGAATCACCCTAAACGTAAATGGATTGAATTCTCCAATAAAAAGACACAGAGTGGAGAGATGGGTTAAAGAACAAGCCCCAACAATATGCTGCCTCCAGGAAACACATCTCAGCTCCAATGACAAACACAGGCTCAGAGTGAAGGGATGGAAGATGATACTCCAAGCTAATGGCAAATAAAAGAAAGCAGGTGTCACAATACTTATATTAGACAAAGTAGACTTCAAGATAAGACAGGTAAAGAGAGACAAAGAG
Source organism: Equus caballus (assembly GCF_041296265.1). Lineage (NCBI taxonomy): Eukaryota > Metazoa > Chordata > Mammalia > Perissodactyla > Equidae > Equus > Equus caballus. The sequence continues at coordinate 13,300,670 of NC_091684.1, forward strand.
GGGCAGTATATAATGATCAAAGGGACACTCCATCAAGAAGACAGAACTCTTATAAATATCTGTGCACCCAACACAGGAGCAGCAAAGTTCACAAAGCAACTATTAACAAACCTAAAAGAAGAAATTAATAATAACACGATAATAGTAGGGGACCTCAACACCCAACTCATATCAATGGATAGATCATCCAGACAGAAAATCAACAAGGAAACAGTGGAATTAAATGAAAAGCTAAACCAGTTAGACTTAATAGACATATATAGAACACTCCATCCAAAAACAGCAGAATACACATTCTTCTCAAGCGCACATGGAACATCCTCAAGGATAAACCATATGTTGGGAAGCAAAGCAAGCCTCAAGAAATTTAAGAAAATTGAAATAATAACAAGCATCTTTTCCAATGACAATGCTATGAAGCTAGAAATTAATTACAAGGAAACAACTGAGAAAGGGACAAAGATGTGGAGACTAAACAACAAGCTATTGAACAAGCAATGGATCATTGAAGAAATTAAAGGAGAAATCAAAAAATATCTGGAGACAAATGAAAATGATATCATACCATGCCAATTCATACAGGATGCAGCAAAAGCTGTATTACAAGGGAAATTCATCGCAATACAGGCACACCTTAACAAACAAGAAAAATCCCAAATAAGCAATCTCAAATTACACCTAACTGAATTAGAAAAAGAAGAAGAAACAAAGCCCAAAGTCAGCAGAAGGAGAGAAATAATAAAAGTCAGAGCAGAAATAAATGCTATTGAAACAAAAAAGGCAGTAGAAAGGATCAGTGAAAGAAAGAGCTGGTTCTTTGAGAAGATAAATAAAATTGACAAACCCTAGCCAGACTGACAAAGAAAAAAGAGAGAAAGCTCAAATAAACAAAATCAGAAATGAAAGAGGAGAAATAACAACAGACTCCGCAGAAATACAACAGATTATAAGAGAATACTACGAAAAACTATATACCAATAAAATGGACAATCTAGAGGAAATGGATAAATCCTCAGACTCTTACAACCTCCCAAAGCTGAATCAAGAAGAAGCAGACAATCTGAATAGACCAATCACAAGGAAATAGATTGAAACAATAATCAAAAGCATCCCAAAGAATAAAACCCCAGGACCAGACAGCTTCCCTGGGGAATTCTACCAAACTTTCAGAGAGGATTTAATACCTATCCTGCTCAAGTTATTCCAAAAAATTAGGGAAGGTGGAACACTTCCTAACACATTCTACAAGGCCAACATCACTCTAATGCCAAAGCCTGACAAGCACAACAGAAAAAAGGAAAACTACAGGTCAATATCACTGATGAACATAGATGCAAAAATCCTCAACAAAATTTTGTCAACCCGAATTCAGCAATACATCAAAAGGATCATACATAATGATCAAGTGGGATTTATACCAGGGACACAGGAATGGTTCGACATCCACAAATCAATCAACTTGATATACCACATCAACAAATTGAGGAATATAAACCACATGATCATCTCAATAGATGCAGAGAAAGCATTTGACAAGATCCAACAGCCATTTATGATAAAAACTCTTAACAAAATGGGGATAGAAAGAAATTACCTCAACATAATAAAGACCATATATGACAAACCCACAGCCAACATCACACTCAATGGGCAAAAACTAAACACCATCCCCATGAGAACAGGAACAAGACAAAGATGCCCACTATCACCACTCTTATTCAACATAGTACTGGAGGTTTTGGCCAGAGCAATTAGGCAAGAGACGAGAATAAAAGGAATCCAAATAGGGAGGGAAGAAGTGAAACTCTCACTGTTTGCAGATGACATGATCTTATATATAGAAAACCACAAAGAATCCACCAGAAAACTAATAGAAATAATTAACAACTACAGTAAAGTTCTGGGGTATAAAATCAACTTACAAAAATCAGTTGCTTTTCTGTACTCTAATAACGAACTTACAGAAAGAGAACTCAAGAATACAATTCCATTTACAATCGCAACTAAAGAATAAAGTACCTTGGAATAAATTCAACCAAAGAGGAGAAGGACTAATACAAAGAAAACTATACAACATTACTGAAAGAAATTGATAATGACATAAAGAGATGGAAAGAGACTCCATGCACATGTATTGGAAGAATAAATGGGGTTAAAATGTCCATACTACCCAAAGCAATCTACAGATTCAATGAAATCCCAATCAGAATCCCAATGACATCCTTCATGGAAATAGAACAAAGAATCCTAAAATTCATATGGGGCAACCAAAGACCCCGAATTGCTAAGGCAATCCTGAGAAAAAAGAACAAAGCTGGAGGCATCACAATTCCTGACTTCAAAATGTACTACAAAGCCATAGTGATTAAAACGGCATGGTACTGGTACAAAAACAGGCATACAGATCAATGGAACAGAACTGAAAGCCCAGAAATAAAACCATACATATATGGACAGCTAATCTTTGACAAAGGTGCCAAGAACATACAATGGAGAAAGGAGAGTCTCTTCAATAAATGGTGTTGGGCAAACTGGACAGCCACAAGCAAAAGAATGAAAGTAGACTATTATCTCACACCATACACAAAAATAAACTCAAAATGGATCAAAGACTTGAAGATAAGTCTTGAAACCATAACACTCCTGGAAGATAATATAGGTAGTACACTCTTTGACATCGAACTTAAAAGGATCTTTTTGAATACTGTGTCCTCTCAGACAAGGGAAACAAAAGAAAAAATAAAAAAGTGGGAGTTCATGAAACTAAAGAGCTTCTGCAAAGCAAAAGAAACCAGAATAAAACAAAGAGACAACCCACCAACTGGGAGAAAATATTTGCAAATCATATATCTGACAAGGGGTTAATCTCCATAAGGAACTCACACAACTGAACAATAAAAAAACAAACAGCCTGATCAAAAAATGGGCAGAGGATATGAACAGACATTTTTCCAAAGAAGATATACAGATGGCCAATAAACACATGAAAAGATGTTCAACGTCACTAATCATCAGGGAAATGCAAATCAAAACTACACTAAGATACCACCTTACATCTGTTAAAATGGCTATAATCACTAAGACTAAAAATGACCAATGTTGGAGAGGGTGTGGAGAAAAGGGAACCCTCATACACTGCTGGTGGGAACGCAAACTGGTGCAGCCACTATGGAAAACAGAATGTAGATTCCTCAAAAAAACTAAAAATAGAACCACCATATGACCCAGCTATCCTACTACAAGGTATCTTCCCAAACAACTTGAAATCAACAATCCAAAGTAACATACGTACCCCTATGTTCATCGCAGCACTGTTCACAATAACTAACACATGGAAACAATCCAAGTACCCACTGACTGATGATTGGATAAAGAAGATGTGGTGTATATATATACAATGGAATACTACTCAGCCAGAAAAAAAAGACAAATTCATCCCATTTGCAACAATACGGAAGGATCTGGAGGGAATTATGCTAAGCAAAATAAGCCAGACTGAGAAAGACAAACACCAGATGATTTCACTCATATGTGGAATATGAGCAAACATATGGACAAAGAAAACAGTTCAGTGGTTGCCAGGGGAAGAAGGGTGGGGGGTGGGCACAGGGGGTGAAGGGGAGCACTTATGTGGTAACAGTCAAGAAATAATGTACAACTGAAATTTCACATTGATGTAAACTGTTATGAACTCAATAAAAAAAAAAGAAATGGTGGCTGGTTTAAAAGTATTTACAAGCTTAATTTGGGAGATTGTACATTTGGTTGCTGAAACAAGGATTTCTTTTAAATAGGAGTATGTGCATGCACTTTCAAAAAATACCAACAAAATTTTTCAGTTTGTCCTCACAGTGATAAGTTCCCACATGGGTCTTGTTAGGTTTTCAGAGTTTGAGCATCATTAAAGGCGATGTTTGGTTAGCTGTCTTTGCAGGAAAGGTTGGATAGGCAGTTCAGCTACAGAGACTATGGCTGGCAGTTAATCTTCAGAAAGCAAAAGATTCAGAAGACGTAGGGAGTGTTCCCAGGCTTAGGCTGCAAAAAATACTCCCCAAGACAAGCCCCCAAATTCTTCTACCTCAAGAAATTTTTAGAGGGTGACTGGGACCCCAGGCAACAAGTGGGGATTTCACGGCTGCAGGCTTTCTGGCTCCGGTGGACCGAGCCTGCCAGGGAAACCGAAGACTCCGACCGTTCAGATGACGTTTAGACTCCCGCCAACGAAGCAAACCAGCCTCAGGAGGGAGTTTAAGGACATACTTCCTATTTCAACATTGTTGATGTAATCTGGGCACAAAAGATTTGGAACTGACCTGATCTGAGGCCACTCTCCTCGCAACCAGCACAATAGTTTGGGGTTTTTTAGCTAATATTTATTGAAGACTTACAGTGTTATGCATTTAACATATCTAATCTCATTTAATTCTCACAACAGTTCTATGAAATTAGTAGTAATGAAAATAAGATGGACTGGGCTGGAAATATGGGTGGGGGCGGATGGAATGTTCTTTGCTCAAAAGGACTGCCCTGCAATGAAATATAAAGAAAGGGGTCTATACGTTGTCTGGATATTTAAAACTACAAGAATAAAATACACCAATAATATACTTTGAGTTTGAATAAATAGAGCCAAGGGCTCAAAGAGGATTTAAACACGTTTAAATTTATTTATGTTAAATTTATATTATATGTATTCAGAATATGAATATATTCTTGTTCCTACAATCTGGGTGTAATGGAAGCCCCTCCATGTGTTAATGTCATTAAAATGAAACAGCTGTAAGTATATAAATTAAATATCAATTAAATATGGAGGAAAATTGCACTTCATACCCACTCAGTTGGCTAAATTCAAAAATACAGACAATAATAAGTATTGGCGAGGACTGGTGAGATAAAATGGTACAGTCACTTTGGAAAACACTCTGGCGGGTCCTCAATGAAACAGACAGCTAGCATATAACTAGCAATTCCACTCTGAGCTATCTATGCAAGAGAAATGAAAACATGTGTCTGCACAAAGGCTTGCACATAAATGTTCACCAATGTTATTCACATTAGCCAAAAGGTGGAAGCCACCCAAATATCCACCAACTGACTAATCGATGAACCAAATATGATATATCCATACAATGGAATCTTATGCAGTAATAAAAAAAAATGAAGAACTGACATGTGCTACAACATGGAGGCCCTTGAAAACATGACAGTTTTCTACATTTACATTATTCAATAAAACTGTTATTGAAAAAAGAAGAGAAAAGAAAATATGGAGAAATATGTGTTTTTGAAACAGCCACAATGGGGACGTTCTGAGGACAAGGGCAGATTCACGTTTGTGGGCCTGGAAATTTATACGATTTGGGGGACATTCTTCCAGAAAAATAATTTTTAAAATGCAAATATGCTGTACAACAATGTGCATATCATTAACAATACTGTACTGTACTCTTAAAAATGTGTTAAGAGGGTAGATGCTTTTTGCCACAATAAAAATGCAAATACAAAATTAGGTGCAAAACTGGATACTTAGAATGAGAAAAGAAATGACAAATTATGACTTTTTAAAAGCTGGAAAATACCCAGAACCCATTTATAAAACCACAGTTTTTATTACCTAACTGCCTGCCATCCGTCTACAATCCTACTTTCCTCCATTGCTGGCTGCATGGTCTTTACTCACCCTTCCGCGAGACCATGACTTTACGTCATTTTCTACAGAGAGAACAGAGAGAGGGCGTCTTTCCTCCAGCATAACTGATACGAATTGTTATTATACACATATCCCAGTTTCCCCCTCCTCCAGATGAGTTTCTGGCCTTCCCAGGACACCTCCCCAGAGATGCAGGACAGTTTTTATCTTTTCTTTGAGCACCACTTTACCCCCGGCACTTGAACTTTCCAACACAAGCCAGGCTAGGCTGGAGAAGATGTGGTGAAACCAGGGCTCTCGTCCTGCCAAGAGGAGTATAAACAGGCTCGACTGTTTTTGGAAAATAGCTTGGTGACAGATATCAGAGATCCTTCTAAATTCCACCTCTGGGAATTTCTCCTAAGAAAATAATCCTAAATACACAAAGGACAATCTAAATGTCCAATAGAGGCAAATAATATAGTAAATTATTATATCTAATTGAATGTTGGCACCATTTAAAATAGCCATAAAAATAATGTAATAACATGGGGGAAATCATGATACATATAATATTATTATAATAAGGAACAGGGTGATATAAAATTATGTACACAGTATGCCTAGAACTAAACTTGTTTTTAATCCTGTGCATAAAGAAAAAAAGACTGGAAGGAAATGCGCTACAATGCTAAAATATCGCATTGGGATAGGCTTATGTCAATTTTCCTTACCTCACATAAATTCCGTAATGAAAATAAGGTTGCCTAACATTCCTGTCACCTCCCTGCCTCAGCTCATAGACTTAATGGTCCTAAATATTAGCAAAGCAGCTGGCTCCTTAGAGAGGGGTACTATGACACATAATGCGAAGTATCCTTCTGAATTTCTTTTTGAAGCTTTTTTAGCAAAATCATCTGTTTACACATAGCAAGGTTCTGGGAAAAAAATCCATCCAGTTAAATAGTTTGACCTCTGAAGTTGTACCACACATTCTACCTATCTTTGCTCCTATGACTGGAACCTCCATTCAGTGACTCCTGAGCACACAACGGTAGAGTCAGCTTAGTCCACGCCACCTGCTGAGTGCTCTCCTAGAGGTGAAAATCAGAACAACTCAACAAGAAGTACACAGAGCTGCCAAGAAGTGTCGGGGGGGGGGGGGGCGCGCATTAGTGTAATAACAATCTGGCAGCGGCAGCGGAGCAGAGGAAACAGGAGTTTGTTCCTATAGTCGGGGCGTAGCCGCTGCTGGATCAGATCTGACAGGGGAAGGAAGAGTGGAGAGGATGAAAATGCAGTTAACAGTCGGCGATGGGCAACTTGCAACTTGGGTATTTGTAAGGAAAGTACTTACTCTTGAGGTAGTGGCCTGGTCATGTTCCAAACATCTAAACATCACTATTGAAAGGGAATTCTGTTTAAGTTCAGTTCACATTGGACTTTACACAGAGCACTTCCCAGCAGAGCAGCCCTGTGATTTAAGGGAGGTGAGAGCCGCGTGTAGGAAGCTGATTTCACAAGCTCATGGAAGACTTCCTACATCAACACGTGCAAGACCAGAAACAGAGCTAACCCTTGGCTGCTGAGCACAGCAGAAAGAACCCCAGGTTTGGAAATAGAAAGACTTGGGTTCAAATCCAGGCTCAGCCACTTACAAGTTGTGTCTTGATGGAAAGATGCTTAAGCTCCCCGAGCCTCAGTTTTATCATCAGTAAAATGGGAATAATAATTCCTGACTTACAGGATTCTTAGGAGGATCAGACATAATATGGATAAATATGAGTTACCATATGACCCAGCAATTCCTCTCCTAGGTATCTACTCAAAAGAAATAAAAACATAGATCCACACAAAGACTTGTATGTGTTTATAGCAGCATTATTCATAAATGGCCAAAAGGTAGAAACAATCCAAATGTCCATCAACTGATGAATGGATACATAAATGTGCTACATCCATACAATGGAATATTATTCAGCCATGAAAAGGAATGAAGTACTGTTATGCTCCAATATGAACGAACCTTGAAAACATTACATGAGTGAAAGAAGTCAGACACAAAAGGCCACATATTATATGATTCCATTTATATAAAATGTCCAGAATAGGCAGTTCTATAGAGACAGAAAGTAGATTTGTGGTTGCTTAGGGCTGGGGAGGAAAAGGGCTAGGTAGGTAGTAGCTAAAGGGATGAGGTTTCTTTCTGCAGTGATGGAAATATCCTAAAATTGACTGTGGTGATGGTTGTACATGTCTGTGAATATCCTAAAGACCATTGGATCAAGCACTCTAAATGGATGAATTGTGTGGTACATGAAGTATATCTCAATAAAGCTGTTATTTAAAAGAGAGAAATGATATGTATAAAATGCCTAGCGTAGTTTCCGGTGATCAGTAAGTCATGGTTATTATTGTCTATCATTCACTTACAATTTACCTTGCTTCTCCCCCTTCTAGAAAACAGACAATAAAATTTCTTTCCTGTGGTGTGTTTCCTGCTCAAAATGTAGTATTAGAAGCAGACTCATAATCCTTGAAGACATCTGTGCTTACCCTTCCTTTTTACAGATGGGACAATGAAGACCCAGGAGACTGACAGCTCTTACTTGAGGAAGTGCAAGTAAGGGACAGTTAGAACAGACTATAAAGGAGGAAAGTGGGTTAACCAGAACATTCCCACAGAACATGGCAGGCGCAATGGCAGCAAAGCTTGAGAAAATTGGTATACTCTGGGTGCCCCTGAACCCTGTGAGGGTTTCAGTGAGGGGGCAGGAAAGTGAAACAGGGTCATGAAGCATTGCAGGAGCTGCCCTCCTGGGGTTGTGCAGAAGCCCTGTTTACAGAAGTTTTATCCCAGGAAAAAAACCGGAAAGCAAGGCCAAGCTGGAACTTTCTGGCAATCTGTATCAATAAAATTAAGCTTGTGTCTAGTTTTTGCAGCATCACATGAATATGGCTCTCGGACTTCCAAATTTGGAAAGTTTGGAGGGAATGATCCATCATCAAATGTGAGTCATGTAGCAGCCCAGAAATTCCCTCTGCAGGGGCTCAGAGAGCACCCACCATCCAGAGCCTCCAAAACCAAGACTGGCGCCATGAGAGGCCATATGGCTGCCGGTCTGCAGAGACCCGACACAGCAAGATTCCACAGACAGAGAAACCAAAGAGTGGTTTCAAATAAAAGCTCCAAGTAGAAAGTCCCAACTTCTAGACTGTAGGTGTGGATTTGCAATCTGGCCACCTCTCCAATGGGCAGCTCTCAGTCCAAGGCAAGCAGCCAGGTGGACACATTATTTAAACACAGGTAATGATTCTCCCAAGTCCCAAGTACCACCACGGAGGCTGCTTAGCACCTGATACAGAGAAGCAGCTGGAGACCAGAGCCAATGCCCCAGGGAATTGGCAACATCTGGAAACGGTACAGCCTGCTAGCTGCATACCCAACATCCGTTTGCTTCTTCTTCTTTGCTTGGCAAATCTGACTTCTGGCTGTGTACACTATTAACAAGCTAGAAGGCCACATTTTCCAGCCTCTCTTGCAGCTAGCTGTGATCATGTAACTATGTTCCAATTAATGACGCATAAATGGAAGTGACGTGAGACTTCCAAGGAAATACCTTAAAGGAGGTGCATGCCCTTTTTTTCACCACCCTGTTGCCTGGAACTCAGATGTGAAGCCAGGAGCTCTGGCAGCTGTAATAAACGTGAGGATGAGGGCCACACACCACGGTCACCAGAGAAGTGATCTGGGAGCAGCCTGGGTCCCTGGCAACTTCATAAAAGTACCATACCAACCCTCAACTTTCTACCTCCAGACTTTATGTGAGAGAAAAACAAGATTTTAGTCCAGCTTACTCCTATGATACTATATCCTAATTTTTATTCATTTTCCTTTTAAACTGTTCATTTCCTGAAGAATTTTTTCTTTAATTTTCAGACAAAAAGATCTGCAAATTTATTTTCAAAGACAACTTCTCTCCTGGAAAGTACACTCAATCATGGGCATGAAGCAAAGGGGTCTTAGAGAGACAACCTGGGCCGGAAGAACAATCCAGAAACTCCACGAAGATTCACTGCTTCGTTTGCCCTTTTCTAAATCATGGGAAGTTTAACTTTTGTAAAGCTGACACGTTAGTGACACCCAGCCAGCAACGGTGGGTACTAACACACTTGGACGTTTTTGGACATGTCTATCGGCACAATGCACAGCGAGCAGGATAAGCAAGCCCCTCTCACCCTGAGTCGCTACGCAGCCCGGAACTACATCAAATACGTGATGGGTTTCAGAGATTCACATCTAAGACCGATTTCTTGGTCTTACCGAGTCAGTCAGGCAAAGTGGACACGGGAGAGGCCTGTAGACTCTCACTAAAGATACACGAAGCCGGCTGCGGGGAGCACAGACCATAACGAATTAAACACCATCCGGTCCTCAGTCCCAGAGGTTTCCCGGGGTCTCGGCTCCCGCCACGCCGGCCCCCGTTCCCCTCAAATGCACGACCACAGCCCGGGAGGGAGAGAGCCTGACGGGGAGAGCACGAATTCCCCTGGAGCTCTTTTAGTCTCAACAGAATGAGCAGCCCAGAGCTGAGCCTTCTTCTTTCTCGGGCTTTGCGAAGAGCACGCTCAGCTTTTGTCCTCCATCCCAGTGCCGTCCTGGTTCAGCATCCCCAGAAAGGCGCACGGGATGACCTACCGTCTGCTACCGATGTGTCAAACAGGTTTCTAACCACATGAATGAGCCCATTGCAGCTGCGCAGTGAGGATGGTGTGCGGGGACATCTGCAGCAAACACTACCGGTGCCCACCAGATGCCCCAGGCCCCCTTCTGGTGCTTTGAAAGAAAGGCATGCTCGTAGGTACACCAATACCATGGAGCTTGATTCTGGGGTCCACTGAGGAAGGTTGTACTCTCCTGGGCATTCTATTAGTTGATGTTTTCTTGCACAGTAAGAATGTGGGAAACAATCAGGCAATTAAATGAGGCTCAGAGCTTCCCCTACAGTAAACACTGGTGCCTAGATCACACACACCTGTCTCAACTCCGCATACATGGGACATTTGGTGGAAAAAGGGACAAATCCCACCTGAGGCAGCAACTGCTGATAGGCTGGAATTCGAAAGGCTACTCTTCCCCAGAAACATCCCACCCAAGCCTGAGTCTGAAAATCCACCATTCGAGACTCATTCCTTTGGATAGAAAGGATTGCATCTCTAGACTGCTTCTTTTAGGGGTTAAAAACAAATGCTTAGCTGTTATCAGATATTAACATCTTAGTGGGAATTGATTTTATCAGGAGGCTGATATAAATAAGGTTGTCATGGTTATCATAGCTATAAGGTAAAGAACTATTTTTAAATGGAGATATTCTGTGGAATGAGGCAGTGAGAGCCAGGAGAGGGAACATTAGTGGGGAAGGGAGCAGAAGCACACAGAGGAATTTATAAACCGGAGCTGAGGAGCCAAAGGTGACCTATCCTCTTCACAATTTTAAATTCTAGAATTATATAATTTTAAAACCAAAGGAAAACTAGATATCATCTGGTACAGTGGTTTTCTAAGTTATGTTGCCAATTTGCTTTTCATGTAAATGTTCCTGAAACTCTGGTATCTAAAACAGGTGAAAGGGGAGTTGCTCTAGTAACCCAGAGAGGGAGGTGTAATTGCAGGCCCCTCAGGACCGGTTCAACTGACTCCATCTTATCAACAGTCATTAAGAAATTGTCTTTCAGAAAATGTGCAAAGTCACACAGTCAGAGCAGGAGCAGAAGAAAAAATCCTGACCTGAAATGACCGCGGAACCAAAGGCCCGGGGAGACGACCGGAACTTAAAAGTCGGACTCTTATCAGAAGTGGGGGGTCCGTCACTCAGGAAGAGCCAGTGTTAAAATTCCTTCCCCTCACCATAAATGTTTAGAACCTCATCACAAATGTTTAGAGCCTCATCACAAATGTTTAGATCCTACCGTAAATGCTTGAAGCCCACCAGTCAAGACCTGTCCCGCCAGCGTTCTCGCGTGCCAGCCTTTCTCCCCAACCTCTTCAATTTTGCCCCAAATCCTGAATCAGGGAGACAGATCTGAGGGCCCCCTGTCCTCCCTGCAGATTGACGTTGCAGAATAAAGCTGATTTCTCTTCCCAGAAACTGAAGCCATAATTAATTGGCTTGTTTATGCACGTTGGGTAGGTGGAACCCCGTTTTTGTACAATAAAAGGGGTTCAGCACTCTGCCCAACTGGCTTCTCTCGGGGCAGCCCCTGCGTGTGTCCAAGAATCCAAGACTTCTCCAGCCCAACTAGAAACTGCTGCCACACACTGTCGCGTGGTCAGAAATGTTACCTGTCAATCTTAACACTTAGTACAATAGGAATGGCTGCCACACATTGAGCAATTAGTGCTCAGTGACAGCCCAGCACTGTGAAAAGGAACCACTTCACAAGGATTCTCTCATTTAATCTGCACAATAACCCCTTGGGGTTGGTCCCATTATTATTCCCATTTTAAATTAAGTGGCACACAGGTTAAATAACAGTGAGTATGCGCTGGAGGCAGGATTCAAACCCAGGCTATCTGACTCCAAACCAGCCTCGTGTTTCTCCTAATTCACCCTCCCTGAACTGCAGATGCAGAAACCGAGGTTGAGCACAGGAAAGGGGGCTGCGTGCGGTCAGAAGGGATGGCTGCAGAGCAGGACCCAGAATCAGGGGGTGCCAACTCCCAGCCTAGGGTTCCACAGGGTTCCTTCGCCCAAAGGATCAAGTCAGAGGTCTTCAGGAAGAAACCCAGACGTCAGCATGTTCCCCCAGCTCTTCAGGTCCAGACCCCTGCCAGCCCCTCCAGTCTCACCTCCAGTCTCACCAGCACAGGTCCCACACGCTAATCATGCTCCTGGACCACCCTGTCCTGAAAAGGCCATGCTCACATCTTCACTCCCTCTCCTTAAAGTGTCCCCAGAGAAGGGACTCCGAGGGGATGCCCTTCCCTGACCATCGGATTAACTTCCATTCAGCCTTCAAGGTTTCCTTAGGGCATCTCCCCCATGTGATTCCGTGAAGCTTTCTCTGAAACCCCCCAGAGGCCCGCTAGCGTCCCTGCCCACCTGGTCCATCCTTCCTTCTCACTCCCTAACTGTGCACACGCTCCTCCACATGGCAGCATCTTTACTCCTGTGCACATCTGCCTCTCCCTCCAACCACGAGCTTCAAGAGCAAGTGCCACCTGTTCCTCACCTTTGTCCCCTGAACCTGGTACAGAGCTGGCACTTGGGCGTGCCCCATGGAGAAGGAATGAATAAGCAAATGGCCTTGGAAATCACACTCAAAAATAACTGGCTATCAAGTGTACTTCGAACCCCTCTCCTCAATTTTTTTATTTCTCTAAGTAAAAAGTTCACTCAAAAGACTTTCTATGAGAAACAAAAAAAAGCTTGCCTACAACAGAATGTATACTTTTGTATAAATGTATACTTTTGCCTGTGGACTGCATGTCCTTTTCTGAACATGCAGTCCCATTCAGTTAACACATACGAGATTTCTCACAGCTCGTTCGATCTTCAGCATCTCTGGGGCAGAAGGAACAGGTGCAGCCACCCATGCACTGTTGAGCTCCCACCCCCATCTCCGTCAAGTGGTGCCTGAATCCCTCTTCACACCCATCCAGGACCAAGGAGCCACAGTCTCTCCGAGGCAGCTCATTCCGCCATAACACAGTTATGACTACTAAAATTAATCACAGAAACAAGAGGAAAGAGTCCTGTATTCAACCATGATCTGCCTCTGGGTACTTCTTCCCCAGTACTTCTCATTCACCCCTAGGTCCACTCAGATCCAGTCTAATGCCTTTTCCAGGAAACAGCCCTTCAAAATCCTCTCAAGTCCCATCAGAGTCTTTGGATTAAACATCACCAGCTCTGCCAACAGTTCCTCCCAGGGTGTGGCTTTGAGTCCTGACTGCCTTCTCGCACCTGCATGGTTTGGCACTGCTCCCCAAGCGTTAGACTGCTACCGGTGGTGCCACCCAGGATTTTGTCAGCTCTTTTGGCAGCTACAGCCCGGTTTCCTCACAGAGCTCCTGGTCAACCAACTCCTCTGAGTCTTTTCCACTCGTGGTGCTGCTCACCATGTCTCTCCCACCCCACACTGGGGTTTACGGACCTTAACCATATCACTGGCAAATTTCACTTCATTTATGTAATTGTGGCAGAGACTGCCAGCTGTTGGTCAAAATCCATTCCCTTTTTTTCCCAGATACACAGCTAGATTCCACTTCCCAGCCTCCCTTGAGCTTGATTCTGGGGTCTCATGTGACAGTCTCAGCCAACTTGTGAACAGAATTCAAGGTATTTAAGACATAAGTATGACCTCAGAGTAACCAAATAGTCCGTGAGAAATACTTTTCTTTATAGAGGAACTCTGGCTAACGAATGAGGAAGAAATCATAGAACTAGAATATCACCACTTTACAAACCCTTAATGAAATAATGAACTTACACAGTGATATCAAAAGTCAAAACATACACCACTATCTATGAAGTAGATTTGCCTCCTAAATCGACCTGAATCTGGGCAGGACTCTCGATATAATTATCAGTTTAGAAGAAATACAGAGCACATGTTAAACTATGCAGTGGAAATGCAATCAGCAAAATCCAGACTGTGGGGAACTCTACAGGACAAATGACCTAACAACAAGTAAATTACAAAGGACAAAAGTGGGGATGGGGGACCTATGGATTAACACCTAAGAGACACATCAACCAACTGCAGTGTGTACCTCCTTGATTCAGACAAACTGTTGAGAGGGAGAGAGAGAGAAGATGAATCAGAATATGAATTTGAACACCAAATAGATATTTGATGTAGATAGTTGATGATGTTAGGGAACTGTTGTCAGTATTTTATGAGTGATAATGATGTTGTACCTATGCTTTCTAAAAACAGAGTCCTTGTCTTTTAGAGATACACACATGTATAAAACGATACAATGGCAGAGGTTGGCTTCAAAATAATCTAATTGGGGAGGGGAAGGAGGAAGTAGGTAGAAGGATACAAGAGTGGCCCTAAATTGACCATCAATCTAAATGATGAGTATTTGAGATGAACTTTAGTATCTCTCTCCTTTTATATATGTTTAAAATATTCTGTATTAAAAAAAAAAGCATAAAAATGGAAGCATGCTCTTCTCCTTCTGGATGCAATCTAAAGGTAGATGTGAATGAAGCCCTTGGGGATGGAAGGAGCCACAAGATGGAAGGAGCCTGGTCCTCACGGAAGGTCGTCAGCCAACCGTGGACATCCATCCCAGACTGTTATGTGAACAAAGAGTAAGTTTCTATTGTGCATAAGCCATTGTAACATTGTAGGTCTATTGTTTCCCCAGCCTGCCTTACACATTAAATACAGCAAGAAATACTTTGGTCTTGGTCTATAACTTAATCCATGGGATCTTTCCAAAATTATTCTTTCATCCAAATTATTTTCCTTCATTTTGCTATTTGTGCATTCTAACATTTGGGCTTTGAAATGAAAATACCAAGTACAGCATTTTTAAATATTTGACAGTGTCCTGTAGCCACCGTTAGAAATCTTCCACAGGGAGACCAAGTCAATTAATCCATATGTTTTGAGTGGTGATTCTGTTATGAATCCACGTAATTATACTAACCCCTGCCACAACATTCTGTTCTGTCTGGAGATTATTATCTCCCTGTCAGATGCCTTGTTAAACTCTAACTAGGTAATTGACAGTTGGGTCTCCTAACTCTGTTAGAAGAAAGGAAATAAGATCAGATTTGACTTATTCTTTGTAAACCCACACTAACTCTATTGATCACTTTCAAGTGGTCTAAGTGGTCAGAAGTAATTCCCTTAATAATTTATTGTAGAATGTTGACTGATTTTAGTTACCAAGCTCACCATTCTACAACTTGTGAAGGAAAAAGTCATCCTTCCCTTTTCAAAAATCAAAACTATTTTTGTAAGTCTCCAAACTTCCAACACTACTCTCATCTTCCACAATTCCTCAAATCCACTCCAGTGCTTGGGTGACCCTGCTTGGAGATCCCTTGGGAAATATTTCCTTTGCCTCTAGATACTTGAAATCATTTAGAGAAACTCAGGCTCTTAGCTTCAATTCCCTTTTCATCAGTGTGTATTCTAACAATCTTCCTGAGAACCTCTTCCTGAAGAGAGAAGAGAAGCGAAATAAGAATAGACCCCTTCTACTGTCTCTGTGTCAATTATGTTCACCATACACATCTTCCAGAGCAGTTAGTTGTTTCCTTTGGAAAGAATTGGCAGGTTCCCAATTCCTTGAGTCCTTCCAGCTCCCTTCTGTGTCCCAGCTCACCTCCAGCTTTTCAGAAAATGTGCACAGGAGACATACCAACCATTGCACACTCTTCATCACTAACTAGGGCTGCTGTCCCACATCTGTATCTGGCCTCCTCCCCCAAGACCTGAGTGACCAATGCACCAACTTCAGAGAATGCCTTCACTGTTAGGCCCAGGCCAGCAGGCAGCATGGACTTCCTACGCTCTTCTCTCAATCCCCAGACCCTGCTAACCCAGCATCAGATTAGATCAAAGACAGTAAAGGAAGAATGAACAAGGAGAATGACTCACAAAAGAGAGAAGTGGTTTGTCAGAACCCATTCTATTTGAAATTCCTGTACTCCTCCCATCTAAATCTTCTTCCTGGAGTGACGGCTTTGTTATGTGCTCCTAAGGGTTCCCTTTTGGTTAAGGCTCACACCAAAAAGCTACCCATGGATCAGAGATAATCCTCAAACACCTGCTACAGAGTAATGCCTGACTAACACCACCCATGAACCCAAACCATCTTTGCCATTCTTGCTCTGCATCTCATTAGAAAGCCCTGGGCATTTTTGTTTCAAAACAAAACAAAAGTATCCTTTTGTCCTTGGCATTTTTGTTTCAAATATCACATCATTCTCAACTTTGATCTTTTTGACACTATCTTTATAGTGTCCTACTCAATTGTCTGCCTTTCCTTTCCTCTTTTACAGATGGCCATTCATTCAAATACCATGTCAGCAAAAACCAGCTCTCTCTGGGGTGGCGTTAGATGCTTTCATTTCCTTCCTCCTTACGTTGACTTGGGGTCTGACAATAGGAATTGTGCCTACGCTTTCTCTAAAACTTGTGAAATCACCTCATTCAAGTCTACAGAGTGCACTTTATGTCCTGCCTTTCTCTGATATCTGTAGGATGGAGGCAGTGATCAAATACACGAAGCCAGTCAGAGATCATTTTCAAATCTACAAGAGCTGTACGATCTTAGGAATTATATGAAAAAATACAACATTCTTTCAATGTCAAAGGTCTTTAAAGTAAGATAGGGAAGACACTCATATATATATATATATATACATATATATGACACTCACATAATATATATATTTTTTGGTGAGGAAGATTAGCCCTGAGCTAATATCTGTAGCCAATCTTACTCTTTTTGCTTGAGGAAGATTGTCACTGAGCTAACATCTGTGCCAATAATCCTCTATTTTGTATGACGGATGCCGCCACAGCATGGCTTGATGAACAGTGTGTAGGTCTGCACCTGGAATCCTAACTCATGAACCCTGGGTTGCCAAAGTAGAACATGCAAACTTAACCACTATGCCACTGGGCTGGCCCCAGGAAGACACTCATGTATTTTAAGAACCAATGAAATGTAAAATCCAATCAGGCCATCAAATTGGGTGGGACTGTATGTAGACAGAAGAACAAAGAAATGCACAAGGTACAACTTGAAACCAGGGACACAGGCTAGGTAACCACATCTCTCCTGAGGTTGTAGAGTTTTTGACAACACATCCCAATAAACACGGGGTTCAGTGGGTCCTGACAAGTACCCAGCAGGGTCCAGATCTAGGTCTGGTCATTGTGCTAGCTCAAGCAATCTGAAAAGGCAGCTCCCAAAATTGTGTAGGATGACATACTAATTTCCTTAGTGGGTACATATCTTTCAATCTTAGGAATGGTTAGAATTAAATATGCAATTATTAGAATTTGCTAGACTTAAAATAGTAAGATGTGTGAATTGAACCTAAAATGCTGAAGAACTTATTTTTCTGTACACAAATATCACCCTTGAGGGCACCAAAGACTCACATCTTTTTCTCAAGGTTGCCACCGCTGTCACTTCACCATCCAATCTCTCCCCAGCACTGGGATGTGGATAAAAACCCAGTGTGTTTCTCTCTCTGGCCTTGGGAGGACAACCTCCAGCCAGACAAGTGAAGGACCTGTCAGACATTCTGCTTCCAGCTGAGCACCCCAGCAGGCAACCAGGTGGTTAAGCCCTGATTCGTGCCCCATGTACCTCTGAGCCATTTGTTCCATCTGGCCATGCAGAATCCTTGCCTGAAAACACTTTGACTCCTCAACTGTTTTATCCTGTTTTGCATGGTCCTAAATGGCTTTCCCCCCCAGCCTTGGAGATTTTTGAGAAGGGTTATATTTTATTTATATTTAGCTCTAGCCCCAGCTTCACTCTTTACAGGTCTATTCCCCTTAAACAAGAGCCAGCTCTCTTTTGATGCTATAGTTTCTAACATTTCAGAATAACTTGCTATTGTTCACTTGTGGGCTTGTAGAATGAGCTCATTCAGATAATTCAATGGCTAATAAGACCATGGATAAGATCCACTTATTTCCCTGAAACAGTCTACCAAGGTGTTTGAGCATGCCATCTCAGAAATCAGATTTCCTAGGTTTGAAGTCAGACCTGGCTACTTCCTAGCTGTTTAACTTTCTTCTCAATCTGTAAAATCCATCCAAAATTTGTACTTCCCACCCAAAGGTGTTGTGGGGATTAAATGATATAACCCATGTAAGCACTTAGCACAGTGCCTGGCACGTAAGAAGACCTCCATGAATGTTACAATCACTATGGATTCAGGGGCATTTGAAGATGTCCACTGGCTCACAGGAGATACAAATCCAGACTTCTTTGGAATGGTCTACTTCAGTCTTAAATTTGGAATAAATGACTTGTAGACTTTGTCCCTCCCATTATTGCCCACATTCAGCTAAACCTAGCTCTGAACTAAAACTAACCAAGATCTGAAGCAAACAAATGGAACTTTGAGAAATCAGAGCAAATGCAACGAGCTCATAGAAAATAAGTCTTCTGGGTCTGTCATGTGCACTCTCCCTAACTATCTTGTAAACTGCTGGAAAGTGGAGACTCGCAACTTTTTAATCAAAATTTAATTAGCACCTTGCACACAATAAGCACTCAATGATTAGGAGTGTAAATGAAAAAAGTATGTCTCCAGTCACCTAGGGACCGGGAAACCTGATCCTCATTCTTATTCATTAAAGCTGAATTCTCCAAGCTCCTGCGCAAGAGCCATCTGGCGAAGATTTCTCAGTGCTTCGATTGTACGCCCCTACCCCTCCTGTTCACTTCTTCCCACTCCCCCTCCACTCCCCATATTCGGTTTCCAGCTACTCTGAGAAATCTCCATTGTAGGAAATAGAGAACTACTTTTTAGCATGAATAATCTAGAAAAAATACAGGAATATGAGTTCCATCTGTGTAGGACCACACCAACAGTATGTAAATTTTTGGTAATTATTTTCACCCTCTCCCACATCAGGATGCAGCCCACAAGCCTCACACCAGACATTGATCCTATAAGCCCAAATCACAGTGTCTTCCTCACAATCTCATACAGATTTCATTTCAAACAAGCTCCAGGCTTACCCAACAGTTTTGCAAAGTTGCTCTCCTACCAAGAGCATCCTCTCCAAACATGCCTTTGAGGAAGGAAATTCAGGCCTGTACAGTCTACTCCTACAAATATAGTATCAGAAAAAGTTTACATTCCCAAATGCCAGAGACCTGCAGATGCTGTTAGACAATTCAGCCGCCTCAATAAAAGTCAGACATGTCAAACACTCAGGGGCATTATGTTGTTCAATCTGCCTTCTTAATGACGAAGTTAGACTTTCTGATACATAGGGAATTAGAAGCAAACAAAAAGAGGTTAATTCAAGAGAAAATGGCACATCAAATTATTGCAGGAGCAATAAATAAGGGCAGAGAATGCCAAAGTTCCCCAAAAACATTCAGAGTTGAACTGTGAAATCTGAAGAGAGATATTTGAAGTTTGCCTTAGAGACGAACTTGCAAGGTCAGGAGGAAGGAGAGTAAATGAAGTCTGGGTCTACAGGGAAGATACCTGCCATAGAAGGAGCGGGCTTAAGACTCCTTAGAGTGAAGAGATCAGAAGATAAAAGGTCATTTGCTTGTGGTAGATATACATCCACCAGGGAATATTATCCAACCTTTAATAAAGAAGGAAATCCTGCCATTTGCAACGTGGATGAGCCTGGAGGACATCGTGCTAAATTAAATAAGCCAGACACAGAAAGACAAATACTGCCTGACCTCACTTACATACGAATCTAAAATAATGAAACTCATAGAAGCAGAGAGTAGAATGATGGTTGCCAGGGTCTGGAGATGGAGGAAATGGGGAGATGCTGGCCAAAGGGTGCAAAGTTTCAGTTATGCAAGATGAATAAGTTCTGGAGACCTAATGTATAGCAATGTCCCTATAGTTGACAATACTGTATTATATACTTGAAAGTTTCTCAGAGGGTAGATATTAAATGTTCTCACCACAAAGAAAAGGAAAAAAGAAATCGGTAACTGTGAGGTGGTGGATATGTTAATTAGCTTGATTGTGCTGATTATTCCACAGTGTATATACGTATAGCAAAATATTAAGTTATATACCTTAAATATACACAATTTTTATTTGTCAATTATACTTCAATAAAGCTAGGTTTGTGGGGGAAGGAAGATGATTTGCTAATTTAACAAATATCTATTACATTGGGATATGCCAGACATCAATCTATGACAGTATAAGTAAGAGACAATCTTTGGCTTTGTGGGGCTTATAGTGGAAAGTACTTGTCATTCCATCAAAAAATCAAACCCCAGGCTCCTACATGTTGGGCAGGGATTCTTGGCTCTATACTGAAAAGGAAGAAGCTGGACTACAACACACAAAAACAAATGGCAGAAAGAGAGGGCAGTGTGCACCAAGTACTCTCTATGGGTGTAGAGCAACATGGTCCACACAATTGTGTGTTGTGTTGTGTGATCCCAAGGGTGGTATATGCCTGTTGTTGGGGTGGATGCTAAAGGCTCTAACGCTGTTAAACATCTAACCCTCACTTCTTTCTTCAGTTCTATTATCTTCCTAATACTTATTTTCCCCTCCTCTCTTAATAATAAAACATCTCAATGGATATATGGCCACCTACACCTAAAGACCACATTTCCCAGGTGCCCTTGCAGTCAGCCTTGTCCACATGACTCAGTTCTAGTCAACAGGATGTAAGAAGAGTTATGTGTGACCTCTGGATTCACCTCACAGAGGAAATGCATTTTCTCCTCCTTTCCCCTTTTCTCCCTTCCCACTGGCTGTAAACTAGACAGGGTAGGGGACATTCTTGGACTATGTGGATGAGGCCATGTTATAGGCCAAACCAGATTTAGCCTAAGGGAAGCCATCTTATAACTCACTATAACCTTTGCTTCTCTTCCCCATAGGGAACGCTTAAGCCTGCATATAGTCTAGAGGAACTGATAGCCATCCTCTTGGAAATATGCATGCTCTGTGTATTTTCTGACCCATGCATACCATATACCTTCCAGCTGCAAAAAGGAGATAACTTCGCTCTTATGCATTCCTTAGGAATGTGGTGATCTTTGGACAGAGATTCTATACTGGTATCCATCATCGATGATAGCTGGAAGGCCTGGTGTGGCAACTTCCAGTCTGCAACGCCAGATGATCAACATTCCTGACTGCCCTCCTCTGTAGTCCACCGGCCCTATATAACTGCTTCAAGTTTCTGCACCCTCTTAAGATGGTTCTTTAGGACACTAGTCCACTATCTTCTGATCAGCTAGCTCATCATTCAATAAAGTGCTTTCTCTACCACTGTTCTGCCTCTTGATGGATTAGCTTTGTCCTGTGGCAAGCAGATCAAGCCCTTTGCACAGTAACAGCCACACCCAAGAGATGACGAAAAATAAACAAAAAGAAGCTGGGCACTGAAGGTCTTTTCTGGACTTAGACTTTTACATGAAAGAAACTTTTATCACATTTGGACTACTACGAAATTTGGATCTCTGTCTCATTCAGTTGAACCTATATCCTCACTAATACACTGTAAATTTACCCTTACAGGGAACACAGGCCATAAGCCACAGGTGTTCATCTCTCTTATAGTCCTATTTCATATGACAAATTAATACACTAGTGGTCAGCCAGAGAGCAACGGTCAGCCTTCCACAGCTGGCCTGCCAGCCAAGGCTAGGAGCAGGTTCCCCAGAGTCCGGCTGCCTGGGAAGGCCTCTCAGGGGCCAGCCTCCCAGCCCTACAACAATAAAAGTAGCTAAAATGGCATAGAAGATGTTGAAACTTTCCCACAGCATAAGCAATAGAGGTGCAGCCAGGACTCCTTCAAGGAGTCTGAATAACTAGAGCTGCTTTCTCATAATTTCCAAAGACTTAGTGGTCATCTGTCCACTGTCCCCCATTTAACAATAGGTAGCTAACTGATTTGGCCAGAGTGCTCACAGGAAGTGCAGTGTTCTTGCTAATCCACGATGCTAAGGCGACCAACTTGGCCCAGTTTGCAAGGACTTTCCTGATGTTAGCACTAAACATCTTGCAGCCCAGAAATCTCTCAGTCCAGGGCAACCAGGGACAGTTGGTCACCCTACGTGATGCAGTCCTAGAGCATGGACATGCTTCCATGTCCTACTTTGGACTCCTATAACCCTCTGTGTGTTGTCTTTATCATGTCACTCACCCCATCACCACAATACATTGTAAACACACCTGTGAGCTCCTCCCCAGCAAATGTCACAGTGCCTGGCACCCACCTGGAGATAACTAAAGGCTTCTTGAACTGGATTATATTCTAGTGGGTGCCCACGCGTTTTGAACTCTTAGACTATTGAAAAATCATCGTTGGTAAAAGAGAAATATGACATTTCAGGGTAGAAAGGCAAAGGAGTGATATATTTAGCAAACACATTTGAAATTTAGAAAATAATGAGAAGTTCTTTCTAACATGCTGCTCTGGATATGAAAAGTTTAGACAGTGGCATTCCAAACCTTACCATTTTACAAAGCCTGAAGAATTATTCTGATTACTGACATCTCCTGCTATAAAACTTGGGAGCAAGATTGTAAAGCAAATTATGATTAGGCATGCTTCAAAAGTCAGAGACACAAAAGCTGACTAATAAGGACAGACAGTTTTTAATTAGGAATGGTTCTGGACTTCTCTCCTGGAGTTGGGGCATAAATCAAGTGGTGACTATTGTCTCTAGAAGTTTGTCCCTATTGCTGTACTTACCACACTGAGCTACTCTAACCTACTGTCATCTGTCTTCCTGTCTGTTATTGCTCTGAGACCAGGAGTTCCTGGAGACAAAGGACACCTGGCACAGTGCTGAGCGTGTGACTGGCATTCAATGAATATCCATTCTGAGCGGGTTTTTACTCGTAACACTTGTAACACCAAATGTGTGGGGGTTTTCCTCACACCTGCCAATTCAACTCTCCAGACACCAACTGGGTAGCCTACAGTTCAGTTCAATTCTGACACTAAATGTAGACTTCACACGTTAAGGGCTCAATGCTACAGGACTGCCCCTACATCAGATGCCAGTCACAAGTTTAGGCAACCCGTACTTCTGATCAACCAGCGATAAAGTCCAGGGGCTCCCACGACGCTCCCCTCAGGTTCAATAATTTGCTAGAATGGCTCAGAGAATTCATGAAAGCTCTTTGCTTACTATTACCAGTTTATTGTAAAGGATACAGCTCAAGAACAGGCAAGTGGAAGGAATGCATAGGATAAGATGTGAGGGAGAAGCAGGGTGACAAGGCTTCCATGCCTTCTCTGGGCTCACCACCTTCCCAGCACCTCATTGTTTTCACCAACCCAGAAGCTCTACAAATCCCACTGCTTAGTGGTTTTTGTGGAGGCTTTATGACGTAAGCACAATTGATTAAATCATTGGCCATTGGTCATTAATTCAATCTCCAGCCCTTCTCCCAAGAGGCCAGGGGATAGGGAGGAAAGTTACAAGTTCCTAGTCATGTCTTGGTCTTTCTGCAGACCAGCCCCATCCTGAAGCTCTCAAGGAGGCCCCAGTCACGAGTAGTCTCATTAGCATACAAAAGATCCTCTTTCCACACTTGGAAATTCCAAGGTCTTAGAAGCTCTTGTGTCAGGAGCCGAGGACTAAGACCAAATATTACAACAAAAGATGCTCCTAACACTCAGGAAATCACAAGCGTTTTAGGAGCTCTGTGCCAAGAACCACGGACAAAGACTAAATAAATATTTCTTATTATATTACAATATCACATCCGTGGATGTAACCAAAGTACCCCCAACTCCCAAATAATCATTTTCTGGACAGACAGGATAGTGCAGGGTAAAAAGCAAGGACTCAGCCAGACTGCCTCTGAGTGCCTCCGTTTCCTGATCCACAAAATGGGGATAAAATAACACCTAACTCAGACTGTTTTCTGAGGATTAAAGGAGGTATGTACAAAGCCTTTGGAATCCTACCTGGCACAGAGTGAGTGCCATAAAGTATTGCTACGTCTATTACTTTGACAATATGAGACCGTCTTTTTATTGTGAAACTTTGAACAGCCTAGAAGTTTATTAACTAAAATTGTTACTGCACAAAATTTGGGTCCACTTGCCCGATGCACATAAACAAGCCAATTGATTACGGCATCAGCCTTTGGGAAAAGAGATCAGCTTCATTCTGCAAGATCGATCTGCAGGGGTAACAGGGGGCCCTCGGAGCTGTCTCCTTGATTCAGGATTTGGGGTGAAATTTAAGAGGTTGGGGAGAACAGGCAGGCCCACAAAAATGCTGGTGGGACAAGTTTTGATTGGTGGGTTTCAAACATTAATGGTAAGGTTTTAACGTTTATGATAAGGTTCTAAACATTTATGATGAGGTTCTACTCTTATGATGGGGTTCTGAACATCTTTGATGAGGTGGGGAAGGAATTTTAACACTGGCTCTTCCTGAATGAGGGACCCCTCGCTTCTGATATGCATCTGACTTGCAAGTGTCCTAGGCCTTGGGTTCCGTGGGAAAGAGGATCTTTGGTTCTGAGGTCATTTCAGGTCACAGTTTCTTGTTTTGCACACACCTTGGTTACGTGACCTTGCAGATTTTCTGAAAGGCAATTCTTAACCACTCTGTTGATAAGAGATGGGGTCAGTTGAACTGGTCCTAGAGGGCCCCTGGTTACAAAATGTTAAGTGAAAAGAAAAAAGTCATGGAAGAGTATCTATGGAATGGTCCCATCTATGGGAGAAAAATAATATATGTGTACACTGAAGTCACCTAGAACGTGGCTTCCAGAAAGGAGAGGGGAGAGAGAATGGGAGGGAAGGGGTAAAAAGGAGAGAGAAAATTAAGCAAAACAGTCACATTTTGCTCTCTTCAGTCCTGTATTGTTTGAATCTTGTGCAGTAGGAATATAATCATGTCCCACTTGTGGATTTTAAAAAGATAATAAGGCCAAAAAAATTACAAAAATTGACCCCAAAATATCATGCTAACCAGAGTTGCCCACTCAAAACCAGCGAACACATCATCACCCAACCACTCCACTGAGACTTCCAGGGCGACTGTTTCATGTCGGGTCTCACTCGGGGCCAAGGCTTCTCATCCCCAGCACTACGGGCATGCTGGGTTGGATCATTCTTTGTTGTGGGGGCTGTCCTGTGCATTGCAGGATGATTGGCAGCATCCCTGGCCTCCACCCACTAGATGCCAGGGGTGCCTCCCCACCCGTGGTAACCAAAACTGTCCCTAGACATTGCCAGCTATCCCCTGGGGAGGAAATCATCCTGGTTGAAAACTAATGCTTGCCCATTTTATGAAAATGAGCCAGAGACTGACACTTTTTTTTAAAGGGACTGCCAGCTTTATGGCTCCTTCTGCAGCACAAAACCCAGCATCAGTCTGGGTCAGGGAGGAAAGGCACCAAGACCTAAAGCTGGACCATGGGCTAGATCCTCTTTTTCCTTCCTCGTACAGAAAGAACAACCCAAGAAACATTATCCACCCCCTCTCAGTAAACATTTTTCTCTCCTTAGACCGTAAAAATCAATCCACAACATTTGATTTGCAAAACAACCCTTCCGCACATCTGTTTCTGCTCCCCTCAGTCTCACAAGAAAATGTCATCTCTTTCCCCTGGGTCCCATGCAATGATGGTGACAGTTTACGTTTATATTGTCTGTTCTGCCAGGAGAGGATATGAAGGGCTAAACCACATAGGGGAATTTCTGAGAAACTATCAGAAATCAGGAGCACCGAAAGACCACATCTCCGGGAAAGGTTTGGGCAGCTAAAGAGGTTAAACTGAGGACAAAGTCTCTATCATTTGAGAAGTCAGTGTATTCATTCTGTCTCTCTTCCTCCTCTCCCTCTGTCCTTTCCCTTTCCCTCAGTCCCCTTCTTCTCCCTCCCCTCTCCGTCTCCTTCACTAAAGGAAACTGAGCCATGCTGGGGACTCTGGGCAGGCAGCCCTGAAAACTTTTGGATGTGAGATCTCTGACCTGCGATTTGGTCCCCGCAGAGGCGGCACTGACCTGCAGGCGGAAGCAGCCATAGACTTAGTGGTAGGAACTCTGGTCTGCTTCAGCTCTTCTAAGTGTGACCCTGGGCAAAGTTCTTTGCCTCCCTGGGTCTCAGTTTCCCTACGAAATGGAGACAATAACTCTACCGGCTCTATTGACCCAACAGGGTTATTCTAAGAAACCAGCAAGACAATGTTGGTGTTGGGCTTCATAAATTGCGGAGAACCATACAAGCTGCTATGGTCCTGGGATTCACCCCCTCCAATAGCCAGAGGCCCAACAATCTCCAGGGGATGAAAATAGAAACAGCAGGAGAAACATGAAGAGACTTTGTTGGCCACGTAGCATGTCCCATGGAACAGGAGCTAAGATTTCACAAGGATGTATGAGCTCCAACATTATAGCATGTTTCCAAGACCTCTCCCGATGTGTCTCCCTCAGATATGGCACAGAGCACAGTACCCATCTATGTTGGAGTGGGAAGCAAAGGTGAAGGGGGAAAACCTTTCTGGAGACGAAATTTGGCTGCCACCTCATCCTCTGTCTTAAGGGGCCCAGAGGCCTGTGTCCTCCTTTGCCATTCTAAAGAGAGTATAAGAGACTCCATAAATTGCCATGTCAAACCTCAAAAATCCTAAATTAATAACCCAGGTCGGGGAAGCATATATCAGTGATATATACACCACCTTTTCCCCCTGTACAGCCTTATTACCCAGATATTATTGCTGAATTCAAGGGGTGGGTGCAAGGTTATCTAACAGAGGGAGCCCACCTCGATGAGCTAGCTGAGAATGTGCACAGGAAGGCCAGCATCCCCACATCTGGCCGTCTAAGTCTGCCCTACTCTGGCAGAATATGGGAAAATAGCTCACGCTGCTAGAAGGAAAGTGTTTCTAAGTCTGCCTGCTGAGTAGCTTCAGAAGGATACCTTTTTACCTTTTGGGAATGAGAAACTGAGACTCTATGATTTTACCAGATACTAGATTAATAACAACCACCACTGCTATGACCATGCACTGAGGTTACCTACGGGCCAGACACTGAGCTAAAAGTTTTTCATATTGTATTTCATTTAATCCTCCCTAAACAAACAAGTAGATGAGGACACAGTAACAAAGCGACTTGCCCAGAGTAACACCATCTGTGAGTGGCAGAGCCGGGAGTCAAGTACAGGTCCGTCTGATCCCAAAGCTTCAGCCTTAACCACAACATGCACTGCCTTCAAGCTGCCAAGCGTGTCTCTCCCCAGCAATCGACTCTAGACTGTATACCAATCGATGCCACATGGTCACAAACTCACGAAGTGCCCCCTCCAAGCCGTCCGCAGTCCAGCTCGGGTTGATTTCCCTGCCCCTAGTCCCCGGGCTGACTCTCTTCCAAATTCTACTTAGGAGCATCAAGGTAGGGGTTCTAGACAAGGAAACAAGTGACCTTTTTAGAATATCCTTCATTTAGTGGACCAAATAAGTAATTATCCCACAAGTAAAAGTCCTTTGCTGTCTAAAATCCAGCAAAAATTTCAATATGTTATAAGGAAAACCAGGAGTAGTTTCTTTGAAAAGCTGAAGAAAAAGGACAGACCGCCAGCAAAACAATTCAAGAAATGGGGGAAAAAACAAAGCAGGAAAGTCGTAAATATTAGGAAAGAGACTACAAATAAAGGAGCCATTAAAATAATTAATGAAAATGACTGCATATGCTAACAAATTTAAACACCAAGATGAACTCGGTGACTGTTAGGAAGATACAAGTTACAAAGCAGACTAAAAAAAGGTAGAGAACTGAACAATAACTATAGAATTATTGAAAAACAATTGTCAAACATCCACCACTACAATAGGAACCAGTCACAAATGGTTTTGCCCATAAACTCTATCTGCCCTTCAAAGAACAGCTAATTCCTACACTATTCAAACTATTACAGAACGCAAAAGAAAATGAAAACATTTTCCACATTGTTTTTGGAGGTAAGCATAATCCTGATTCAAAATACGATTTTTTTAAAGTACAAAGAAATTATAGATCTACATTACTAGTCATATGAGTAACAGTAATATAAGTGGCAAAATCTTACATAATATATTAACAAATTTAAAAGTATATTTTTAAGCATAATGATCGACAGGTTTATTAGCAGGATTTTAAGATGGTTTTAAATTCTAGGATTGTTTAGCATCAGGAAATCTACTAAGGTAATTCATTGTATCAGTAGGTTACAGAAGAAAAAAATCCATACAGGTATTTTGATAGAATTATTGATATTTTGATAGCCAGAAAAGTTTTCCATAAAAATTATAAGTAAAATTTAAATAGGAAAAAATCCTAAATTTGATAGAGTATTCACCATATACCAATAGTAAACATCATATTAACAAGGACATACTACTCAAGTTAAAAATAAGGAAGGACGCCTTCTCTCACCACTATTCTTCAACATTGTTATTGAGTTTCTAAAATTATTATTTATAGATTTTATTTCCAGAAAAATCCAAGCATTTCAACTAAAAACCTATTAGAATAAAAAGCATTCAGTAACACAACTGGAGGCAAGCTAAATATACTTAAATCAAAACTTTCCTTTATACCAGCAATAAGAAATTAGAAAACATAATGGCGTAGCAGATCCCTCTCAAAATATAAAAAAATATAAAATGCTAAAGAATAAAATTAATAAAACATAGGCTTGTTATTTAATAAACAAGAAGATGATAAGAATAATTAATTCTTAATTTTTTTATATACAACATACAATCCATGGATTTTGTGGCTACAAGAGACTTTAAAACCTCTCTAGGCCAACTCCCTTATTCACTGAAAAGGAAACTGTTACCCAGAAAGTTTGAACAAATTGACTATGCTCATACAGCCTATAAGAAGTTGGATAAAAATTGGAATCCAAATCCAGTCCATTGCTCTTCACACTATATTTTGCTACTCTCATTAGAGGATTTGAAATGCCAAAAAAATTATTCAAAGTGCCCTTTGATTTAAGAAAAATAATTTGCAAATGCCATGGAGATTAGAACAATATGTGATTGTTTTCTTACGTACCTTAAATTGTCTTTGTGCAACACGGGTCCAGAGGGCAGAACAAATGTGTTGTGTTCTTCTATCACACCAAACTGTAGGCAATTAGTGCTTCTCAGTAGTCATTATGACATTTCTAAAACAATAAAACCTAGCGACCGTGAGGCCTGGTAGCAGATTGCAGTGCGTCTGATCTGTAAATTCCCCGAAGTGTCAGTTGAAACCTGTGCATAGTATTGAGATTATAATGAAAAACGTTCTGAACTTAAAACTACCTACCTTCAACCATCTGGAGAAGCTCCTTTATTAAATGTGTTTCTAGCATCAGCAAAATCTCGTGATCTTTCATTTTTGAGAAAAAAGAAATTCCTCCCTGGTCCATAAGCCTGGACAGACTTTCAGTCTTGGATTTAATGACGGCCTGAGAAATAGAGAAGGAAAGATGCCGTGTCTCTACCGAGACAGGTCTAAGACAGAGACTAGAGAGACAGAGACCACTCGGGCTCTCAGACGTGGTAAACAGTTAGAGGCAATTTACAAGTCACCTCTAGAAAGAGGAATAATCCAGGCAGAGACGAGCTCTAATACAAACATGAGATTACTCTCAAACTGTAACAACAAAATCTAAATGTTTTCTCACCATTGCCTTTATGGAAGAAAGGATGTTGTAGCGTTAAAAAAAAAAAATCAGAAAACAAAAAACACTGCAACTTCTAAAAGTTTAAATCCCAAACTTTTTGCTAACCATATTACTCTAGAAGAGTAAAACACATATTAGGGGCAGATTAAAAATCAGGAATTTAATATAGACCATACCATTTTCTTTTGGGAAAATTTCTTCTCCTTTTCTCTAAGCAATTGTTCAAAAGGTAAGGTCTGTAAACACGTGTGTTGGGCGTCTGTTGATTTAACCTCCTTTCCCTCATGTTCATGTTCATAGTACCACAAACTCCCAGTGAGGAACTGTGCCTCCCCAATTCTGAGCCACATGTTCAGGGAAAATTGACCCCCTCCCCCAGCCATACAGTTAAACCACCGGGAGGGACTCATAGGAGAGGCCACTGCCGTTCTCTCCAGGAAATCGCTGTGCCTTGAGAAAACCACATACTTTCTACAGGGAGACCCCATGTTAAAGGAGGCTACCCTCCCCAGACAGGACCTTTGCAAGCCAGAGCAAAGCCAGAATGTCTTCCTCCACTCCCAGGCAGTCAACCGCATCAGATCTCTGTATCCACGGTCCCTCCCACCTGCTCCCAGTTCAGGAAGAACCAGACGCAGGGAAAGAAGAATGTACTTCATGAGCAGATCAGGCTCCTGTCTCCACCACACTTCAGGTCCCTGGAGCCACAGGATGGAGGAGGAGGAAGAGTGTTAATCAACCATGCATTAAATTTCTAGCCAGGACCAGACTAAGCTGAAAACAGTAAAATTAAGAAATTTGCCCAAGACTTTATTAAGGGACAGGAAAGAAGAAACTGACAAAGTACAGCTAGAGGCAATGACTGAAAGAAATAAAAATTATTTCTTGTTTATATCCCCACTGAGTTTGACAGGTTACAGCGTTTTTTAAATTTTAACAACAAAACCATGACAGTACAGGAAAACAAGAAAGGCAATAAATTTTTTAAATCCCAGGAAGACAGCAGATGGATTTAGAGCAATAGAAAAATCAGAACAGAGAACATCGCACCTCCAAGGGTCCTGAGGTTCATCCCAAGAGTCCTAGAGAATTCCAAGTGGCAGAAGAGAAAAACTAAGCGCAAGAGCTGGGCGGGGCGGGCCATGACCAGGGAGATTTATTAAAGAACTGCCTTCAGAGTCCCGATGACAGATAACTAATCCGCGCTCGATGGGAGCTGTTGAGGGAGGGTGGGGAGTGATTTCAGAGACGCACAAGGGAACTTTTGGGAGTGATGAAAATGTTCTGTATCTTGATTGAGATGATGGTCACCTGGCTCAATAGACTGTAAACTTAAAATGGATGCTTTTTATTATACGTAAACTCTACCTTCTGCGGAAATAAGTGAAGACTGACTAAATGAGAAAAAGCAAAGACGATTTATTCAGAGCTCGCTGCATAGCAAGGGAGTCAGCCACCATCACTTGCATTTGGCAGAGACTAAAAGACAGGCAATTGCATGGGAACGCTTTATAGTGGAAAAAAGAGAAAGCCTCACATGTGCCCTGACTGGATGCTGCTGGCCTGGGGAAGCTGCAGGCGGGCTAACTAGAAGCGGGGCGTCCTGCGTAGTTGGTTAGAGAAGCATATTTGGCTTTCTCTGATTGGTCCTAAGTCGGAAGCAGCGACAAAAATTAGGGAAGCTGTCAGTTATTGACCAAGTGCTGGCCATTTTGGACCAACTGTTACAGAAGTTATTGTTTGGCTTCCTGCGTTGTCACTAGAGATAGCAGTCTGACTTCCTGCAAGGCTGACTTACAGCTCAGGCTGGCTTCCTGGGCTGTTTATTGTAGATAAGGGCTTGGTTTCCTGGGCAGATTGCTGCACGCTGTGGGTCAAAGTTCTGTTTTCGTATGTGTGGTCTGGCCGTTGTTTATTTGTCTATTCAGTCTCTCACTTAGCAAAGCTGATTTTTCTAAAAAAAAAGAGGTTTAAGAGACATATTAACCACTTGAAAGGTGTGGATCCTGTTTGGATCCTGACCCAAATGGTTTAGGGAAAAAAAAGAATTTTATAGGACAAGTAGAGAAATACAAACATTACTTGGGTGTTTTATGACTTTAAGGCATTATTGCCGATTTGGGTGTGGGCGATGATGGTATTCCGGTATATTTGAAAAGCGGGGTCCTTTTCTCCTAGAGATTCATACTAAAGTGTTTACAAATGAGCTCCAATAATGTCTGGGATTCTATAATGTTGCTTCAAAATAATTCAGGGGGTGGTTATAATGAAAGGGGATATAAAGGAAATGAGATTAGCCACAAGTTAAGAATCGAGTGATAGACATAAGGGGCTCATTATACTCTACTCTTTACTTTTTTGTATGTTTGAAATTTTTATACTAAAGACTTTAAAACAATTATCCAAATAGAAAGAAGATCAAATGAAAATTCAACAACATATCAAGTTGCTGATGTTTTTTAGAATTACGGTTATTGGTGATTTCCATTTTTTCCGCCATGCTTTTCTGTATTATCAAAACATTTTTTAGAAAATGAATGCTTTAGGGTATTTTTATTGTTTTAGTGTCACCCACCCTTCAAGGGCTACCTTCAGACCTCTCTCCTCCCAGAGCCTCCCCAGCCCTTTCCACCAAAGGTGCAATTCCTCTGCGAGTACCTCTGAAACCTACCACTTCCTCTTCTCATTAGCACTTGGCACATTTTATCTTTGGTTATTATTGTTACATATTGTTACTATTGCAGTTTGGGAGGTCCCCAAGACCACCCTCAGGTTTAATTTTCACTAGGACTCACAGAACTCAGAAAAGTGTTTACACTCACGATTACAGTTTATTACACTGAAAAGATTCAGATTAAAATCAGCAAATGAAAAAGATGCACAGGGCAGAGTCCAGGCTCTTCCACTTGTCCTCTCCCGGTGGAATCATGTGGACAGTGCTAACTTCTCCCAGCAACAGTGTGTGGCAACACACAGAGTATTGGTGGCCAGGGAAGTTCATCCTAGTATTGACGTCCAGGTTTTTTGGGGGGCTTGGTCATGTATGCATGGTTGACCACCTGTGTGACTGACCTTAGTCTGGAGCCTCTCCAGAGGTCAACCTGATACCACGTGGCTCAAGGGCCCCATCATAAATCATGATTAGCATAGACTATCTGGTCTGACCCAAGGCCCCAAGTAAACAAAGACTCTCTCACCCAGCAATATATTCCAAGGGCTTAGAGGTTACCTCCTGGGAGCTGGGAAAGGGCCAAACATTTCTTTGGGCTAGGTTAATCTTTTACTGAACAACTGTCTTCTTGTTTAGATTTTAAAGCCTCTGAGAGCAGAAATACCATAAATTTCTCAATATTCTTATTATTTGGCATGAGCTTTGCACAGAGAAGAAAAATGCTCACCATTGAGGCCCTGATCCCATAGACACTTGCTGAGAGAGAAGCGATTAAAGTCTACTGGGAGTTCAAGAGCCTACTGGAAGTTGGAGCTTCCCCTGTCAGAAACGGATTTCATGATGACAAAACATGTGAGAACGGGAAGAAAACAGCTCAGAGAAATGAGTGAGAAGGAATTTTGGATAAGAATTCAAAGGGCAGGTAGTTTGAAGTGAGGTCTGCAGACCAGCAGCATGACTATTGCCTGGGAAGTTGTTAGAAATCCAAATTCTAGAGGAAGATGGGCACAGATGTTAGCTCAGGGCCAGTCTTCCTCAGCAAAAAGAGGAGGATGGGTGGCAGATGTTAGCTCAGGGCTAATCTTCCTCAAAAAAAAATGCAAATTCTCAGGCCTGGCCCAGAACCACTGATCAGAATCTGTGGGGTAAGGCCAAGGATTTGTGATTTAATAAGTTCTCTAGGCGATTGAGGAGCTGAAATTTGAGAAGTACTAGTGTAGAGAATAGTCATGTTTTCCTGACATCTTCCATGAGAGGGAGGAAAAGGACATCCTTATGAAGTAGGATTGAGGAAGGTCCAAGAGGAACCCGCAAAAGATATGATTGTATGGTTGGACACTTGGACACAGCATCACTGGAGAAAAGAGAAGTCCATGAGGGTCAGTTTTACTCAGGTACTCGGAGCCCACAGTTAACCAAGCTGCTACCCAGGAATGTTGTACTCCCATGAAAGACCAGGGTGGAGAGACTTGTTAGCAGGAACAGAGAATGTAGTAGTCTTTTAGTTTCCAGAATGAACCGTGTTTCCCAGTAACCCCAAGGAGCTCATTGATATCTCTCATAGGCAACAAACTGGGCTCCTACCAGAGGCACACTCTGATCTCTGAAACCAGCAAGAGGAAACAAATCAAGGACCTAAGTGATAAATCAACCTAATAGTATTTATGAAAAATTAAGGTGCAGTGTGTTATAAACGTTAAACCACTATTTGGCCTGAACCACTCTTTGCTGTAACAGCTCCCTTTCCTCTCCTCAAGCTCAGGTTCTCATTTGCCCCCAGTTTATTAGGAGGAATAGACAGGAGCAGAGAAACTTCCATAACAATGATCTTCTCTCATGCTGAAGACACTCTTAATCAATGAGCCGACAACATGACTAACTGCTCATTAAATTCTTCAAGAATAAGTCCCAGCCAAAGGAGGGAGCTCTGCCTGATCCTGAAATCAAGGGAACCACAGAGGAAGAGGTGAAGAAAGCTCAGAGACTGCAGCAGGTCCTCTTATAAAGGAGCTGTCTGGGCGATGTACTGGCCCTTTGCAGAAGGTTTTCACGAACTTTGCAAGCATAACACGTTTCATCCGGCATTCTTTTATACAAAGAAAAATGAATAATGAGTTTGGTGTTTTGATTAGGCAGCCAAAAAAACGTACCTTCAAATTAAATATGTGTTTTAAAGAGGAGGTATCAGTAAACTATTACTGAGTAAACAAACAAGCCCAAAACTCAGTAGCTTAAACAACAATCAGTTATTTGCTCATACATCTGGGGGTAATAAATGACTATTCTAGTCTGGATTCAGTTGGGATGGCTCTGCTACATGCATCTCTCATCCTCCTTGGACTAGCGACCCAGCCCCATAATGCATGTCAACTGAAATTTCCCTTACGATTGGACACAGTACCTTGATTTTTCTTTCCATTTTGAAACTATTCATTTAAGCAATAAGAATGCCTGTGGCTCTAAAGTACGTTTTCAGCCTCATCCCCATGAATGCCCTGCCTTGCACAAAACTTCCACTGGAACCCAACTGGCCAAATTACTGTTTTCCAAATATACCCTATAATTCTACACCTTCTTGCCTTTGCTTAGAGCAGTGGTTCTCAAAGTGTGGCCCCTGGACCAGCAGCATCAGCATCACCTAGGAACTAGTTAGAAATGCAAATTCCAAGTCCTTACCCAAGATTCACTGGATCAGAATCTCTGGGGTTGGGGCCCAGGAATCTGTGTTTTGAATAGCCCTCCAGGTGACTTTGATGCATGTTTAACTATGAAAACCACTGGCTTAGAATATCCATCCCCCACCTTCTGCCCTTGAAGAGGACACTTGACTCTGCTCCTCTGATTAAGCCTAGTGCAGACACCCCCCTGTAGCATGCTCTCTGCCACCACCTCGCCCAGCCACGACTCTCTCTCCACTTGTGAACTCTCATAGCATTTATCATATAGTCTGTGAGTTACCAGTTACTTTTTCATAATACTTCATTAACTCCCCAGCCCAACTGCAGATAAAATTTTTCAATGGAAGTTAGAGTCAGAGGGACCTAGGTTCCAATCCCAGCTATGCCTTTTACTAAGTACCTGGCCTTGGACAGGTGACTTAATCTCTCTGAGCCTCAGTTTCCTCATCTGAAGGTGGGATTGGTAATATGCACCCACTTCACGGTGTTGATGCTGTAGGGGAGCAAAATTTGCTACCCCAAAATATGTCTCTTTTGCATGAGGAAGTTTTTCTTTTACCTCCGCCTTAACTGCCTAAAAGAATTTAGATGAAGAGCCTGTTCTAGGAAGAAGCGCCATCACGAGATATATCAACAAAGTGTAGGAGCTAGGTGTGGTCAACTCGGGGAAACTTAGCAAGGCCTGTTTCAGCAAAGCCCGCTGTGTCCCCTTGTTCCTGCAGGGCCAGCCATCATTTGTTCATCAAACATTTACTCTTTTCATTCTCCTATGAATTACCTTCCTTCCATTTGAAATCCCAGACCCTTGCTCCCTTCCCCTTAGCTCAGGATGGCATGAAAACCTCAGTTGCCTGGCTGTTGGGGAACCTCTCTCTTTGGGGTTCTCAAATGTATGAGATTAGATTTGATTTTCTCCCGTTAATCTGTTCCATGTCAATTTAATTCTTAGACAACCCAGAAGAACTTAGAAAAGGGGGAGGAAGCATTTCTTTCTCCAGACAATGCAAAAATGGAAATAAGCTACTAAATATGAAACAGTCGGCACAGTGACTGGCCTGCGGTCAGCACTGTGTCAAGAACACCAGGATCAGGACTTGGGCTTCTTCGTCTTACAGCCTCTGATCCAGTGAAGCAGAACACATTCAACCACTCGTTAAACATGTTCTCTGTTTTAAATACAAACAAGGTTTCATTCCCTGGACTCCCTCTTGCTCTCCTGAGGAGTCCAGAGTTTTCATATGCCATGCATTATTCATTCTCACTCCTTTATTTGGTCACAAGAGTAGAGCTCTGAAGGAGAGCCCAGGCCTTGGGACATTAAGGCCAGTGAGCTCACTCCAATCCCCATGCGCCTGTCTGAGAAACATGAAGCAGAGACATTTACGAAATCCAAATCTCTGTGGACGTTGTCTCCTGGCCTTGTGCCTCCTTTCAATAGGGTTTACAAGAGGCAGCAAGCCGACTCCTCAATTTCAGAAGGGCGGAGCTGTGGATGCATGTCAGTTCCATATGAGGACACAGTGATTCCCAACGTGGGCACAAATTAAATGCTAAATTGTCCTAGCTAAAATAATCCTCATCAACGACAGATAAAGGACTAGAGCTTTCTGAGCTGACTCCCAGGCCACGGAAGGGTTAATCATTGTCATCCTGTACCTTCGGCTAATTTGACTTTTTTGTGAATGCCCCAGAGGTTCAAGTTGAATAGATGATGACTCATCCAAACAGACAAGGAGAATTAAAATACCTTTAATTACAAAGGAATTTCAATTTGTTGCCCCTTAGAATTTAGAGATGTAAACTCTGGTTAAAACTATTATAGAGAAAAGATTTGTGAATTTAACCATAATGACTTTCATTCCATTCTAAAGAAAGGATAATTGTGAAGATGATTTTTTTAAAGAAATCATTATATATAGGGAAAAGCTTTAATCACTATGCATTTGGAGACAAAGGATTCATTTACTGGAAGATAATGCAGGTGCCAGAGCTGAGTTTCCAGGGAACAACATAATTTAACTTTTTAAAAAATATATTATGTCAGCCCTGTGGTAATGTTTACACTTTTCTGAAGGCTGTCTAGACACTTGGAATTGAAAGTACCAGGAAAGGAGATGGTAACCAGTTTTTCATTTCAAAGGATGTAGGTTGGAAGTGACAATGTCTCACCATGCCTGAGCCCTGTGCTCCTAGAAAGCAGCGACAGTTGAGAAATCCCTACGCTTTGTGTTCTGAGAAAGGACTAACCAGCAAGGACCTCTAGTCTCTAGCATATTCCAAGACGTGACCCACCTCCACCCTTCCTCAAGGTCTCCCTTATTTTATAAAACCCCAATCTTTCTCCTTCTTCTTTGAGATGTTCCCTGGTTAATGAACATTTCTCTGTATTACAATAGCCTGAATGAAATCATCTCAGTTATTCAGGGGAAAAAAAATCTTTCTCTGCCCCATGTTTCCTCCCAACTAACAATTAATTCTTAAGTTGATAAGTCTGTATCTACCTGGCACTAGGTAGAAATCTGAAAGCTATACTCAAGGAGTCATCTCAATGGTGAACCAGTCTATTTGCACTCACTTTCTAGCCAGACATTTGGCTTAAGCATGGCTGTGAATACTGCCCATTAGAAAGCTCAGTTCCTGGTTTTTCTACAACTGGAGCACTGCCTAGTCTTGTTAGACATCAGTCCTTCCAGTTAATGCCCCTCTCAGGTCTGGATGCCCACCACCTCCCGGCTGACTTCCTCATTGCACATCACACCAGCTCGCAGATGCTGCAAACAACGTGCTGCCTGAGGCTCCTTGCTGACCATCTGACCAACCCATGCCAGGCTCTGCTGATGCCTACCTAGTGTGAGAGACAGAATTCCCAGAACAATTAAGGCAATGATTTTATTCAAGCTATTGCCACAGGAAGATGTTCATTATATGGAACATCCCAAAGAAGAGGAAGAAACCCTGGGGTTTCCTAGAGGCAAGTAGGTGAGGGAGTCATCCTCCACGCCCACAGGAGTCATGAGGAAGGGTAGAGGCGGCCCTTATCTTGGACTATGCTGGCATATGCAGAGCAGAGTGGTCCTCTGCAGTTAGCCCTTTCTCAGAACACAGAAGGCTGGAGATTTCTCAATCAGCACTGCTTTTTGGAAGCACAAGGCTCAGATAAAATTCAGCATCGTCACTAGTATCTGAATCCCAACATCTCACCAAAAACCAAGCCCCAGCACTGACAAGATCTTGCAGGCCACCACGTGCCAAAACAAAAACGTTCCTTTCAAAACAATAACTGCCAATCTTCACACGATAATGCTTTGTTTTCTTGAGGCAATTGGACTTTGGCTAATTGGCCACCCTGAGAATGGATTTTCAGCCAACTGGCTTTTAGAAAGTTGGCCCTCTCCCTAAGACGGTCCCTGAGATCAGACAGATACTGGTGTTTGTGTCTCTCTCCTGAAGCAAATCCTGGCGCCCTGAGGGTCATGACCTACTTTGCCAGCTCTGTACCCACCACCCTCACTCCAGAGCCAGGGAGGCTTCAATAAATGCTGGCTGAATTAAAGCATTCTTTGACTTAAATCTGCCATTTATTCCTCAGGCAGAATCATTTTCAAATAGTTTCCAGCTCTGAAAATCTCAAATGTATCAGCTGTATTCAAACTTTGCATCTTGAGGGAGGCGACAACCAGAGGACAAAAACCAGAGGGTTTATGCTCCTGGGTCTCTCCCTGGCTCCCCACCACTGGCCTGTGCTTGTTCAACACACTGGGTGTCAGAGCAACTCTGGAGAGACTCATTTATATCACAGCAAGGAAGAAAGCAGAGGAAAAACAAAAACCTGCAACAAAATGCGAGTATAGGCCCTACAACACTCAGCGTGGGTGATTTAACAGCAAGGTCCCATGCATAAAATCCAGAGTTCAGGCATCTGTATTTCCTTAGAACAGGACAAGAATCTCCCAAGGGGTCCTAAAGCTGCCCTTTCAGCACCACATCTAGGAGAACGTTGCCCCATGTGGAAAGAAAAAGGCTCCCGGTAGCCATAGTGGGCTTGGATGGGAGCGGCAGAGAGGTCCAGGATCACACAGCCATGGAGAGGATTCTCTTACAGATGAGACCGGAGGGAAGCCAAGTCTGTCACAGGAAGAAACTGATACAAGTGTGGTCCTTCAAGTCACTCCACAGTAATCAGGGCCCCAAGGCAAGCCAAGCAAACGCAGTAAGACAGGACCACGTGCAGCAAGAAGAGACTCTGACTTAGACCCAAATCATTTCACACAGGCTGAGGGTTATTGCCTGACCTCATAAGTAAGGAAAATTCCTGATACACCATCAGATGCCACCACATACCATTTGAGAGATGGAAAACACAAACGAACAAGGGCCAGACCATATCTGATGGTAGGACTCTGATGTATAACGTCTGTAGTAATCTGTCCTGATCCATCAGGACTTGGTCCATGAGCGCCAGCTTCCAAGTCAGGACCTAGCAGAGAAGGCTGTCGGAGAACAGAATACGCCACCCTAAAATATGCCGTCTTGGCATAATGATTATTTTGAGCTGGAGGCAAATGAGGATCAACAGATGCAGAAAGAAGCCTTCCCGGATTTTCCCTTATCTGACTAACAGTAGAAACTTCTGAGAAATGAGGGCTGCCATAAATCGCCTCTCCCAAGGAAGTTTTATGGCCACGAAGACGATGGAAAGCTGGCGCCAAGATGGACCTCCACAAATAAGCCTCGCCTTCCATTAGTTCCCCCGTATATTTACCTTCCCGCAGTTTACTGCCCCTGGAAGCCGCAAATCCTTTTCCTTTGTCTCGTCATTTCTCTACAGATTCATCGTTCTTCTGTTAAGATGCTGTATCAACCCAAGTTCGAACCGCCCTCTTTGAGTTGCTCATCACTGAGGTTTCTCCCGCTTGATGTGTGCTACATGCGTTAATAAACTATTGCTTTTTCCCTTGTTAATCTCTCTTTTGTTAGTCTAATTTACAGTGCCCCAATCAGAGAACCTAAGATAGACAAGAGGAAAAAGATTTTTCCTCCTTCCCTACAAAGCCAAATATGCTTCTCAAATCAATTATTTAAAATTCCCACTTCTAGTTAACCTGCCTCCAGCTTCCCAGGCCAACAGCCTCCAGTCAGAGAACACTTGAAGCCTTCCCTTTCTTTCACTATAAACTTTCCCACTGCCCTGCCTGCCTTGGAGCCTCAGCCAGATGCTAGTGAGGGAGGCTGACTCTCTGGCTATAGCAAGCCTTGAACAAATAGCCTTTGCTCATCCTCATTTGGGTAGTCTTCATTAATTTCCACATGTCAGAGTTCATTATAAAGTAGAACTTTGACATGGCCAAGGGATAGCTCTCTAGCCCTTTACAGAGATGCAACAGCTCAAAAGCTAGGTTTCCTTGAACCACTTTCACACCAGCACTAGCAGCTGGTTGTGAAATTAAGTTTTCATTGCTTCACATGAGTTAAAATGAGTAGGGAGGAGAAAACAGAACGGGGCTCACCCACCAGTTAAAAGGCAGGAACTGAATGTGACTCAAAGATGTGCCCCAGTGTACTTGACTATTAGAGTCATTAATAGCAGCTATTCTGCAGGGTTTTTGTGAAGATTAAGTGAGTTAATACAGGTCAAGTGCTTAGGTCAGTGCCTAGCACATAAGAGAGCTCTGTTAAGATTGCTATTTCAGAGTACGGGCTTGTTAGTCTCAACTCATACTTATGTCATTGTCATAAAGGCCTCAGCCAAAGCTTTTCTTACCTGGACCAGATGGGCCTTACTGGACAGGGAGAATTCTCCAGGGGAATCCTTATCTGGTTTTGCCCAGTCTGAACACAGTCTCCTGAATTTATCTCACCTTGGCTAACTTCTTTCTAAATGTGCTACATGTCACAATACCAGTTGGAAAGAGAAAACACTAAAGGTCTATCTCTGAGTGGCTGGGTCAAAAGTGGAACCTGCAATTACACATTGGGGGTGGGAAGTTCTGCTGTCCAGAGTGAGAAAAGAAAGTATTCTATTAATGTGTTTTAGGGCGAAGCTTTCTTATTTGTGACACGTTGAAGCCTTTTTCTGATCGTTTTTCTTCACACCTTTCAGAAAGCTATCTTGGCTCTTAGACTGTTTAATATGCTGGATACATACATTAATTCTCTCGGCAAGAATCTTGCCCTTACCTTGTTTGCTTACAACACCACCAAGAGCATTGGGTCACACTGTAGACTCTTCCCACTTTGCATGGTGACGTTCATGGGGTACTCCTTTCTGAACAGTGCCCATTCCCTTGCTGTTGATAATATCCCCTTTCTCGTAGATTCACATGTATGTGGCCAAAGGAACAACTCCATGTCTTCTAAGGCCTAGAGAACATATAGTGAGTGCCTCGCCTCTTTCCCTTTGTGTTGGTCATTTTGGTGAATTACTGGAAGATGGTAGTTCCAGCTGAAAGCCCCTGTCATTTTGATTCCAGACTTCTGGTCTCCAGAACTGCAAGACAAAAGGTACATTTCTGTTGTTCTAAGCCACCAGTTGGTGGTACTTTGTTACGGCAGCCTTAGGAAACCAATATGCTCGTAGAAAAGCTAGGTTACTACAAAAAGAATCTGCCCGCAATGTAACAAGGTACTGTCTGAGACCCTGCTCCACTCAAAGGGAGAAAATTAATAAAAATAGGAAATAAATCTTGCCCCCAGCCTTTAATAACCACTACATAGGCAGGATTTCCCACTCTGAGAAACCATTGATGACAGTGTGCCCAACACGGCCTGTTGGGAGGGCAGTTTGACAGTATCTATCAATAAAATACACATACCCTTGGACACAGAAATTTCATTCCTAGGACTCGATCCTACACACATAAGGACATTAACGCACAAAGATATTCAAAGCAGCATTTGCTGATGAGAGCCAAAATGTGAAAAAAAGGTCAAGTCCTACCATAGTTATGACCCACCCTGCAGAGAATAATATGCAGTGGTTAGGCATTCCCAGATCAATCTCTGTGCTAATGTGGAGAACTCTCCAGGCCTAATTGTTAAGAGGAAAAAAAAGCAAATTGCAGATGTGCTGTGTAACAATTCGTGTTTTTTAAAATTAGTTACAAGGGATTAAGGATGGCAGAGGAGGGGAAGGGAAGCGGGTGGCTAAAAATAAGACATGGTGCTGAAGTTAGAGGCAACTAAGACCGTCTCGTGGCCCACTCGAGGCCTCTTCCAACACGCCCCCTCTGCCTCCTCTCACTCCTTCTCCCAGAGCTCCTGAGCTCCAGCTACACGTCTGCCCTTGGTTCGTCCACCACCAAGCCTTTCCTGCCTCAGGGCTTTACTCTGTCACTGACTCTTCCTGGTGGCTCTTCTCCGGGACCTTTGCAAGCCCAGTGTCTTATTCAGGTCACAGCTTAAACGTCTTCTCCTCAGAAACACCTTCTCACTTCACTTAATGTAATGACCTCCCCTCTCGTGTCATCCTATCTCCCTCCTCGCCCTTAGCACAACTTGTAATTATCATTTGATTGATTTATTCACTTGCATCATTACCCTCCATCTTCCTCCCCCCTAGAAAGCAAGCTCCAAGAAGGCAAAGAGCTTGTCTCTGTCATGAGCAGTCAGGACAGAGAGGACCTCAACACTGAGCACAATGAATGAACCTGCTTTACAAGTTTTCCTAGCTAAGACCGACATAAAACTTTAGGGCTCGAATCACTCATTATCCGTGTGTTAGAACAGATCCAGAATTGCTTTCTAAGGAAACTGTTGGCCCTGCTGACAGGTATATTTCTGCGATCCACCTCCATGGGCAGGCGCGCCAGCCTTCAGTTCAGGAGCAGGTCCTGGTCCAACTCCCCAGTTTTCGTAAAAGGATGTCCACCCCTCCTGCACCTCAGGAATCTGCCCTTAAAGGGTGGCTTATTCAGTGTATGTCTCTGCTTGTCAGAGGACAAAACGTCAAACTCACAGCTAGCCTCGATTTAGCAACTCTCGCTTCACTGAGAGAGAGAGAATATTGATAGAGGACTGCCCGGAGAACACGCCATCTATTCTTTCCTTTCATTTTCAATGCAACCTTTGGAGTCGTCCAGACCCTTAGAAAGAATAATTGAACCAGATTTGCTTCCATATAAAAGTTTTTACTGAACTGTAGTTTTTCACTATACTTTTGGCCAAATTGGAAGATACTATGAGAAACAGCCCTGGGAAGCTCATTATTATATATTATCCCATATTCCATATGAATGTTTTTGAAGACATTATTTGCCACATCACACTGGGCCTCGTACTGAAGACCCACAGGAGAAATTTCTCAGCTCTCAGTAATAATAGCTGCAGCTTCTCTGAACCACTGGTTTGTTTTTAATCTTTTACGTGCCATGAATCTTGTTTATTCCTGTGCTTTGGAGGCTAAGAAGCTCAAAGCCACACATTCAGGATCACACCATGGGCACTTTATGAGCTAACCTTGCCTTGGGCATCATCAAATTCTTCGTACCCTTATTTTCCTTTGATCTCAATTTCTCTGCTCATCTTTTTTTCTTAATCTTGTTAAACTAGGTATATTATTATAGAGGGTCTAATATCTTTTCTGGAACAAGGCAGGGAATCTATACAAATAAAGTTAAGATTTTGGCAGTTTGCTACCATGTTACAGAAAAACAGTGATATTGGGGCACATTTGGGTGGCCTGACTTAAAATACAAACCTCACGGCATTCCCAGGGTTTGGTTCTGTGATTCCTAAGGTCACCCCCAGGACTCAAGCCGAGCAAGAAGTCTATGTGATGACCTGTTGGAAAAGATCTTCAATGATGCCAAGAACAAAGAAAACACTGTGGCTTCTAATACAAGCACCAAGTCAAACACGTTAGGCTGGATGCTGTAAGTCGCAGCTGCT
Source organism: Equus caballus (assembly GCF_041296265.1). Classification (NCBI taxonomy): domain Eukaryota; kingdom Metazoa; phylum Chordata; class Mammalia; order Perissodactyla; family Equidae; genus Equus; species Equus caballus. Next base: position 13,344,901 of record NC_091684.1, read on the forward strand.
GATTTGTAACACAGCTGCTTCTTACACGGGCAACTCTGGTTTTGGCGTGCTCCAGATGAGTTTCAACATTCTACTCCATGCATCCACCCTACAACTTCACCTCTCCTCTCCCTGCCCTCCAGAACCCTCCTACTCATGTCCAGTATCAACCCACCCTCAAGTGCCTCAGCCTTTTCTTGGAATACTTCTTTCTTGTTCCTCAGATGAACAAGGAGTCAGATGGCCTCTAATCATACTCCTTCCCCGAAGTCAAGGCCACCATTTGAGAAAGTTCAGAGGGTGCCATTCATATAGACGACAATGTTGTGCAATGATCATTCTGAAACGTGACCATGAGGAGGCAGCCCCGGCTGCAGCCCTCTCTAGAGAGGCTGCTTTTCCTTCTGTGCTTCACACTCCACAGCCTGGAGGTGCTGAAGCTCTTGGGAACAGAGCATCCATTATCAGACTTCACCATTCCTTATGGTTTTCACCTATCAACCTCCTGGTCACTCCTCCCCATTCACTGATGACTTTGGCATTTGTCTCCTGCTCTTTCTCCTCCCATTATTGTTATAATTATTCTCAATGATTTCAACATCCACCTGGATGACCCACCCCACAGTCTGATCGTCCATTTTTTTTCTTTTAATCTTAGTTTCAATCATCTTTTCCTTTACTACACCACAACCTCACAACTAGAATCATCACCAATAATGGTGCCATCTTCAAAATCTCAACGTCAAACATCCAACTCTTTGGCCACCCCCTCTTGTCTTCCACTCTTCTTCTCTAGCACTCCCTCTCTAGCAATGATCTGGTACAGTCCATTGAGCCGATCGTGTTTTCACTATCCAGAGCCCCCATCCTATCCTCACTTCCTTGGCCAGTCTGAATTCCATGGTCCAGCACTAGAAACACTCCCTTGCAATACTCTTAACTTCTTGCTTGCTCTCTCCTTCCATTGTATTCACCTAGCAAAACCCCACCCCCATTGAACCCAAGCATGTCATGGAACATTTCTAGAGAGACTCACATGGCTGGGATGACTAGACGTGCTTCAAATTTTTATGACCACAAGTATCAAATGTGCACTCAACCCTCACAGCACTCATCTACACTTTCTGAATAAATGTGCTTTCCTGTGCTCTGGGATTATATAAACAAAGACAGTCCAGGCCATAAGTGAGCATCATTTCCCAGCTGCCCAGAGTGTGGCTGGCCACCAGTGGGGTCCGATTACAATAATCACTCAGATCTCACAGGCTAGTGTGGGACCTCTGTCCCTTCCGCATTTCTGGGACTCCCTAGTGGCGTTTCACGTGTACTCCTGTACAGTCCTCTCAACATTACCCTCTCCCTCTTCTCATTGATATCTGCTATCCAAAAAGCCACTTGAGGTGGCAAGTCCTTGTGGATAATGCTATAGTGGAAATGCGTTTTGTCTGCACAGGCCCCTCCCCCGGTTCCCTGTAGTGCTGGTAGCACTATGATCTCAGTACCCACAGCTACAAGACTCAGCACCTGACCTGGACTCAGCTGACCACAGACCCCCATTCCCCAGCAACAGTGATTGGTCCAGGAGTGGGCGCTGCTGCAAGAACTCACTCAGAGTTCTTCTCCATAAATAACGGGAGAGAAAAGATATCGTTCACTGAATTTCTTACCACGGAAGGATGTGAAACTGATGTAAAACGTTTCCTGAAAGGTGGAGGAAGACCTTCTTCAGGAGGCCAATACTCAGAGAGATAGAGAGCCCGAGCACCAACGTTTGAACCTCCTCATCCATTTGAACCTGAAGATCTGTCCCCGGACTGGAGAGGAACAGGCACCAGTCAGTCCCGCTTTGTGCTGGAGTCAGTTTGATGCGGGTTTCTTCCATCTGTACCCAAACCGACTAATAGCGTTCGTTGTCAATGCCAAGAGTGCCATCACCTGGTGCTCTCTGCCCTATTCCCCTCGAGGAGACAAACCTGCCTGAAGACCCTGGGGTCTTCACTGCACCTGAGCCACACTGTTCCATGCAGGAGAGGGAAGAGGGCGCCCCTCAATGCACCATACACTGAAGTGCAACTTGCACCCCAGGACCTCACCAGTACCTGCAGCTTCTGCCAGCAGCCACACTCTCTACAGGGCTGAGAATAAGTTCTTGAACCTGAACTGGAGGCAAATATGCCAGGCATGAGCCTCACTGTCCTCAATCCAGGCTCTCCTTCAGCTCCAAAGCAAAAATTTCTCCTCCCTCCTCTTTCAGTCAATAGCCCTCTGCCCATCTGTTGTTACACATGCTCAGACATGTCTGAACACCAGGTTCAACTCAGTCTGCAAACACACACACACACACACACACACACAAATGCACATACTTCTAAGTTTAAAGTCATGAGAAAGAACCAAGGGAAAGGATTGTAGAATGTTTTGATTGGAAGGGTCAAGAGGAAGGAGATCCATGCAAAGAAAATAAAGAGAAGAATAAATATAATAACTTCAATGACTTTTACAAGACTTAGAAAAGACAATAATTTCTTCTCCTCAAATGTCAGCAAAAAAGAAAGTTTCCAGCCTCTATTTAGAAACATAGCCAAACTGTAATTTCGCATGGTCGAATTCATGGTCTAATTGGTTTCTGCCTAGTACCACTTTTGAGGAATTGCCCCCTCCTCTCTATCCATAGACTTGCAATGGGAACAGCCTTGTTCGCACAGAATAACCTCCCTCCCATCCACTGACCACAGACCAACAGCCTCTACCCCAGGAATTTGGAATGAGACCGAGAGAGGCAGCTCAGCCTTACTTGGGAGGACGTAGGGGAGTTACAAGTTGCAGGAGCTGTTGGCAGCAATTTTCTAGATCCAGGGTCCCTGGCTCTAGTCCATGCAGAGGCCCAGTCACGTCCCTCTTCTTGGGTTCTGCCATAGACACCAATACCCTTCCAAAGAATTCTGTTTGCTGAAACTAGCTCAAATGGGTTTTGTTACTTGCAGCCAAAAGGTATTAATTAGAAAAAACATCTAATGAGCCAGAGATGATTGTTAGAGAAATGAGAAGAGCAAAGGATCATAAATAATCAAATAAGGAGACCAAATCCATGTCTACAAGGAATGAAAGGCACTGGAGGCTGGGTGACAGACCAGGGACCACGGGCGCAGAATTCGCCCAAAAAGCTGGTAATGTCAAGATGCCAGAAAGGAGCAGTTACCATGAGAAAGAAAACCAGCATTGACAAGGGTCTTGGGAACATGCAGAAAGGGACCAATTTTAAACAGTGAGACTTGGGAAGGAATCAGCATCTGCCTTATAGCAGTAAGTGACCTGCTCCAGGAAAGCAAAGAGTCATATAAATGACATTTGACCTTGTGCCTACACGCACCTGCTGTGGGTCACATAAACTCAGTCAACAGCACTGTCCCAGAGGTGGCCTCCCAGACTTAGGGCTCAAAAACTCATTCCCAAATCGCTCAGCTAACAACACTCTCCCCAGGAGGAGCCCAGGAGACGGCAGATGGAAGATGTTCGCAAAGTTGCGATCACTCCTCCAGTGCAAGGGAGAGAAACCACCATTTAATTTTCATTGCTCAATTATCCTACTGAACATGTAGGACAAAAGGAGAGGGAGAGAAATGAATGAAGGAGAAGCAATTTTCTAAAACTAAAACAAACAATTAACTGTGCCCAGAAATCTGACTCCATAGTTCCTGTGTGTAAAGCCCTTCCATGACTTCCCGTCATCCATAGACGGAGTCCCAGACCTGTACGTGTGGCCCCTGCCACTTTGTCCATCTGTCACCATCCCAGCCTCCCCCTCTATGCACTAGCAACACCAAAGGCTCCAGGCTGTCGAGCTCCCCATGATAGTCCCCACCTCTGTTCCCAGTGGTCAGCCTCCAGCCCATCTCCCTCCTTGGATGCTGATTTGGTTTTCCTGCTTTTTTTCTTTGGATCACTTTGTTCTTTTAACTTCAGATTCCTCTAACAATTAACTCTACTTCCTTAGATTGTCTCTTCTAACTAATATTCTTTTGACTACAACGAACAAAAATTGCTCAAGCTCTCTTCAGCAGACAGAGAGCTCACTGGAAGGACACTGCCCTCTCCAACCACACCTGGCTCATCCCCTTTCATTCTTTCAGCCCGCAGCTCATGGGTTCCCTGCCCCAGGAGGCCTTCAGGGCCCTGCCGAGTCAGGTGCCCCACCTCTGTGCTTCCACTGTGTTCTGTACAGAGTTGGACCATGAGCTCCTTGAGGACAGGGACTCTGTTCTCCGCTGTCAATACTTTGGTCTTGGGAATTGGATAAATGTCTGTCGGACACATCTACGAATTATTCAAGAAGGTAAATTCTTGCTGGTGACCTTTGTAATGGATATTAATCATTGTCAACCACATATTTTTTTAAGTTCCTGAGCATTTGTTCTTGCCCACAGAATCCTGTTTCTCAGCAGTCAATTTCACACACATTCATTGCCTTAGAGCCGCTGGCACACTCTCCTCCAGCAAAGCAGATTTCCCATTTGAACCTGGAATTGCTCCATTTATCAACATTATGCTGCTCTGAAATTTAAGGCTGCGCTCGTTATCGTGGACTCGATGTTATCTGGTGACATGAACACTTAATTAGAAACCATCTCATATATTTCAGATCTCAAGATGCTTTTCTCGAAGACTGAAGTTGAATGATATGCTTGATATTTATTTAAACGACAATAAGTAGCACCTTTTACTGCACCCTTAAGTAGCCGGGGCTGGGCTAAGCATTTTATATGTGTGATCTTACTTAATCCTCACAAAAACCCCAAGGAATTGTTGCCATTTTATAGGTGAGGAGATTGATATTTAGAGAGGTTAAGCACGTTGCTCAATAGGATGCAGATGGCAAGTGATAGAGCTCAGAACCAAGGATATCAGATCCTAAATCACCCACGGTCCGTATCAATGGGTGCCTAAGAAAAAGATGGACTGAGAGAGGGTGTGATGAGGGCCCAAAAGGATGGTGAGAAGACTGATTAAAAACCAGGGACTACATTTCATTATGTTCCTAGGCAACTTTTTTATTGCTCTAAGAATATTTGTTTCTTTCATTATTCTCTTGTTATCTGTCATAAGACTGGAAGCTGGAACCTGAGGCTAAGAGATGGGGAGAGAATTATTCCTCACTTCTCCACTGGAATTTGACATAAGATCATATATCTAAGACCACGTTAGGAATCTCTTGAAAGCAATACGTTTGAAAACTACATTACCAGCAGCAAAGCAAACCACCTTGGGCTTCATGAGGTTTGCACTCTCTGAGACTATATGCAAACTATAAATCACCAAGATTTATGAAGATAAGGAAGACTCCTTGAGGGCTCCCTCTGGATATAGTAGACAGCGGCACTGTTCTGTGCAACCCCACCTGGGCTTCCTGTGGACACTTCCCTAAAAATTACAGCAATGCTCTAACAAACGTCTGGTGAAAATTTCATTCAGATTAAACAGACATAGATTGGTCAAAAAACCATGTCTGACTCTGAGCATGCAATCTGCTTGACTGGTTCTCATCAGCGTAGATTTCTCGAACAGGTCAGAAAAAGAAAAGTCCTAAAAGCACCAAGTGCAGGTATTTTAAATGAATGAAAAAAAGATATCAAAATTTAATGGGGGAAAATAGGTCAGCTCCTATTTTTCCTCAAGAAAAAGGTCTCCATGGTAAGGCCTTGGAATATGCCACACACTGAAAAATATTGTCCTTAGAGGAAATGAAACTGAGGCCTAAGGGTTTCCTCCACCTTTGACTCTCTGTCCCCATAAGTGACAGAAAATGTGGTTTCTTTGTAGAATTTCACTGAGGATTGCTTGAGGAAAGTTGACTTGAAAAAAAAACTGTTGAAATAAAGACAAATGTTTTAAGGGAGGCAAGTACATAAATGAAAGGAAATGTTTAAGTTCTACTAAACTACTGATGATTTTTAAAAATGGTAATTGTGAAGCAAGGCAGTGTTGGAAATATTGTTAATTAGTGTGTATTATGCCTTGTCTAATTAATCTTGAGAACCAAAGTGAGTTAAGGGGCAATTAAGCAGAGCCACGCCAGGCTTCACCACCAGCTTGCCAATTAACAGGAACTTTTTTCTCTTTCTATCTCCTGTAGAATTATCATTACTCTCTTGCTATGTGTACCATGGAATGACTCTTCCAAAAAGAGAAAATGCTGCCGTCATGGGAGTTGCCGCATTAATGTCCTATGCCCTTTTGTCTAATTCCAAAAGAAAGCATTCAATCAAAGGTGGAAACAGCCCAAATGTCCATCAACAGATGAACGGATACACAAAATGCAGCATAGCCATTCGATAGAATATTATTCAGCTGTAAAAAGGAATGAAGTTCTGATACATGCCACAATGTGAATGAACCTTGAAAACATGCTAAGTGGAAGAAGCCAGACACAAAAGGCCACGTATCACATGATTCCATTTATATGAAATATCAGACAGATAAATCCATAGAGACAGAATACAGGTTGCTCGTTGCCTGGGGCTAGGGAGAGGACGAAATGGAGGGCAACTGCTTCACGGGTCCAGGGTTTCCTTGTGGGGTGATGAAAATGTTTTGGAACTAGATAGAGGTGGTGATTGCACAACATTGTACATGTACTAAATGCCACGGAATTTTTCACTTTACCATGGTTAATTGTATGCCCTGTGAATTTCACTTCAATAAAAAAAATTTGCAATAACATAAAGCATTTACTTTATGTCTTTAAAAAAAATGCCATGTGGAAATTTTAATACAAAACTAAGAGTTAGGACAGTGTGATAAATGCTTCTAATAAAAACGAAATTATGAGAGCAGGCCTCCTGTCCTCCACAGCACTCAAAAATGAAGCATAAAATTTTTTGGATGGCTCATAACCTTCTGAGGAGATATGGATTTAATCAAGGAACTGTGGGTTTCGTTACACAGGAAAACCCCAGCCACAATATTCTACCCCCACTCCCTATGCAGAAAAATTGCAATGGCAACCCCTCCCAAGGTTCTTTCTTTAAAGATGTGGTTTGTTACGTCTGTCTCTGGGTCAGGAGATCAAAGCTGTCCCCTCACCAGAGACGGCTCCTCAGCTTCCTGGGAGCACTGTGCACCATAGCAGCCACAAGCTCATCTGAAGGCAGAAACCTGCCTCCATACTCAGGGTCCAACCTCCCCATGGAGAGACAGGTCTGAGTTTTAACCAGATCAGGAAATCTGAGAACACTGGAAAGTTCCTCGTGCTGGTTCAGGCTTCACAAGAGTTGCTGTATAGCATGCCTGCACAAAAGCCCACTCTAAGGATAAGCACTGTACCAGAGAGATGTATCAGTTATGAAGCCCAGGGCCCTACCGCCTCCCTGCCCTCCCCAGAAAGTAATTCCCCAGAGTTCAAGACTGCTTGACTTGTAAAATGGTTTATCAGGACTGTAACATAACTCTGCTGCCCATGATCAGTATGGCACCAAAGGCTTAAGCAGGTTCAAAGCTGAATTGGAAGAAACATTGGGTGTGATTCTTAGGGCAATTCTTTCCACACAGGATGATCTGGGAGCGTTATCTGAACACACTGCCGTTCCTTACACACACTCTTCTTCAGGTTGAATATTTGCACAGGACAGTGGCTGGAAAATGGACATATCTGAGTGCACATAGGAAGTGATCCATAAGCAATTATGCAATGTTGGGAGCAGAAGCTGAATGCGAACCTGAAAGCTACATTCGTGCAGCATATTCATTTAGAAATTTCTAGATATCGAAGGGGGAGAAAATGTAATTTGTCAGTGTTGACAGGGAAACATATGTGATTATTCCAAAAACCCTTTTACCTTGGGTCCCATTTTCAGGAGATGCAGGCACAGAATGCACTCAGCACTCACACTCTGAATGTTTGGGGTTTCCCAGCAAATCTCTGACTGTTGTCTTTCTTGAGAAGAAGGAAGGAAATCCACCAAGAAAATAAACATTTGTAAATCAAATTGACAATTAGAAAGTCAATAAACAAAAACAATCCCTAAAGATTGGATACCATTATATTTGTCTTCTCCTCACTCTAGAACTTTCTGTACATCTTCCTAGGGAGAACAGGGAGGGAATCCATCAAAATAATAAGATACTGACAGTTTATCTCTACTTGCCTCAAGCCATGAACACAACGTTCCTCTCTTTAAGGACTTCCATTCATATCAAGAAACAAGAGACAGACAGAGGTTTGCAATGAGATTCTTAACCAGAGATGGAATACCTGAGTTTGTGAACTCTCTGGAACTTTTACAAAATGTTGTGTTTATAAGCAACATCTAAAGAGAGGGTTGAAAACTTCATCCGGCTCTCAGAGACGTCCCTGATCCCAAAAGAGCCCTAGACTCTTTAATTTAAAAGGCTGCTATGAGAGACTGACTGAGCAGAACCTAATTTTGATTCAGTCCTGGAGTTGCTGCCATCTTCACCATATTTAGAATTTCACTCCATTGGCTTTTCAACCAATTTTTGTTGTGCCTACTATGTGCCAGAATGGAGGATAAGGTGAAGAACCATTGTAAAATTTGAAACCAAGTCCCAGAAGATGAGGCAAACGTAACACAAGAGGACTCACAATGGGAAACCAAATCAGGAACGTTTTACAAAGACAGCACTTGCTCCAAGTCAGCGATGACTGCAGTTGACCTGGCCCACTTGAGATTAGAGCCCAGATCAATTTTAGTTGGAATAAACCTCTTAAATCCTTCAGCCTTCGCTGAGTTTAACCTACACAGGTAGATACAGCATTGTGAGAAGGTAACAATGGAAAATCACGTTGCGTGTCTGCAGATATTCACAAAACTAAATTAAGCCATTAATATGCTGTGGTTTCCCAAGGCTCTAGTCCTACATGCAATTTTTTGACCAGCCACTGTTGATCGGCTTCACATGATTCCAGGCAGAACCAGTTCTGTTCTCTAGAATCTGCTCTGGCTAGATTCTGTCTCATCCACACAAAGCCAGGCAGCGTGAGTCCAAGCCATACGGGCTCAGTTTAAAAAATCACGCTCCAGCACTGAGAATGCAGGTCCTCATCCTCAGTAGGAGGTCCCATGGAGATCTCTCCCCACGCCCACGCCCACGCCCAGGTATTTCTCTCATCGGCTGCTGAGAGATTGTCTGGGTTTAGAGATGTTCAAGTTCACACAGGAAGCAGCAGAGCTGGATGGGAACCCAGTGCTGCAGCTGCAAAACCAGCACTCCTGGTCCCAGCCATTCTGGGAAAGTGTCATCCCATTTTGCAGATAAGAAAATAGAGGTTGGGAGCCACCTGTGGCCACCTGGTTAAGTTCGTGCACTCCGAGTCGGTGGCCCAGGTTTTCACTGGTTTGGATCCTGGGTGCGGACATGGCACTGCTCATCAAGCCATGCTGAGGTGGTGTCCCACATGCCACAACTAGAAGGACCCACAACTAAAAGTATACAGCTATGTACTGGGGGACTTTGGGGACAAAAAGGAAAAACAAAATCTTAAAAAAAGAAAAAGAAAACAGAGGTCTACTGTTTCCTTAAGCATATCTTCCTGGCCCAGAAAATGCCCCATCCCCCTGCTGCATCCCTGACTAAGGGTCCTTAGAGCATATTTTCTGTCACTGCCAGGGGAGCAGAAACGTCCTCCACAACCAGCTCTTTCCCTCTGTCTTCCCGAGTAAAATGCGTGCATCTTCGCGGTGACGGTGGAGACCAAGCTTTCGTGTTTGTTTCCCAGCGAAGAGGAGTGTGGGTCTGTCTGTCACGCTCCTGGAGCCCCAACTGGCACAGCCACGCAGGGCACTGGGGCGCTCACTCCAGCGGAGCGGCGGGCAAATTCCCTCCGTGCATTTAAACTGTGGGTACCGATCTCGCTCCTGCCAGCCTCTCCTCTGCCAAATTCAGTCCTAGGTACTAGCTCCTTTTATTTTCTCTGCCTCAAACCCTGAGGGAGCTGTTGAGAATGAACAATTGCCCAGAGTGCAGCAGCAGCACAGGCTGGCGGAGGCCCAGAAGCCCGGGGGACTGCCAAAGAGGACAAGCTCCACCGGGTGCATGGAGAGGTGACACTCCTAGGGTCAGTGTGCGCGGGGCCAATGCCACAGCTGCCTGACACCCCGAGGCTCTACGCTGTCACACGTGGAGCAGCACTGTTGGCGGGCACACGACCGAGTTTTGCATCTGATCAGGACAGCTTCTCGGCCAGAAATGCAGGTGGCAAAAATAACTGTCCATGTAAGCCAAACGCAAGAGTTTCCGCCCCAGCACCATGCTCTTCAAAGGGCCACTGCGAAAATACGCGTGCTGCTCCGAGGGCTTTGTATTCCCCCAAGAGGATGTGGGCAATGGCCGGGATCAGAGGGAGGTGTCAGAATCACCCTTGTGGGGCCGGCCTAATGGCGCAGTGGTTAAGAGCGCATGTTTTGCTTTGCTGGCCTGGGGTCCACCGGTTCAGATCCTGGGTGTGGACATGGCACCGCTTGGCAAGCCATGCTGCGGCAGGTGGCCCACATATAAACTAGAGGAGATGGGCACTGATGTTAGCTCAGGGCCAGTCTTCCTCAGCAAAAAGAGGAGGATTGGCAGCAGTTAGCTCAGGGCTAATCTTCCTCAAAAAAAAAAAGAAAAAAGAAGAAAAAAGAATCACCCTGCGCCTTCCCAGGTCTGGTGACCACTCCGAGCTTAGAACCAGATCGCCTGGATTCAAATCCAGCTCCAGCGCCACCTGCTAGCCACTCTGTGCGCATCGTCTCCGTACCTGTCAACGGGATGCTTCTAACAGCAGCCTCCTGGCGGGGTTGTGGGGCGGTTGGGCGACTCCGGTACTTACAGCAGCACCTCAGAGTGAGCGCTGGAGAAAAGGTTTGCTGCTTCTATCACTTCTGTGTCAGCTGTGTCCCTCCAGTCACAAGATACCACTACACTTAACAAAGACACACAGCTAAAATGAGGTATTCTCATGCAACCAATTCACTGATTCCAAACAGAAAATGTGGTTTACTCACATGGATACACAAGGTCAGGATGGAATAGCATTGTTTATCTGATCACTAAGATGCTCAGCCTCAGTCGTCATTTTCAGACAAAACCAAAAATTATAAGCTATGTTAACGTGAGGAGCATTTCCTTCTTCCTCCTCAGCTGTGTTCATACTTTACAGAAATCTATATGTTTCAACCTTTTCTAACATAAATGGAGAAAGAGCAACAGAGAAGTGAAAACAGAAGAAAGTAACTATAACTGCTAACCCGTTGTTATGGGTCCCCCAAATTCATAGGTTCAAGTCCTAACCCCCAGTAGTTCAGAATGTGACCTTACTTGGAAATAGGGTCATTGAGGATGCAATTCATTAAGATGCGGTCATACTGGAGTAAGGTGGCCCTAATCCAATATAAATAGTGACCTAAACAAAAAGAGAAATTTGGACATAGATACACACAGTGGGAGAAGGCCACGTGAAGATGAAGGCAGAGATGGGGTGATGGGTCTATAAGCCAGGGAACACCGACGACTGCCAGCAGACCGCCAGAGGCTGTCAGAGTCTTGGAACAGATTCTCCTGCACAGCCCTCAGAAGGAACCAACCCTGCTGAGCCCTGGACCTTGGACTTCTGGCCTCCAGAACTGTGAGACAATTTCTGCTGTTTAAACCACCCAGTTTGTGCTACTTTGTTACAGCAGCCTGAGCAAACTAATACACCTGCCGCAGCAAGAAAGTGTAGGAGGTTTATGTGGAAGGTGATATGTAACTTAGTGGTCCATGGATGTGCATGGATTTGTTCCCACCTGCCCTGCATGAGCACTGTTCTCGGTCCTGGAGCTACATAAATCCTAAGCCATGGTCCCACCACACAGGCACTCAAGCCTCAGCAGTGAATTCCCTACCACCAGGGTGAGTGCTTGGGGAGGGCAGGGGGAGCCATGAAGAACTTGGATATGGCCCAAGAGGGATCTGCATGTAACCGGTAGCAGCTGCACATAACTTCAGAGAGCCGGAGGTGGCCAAGGTGACAGATGCAACATCATCAGGAGTCTGGCAGTGATGGAAAAAGCTCCTGCCAGCTTCATAGGCCCAAGACAATGTTGCTGATGCAAAAAGATGGAGGGAAAACATTATCTCATAGCAACTGGCATGACATCTCTCGTTGAAAATACATTTTGCTAAGAATTTGGTGTGGGTGACTATGGAGAAACCCCAAAGTTATGCTCCAGTAACACTATAGGGTCACTAAACTCCTTTCAGGTGAGGGCATGGTCTGTTAACTGCAGTTTTTCATCTGGCGGAGCCAGTTAAGCCGAGCTAGTGAAGGAGAGACCCCTACTGGTAGGGCAAGAGAGAAGAGACTTTGGAGACAGGATAGAAATGTCTAATTAATTAATTAGGATTTTTAAGTTGTTTATGGGGTGGGGGTGCTTAAAGCCCCCCTTCAGTCTCCCCTGGGAATTTCCCAGTGGCTGCCCCAGTGCTGCTTTGAGGAGGCGCTTGGGGGGCAACTCAGTGAAAAGGAAAAATGAACAGCCCACAGCTGGGTTAGCCCAGAAATTGTTATATGATGCTTTACTTATCATAGCTCTGATGGAAGGCATGTGCACAAGGAAGAACACAGTCTGACTCCACTTAAAAACTCTGCCCTGGAGTAACATTCCCAAAACAGCAAGATGTTTGCTACATTCTTACACTCGTCCCTCTGTGGGCAGGGAAGCTTGTCTTACTTAAGCCTCGCAAACACCATTTAGGTGTGTAGCATCCCACCCATGCTAAAGCTGAGGAAAGAAAGCTCAGAGAGCCCTAGTCATTTGCCAAAGAGTGCGGTGCTGTGCACTGGGACCTGGATTCTCACCCCACCCATCCGGATGCCCTTCACTCACGAACATGCCTGCCCAGCCGCTCTGTGCCCCACAAGTCAGTCCACCAAACTGGGGATCACAGATCACGTTGTTTGAAATAAACATCCCAACAAATTTCCCGAGGGAGAAGAGACAGTTGGAGTGGTTATAAGATTTTTCTAGAATGAAAGCACCTTGTGTTCGTGGACTTTGTGGTCAACTTCTCTCCACTGGATCATGTCCTCAGAAGCATTGCTGACCTTCCTCTCTCACTTTTGGACTCATATACAGAAGGAATCCCTTCAAAAGTTGCTTTTATCAGGGTAGACCTGCTGGCATGGTGGTTAAGTTCACGCACTCCACTTCGGTGGCTTGGGGTTCGCAGGTTTGGATCCCAGGCATGGACCTACACACTGCTCATCAAGCCATGCTGTGGCAGCGTCCCACATACCAAATAGAGGAAGATTAGGCACAGATATTAGCTCAGGGTTAATCTTCCTCAGCAAAAAGAGGAAGATTGGCAACGGATGTTAGCTCGGGGCCAATCTTCCTCACACACACACAAAAAAAAGTTGCTTTTGTCACGTTTGCCCAAATCTCAACTCACAGGGAGATGATTTTACAGCCCAGAGGAGCTCAAATTTTTCCTTAAGGGGCAGAAATCTACTGAATGCCCAGTTTCTTCTGTTATATGGGTTTAATTTCATCCAACTCAAGGATGATTCTGTACATATTAAAAGTTACACTCAGTCTTCAGGCTGCTGAATTATATTTTCTTAACAAAGTTCATGAATTATGGTTTACATACAATGAAATTCTATGTATCCATTAAAGAGTGCAGTAGATCTATTGTTTTTTGTCGTTTGAGGAAGATTAGCCCTGAGCTAACTACTGCCAATCCTCCTCTTTTTGCTGAGAAAGACTGGCCTGAGCTAACATCTGTGCCCATCTTCCTCTACTTTATACGTGGGATGCCAACCACAGTGTGGCTTTTGCCAAGCAGTGCCATGTCTGCACCTGGGATCTGAACCAGTGAACCCCGGGCCGCTGAGAGCGGGACGTGCAAACTTAACTGCTGTGCCACCAGGCCGACCCCCCGCAGTAGACCTATTGATAGTGAAGAGAAAATATGTCCATAGTACATCACATGAAACTAAGAACAGTGTAGATAACAAGTGCCTATTTTTGTTTAAAAAAATAAAAGATCATTACATGTAAAGAGGTACAAGACTTTCACACAACCATGTAATGGTGAAAATTGGGAAAGGAGAGGGGAGTTCTGGGACCAGCTTTCCACCGAGCAGCAAGAGAACATCCTGAGAGGTTGCTTCTCAGCCTGTGGGCCAGCCGAGCCAGCATTGCTGGTCTTGGCGTCACTAAGAGCTTTGGTGGTGAACAGGCGTTGAATTTCATCAAGTGCTTTTTTGGTGTGTATTGAGGTGATCCTAAGACTTTTCCCCTTTAATCTGTTAATATGATAATTTATATTAATTGATTTTGTAATGTTAAATCAAATTCAACTTGTTCATGATTTACACACTTAACTGATGCAGGATTTTGCTTGCTAATATTGTCTTTAGAACTTTCGTAGCTATGTTTATGAGTGATTTTCCTTTCCCATTCAGTCCTTATCAGGTTATGTAATCAAAATTATCCAACTCAAGAAATGAATTGAGGATTATACCTCTTTTTCTATATTCTGGAATAATTTGTATAAAACTGGAATTTTTTATTTCTTGAATGTCTGATAGAGCGTGTCAGTAAAAACCATCTGGAATAGCCTTTGTGGGAGGATTTTTAACAAATGGTTCAATTTTCTTAGATTATAAAACTATTCAGGGTCTATTTCTTCTTGAATCAATTTTGGTAGGCTATATTTTTCTACCGATTTTTCCATTTCATCTAAACTTTAATTTTATAGGCTTAAAGTGGTTTATATTATTATATTTAAATGTCTGCATTTCTAGTATTTTTCATGCTTATTATTTGTGTTTCTCTTGTTATTTTCTAGACTATTCTTATTAGAAGTTTGAAAAATTTTTTAGTTTTTTCCAAGAACCAAATTGGCTTTGTTAATCTTCTCTACTAAAAAACGTTTTTCTAGGACTGGCCCCCTGGCCGAGTGGTTAAGTTTGCGCGCTCCGCTGCAGGCGGCCCAGTGTTTTGTTGGTTCGAATCCTGGGCGCGGACATGGCACTGCTCATCAAACCACGCTGAGGCAGCGTCCCACACGCCACAACTAGAAGGACCCACAACGAAGAATATATAACTATGTACCGGGGGGCTTTGGGGAGAAAAAGGAAAAAGTAAAAAATAAAATCTAAAAAAAAAAATGTTTTTTATTGTTATTCTAATGTTTTCTCTTTTGTTAATGTCTGTTCTTACACTGTTACTGCCATCCTTTTCATTCTTTCTATTAGTTTATTCTACTTTTCTTCTACTAACTCAAGTTCAATGGTTAGTTCATTAATTTTAAGTCCTTATTTTTAGTATATTAAATATAGGCTATATATCATATATTATAGAAATATATAAATAAACTACATTTAAGATATTCTATCAAATCCTATTATAGTATCTTAAATTGTTAACACTATCAGTTTTCTTCTGAGAAATACCCCTAAGTTTTGATATTTTACCAGCTCCTCACGCACCATTTATCCCAAGGAGCTGTGGGGCAGCTGCTGGGGAAAGCCGACATCAGGGCCTTTGGGGTTTCCATCAATGGCCCCCAAGTGCTATGGCAGACTCTGCTGCCTTTGCACCTGCTTCCTTGCTAATAGACCCCCAGTTTTGTTCAGGTACTGAGTGTCCTGGGCTTCGCAGGCGGTCCTCAGCCCCCAGGGGTGAATGCTGATTAGTAAGCCATAGTGGGAATCCAATTCCTCCTGCAGGGATTGGTACAAACGTGAACGTGGGGCTCAATCCTGGCCATTAGGATTGGGGCAAAGTTGGCCCGGGGTAGGGGTGGGGGAATTCTGAGAAAAGTTTTGCTTCCCAATAAAAAATGCAAGAGAGAAAACACTGCTCCCCTTTTCTGAATGTTGTCACATTCAGAAGTGCAAGATCCCAAGACTGTCTCACAACTAGGAGAAAAGTCAGCAACAAGCTGAGAATGGCAGAGCTGAAAGGCAGAAAGTAGCAGAGACTGATGACGTCATCGTCATCAGAAGTCCCTGAAGCCCCGTGTCTGCATTTCTTGTTGTGTGAGATAAGAAGCCCCTGATTATTTGTAGCCATGTATTGTTATTTTGCAGCTGAAAGTCACCTGCAGGCGCCACACGAGGCCATTCTCCTGCGTGCCACACGAGGCCATTCTCCTGCGTGCTGAATATCACCTGAGGGCAGAGAGTTTTTAGGTGATGTTGCAATGTGAGCTTCAAACTCTTGCAATGTAGCAGGCAACTGGAAAAGATACTCATCTGTTATTACAGCTCTGCTTCGGTCATCTTAGAGAAAGCACATTATTCTACATTGTTCCTTTGTTCTTAGGAAGTCAAGAAAATTTTCTTTTGTAAATTCATATTAAATTTCATATTAAAAATTCATTGTAAAATTCATATTAAATTCATCTGATAGATGGTCAGAATAAGCCCATGAGAGGAAAAGATAAACAAACGAAGTGAGGTCAGAGCTTGTGCCTGCCGTCGTGGCGATCCAGGGCGGTCCCCTGGAAAATCACGCCCAAGCCCGGCATCTCCACGTGGTCTGGGAGATAGGAGCTGTCCCTGCACACATGCATCACTACCTGCCGGGTGAAGACAGGCTCATTGGAGCAAGCTTAGCTAAGTTTGCGCTTTTCTGGGAGATAGCATTTCCATTTTAGGGCTCTTTCTCACAAAATCTTTAAACAATATCTTTAAATTGTATTTCTTAAGGTCCTTTGGTTGCAAATGACTGAAAAAATATCTCAAACTAGTTCAGGAAGGAAAAAAGGGAAGTGCATGTGTAATGGCTTATGTGCACAGAGCAAGGAAAGGGGGTCTGGACGTAGAGATTTGAACACCATCAGGACCATCTCCTCCCCTCTCTGCTTTTCCCTGCACACCGGCTCCATGCTCTCAGGCAAGCTTCTCCACAAGGCTGGAATCACGGTACCAGCAGCCCCGTCATCGTTCTCTCAAGCAGGAAAGCAAGAATGTCCATGAATATACACATCATCATCTTTGGCTGGATTTCTTGTAGGTGAAGAGGAAAGAATAAGTTTTGCCTTGCAGAAAATGTTTATTCCTTCTTCCAAAGACAGAACACGTTCCTTTATCCAATGCCAGGAATTTACAAGACGCTACAATCTGAACAATTTTATTCTTGAAGTCCGGATTGAAGTAGCTTGATGTGCTTTGACACTCAGCGAGCTCATGGATGCATCCAGTTGTGCAATTCTGCTGTAAGAAATGTTTTATTAATTACACCAAGGTATATTAAAATTTAAAAGTTAGATTCCTGTGAAGCACATATTCTATTTCAGTTACCTATCAGATTTAACCTTTTATATTGGCCATAAAATTCAAATTATGCATCAAATATAATAAAGATCTATTCCAATGAATTGAAATTAGTTGTCATTTTAGTGTGCTTTTAAACTCTTCTTAACTGATAACATGCTTATATTAAAAGGTCAGTTCAAAGACGGAAAAGCATTACCTATAAAGAGTAATCTTCAAGCGGACACTATCAGATGGCCTTGTGCTTAAAGATTCTATTTCAAGGCAAACCCCACTGCAGTTAGAATTCTAATGAACCACACAGAGAGAATCTTTTAACAGTTTGGGTAGCTAGGAATGTTCTCCACAACCATATCCACTTTTAACGTGTGGAGCTTACAAGCCAAAGTTAAAGGTAAGGGAATTAGCCGTGTGAATATGTATTCAAATCAGTCAACAAACAGAGACTCTCCTGAGACTAGACTCTACTCCCAACAGCTAAGTGCCATGTGTCAGGTGCTGCTGCACGCCCTCTGTGGATATCAACTCAGTTAATTCTCATAACACTCCTGTGAGGTAGGTACTATTATCCCCTACTTTACAGAAGTAAACTGAGAAACAGAGAGGTTACAAGACTTGCCCAGATCACCTAGCTAACAGCGTGGCGAGCACCAGGACTATAACCTAGACTGGCTCCCGAGCCCCTGTCTTCACCTGCCTGGGACACAGAGACCTGACCTCCTGCCTTCTAGGGTCTTACAAGATCTTTGATGAGATCAAACCTTTCCACACAGTCGACAGTGCTTGACGACATGTGATGAAATGGTTCTTACAGAAGTCCATCCTGTCCGTCAGTGAGGTGTTTGATGACCACCATGGTGCTGAGGGAGGGTGCCAAAGGAGGGGGCTGGGCCTGGAAGGACAGGCAGGGCTGGGTTAAGGTGAGCAGGATTTGGCAGCTCACAAGCCGGAAAGAGTCTCAGTTCATCTTCTTTGCCACAGAACAGTCATCTGTTTCCTTTCAGGCAGTTTGAGCCAGAAGCCATAAGTCACCAGGAAACATATGACAACACCATCCAGATGAATAGCTGTGAACCCTTGTAACAAAGATGGCCAGCCAGATCCTAATAGAAGAAAGACAACTTTTTAAAAAGAAACAGTTTAAAACAAAGCCTAGAGAATTCTGGAGAGTCTGGAAGATGGCGGCGCAGGAGAACTCGGAACTCACCTCTCCCCCCGGACACGACAAACCTGCAACACCTGCAGAACAGTTTCCTCTGGGAGAGACCGGGAACCGGACGAAAAGAACCTCCACAACAAGGGACGACATGCAGAAGGATGGAACAGGCAGGGACGCAGCCCTGCTGAGGAAAACAACACCCGCTAGCCAGGCGCTTCATGGCCAGGGGCGATGTCAAAGTTACAGAGCTTTCCCCGGAGGGGAGGGGGATTTGAGCTCCACATGAGGCACCCCAGCCCTTAGATCCAGCACAAAAAAAGACGAAACACCTGGCTTTGAAAACCATCTGGAAATATGCCCAGGAAGACTATAGAACTTCAGGAGAAGGAAAACCAGCTCTGAAAGGGTCCATGCAGAGACTCACTCTATCTGGAAACCAGCACAAAAACACAGACAAGTGCATAGTCCTTTGGTCAAAGAGGCTCGATGCTAAGCTTGGAGCTGATCCTGAAGAGGCAGGAGGCAGCTTAGGTCCCCCACAGGGACTGAGACACTGGCAGCAGCCACTTCTGTCCTGATGACACAGAAGCAGGTGGGTACCATTTTGGGATCCTCCCTCCAGCCTTTCAGCCCAGGGGCCTGCCCACCCCCCTCTCTCCCCTCCACCCTCCCCCTAGAGCACCCGAGGCAATCCAGCACAGCCGGGCAGGACAGACAGCCTTCCCCGGGGGACCTGCCCTGCCAACCAGCAAGCCTGCAGCCAACTTGCACCACTGGGCCTTGTAACCAGCCATACAAGGGATCGGCCCCACCCACCCACATGCCCAAGGCACATAGGCACCCCTGTGGTCATTGCAGCATTATTCACAATAGCCAAGACTTAGAAACAACCTAAGTGCCTATGGATGGATGAATGGATAGAGAAGATGTGGATATACAATGGAATACTACTCAGCCATGAAAATGATGAAGTCTTGCCATTTGCAACAACATGGATGAACCTTGAGAACCTGTGCTAAGAGAAATGAGTCAGATGGAGAAAGCCAAGTATTGTATGATTTCACTCATATGTGGAGATAAAACAACAAAGAAATACATAGATACAGAGAACAGACTGGTGGTTACCAGAGGGAAAAGAGTTAGGGGGAGGGCAATAGGCATGAAGGGGCAGGTGTGTAGAGTGACAGATGGCAAGTAGTCAAAATATAATGATGTCCACCTGAAATTTATACAATGTTATGTTATAAACCGATGTTACTTCAATAATAAATAAATGAATAAAATTTTAAAAGCCTGTGTCATGCACATTTTACACTAGATAAGGTGACCCCTCAAAAGACTAAAACCATTGAGCTCCTCTGGACCCTGCCACTAGAGGCTGTGGGACCTTGGGAGAGTCACCTCACCTCTCTGGGCCCAGTTTCCCTGCCTGTAAAATTAAAAGTTTGAACTAAGTCATCTTGAAGGTTAATTTCAGTGCTAACATCTGTGTTGGGGAGAGCCCCCTGACCATAAACACATGCACATACACACCTACACCGACGCCCCCATACGAACACACACCTATGTACACCTACACCAAGTTTTCTTATTTGGGGGAAAACCAAGATACGCATTATTTTTTATTGAGACATGAATTAATTGGAAGCATAGTCTAAGATAAATTTAGTACTTGGGGTTTTTTTTTTTTACCATGATTCTTTCCGATTTTTGATGTTTCCTGATTTTACTGCAGCTGGTCTTAATCAGTTTCACAAATAATGGGAAAAAATGCCTTCGGAATAAACTATTTGATACAAATCACAAGATAGTTTTCACAGAGAGTGCCCTTGTCTCCCAGACGTGCACCTTGGGAAGCCTAGATGTATCAGGACAGGTAGGAAACAACAGGAGCGCCTGCCTCCAAATTTCACGGCCTTGTCAACAGCGCTACCACGTTGCCACTTGAAGACTGGGGTAGAATTTGTGTAACGGACTGATTGGTGAAGGAATGAAGTATAGGACAATTCAAGGCAGCAAAAATCTATTCACATGGAAACCAAAGGGAGACATGGTTTGGCAAATCTAACTGAAGTATAAACAATTCAGCTTTAATAAGTGTAATGAAATGGTTGTGAACTCTCCATCTTCCATGTTGATGTTGGGGAAGAGGACAGCCCAGGCTCAGGTAACCTGCAAAAGAAGATATCATACGACCCACCCACCTTTCCCTGTGCCCCACTGTGACCAGACTCTTGCTCTGTGTTTTTCCAAAGGAACACAGGGCTGACTTGGTTAATCATTCTTTCTCTCCTGAGGTAGACCATATGCTCTGGGAAATAGATTCAGACCATGAACACTGATGCCCTTCTGACCCGACTCAGCTTTGTACTCAGCTCCTGGGTTCAACCTGCCTCTATGGAAGGCAGGTGGCAAATAAACACACAATTATGTTGTCCTATTCACTGTAAGTGGAATGCATTGCGGATAAGGGTCACACTGTCAATCAAAGACAGCAGAATTGGATCCGAGGTATCCGGTAAACACGACAATAAATACTTTTATTTCTCATATCAGCAAGAGGGGTACCTCATCTTTCTTTACTTGATGAGAACTAGTTTTGTAGAGAAATTGCAACTTAACCCCTAACATCCGTCTCTGATGGGCAGCAAACACTAACTTCCTGCCATTTCATATGTCCAAGTTCAGGATAAGTGTCCAAGGTTTGGTTTATTTTAGGTACCCCTAAATGAGAGGTACCCCTGAGTTTGGATGTCACAGGCGTCCTAGAAGCCTACAGAAAAACTTAACTGAAGGTTTATCCCACAACAGAAATTCTCTTCACTGCAAATGGAATCATCAGTGTGATATGGAATGCCCCAAAAGACACAACAGCCACTGGTCATTCTTTCATTAGATTTTTATTCGTGAGGGACCTGAGGCTTTTTATTCTCCTGTTACAATACCTTCCCAAACTTCAGTCATTTAAGACAGTGTGGCGTGTACAAAAAGATAAACATAGATACCAGGGAAACAAAATACTGTCCAGTATTAGACACATACATATATGATCAGCTGGGTTTTAACAAAAGTGCCAAGGGAACTCAATGGTTAAAAAACAATCTTTTCAACAAACGGTGCTGGAACAATTGGTCATCCATATGCCAAAAAAAAAAAACAGAGCTTCAAACTTTAGCTCAACCATACAGAAAAAATAACTCAAATAGGATCACAGACCTAAATGTGACAGCTATATTATAAAACTTCTAGAAGAAAGCATGGGAGAAAGTCTTAGTGACTTTGGGTTAGGCAAAGATTTCTTAGGTAAGCCATAAAAAGCAGGAACTATTTTCAAAAATTGACAAATCGAGCTGCATCAAAATTTACATATTTTGGGGGCTGGTCCAGCAGCATAGCGGTTGAGTTTGTGCGCTCTGCTTTGGCAGCCCAGGGTTTGCCAGTTTGGATCCCGGGCATAGATCTAGCACTCGTCATCAAGCCACGCTGTAGTAGGCATCCCACATATAAAGTAGAGGAAGATGGGCACAGATACCAGCTCAGGGCCAGTCTTCCTCAACAAAAAAAGAGGAGGATTGGCAGCGGATGTTATCTCAGGGCTAATCTTCCTCAAAAAATAGAATAAAATGTACATCTTTTGCTCTTCAAAAAACGCTGTTAAGACAATAAGAAGGCCAGCTGCAGACTGGGAGAAAATATTTGCAAAATATTTGTCTATCCAAAATATATAAAGCACTCTAACAACTCCATTAGAAGAAGACAAACAGGCAAAAGATTTGAACAGACACTTCACCAAAGAAGACGTATGGATGGCAAATAAGCACATGAAAAGATACTCCATATCATCAGTCATTAGGGAAATACAAATTAAAATCACAATGAGATACCACCACACACGCCCTAGAATGGCTAAAATTGGAAAGACTGACAGTAACAAGTGCTGACAAAGATATGGAGCAAATTGAACTCCTGTACATTACTGATGGGAGTGTAAAATGACATGCTTTGGGAAAAAGGGCAGTTTCTTATAAAGTTAACCTACAGCAACTATAAGGACCAGCAATTCAACTCCTAGTTATTTATCCAAAAGAAATGAAAGCATGTGCCCACACAAAACTTGCATGCAAATGTTCAAAGTAGCTTTCTTCATAAGAGCCCAACAACTCAAATACCCATCAATGGATGAACAGATAACAAATCTCAGTATATCCGTACAAAGGAGTACTACTCAGCAATAAAATGGACAAATTACTGATGCACACAACAATGTAGATGAATCTCAAAGACATTATACAGATTGAAAGAAGCCAGGCACAACATACAGATATCTTGTATGATTTCATATATTTGAAATTCTAGAAAATGCAGTCAAAATCTATAATGATAGAAATTTTCTTTTTCTTGACTTCGTTTCAGTAACATCATAACTATATTTTTACAATCAAGATTTTCACATAATTTGCGTGTTACTGATAGCATGCCCAAATGACTAAATAATCAAAGTGTAATAATATTCAAAATGTACAAAATTGAAATAAATTTTCATTTAAAAATGTAAGTTAAAAGAAAACATCAGAATTTACAAATTAAAATTATTTTTATATTTTTAAAGTAGGTTTTTTTCTTCTAAACTATTCCAAAGTGTGTGTGCAGAGGGAGAGGGGTAAGGACAGGCAAAACACAAATTTTAATTAATGAATGTAAAATATTTAAATCACAAGTACTTAAAGCTGAAATTTTAATTTTTTGAAAATGCAATCAAAGCTTATTAAATATATTTTATAGAAGTAAAACTATTCATAATTCTAGCACTCAATTTTCATCTAGTTGCCTATATGAAGAATAGACATGACACTACACACGTTATATCTGGACCTACATATACACAAGTTTAAGGAACTACATGCATTGTTTTAATATTGCAAACATTCCTCAGTTGCGGTGTGTAACTACTGCAAATACTATGCTAATTTATGAGGACCTCTGGAACTAAGAATTGGAACACAAAGAGAAGCAAGAAAATGCACGCTTGGCTCCACTGGAAAACAATAACTCTTTATGCAAGAATCTATTGTAAGTTAATTAAAGATAAATTAATTAAATTGTCTTTTCTTTAGCTCAGTGCTCTACTGCTCAAATCATTCCTACACTCCAGAGCAGCTCCAACACAGGCATCAGCAAAACCCTCGCCATTCACGGCATTTGGGGCCAGTTACCTTTGTTGCAAGAAAATAGAGTGAGAGACGTGGAAAAACGTTCCCTGGGGCCTGAACAGAGCTGGCCACAAAAGCGGATGTTGAGGGCTTGACTCACACTGTGCCCGTGTTGAATACCAGCTCCTAAGCACAGAGCTGCCCACTGGCTCTTTGACGTGTGTGTGTCTGTGTGTCTGTGTGTGTGTGATGCAGATCTCTCTAAAGCACAGGGCTCAGGGCAGCATCCCCTCCATCCACGTCTGAGGGCAGCACTGCTTCTGATAGCTTTCTTAAATTTTTAGTCTGAATATATCCGAGGTTTTTTAAGGATCTATTAAATTAATTTTTAATTATACAAGTCATTTGTGAACGTATTTCTTTATTGCAAAAGTATTTAAACATTCAAGATAAAGCTAGAATCCTAGTCATCCATCCACCCCACCCACTGTTTGGAGTTTGGCTACAAGTTCGGTACAAATCATTCTAAGTGCATCACAGCATTGCAATAACTAAGACTCGTGACACAGTTACACTGTGCCAGACATTGTTCTAAGCATTTTCTACCCATCATCTTTTTTCAATCCTCATAACAGCCTCATGGGCTAACTACTTTACAGACACATATTCATACATTTACATACAGAGGATCTGTAGCTGTGTGTGTGTGCGTTTCACATAAAATGTATCACACTTAAGGCTTAGTCCTGGAACTTATTTTCTTCTCCTAACTGTGTTGGAGACCTCCCTTAGGGCATTTAGATCAGACTTTCTTTTATAACAGCAAGAGGTGCACGTAAGCAAAATTTGCTTTGGGAAGGAAACAAAAATTTTCTAAAGACCTTCAGAATTTCCCATTTACTGAGATTTCTAATTTCTTGATTTCTAATTAGTTTCAGCTCCTGAGACCCACAGGCAATTAGCCACCAGATGAAAGGTTAGCTGCACAGCTGGCCAAAACAAAAACCTCCCTCCGCAAGACCTCCAATTTGCTGGGCAACATTTTTCCGCCACTAGACAGCTCTCTAAAGGAAAGAAGGACGAAAGTCCCACCAGGCTATTTCAGGATGATTTCCTAATAAATACATGTGAAGGAGCAGAAATTGTAGAGTCCATACAATTATTCTTTAATTAAAGAAGATCCTTTTACTCCAGGCTAAATTACGAAAGGGCCAAAGTGAATCTCAGCCTCCACTTTCCCCATCTTGACCCCAGCACCAGCACCTGAGAACCACCAGCGATTCTCTCTTGCATTCTGAATTCTCATAAAGCTCCCCTGTGTGCCGCAATGACTCCTTCCTCCTCCCCAACCCTACCTTCTTCTCCACCTCATAAATAGATAAATCTCTTCCTCCATGTAGCTTCCAACTTGGCATCGAAAGAAAAACAATGTATTTCTCACTAATAAGTGAGTGGTTGATACTTCCCCTTTCAGAACTGTCCAAGGATGGCTTGTTTCAATCAAAGTCTGTATTTGGTGAATTGAGGCTTTTTGGGGGCAGACATTTAGGGACAGAGAGAACATGCGAATACTTACTCCTCTTTATTGTTGTCAGTAGGAAAGATAGGTGAGCTCATCAGTATTTATGATCATCAAGCAAGCTGGGACCAGGGAGCGGTGCAGAGTGGGTCCAAACAAAAATAAATAAATCAAGTGACTATCGTGAACTAACCAAGGCAGCTGGGATGGTAAACCTGAGAGCAAGAGACGAAAGGAGAAACGAGGAAAATGTGCAGAGACTTAATGAAAATGGCTATTTTTATCCTTTCTTCTTTACGATAGCCAAGTAGAATGCAACTCCTTTATAGATGAAAGGTTTGGTTTTTAGCGTGCTAGAACCTGTCCGTTTCTTCATGAAAAGTACCAGTATAATTTTTCTAACACTTATTTGCCCCCAGATTCTCACTGGGGGAGTTTTCCACCATGCCCCAGAGTCAGTTAGGAAAAATAAAAGTTCTGACACCTCGGCCATCTAGGTCCTTCTGTCTCTAGATAATTCTCCACAGTTTTAAGGCTCTATCACCCTTATGCATAAAACAGCTTTGTAACATTCACCCCAAGCAGCTCTCACACGTAGATAGAGCCACTTCACGTGGTTGAGTTGTTTAATCAGCAGAAATGTGGTGTGCACAGACTTTGTGTGGACGTTGAATTCCTGGACAACCCTGCCAGGGACGCCCCCCCCCCCCCAACCCCCCACAGCCAGCCTAGCTCTCCTTCCCAGGGACCACGAGCCCCCGCTCTCTGCACAGTTTGTCACAACTGAATGAATCCACTGGCTTTGGTCCCCCACGGCCCAGGCCAGAAGTCCATGGTCCACACTGGCCTGCCCACAAACCCACTCCAGACTTGGCAGTGGGCAGGAACCCCCCTCACTCGAGACAGCTGGACCTACCTGAGAAACCGCCATTTCTCTGGCGGCTGACTCCAGTTCTTCTCTGCCTCCCCCGACAGTTTTCTGGAACTTCCACGGAAGTTCTGGCACAAGCTCCCAAGCTGCAGGCCCAGGGGATGTCCCATCAGGGCCTCCTGGCTTTGCTGCAGAGCACACTCTGAGTAGCCAGTCCACCCTTGTGCTACCTCCACCTAAAGGTAGCTCTCAACACAGGGAGCCAGGGAGCCTTCTCAACAGGAGGACGCAACTCCTGTGCAGAGGGCACCCAGCTTTGATGAGAGTGGAGCAGGACTGGTCCCCCGGCCCCTGGGTAGGGATGACGTAAGCTGGCCAGCCAAAACAGTCTAACGTGGGGAGGTAGGGAAACAAGTTAGAATCAGGTGTGTTTGCATTCCAAACCCAGCGCTGCAACTCACCAGCTGAGGGGCCTTGAGCTTCTCTGAACCTGAGTCTCCTCATCTGCGAAATGGGGATAACAGTATCAGTAGTTAATTCACAGATCTGTTGTGAGGATTAAGTGAACTGATGCACAGGAAACCTTTAGTGCTCCGTGAATGCTTGCTGCTTTCATTACCCAATCCGCAGACAGTCTGGGCAACTAGAACCCCCAAAATCAAAGAGCGAATGTACAGGAGACCCTATATTCCAGGCGGGGACCAGGACGGGAAGCAAATCGGGGCCATGGCCATGGAGTCTGTGCTGCAGATAAAAAATGCAGGGGAGGGGGAGTGGTGTTCCTGAGGTCCTGGGATTCTAACGACAAGAGGAAGTGCAGCCGTGGGAGACATCACAACCCACAGCACTTCCGGAAGGAGTGGTTGGTTTATGCAAATAAAGTCCATTTTAAAGGCTGGGGCTCCTCCTGTCCCAAATCCCTTGGTCTGTCTTAGAGGCACTTACCAGTGTCTAGCCTGGCTCCAGACAACTTGGTTCAAAGCAGACCCTGCTTGGAACATGAAAGGGAAATGTCCTGCCATATTCCCCCCATTCCTACTGGAAAGCGTCCAGTCTGTATTTAAAATAGTAAAGAACTCTTCCTGAATTCTGTGCTTGGGATGCAAGATTCTAAATTATTTCGAAGATGGTGCTATATAAGTACTCTTTTTAAAAGTTCCTAGAACACTAACAAACTGAGGAATAAAAACCACATGATCATCTCACTAGACGCTGAGAAAGCATTTGACAAGATCCAACATCTATTTGTGATTAAAAAAACTCTCAATAAAATGGGTATAGAAGGAAAGCCCCTCATCATAATAAAGGCCATATATGACAAACCCACAGCCAACATCATACTCAGCAGGGAAAAACTGAAAGCAGTCCCTCTGAGAACAGAAACAAGACAAGGGTGCCCACTCTTGCCACTCTTCTTCAACATAGTACTAGAGGTTTTGGACAGAGTTATTAGGAAAGAAAAAGAAATAAAAGGAATCCAAATAGGCAATGAAGAAGGGAAACTCTTGCTGTTTGCAGACGATATGATTTTATATATATAGACTCCATCGGAAAACTATTAGAAATAATCAACAACTACAGCAAAGTTGCAGGGTACAAAATGAACTTACAAAAATCACTGGTTGCATTTCTATACCCTAATAGCGAACTAACAGAAAGAGAACTCAAGAATAAAATCTCATTTACAATTGCAACAAAAAGACTAAAATATCTAAGAATAAATTTAACCAAGGAGGTGAAAGCTATGAAAACTATAAGACATTATTGAAAGAACTAGATGGTCACATAAAGAAATGGAAAAATATTCCACGCACATGGATTGGAAGAATAAACATAGTTAAAATGTCCATACTATCTAAAGCAATCTACAGATTCAGTGCAATCCCAATCAGAATCCCAATGACATTCTTCACAGAAATAGAACAGAGAATTGTAAAAATCCTATGGGGCAACAACAGACCCCAAATAGCTAAAGCAATCCTGAGGAAAAGAACAAAGCTGGAGGCATCACAATCCCGGACTTCAAAATATACTACAAAGCTATAGTAATCAAAACAGCATGGTACTGGTACAGAAACAGGCATACAGATCAATGGAACAGAATTGAAACCCAGAAATAAAACCACACATCTATGGACAGCTAATCTTCAACAAAGGAGCTAAGAACATACAATGGAGAAAAGAAATTCTCTTCAATAAATGGTGTTGGGAAACTAGACAGCCACATGCAAAAAGATGAAGGTAGACCATTATCTTTTGTCATACACAAAAACTAACTCAAAATGGATTAAAGACTTGAAGGTAAGACTTGAAACCATAAAACTCCTAAAAGAAAATATAGACAGTACACTCACTGACATCAGTCTTAGAAGGATATTTTCAAATACCATATCTACTCAGGCAAGGCAAACAACAGAAAAAATAGACAAATGAGACTTCATCAGACTAAAGAGCTTCTGCAAGGCAAAGGAAATCATGAACAAAACAAAAAGATGACCCACCAACTGGGAGAAAATATTTGCAAATCATATACCTGACAAGGGGTTAACCTCCAAAATATATAAAGAACTCATACAACTCAACGACAAAAAAACTAACAACCGAATCAAAAAATGGGCAGAGGATATGAAGAGATATTTTTCCAAAGAAGATAAACTGATGGCCAACAGGCACATGAAAAGATGTTCAACATCACTAATCATCAAGGAAATGCAAATGAAAACTACAATGAGATATCACCTTATACCTGTTAGAATGGCTATAATTACCAAGACAAAAAATAACAAATGTTGGAGAAGTTGTGGAGAAAAGAGAACCCTCATACACTGCTGGTGAGAATGCAAACTGGAAAGCCACTATGGAAAATAGTATGGAGATTTCTCAAAAAATTAAAAATTGAAATACCATATGACCCAGCTATTCCACTTCTGGGTATTTATCCAAAGAACTTTAACAATTCAAAGAGACTTATGCACCCCTATGTTCATTGCAGCCTTACTCACAATAGCCAAGACATGGAAGCAACCCTAGTGCACATTGACTGATGAAGGCATATAGAAGACGTGGTATATGTATATATACAATGGAATACTACTCAGCCGTAAAAAAGACAAAATCATCCCATTTGCAACAACATGGGTGGAATTCAAGGGTATTATGTTGAATGAGATAAGCCAGACAGAAAAAGACAAACATCATATGATTTCACTCATATATGGAAAATAAACAAACACTTGGACAAAGAGAACAGATTAGTGGTTACCAGAGGGGAAATGAGTTGAGGGGGTGGGCATAAGGGGTAAAGGAGCACATATGACTGACAAATAATAATGTACAACTGAAATTTCACAACTATTATGACATCAATTTAAAAACAAAATTCATGGGGCTGGCCCTGTGGCCAAGTGGTTAAGTTCGCACACTCTGCTTCGGCGGCTCAGCGTTTTGCCAGTTCGAATCGTGGGCACGGACTTGGCACCACTCATCAAGCCATGCTGAGGTGGCATCCCATATGCCACAACTAGAAGGACCCAAGACTAAAACTACACAACTATGTACCAGGGGACTTTGGGGAGAAAAAGGAAAAATAAAATCTTTAAAAATAAATAAATAAAATTTTTTTAAAAATTCCTAGTGGAGGCCGGCTCCGTGGCTGAGTGGTTAAGCTCGTGCATTCCGCTGTGGCGGCCCAGGGTTCAGATCCTGGGTGCGGACATGGCACCGCTCATCAGGCCACGTTGAGGTAGCTTCCCACATCCCACAACTAGAAAGACGTGCAACTAAGATGTACAACTGTGTACAGGGGGTGTTTGGGGAGATAAAGCAGAAAAAAAAAATTCCTAGCGTAGTGGTCCCCGGACTTCAGCAAACATTGAAATCACCTGGGGATTCCAAAAGTTGATTCTGAGACACCGCCAAGATTCTGAGTTTGGATCTGCATTTTTAACAAGGACTCTAGGAGACTCTGATGTAAATAGCCCATAGATCATAATTTTTAAAACACATTAAGACATGATTCACTGGAAATAGCTGAAAAAGCACTTTACAAATAAAATGCGTGTGACTTTAGGAAAAAGATTCTTCCAAAGTGGAAATCATATAATTGTTATCTAATTATCACTAGAATTTCATCAGTGGTCTCCTGTGGGTGGGCAGGAGGTGATCTCTATTAATCCACCAAACTCTTAGGGAAGACCTACTGTGTGCCAGATATTGGTTGGAAGATGGGAGACACAAAGGTGAGGAAGATGCAGTTCTAGCTCTCAAGAAGCTTGTAGTCCAGGGGAGGAATTCCATCAGGGATGCTGCTGAGTTACTTGTCCTTGTTTCCCAGATGAGCCTGACGCCACCTAGCTTGGCAACCTCGGACAAGTTGGAGAACTTCTCCAGGGCTCTGTGAGAGAGAGAAGGAACAGGAGGGAGGAGACAAATACCTCAGGTTGCTTCCAACTCTGAAAATGCTAGGATTCTACATACAGCTCTACCTAAATAGCTGCAATCAAAAAACTCTTCCAAGTAAGAAAATATGACATACTTAAGTGCAAAGGATTTGATATCTTACAAACCTTTTTAAGAATGAAATTGCATTCTATTCAGGTGGTGCTAAAGAGAATAGATGCCAAAAACTCATTTCCAAGGGCCTTGACCTAGAGTTCCTCTGAAAGGTTCCCAGGAGAAATGTAAAAGTTCTTCCTCTGGATCCACAGACTGTCCTCCTGAAGTGTTCCGTGTACAGTTTAGAATATTTACCTTCAAGAATCATGTGTTAATTTGTATTACCTTCTGAAGTAACTCTCTTTGTGCCAAGTCATACTGAGAACCAGTGAAAAGAAAGGCCTTTCAAACCTTATGGGATTTAAATGTTTCTAAGAACAGCCTCACTTTAAACCCATTCTATCCAAAATGCAGACCTTAAAAAGCAGCACATTTCACAGTAATTGTTTACTTCACAATGGAGCTCACCAAGCATTTCTTTTCAATAAATTCTTTTGTGGCATCATAGATAAAATTTTACATAAAACCATTATCTTTACACAACTTTTCAGAAACATGAAATAATAACAGCTAATATTTATTCACTGTTTCTTGAGGTGTCAGTCTAAGTCCTTGATGTGTTTTGATTGGTTAATCTTAAGAAGAATCTCTCAAGCAAGGTACTATTTTTTCTCAATTTTATGTGTGAGTAAAATAGGTTCAAAGAGGTTAAATAGCTTATCTGAGTTCACACAACAATAAAGTGGTAGAGTCAGGAGTCCAGAGCCTACGCTATTACTAAAATCAAGGTGCCCTGAAAGAATACAACCAAAGATAGAGCAGACAGCAAAAGGGGAAACTGAGGTCAACAGCCGATTGGACATTGTCCCCAAGATGTTAAATCATTAGGATTATCTATGCTGACCTTTGAAGTCTGTCTAATCCTAATCTGATTGCAATTTTAAATTTAAAAGATAGTATCACCCTGAAAGACCCAATCAGACTCCATTAATTCAGTTTCCCATGCTTCAATCATTACTGTACCATCTGTGTGACTTTTGTCATATTCCTGTACAACCAAACCATTATTTACTTAATACTTTGATTTAACTCATCTACTTTATTTCAAAAGGATTATATGATATCTTTGAATTCATTGGTTTGGTGTGCTAGTTATATTTTTTCAACTTTAAATTTCAACTTTAAATTTAAAATAGACATATAGCCATTTAAATTTAAAAATCATTCATGTAGAGGTCAGTCCCGTGGCCGAGTGGTTAAGTTTGCAAGCTCCACTTCAGCAACCCAGGGTTTCACTGGTTCGGATCCTGGATGTGGACATGACACTGCTCATCAGGCCACGCTGAGGCAGTGTCCCATGTGCCACAACTAGAAGGATGCACAACTAAAATATACAATTATGTACTGGGGGGATTTGGGGAGAAAAAGCAGAAAAAATCATTCATATATTTCCTAAAATCATTTCTTATTGTACTAGCAGCAATATGTACTGCAGTAGGGACACACAGCAATTAAAAAACTGTGGTGGCAGAGGATGGTGTCAAGATGGCGGCATAGGTAGACTCTGAACTCACTTCTTCCCACAGACACAACAAATTTACAACTACTCTTGGAACAATTACCCCTAAGAAACAACTGAAAACTGAATAAAAGGGACCCCCACAAAAATGGACAGTGCTGACTGAGGTGGAAGAGGCAGAAATTCCTTTCTAGACAGAAAAAAGCCAGCTTCTGGCCACAACACTTCACAGCTGGCTGGGAGCAACCTTAAGGTATGAAGCCTTCCCTGGAGGAGTAGGGGATCTGAGTCGGGGAGTGTTACCACAATAAGCAGCTTTTGAACTCAGCACAACCAAGACAAATGTCATAATACCTGGCTTTACTGGCTATTAACAACAATGGGGAATACTCTCAGAAAAGCTAAGGGACTTAAGGGGGGTAAAAAGCCTGCTCCTAAAGGGCCCACATACAAATTCACCTGTTTCAGAAAGCGACTTAAAATCACCAGAAAGAAAGGTACACTTTGGTACACCAAAGATTCCTTTGGTGAAAAGAGACTCCCCTGATAGGCTCTGGGTGCATCTCAGTGAGAGGTGAAATGTCCAGGGACTGAGACATTGGTGGCAGCCGTTATTGTGATCTAGTACAGGTGTGCTGACACGGACACTGGCAGACATCATTGGAGTTTTTCCCCTGGCCTGTTAGTGCAGGGGTCTGCCACACCCACTTAGAGCACTGATTCAATCCAACTCAGCTAGGGCAGGCAGTGTGCCCTAGGGACCGGTCCCACCCAACAGCAAGCGCACAGGCAAGTTGTGGGCCAACACAGGCAGGGTGCCTGGAACCTTTGCAGCTGCACAAGTGAGTCTGCTTCTGCAGAGCAGAGAGTGCATGAGGGGCAGGCCTGCACTGGTGGAGTGTGTGGGGCCACTTCAGTGGGTCAGAGTGTGCGCATAGGGCAAGACTGTATTGACAGGGTGTGTGGCCCTGTAGATGGTGGGACTTGTTAGCTGCAGCAGATTTGTGCTTCTCTAACAGCCACATAGAGGATCACCTCACCTTCCAAAGCCTGAAAGAATTGGGTGCTCCCATGCCTGGGGCCAGCTCCATTCGGTTGCAACCCTGAGAGAGCTGACAACAGCCTTGCAGGCCAGGGGCTTACAGCAATTGCAAGCCCTTGAGCCTAGCAACCAGCCATGCTGGGGGCCTACACACTTAACAGAAAATCTGCAATAGGAAGTGCTATTAGACCTTGCAGTCAACTGTGCTGGGGCTCCCCATGCCTGATAAAGTGACTGAAAGGACCATAGCAGCCACAGGCAGCTGAGCATTACAACCAGCTGACCAGGGGGACCAGCCTCCCCTGTTTGGAGCTGGTGATGAAAGGGAAGCACACTATTGGGCCTCATAAGGCACATCTTACATAAGACCACCTCTCCAAGATTGAGAGACATAGCTAACCTACCTAATACACAGACATAAGCACAGAGAAAGAGGCAAAATGAGAAAACAAAGGAATATGTTCCAAGTAAGGGAACAGGACAAAACCCCAGAAAAAGAACTAAACAAAACAGAGATAAACTATCTACCTGACAAAGAGTTCAAACAAAGTTATAAGGATGCTCACTGATCTTTGGAGAAGAAGGGATGAACTCAGTGAGAACTTCAACAAAAAATTGGAAAATATAAAAAAGAACCAATCAGAAATGAAAAATACAATACTGGAAATGAAAAATTCACCAGAGGGACTCAGGAGCAGAGTCAATGAGACAGAAGAATGGATCAGAGAGCTGAATGAAAGACTAGAGGGAATCACCCAAGCTGAACAGATAAAAGAAAAAAGAATTAAAAAGAACAAGGACAGTCTAAGGGACCCCTGGGCCCCACACTAACATCTGTGTTATAGTGTCCCAGAAGGAAAAGAGAAGGAGAAAGGGACAGAGAATCTATGTGAAGAAATAATACCTGAAAACTTTCCTAACCTAAGGAAGGAAACAGACATCCAGATACAGGAAGTACAGAGACCACCAAACATGATAAATCCAAAGAGGCCCACACCAAGATACACGATAATTAAAATGTCAATGATTAAAGATAAAGAAAAAATCCTAAAAGCCACAAGAAAAAGGCAACAAGTTACATAGAAAGGAAACCCCAAAAGGCTATCAGCTGACTTCTCCACAGAAACCTTACAGGCTAGAAAGGAGTGGCACAATATATTTAAAGTGCTAAAAGGAAAAGACCTACAGCCCAGAATACTCTACCCAGCAAGGTTATCATTCAGAATGGAAAGAGAGATAAAGCGTTTCCTAGACAAGCAAGAACTAAAGGAGTTTTTTGGTAAGAAACCAGTTTTATAAGAAATGCTAAAGGGACTTTAAGTGGAAGAGAGAAGACTACAAATAGGAATAAGAAAAATATCCCCAAAAAAAGCAATAAAATCACTGGTAAAGGCAAATATACAATAAAGGTAGCAGATCAACCACAGATGAAGCTAATATGAAGGTCAAAAGACAAAAGTACTAAAATTATCTATTTGCACGATAAGAGGGTAACCAAGACACACACAAAAAAGAGGCTAGACATGATATCAAAGACATAAATTTAAGAGGAGGGGACTAAAAGAGTAGAGCTTTTAGCAGGAGGTTAAACTAAAGAGACCATCTACTTAATATAGATTGCAATATACATAGCTTCTTATATATGAACCTCATGGTAATCACAAACCAGAAGCCTATAATAAATACACAAAAAATTAAGAGAAAGGAACCCAAACATAATACTAAAAAAAAGACCGTCAAATCACAAAAG
Source organism: Equus caballus (assembly GCF_041296265.1). NCBI lineage: Eukaryota > Metazoa > Chordata > Mammalia > Perissodactyla > Equidae > Equus > Equus caballus. The sequence continues at coordinate 13,379,650 of NC_091684.1, forward strand.
AAGAGAGCAATAGAGGAAGAAAGGAACAGAGAAGAGCTACTAAAACATCCAGAAAAAAAGTAACAAAGTGGTAATAAGTATATTCTTATCAGTAACTACTTTAAATGTCAATGGACTAAAGACTCCAAGCAAAAGGCATAGGGTGGCTGACTGGATAGAAAAACAAGACCCATAAATATGCTACACACAAGAAACACATTTCACACCTAAAGGTACTCACAAACAGAAAGTGAAGGGATGAAAAAAGACTCCATGCAAATAGCAATGAAAAGAAAGCACAGGTAGCAATACTTATAACAGACAAAAAAGACTTTAAAACAAAAAACTATAACAAGAGACAAATAAGAGCACTACATAATGATAAAGGGAACAACCCAACAAGAGGATATAACACTTGTAAATATCTATGCACCAAACATAGGAGCACCTAAATATATAAAGCAATTATTAACAGACATAAAAGGAGAAATAGACAGCAACACAATAATAGTAGGGGACTTTAACATTCCCCTTACACCAACATGTAGATCATCCAAACAGAAGATCAATAAGGAAACATGGGCCTTAAATGACACTTGGACCAGTTGGACTTAGTAGATATATACTGAAGATTCTATCCCAAAACTGCAGAATACATATTCTTTTCAAATGCCATGAAACATTCTCCAGGATAGATCACATGTTAGGCCACAAAACAAGTCTTAATAAATTTTAAAAGACTGAAATAATACCAAGCATCTTTTCTTGTTCTTTTTTTTTTTTTTTTTTTTGAGGAAGATTAGCCCTGAGCTAACTGCTGCCAATCCTCCTCTTTTTGCTGAGGAAGACTGACCCTGAGCTAATATCCGTGCCCATCTTTCTCTACTTTCTATGTGGGACTCCTACCACAGCATGGCTTGCCATGCAGTGCCATGTCTGCATCCAGGATCCAAACCAGTGAACCCCTGGCCGCCAAAGCAGAACATGTGCACTTAAACACTGCACCACTGGGCAAGCCCCCCAAGCATATTTTCTGACCACAATGGTATGAAACTAGAAATCAACTACAGGAAGAAAATCAGAAAAGCCACAAATATGTGGAGATTAAACAAAATACTACTGAACATCAATTGCATCAATGAAGAAATCAAAGAAGAAATCAAAAAATACCTGGAGACAAACAAAAATGAAAATACAAGATGCCAAAATTTATGGGATACAGCAAAAAGTGGTTCTAGGAGGGAAGTTTATGGCAATACAGGTCTACCTCAACAAACAAGAAAAATCTCAAAGAATCTAACAGTGCACCTAAAGGAAGTGGAAAAACAAGAACAAAGCCCAAAATCAGTAGAAGGAAGAAACTAACAAAAATCAGAGCAGAAATAAATGAAATAGACACTTACAAAATGGAAAAAAATCAATGTAATGAAGAGATTGTTCTTTGAAAAATCAACAAGCTTTTAACTAGACTTACCAAGAAAAAGAGAGAAAACTCAAATAAATAAAATCAGAAATGAAAGAGGATAAATTACAACAAACACCTCAGAAATACAAAAGATTATAAGAGAATACTACAAAAAGCTGTATGCCAACAAATTGGATAATCTAGAAGAAATGGATAAATTCTTAGAATTATGCAACCTTCCAAAACTGAATCAAGAAGAAATAGACAATTTGAGTAGACCAATCACCATTAAGGAGATCGAAACAGTAATCAAAAACCTCCAAAAAAATAAAAGTCCAGGACCAGCCAGCTTCCCTAGTGAATTCTACCAAACATTCAAAGAAGTCTTAATATCTATCTTTCTCAAACTTTTCCAAAAAATTGAAGAGGAGGGGAAGCTTCCTAATTCATTCTACAAAGCCAACATTACCCTGATACCAAAACCAGACAAGGACATCACAAAAAAAGAAAATTACAGGCCAATATCACTGATGAACGTTGATACAAAAATCCTCAACAAAATACTAGCAAATCAAATACAACAGTATTTAAAAGATGATACACCACGATCAAGTGGAATTTATTCCAGGGATGCAGGGATGGTTCAACATCCGCAAATCAATCAACGTGATACACCACATTAACAAAACGAAGAATAAATATCACATGATCATCTCAATAGATGCAGAGAAAGCATTTGACAAGATACACTTCCATTTATGATAAAAATCCTGAGTAAAATAGGTATAAAAAGAAAGCACCTCAACATAATAAAGGCCATATGTGACAAATCACAGCTGATACCATTCTCAATGGAGAAAAAATGAAAGCTATCCCTCTAAGACAGGAACCAGAGAAGGACGCCCACTTTCACCACTCTTATTTAACATAGTATTGGAAGTCCTAGCCAGAGCAATTAGACAAGAGAAAGAAATAAACTGGATCCAAATTGGAAAGGAAGAAGCGAAACTGTCACTATTTGCAGGTGACATGATTTTATATATACAGAAAACCCTAAAGAATCCACCAAAACTCTTTTAGAAATAATAAATGAATATGGTAAAGTTGCAGGATACAAAATCAACATACAAAGATCAGGTGCATTTCTATACACTAACAACAAACTAGCAGGAAAAGGAATTAAGAACACAATCCCGTTTACAATTGCAACAACAAGAATAAAACACCTAGGAATAAATTTAACCAAAGAGGTGAAAGATCTGTACACTGAAAACTATAAAACATTGTTGAAAGAAATAGAAGACACAAAGAAATGGAAAGATATTCCATGCTCTTGGACTGGAAGAAATAACGTAGTTAAAATGTCCATACTCCTTAAAGCAATCTACAGGTTCAATGCAATCCCTATCAAAGTTCCAACAACATTTTTCACTGAAATAGAACAAAGAATGTTAAAATTTATATGGAACAACAAACGACCTCGAATAGCCAAAGGAATCCTGAGAAAAAAAAACAAAGCTAGATTTATCACACTCCTTGATTTCAAAATATACCACAAACCTACAGTAATCAAAACAGCCTGGTACTGGCACGAAAACAGACACACAGGTCAATGGAACAGAATCAAGAGCCCAGGAATAAACCCACACATCTATGGACAGCTAATTTTCAACAGGGGAGCCAAAAACATACAATGGAGAAAGGAAAATCTCTTCAATAAACGGTATTGGGAAGGCTGGACAGCCACATGCAAAAGAATGAAAGTAGATCATTATCTTAGACCATATAAAAAATTCACTCAAAATGGATTAAAGACTTGAATGTAAGACCTGAGACCGTAAAACTTCTAGAAGAAAACTTAGGCAGTATGCTCTTCAACATCGGTCTTAGCAGCATATTTTCAAGTACCACGTCTGACAAGGCAAGGGAAAAAATAAACAAGTGGGACTACATGAAACTAAAAAGCTTCTGCGCAGCAAAGAAAACCATCAACAAAATGAAAAGACAACCTAACAATTGGGAGAAGATATTTGCAAACCATATATCTGATAAAGGGTTAAGACCCAAAATATATAAAGAACTCATACATCTCAACAACAAAAAAACTAATGACCCAATTAAAAAATAGGCAAAAGATCTGAATAGACGTTTCTCCAAAGAAGACATACAGATGACCAACAGGCACATGAAAAGATGTTCAACATCACTAATTATCAGGGAAATGCAAACCAAAACCACAATGAGATAGCACCTCATACCTGTCAGAATGGCTATAATTAACCACAGGAAATAATAAGTGTTGGAGAGGATGTGGAGAAAACGGAACCCTCATACACTGCTGGTGGGAGTGCAAACTGGTGCAGCCATTACAGAAAACAGTATGGAGATTCCTCAAAAACTTAAAAATAGAACTACCCTCTGATCCAGCTATTCCACAGCTGGGTGTTTATTCAAAGAACATGAAAACAAAAATACATAAAGAGACATGCACCCCTATGTTCATTGCAGCATTATTCACAATAGCCAAGACTTGGAAGCAACCTAGGTGGCCATCAAGGGATGAATGGATAAAGAAGATGTGGTATATATACACAATGGAATACTACTCAGCCATAAAAAATTATGAATTCCGGCCATTTGTGACAACATGGATGGATCTTGAGGGTATTACGCTAAGTGAAATAAGTCGGGGGGAGAAAGTCAAATACCATATGATCTCAATCATAAGTAGAAGATGAAAACAATGACAAACACATAGCGACAGAGATTGGATTGGTAGTTACCAGAGCGGAAGGGGAAGGGAGGAGGATGAAAAGGGTGACTGGACACATGTGTATTGGTGATGGCTTGTAATTAGTCTTTACGTGGTGAACATGATGTAATCTGCACAGAAATCAAAATGTAGTGATGTACACCTGAAATCTATATAACGCTATAGACCAATGTTACCACAATAAAAAAGAAAAGAACCTGTGCCTTCTAGAAATATGATAGAGTTAAAAGATATTAACAAGAGAATCTTTGTTGGAAGGTAATAGGAACCTTGCATTTATTAGAATGCCTTTACCAACAGAGACATATGCAGGAACAAATTCAACCCAAACATCCACGACTTTTGAACTCCAATTTATTGTCATGAAGAACTATGAAGAAATAAATATGATCCCCAGGAACAGTTTCTGTGACCCTCTAATACATGATTTGTCCTCACATTAAATGTAATACGGCAGATCATGAGGAATTAGATCTTATTAAGCTCTATTTTCTCCCCCAAATTAGCAATTTTTTCTAATTGTCAGCTATTTTGAGTTTACTTTGGAAGGGAAACTTGCCACTGTTCGACGCAGGGCAGGATTTTGAAGTCTCCACTGGTCTGGGAACCAAGTTACCAACACTCGGAGCCTCCAGATTGCTGTGAAAAGAACTTCTCATCAAAGAAATGGCTGTTATCACAGCATGTCACTCCAGCGACAAGAACATAGAGGAGTGAGGGCAGCAACCATAGCCAGATTCCACTCACTCATTTTTCTTATCACCCTTATAGAATCAGACTCATTCATAGCTCTTAGAGTCCTGAGAACCGGTTAATCCCTCGGGAAAAAAAAGGTGAGAAGCCAGAAAATGCTAACAGCCATGAGCCACAGTACATTTCCTGTTGACCTTGTGGGCAGCTCTAGAATGTACGGAGGAAGCAAGAGAAAGCTATGTATTGGGGGGATAGAGGGAGCATCTGATATTTTTCACTATAATTGTCCTCTTTACTTTTCACATAGAAAAAGAAGGAGCTTTAGACTCTAATAATGGGAAAAGGAACTGCTCAAGCTTTTAGTTTTATAATTCATGCTACCATTTTATTACTCTGTTCAAAGAGATAAATGACATCATAACGCTCTTATATCAATTTAGGTTTGAGTTTATGTTAAGAAGGTAAATGTGACCACTGATATTTCCGTTACAAGTTTAATTTCCATTCGGCCTCTCTTTACAAGACCACGGAACTCATTCCTTAAACCGAAATCCCATTAGCATACAGTAAAAGTGCATCCAGAAGAACAGAAGTCACCTTTTGTTTTGAGTGTTTAGAGTCAGCCTCTCAGTCCTGTTAAAGGGCCAGCTAAAGGGAGTTTAATATAACAACTCAGCTGATTGGCCCATAAATTACATGACACAAGCAAAAAAAGGACTTGGGGATTTCAGAGAGAGATTTTAAATCTCTGAGAAGACAGTGTAAACAGATAGGTAGTTGGAATTTTGTCCTCACCTGCAGTGTCAAAGACTCCCAGTGTAGCCCATAGATGTGTTTTTTTCCCACCCGCATGGAGTTTTGGAAAATTGAGTTAATTGCCTGAATTTAAAAATGGGGACAGGTGCCGGCCTGGTGGCACAGCGGTTAAGTTCGCACGTTCCACTTCTCAGTGGCCCTGGGTTCGCCAGTTCGGATCGTGGGTGCAGACATGGCACCACTTGGGAAGCCATGCTGTGGTAGGTGTCCCACATATAAAATAGAGGAAGATGGGCATGGATGTTAGCTCAGGGCCAGTCTTCCTCAGCAAAAAGAGGAAGATTGGTAGTAGTTAGCTCAGGCCTAATCTTCCCCCCAAAAAAACAAATTGGGGACAGTTCACAGGAAGATGTGGATTTCCAACTACACTTTAAAAACACGTTTCTAGCAACACTGAGCTCACCCTCCAGCATGTCAGGGAGAGAGGAAGAGAGGGAGAGAGAGAAAGAAAGAGAGTGAGAGAAAGGACAAGTCCAGCTGGTGAGAGGATTAAGAGCCCCTGGGAAGTCAGTTACCTGCTCTTCTGTCAGTGGCCAAATCAGTGTTAATACTTGTCCCCATCCTTCTTAGGCGCTGGGTAGTGTTGCAAACGATGCGTTGCCAGGAGAGATTAGATGCTTCCAGACACCACCAAAACTTCTCAGAGAGTTAGAAGCGAACGCAGAGCTCCTTCCCGAGTTTCTGAGAGGCTGCTCAAGTGCAAGTTTGGAACACGTATGAACGTGCAACTACGAACGTCAAGATGGGAGACACATCACATCTTTCATTTCTTTAAATGAACGCATATGCAGGTGGCACCTGCTCAGCCAGCCACCATCACCACACAGAGTATTGCTGTGACAGGGTGGGAATTACTGAGCATGGTGACAGCGCCTGGAGAGACAAATCTGCTTCCCAGGGCTCCTCTCTGTACATCACCATGAGAAGTTCTCTCTCCCAGAAAGGAAAGTAGACTTTTGCTCTCATCTAGTGTCCTGGAGACCATCCCTCCCATGTTCAGTGGCCAGTCCAGTGGGAGTGTCGGCATGGAGTGTGACTCAAAAGGGCCCCAGCTGGGTATTGAACCCATGCCTCGGTCTGCTTGGTATGGGGAGCTCATTAATTGTCCCAAATGTCTCAAATGTCCACATCCGCTGTGTTTAGAAGATTGCGACTCAAAGCATGTGTCCTACTGACGATGACTACAGACCATCAGGCAAAGAGCAAATCTCTCCAGAGAAGTCCTATTTTGTGATATGCCCCAGGCTGGGGCTGTTGGAGCTTCAAATGCTTTATCTGGAATAGACTCTAAGTAGAGTGCATGAGCAATGTGCACTAGATCATGTGGCTGAACAATGCACTATCCTCACTCATGAAACCTATTACTGGGGTTTGTACCAAATCCTACAAACTGATGAACGTTCTTGATATGAAAGATGGCCTATGGGTGCTTGGGAAAATTCCTCAAAAACTCTTTAACACAGAAAAATTCACACGTGCTAAATCCTAATGGTTACTAAGTAGTAGAAACATATAGTCACAATGTAGTTTCTGTACAAAGTTATGCAACTGGGTGAAATCTGTCTCATCACTCTAAGGACTCATGAGGCAAAGAGAAGATGCAAACCCATGTGTGTGCACGTGCGCGTGCACGCGCGCACACACACACACATGCACAGGCTCCAAGCAAAGAAATGTAGCAGGATGACCTTGTGAGATAGGAATCATGTACTTTGGCCCCATGGTCTCTTTGGATGATGGAAAGTGGACCATGTTCATGTCCCAGGGGCTGTGATCAGGTTAAGTCCAGAGTACGGAGTCAACAAACTATCTGCTTCTAAGCTCAAAAGGCATAGCCCATGTAAAAAACAGAAAATGTCTGAAAAGAGGTGCTATCTGGCAGAAGTGGCGCCCCCATCCAGTGCCCTCTCCACCCCTCACCCATTCCCTCACCCCAGAGCTAGATAAGGAAGGAGGCAGGGAGCCAGAAAGGAAGGGAGGAAGCTGAAGGAGTGTGTCTTTGGGTCCTGCTCCCAGCAGAGACAGTGTTGAAGGCTGGTGGCAGAGCCCTGGATAGATTAGAAATCCCGGAGTGGAGAGAACAGAGCCTGAGCTGTCCCACCTGGGATGCTGGGCACCTTCTACATTGTCCCTTGCAACACAAAAAGCCAGGAAATAACAGGGCAGGCAGCAAGGGTGGTTTGGAACTGAGAGGGTCCTCACCGTCGGGCACAACCCTCTCTAAGACTTGGAAAGGCAAGAGAATGAGAACCATGCTTTCAAAGAGCTCCTGAGATGCACGCTCAACTCAGAGCCCTCTTCCCTCCAATTTCAATGTTCCTGATGACACCAAGAGACTGGGTGCACCCATGCTGGGAGACACCGTGGTGAGAGTTCTCCCACTCTAGCTGAGGAGCGAGAGGGGGTGTTTGTCCCTAAAGAGCTGAGAAATGACCAGGACCCGGAAGACCCAGAGGGAAGAGCCCCTGAGGGACCACCTCAAGGTCTGGGGTTATTTTCATGGGCACCTTCTGGGACAGTCAGAGGCTGTCAGAGCCGCAGGGAATTTGCTGACACTCATAGATGGGCAGGGACCTCCGGAGAGGATGTACCAAGCTCACTGCCCACCATTCCTGCTTGGTTCCTTGGCCCTGCTACTGGCACTAAAGCCAGAACGGGATTCCCAAGGGGTGTGTATTGTGGATTCAGATCTGCCACAGGTCAGCTGGGTGAGCGTGGACAGGAAAGCCACCTTCTCTGAACCTTACTTGCCTTGACTGTCAGAAGAGACGCAGTCACTTCCCAGGGCTCTGGTAAACCACACAGAAGGCCTCAGTAAAGAGTAGCTACTTCTATCTGCCTCTCCCTGACAACAGCTGGAATTCTCCATATCTCGCCACAGCATCCTTCCAAAGACAGCTAACGCAGCATAGTGTAAAGGCCAAACACTTACTATTTTACTTACGCCCATGGCTTCCTCCCTCCCCAAGCCTGCATTTAACAAAAGTGTACATAGCTCTTTATTTGCCTTAAAAGTACATTAAAAAATTGTGTGGGGAAATATTTTTTAGAGACTTACTTCAACAGGTGCTTAATAATTTATTGACCCTGCTATTTACCAGGCATTTTGCAAGTGCTGGATAGACCCAATCTTATGACTCTAAGGGGTCCTTGTTTTATAAATGAGGACAAGGAGGTAAGTATTATTATCTCTGTTTTGCACCTGAGTAAACTGAGGCCATTAAGTACAAGAAGTTAGGTCATTAAAAACAATAATAGTAATATTTATTATTTACTGTATACCAGACACTATTCTTTTTATATACATTAAATAGATATATAGAGGCCAGCCCACGGCCGAGTGGTTAAGTTCGTGTGCTCCCCTTCAGCTGCCGGGGGTTTCGCCAGTTCGGATCCTGGGTGTGGACTTAGAACTGCTCATCAGGCCGTGCTGAGGCAGCGTCCCACACAGCACAACCAGAGGCACAACTAGAATATACGACCATGTACTGGGGGGCTTGGGAGGGAAAAAAAAAAGAAGAAGATTGGCAACTGTTGTTAGCTCAGGTGCCAATCTTAAAAAAAATAGATGTATAAATATATTTGTGAGCCTGGCACATACTCAGCATTAAGTGTGTGTTAATGACTTAATATTATCAGGAGTTCCCACTTAATCTCCCAACAATCCTAGGAAGTGGGTACTTCTATTATCCCCAGTTTGCACATGAGGAAATCAGGTCACAGAGACGTCAAACAAACTGCCTTGATTGCTTAGTTCCTAAGTGGTAGAACAGAGATTTGAACCTAGAGAGCCGGATCTGAACTACCCAGTCTTCTGCCCAGTCTCACGGCTGGTAAGTGGTAGAGCAGAATTCAAATCCCATGTCAGTTTGACTCCCAAGCTGTTGACCACCTTGCTAATTTTCGAGGGCCGTAATTCATTTACTTAGAGAAAGCTCAGTGAGCGTCTTTGTTCTGGGGGGGAGGGGGGCTGAGTCGGTACTGACCCCCCCAGGTCCTCTAGAATATCTGTCTGCTTACTCCCGAATCTGCGGGCAACTCTGTGCCAGACAGACAAGGGAAGCCAGGCAGTTAGGGTCCCATGAGTAATAACATCCATGCCCATCAGGCTCTAGAGGAATGCTGCTCTCAAAATTCAGACGTCCTCATTCCTAAAGCACACCTAATTTGCTCCCCTGATGGATGTGAACGCTCCCTCCTCCAAAACCTCAGCGCGTTTGTTGAACTCTCTCATATAACTTCTCACGTTCTGACTTACGTTACGGTTATTTGAGAACTGCTCTTCTCATCCCTTCTAGAGTTAAGTGCCTTGAGAAACACATGGTTGGAAGATGGATTTGGCTGCCGTGTAAGACACATCTCCAAAGAACAATGACAAACAACACGGGAGTTAGTTTCTCGCTCATTTAATGGTACAGATGCAGAGGGTGAGCCTGGAGGGTGGAATCCAGGCACCTTCCGTCTGTGAGTCTGCCCGACTCAGGCCTCTGTCTGTCCGCAATGGCTCACATCTTGTCTACATTCCAACCAGTAAAAAGGAGGAAAGGCAGCAAGGACAGAGAAGTGCCTGCCTTCTAAAGGTGGAGCCAAATTAAAAGTTCTTTTACCATCAAAGAAAGGGAGAGCATATTGTGAAAGAAATTAGCCATCTCAAGCGACCACGTCTTAGGAAATACATTCAAAATGATGTTATGTGCATGCAGACAACATCTCTTCATTCAACAGATAGGTATAAAATGTCACCATATGTCAGACACTGATCTAATCATTGCAAATCCAACACTAGACGTCTAGAAACAGTAGATGAATAAATGAATCAGCCCTTTCATGGAACAGCGACCTGGAGGTAAGGCCATGAAAACTTTACGAGGGCAAATAATTTAAATTATGGACACAAGTAATTCTTCCCATAGAAGGTCAGAGATAAAACCAGACATATTTAAAGCTGAATTTTTTGTGACCTGCTGAAAAATACGGAAAATAGTGAACAAACAGATCTGATTTATTGGTCTATATCGCCACTAGCAAAATGTATTACAGAGTCCCAATCATGAATTTTCACTTTAATGACTTTTTTTGTACTTTACTCTGAAAAACATTTTTACTTTTTCTCTATTCAAAACAAAACAAAACAAAACAATAAAACTGCCACTTACTGCATTTAGATAAATATACAGATCTAAAATTTAATTCTTTGTGTCTTCCATAGATAAACATTCAAGTTATTTAATCTGGGACAGGAGCCAAATGTCCAACTCCAGTTTATTATTATTTCTAAATTATAAACAAAGCATAACATAAAGACTTTAATAATAATGTCAGTTGAGCTGCCACTAGAATGCATTATTGTTTTCAGCCATAGACATCACCAACTCAGCTTTTCTCATTTCCCAAGTTCCATTAGGATGGAACTTCTCAGATAGTGCCATCACCCTCTCCACCATAAAAAAGTCCAAGAAATGATTTGCACTTAGCATTTTAACTAAAATGCCAATAGTAATATGAATATTAATATCAAAGAGTGAAAATTTTAAATTTGAATGTTAAGAGATGGATGACTGTTTAGCACTGAATTAAAATGAAGTTGTATTTAATTAGAATAAAGTTTTCTGAACTTGGCTTTCATTTCAAAGAGGCAGAGGAGAGTCCTAGAAATTTGTATTTTCCTCCCTTGTGTTGTTAACTTGTGATGTTTTTCTCTGCATACATTGCTCCTGAGAACCTGACTTAATTTCTCCTTCCTCTCCTTGGCGCCCAAATATATTGTACTTCCACAGCGTGCTGTTTCTAGGAGAGCAGCTGCTGTGCCCATTCTGGCAGCTCTTTTCCCTCTAACTGCATTAGGCTTGACTAAAAGGAATTATTCCCAGGCACTAAATAAGAGTTCTTCATCTAGCAGAGGTAGAAAATTGTGTCTTAGAAATTTGTTATTCTTACTTTATGTAACTGAATTGTATACATATTTATTTAGCTAGTGTAGATAAAGTATTTGGCAGTGTGTCTGGAAAATAGCATTTGTTTAGGACTTGCCGTAATTAAGGTATAACTCTAAGTCCTCTGAGGAATCCTGAGACTCGTTCATTCATTAAAAATACTTACGGATCACTAACTATATATGTGTGCCTATATGTATGAATGAATATATTCATTCAATATATATTTATGGAACAACCACTCTGTTCCAGATATCATGCTAGATTTGCAAAAGCAAACATATTCCCTACCTTCATGGATTTTACAGGCTAGTGAGGAAGGCAGACAACCAAATAATTGTACAAATAAATGTAAAACTAATTATCAAATGGGATAAGTGCTGTAAACCTCATAAAGTTTAAATTCCTGTGGTTCAACTTCCTAGCAGTGTCACAGTCAAAGAAACACAGCTCAACAAACAAAAGTAACTTCAGTATAGCCCAGGTCTTTGTCAAGGCCATGAAAAACAAGGAAAGACTGAGAACCTGCCACCCCAGGAAGCTGTGGAGATGTGATAACTCAATGCAATGTGGTGTCCTGGATTGCATCCTGGGACAGAAAGAGGATATTAATGGAAAAACTGGTATATCCAAATAAAGCCTGGAGTTTGGTGAACGGCAATGTACCAATGTCAGTTTCATAGTTTTGACAAATGTACTGTGGTGATGCAAGATGTTAACAATGGTGGAAACTGGGTGAGAGTTTCTAAATGTAATATGGTAGTTGGAATGGGATCCTGGAATGTAAAAAGGACATTAGGAAAAAAAACCTAAGGAACTCTAAATAAACTATAGACTTTAGTTAATAATAATGTACCATCAGTTCATTAATTGTAACAAATATATTATACCAATGTAAGATGCTAATGATAGGAGAAACTGAGTGCAGGATATATGGCACACTGCACTACCTTCTCCATTTTTTTTTAAATCTAAAACTGTTCAGAAAATAAAGTATATTTTAAAAAGAAGAAAAGTAGTAGTGAGATCAGCTGGATGTTCTCCCCAACTCGGTGCGTTCCAGCAGCTGCTCCTCCCCAACCCTGGCAGGAAACGGGAGCTGTACTCACTGGAGTGGGTAAAACCCACTGAGGTGCCAACCATAGTTGAGGGACACATACTGAAAATAAGAAGATTGAGGGAGAGAATACATTTGAATGTTGAAACACTCAGCTCTCCTCCCTGACTCAGAACCCAGGGGAAATCAGGCTTCTATACCCCAAGAAGGAGATTTAAGAATTCTTCTCTGGCCAACTCAAGAGAAAAGACATAAAGATACTCAGGAGCGGGGAGAAATTCCCCAGTGGGAATTCCCCACCCTATGCGGAGGCTCGCACTCAACAAGCCCAGGGGTTTGTTCCCACACACAGGGGGTTTTAGTGCCTCAATCTTAAAAATAATTACCGGATATTTGAGGAAACCCTTAACATGAAAGACACTAAAAACAGCAAAAAAGCAATTTGGAAGAAACAGATACTACAAGAGAGCAAAAGCTTCAAAGCCATATTTAATATTCTCAGAGCAACAGGAGAATAATTTATCTCTGTGAAATAAGAATAGGATGCTATGAAAATGAACATGAAGCGGGAAAAAAGGGCTCTTGGAAATTAAAATTTTAACAGCCAAATGAAAAACTTTAGAAGACAAAAGGATGAAAAATATTAGAGAAGTAAGAAGAATAGTAGACCGGTCTAGGAGGTCTGACACCCCATAACAGTAGCGCCAGAAGGACAGTATAGAAAAAACAAAGGGAAGAAAATTAACTTATTTCCACATTTTCCACAATCTAAAGGATGATTCTGCAGGTTGAAAGGGCCAACTGAAAGGGAATACAAATAGACCCACGTCCAGACACAGGATCACAACATTTTGACATGTGAGAGGCATGATCAGCCAAACATAATCATTGCCTTTGCCTTGCCAATCACTGGCTTAGGACGGAGCATGCAGTGTAATTCTAGCCAAGGAGACACGAAGAGAAGTGTGCTTTGGACTTCTGACAAAGGTTTCCTAATAACTCACACAGATGCAGGAAGAAAGACTTCCCTCTTGCTGCGTCTGGATATTTGGCGCTGCCTCAGCCATCCTCAAACCGCAAGAGCACATAGCCTAAGAGGACACACATTTGGTGAGTGGAAGAGCTGGGTCTTACCTCTGACTCCAAATCCCAGGTTTCTTAATTTAGCTGAAGTCTACACTGAAAGACTAACCAAGGAAAAATCAGACCAGTGGCTTCTGTTATGTCACAATAGTTCATATATCAAGTGCCTCCAATTAGTTCATGGCACTTTTCTGGAACCTCTGCAACTTGAATTTGTACATTCCTCACTCCTAGAAAGTAACCCTAGATCATAAATTCCTGAAGATCAATAGCCTGGAAGTTATGTTAACAATAATTATCAATTTAACCTACAACTCATTTAAAATGTCATCTAATAACCGAGTACATTCAGAAGGCTCTTTCTCTTTCAGGTTCGCTTATTTCCATACCAGATATTCAGATGTTGGGTCTTCAGCTGGTTAAAGCAGAGTCCTAAAGGGGCTGAGGTCATGAATTTGAATCTCCAGGTATACCAATTTACTTTAATCTGTTCCACTGTCATAATTTTCACCACTAACTTCAATCAGTAATTTTTCAAACATGTGAAGTCTGACTCTCTAAAATAAGAGGGGAATTTTATTATGTAACCAAAAAAACCGAACATGTGGTCGAACTGGGTGGGAGAGGATCACCCTATTCCTGCAAAAAAAAAAAAAAGATGTGTTCATGACAGTAGTTAGAAAGCATCTTCTTTGTTAACAAAAGGAAGGTATTGTGCTTTCTGATCCAGGCAACAGTCTCACTGTATCCGATGGTGTTAACCATCTCCTATAGACTGGTGACACCCAAATCAACACCTCTGGCCACATCGCTCTTCTAAACTCCAAGCCTTCATGGCCAACTGTGACTGTCCATCTCCTCCTGATCTCTTCCCTCTCTATGGATATCTCAGCTCCAACCTCTCGAAAACGGATCTCAGTGCCCTACCCCTCAAACTACACTTTCTCCTGTCAGTCTCAATGAATGGCACCACTAAGCAAAGAGTGCCCAAGCTGAACCTTAGAAATCACTCACAACCACCCCTGTCCCTCAACAATAGGTCTGCATATCCTTCCTTCTCAAGATTTCTTCACTCTGACACCTCCTCTGTATCCCATTCTAGGCATCTCTTTCCTGTTCTATTCCGATGGTGTCCTAACTAATCCTTCTGCTTCTGGTATCTTCCGTCTCCAATCACCATAGTCATTAGAGTCATATTAAAATGCAAATCCAATGTGAGGAAGCAAAGGAGGAGAGTGGAGAGCTGTGGTCCCTCATACAGGCCTTGTAGATGTGTAGCTCGTCTTCTAAATAGGGAACCTCTGAAGGGTTTCACACGGCGGAGTGACAGCGTCATGAAGACTCTTTTTTGCCTGTCTGATGGATGTGGACTCATTAATATTTAAATTTGTGTTTTTCTCATTGAGGTTGAGCATCTCTTCTTATATTTATTATTCATTCAATCTTCCCAGTGTAATTTTCCTATTCATATAATCCTCCCCCCTACTTTTTTTTTTTCCTAATGTGATTTCTGGGTTTTTTCCATGCTGATTTTTAGGTGTTTTTCTCTACCTTCTGGAAACTGATTTTTTTCAGCCATAGATGTTCCAAATATATCTTACCAGCTGTCACCTATTCATTCAATGATGATGGCATTCACCTTTTAACAGCAGCCCCCAAAAAGTCTATTTTTTAATGTATTCAAATCTCTTTTTTCCCTTATCGTATGTACTTTGAGGGTCCTGGAAAGAAATCCTCCCCTACCCAAGATGGCAAGGAGTAGACTGCATTTTTTCCTGTAGTATTGCAATCTTATCTTTAAATTTAGGTCTTTATTCCACCAGGCATTGACTTCCGGATATGGTATGAGATGAGGATCCAGCTTTATTTTTCTCCAGATAGTAACCCAATTCTCCCAAAATGACTTACCAAATAACTCATCTTTCCCCATCTCTATAAAATACCAAGCTCCCCTAGACAGGTCTACTTCTGAACGCTCTTTTCTTCCGCTGGGCCTGTGTTTATGCCGGGTCCTATAACGTATGTCAATATTGGAAGTGTAAGTCTCCTTTCTTTGCTCCTTTTTTCCCAAAAATGTCTCAGTTATTCATGAAGCTTCATTCCTCTATCTAATTTGTAGAATCAGTTTAATAAGTCCCCTAAAAATACTCTTGGAATTTTAATTGGAGCTGCATTGAACTTGTAGATTAATTACATGAACATCAACAGTTTAATAATGTTGTCATCCCATCTATAGCTCTTCATTTATTTACATCTCCTTTTATAGCCTTTAATAGAGTTTCAAATTTTTCTTCATAAAGGTCCTGAGACTCTTTATGATGTTAATTCCTTGAAAATTTATAGGTTTGTGGGGGGTTTTTTTCTATTTTAATTGGTATCTTATTTTCTTTTACATTTTATAATGAGATCTAGAGTAGAAGGTGCTATTAATACTGATTTTGTGCCCCAAAACTTGCTGAACTTTCAATTCTCTTATTAGTTCTAATGCTTTATTTACTTTCTAGGGTTTACTATATAAATCCTCATACCATCTAAAAATAAAGACAATTTCGTCTCTTCAATTCTGTATTAGTTATGATTTACGTTCAGTTGCATCTAACAGCAACATAAAATAACAGTGACTAAAAGAAAGAGAAATTTATTTTTCTTTCCTGTAAAGGTTAGGATACGGGAAGCTTGGGTCTGGTAGGATGGTCATGCAATCACGTAGGTCCCAGGCTAGTCCACCAGCCTTAGAATATGTCCCTCATCCTCATGTTCCACAATGTTGCTCCTGGCATCATGTCCACGTTCCCTGGAGCAGGACAAACAAAAGAAACATCTCAGAAGTTGCATCACAACTGCTATTTACAGCCTACTGGTCAAAACCTAGCCGCAGGGCCAGCCTGGTGGTATAGTGGTGAAGCTCAGCACACACCACTTTGGCAGCCCAGGTATGTGGGTTCGGATCCTGGGTGCAGACCTACACACCACTCATCAAGCCATGCTGCGGCATCATCCCACATACAAAAAATAGAGGAGGATTGGCACAGGTGTTAGCTCAGGGCAAATCTTCCTCACCAAAATAAATAAATAAATAAATAAAAATACCTAGTTGCAATGGATTGTGGGAAATTTAGTTTTTATTCTAGATGCCTGTGGCCTCAGCTAAAATGCAAAGACTATTCTAGAACAAGAAGGAAATGACAGCCATTGGGGAGACGAGAGCAGATGCTGTCATATTTTTCAGGCCTCGTTTCTTCTCCTCACCTTACTGTGTCAGTCAAGATCTATAGTTCTATTTCATAGGATGTTTACTGTAGAGTTTTTTTGTGGCTACCCATTTTCAGGTGCTTGCTAAAAAAATATATTGAAACAATCATTGTTTTTCTTCTTAAGTCTATTTCTATCATAAAATTATGTTGAATCATGATGCTTTTGAATGCAAGTAATAGAGTGACTAACTAAAATGACTCAAATAATAGAGATTTATTATCTCACATTTCAATAAAGCCAAAGGAGGAAGATACCAAGGTTGGTTAATTCTCTCACTTGTCCCCTCAGGGTCACAGTCCGAAGATCATTTCCTCACGTAACCTCACCTAAGGTAGAAAGCAAGGGTGAAGGAGGGTGGGGACACTTGTGGATTGCCCTCTGTTTTCCCTTTCCCAAAAGACCTTCCCCGTTGGTGAGAATTGGTCATATACCCACTCTAATCAATTAACAACAACGGGTAATAGGATTACCATGAACGGCTCAAAGCATCATGGTTCAGGCCAAACATCCGGGAGAAAGAAACACCTTCCTTGAGCATGACATCATCCTACATGAATGAATAAAACTGAGGTTAGCAAGAAGGCAGGGGATGGTTGATAAGTGAGCCACCGTGAATGTCTGCCACATTCTTTGATAAGGTTTTCTGATGTTAACCATCTTTGCACACTTGGGATAAATCTTTCTTGTTCATGATGTGTTCCTTTTTAAACACACCACTGAATTTGGTTAGCTAATATTTTTACTTAAGATTTTTGCATCTATATCTGTCTCTGAAATTGTGTACCTTTCTCTTCTTGCCCTGTCCTTATCCAGTTTCTATATCAAGATTATATTGGCTGAATAAAACGAGCATGGCTACTTTCCCTCTTTTTCTACTCTCTGGAAAACTTGTATAAAATAGGAATATCCCTTGAAAGTTTGGTAGAACTCACCGTCAGGTCCCCATTATTTTGTGAAGGGAAATTTTTGATTGCTGTTAAAATGTCTTTGATGCTCATTGGTCTATTCTGGGTTTCTAGTTCTTCTTCCTGTTTTTTTTTAAGAACAACACTTTCCAAATAAACATCCCCTAAGTTTTGGGATAATTTGTTACACAACAATAAATGATTAATACAACCTTATATCTTCTTCAAACCAGAAATTATTTTTGTGGTATATTTTAGAATTTCCAGTCACGTGGGATTTGTTTTCAGCTAGTCTTCTGTATTATTTTTCTCTTGCTGCTGTAACAAATTCAACAAAATTGAACACAAATTTATTATTTTACAGTTCTGGAGGTCAGAAGTTGGACACAGTTGGTCTCATGCGCTAAGGTCAAGGTGTCAGCGAGCTGCATTCCTTTCTGGAGACCACAGAGGAGGATCTGTTTCCTTGCTCATTCAGTTTGTTGGCAGAATTCAGTTTCTTGCTGTTGTAGGACTGAGACCCCCATTTCCTTGCTGGCTGCCAGCTGAGGGTCACTCCTAGCTTCTAGAGGCCACATACAGTTCTTGGCTTGGAGCCACATTTCTCCATTTTCAAAGCCAGCAATGGCAGAGTGAGTCCTTTTCACATTGCCTCTCTCTGACCATTCTTCCATAGCCACGTCTCCCTCTGCCCTCAGTTGGCAAAGGTTCTCCCCCTTTAAGGACTCATATGCTCCTCACCAGCTCAGGGTCCCTACCTTAACCACATCTGCAAAGTCCCTTTTCCACGTAAGGTGCCGTATCCTAGGTTCCAGGGATTTGGGTGTAGACATATTTGGGGGGCCATTATTCTTCCTACCACACCTTCTGATATTGATTAATAATTTTATTATCTTTCCACCACAACACATAGTCTGCATGAAGCCATTTCTTTCCAATTTACCGAGACTCTCTTTGTGGCACAGAACATCAATAGCTCTGTGCCTGTTCTGTGCATGTTCTGTGTTTCTTAACTGTAAAGTCAAATTTATCTCTGCTAGTCTGAGTTAAGCAATCATGTTATCAAACTCTTCTATATCCTTGGTTATTTTTTTCTGCTTAGTTTATCAGCTTTTGAGTACGTTAAAACCTCCAACTATAATTCTCGATTTCTCTCTCTCTCATCTTAATTCTATCACATGTTGCTTTATATATTTCAAGGGTATAGTGTTAGGGGCATATGTGTATGGGGTATGGAGACAGAAAGCCCCTACCTGGGCTCTCCAGCTCAGGCACTTCCCACCTGGGCACCCTCTGGGGTGGGCAGTGGTAGAAGCTCTGGTCTCACGGAGGTGGGCACTCAATCAGTGTGTTCGTTTGCCTGCTTGTTTAGGAGCTCTAGATTGTAAGGTTTTGAGCAACCTGAGTTCTGGCCCAGCCAAACAAGCTAAGGTTTGCTATTGCACTGGGGAGCGCCTGCCAGCTACCACCTGGTTCACTCAGGGCGATGCCGGGGAGAGAAAAAGCCCCGAGTAAAACCCAGTCCTAGTCCATCCTGGCTTTGGTTTCCTGCTCTGCCCAACTGCAGACTCCATGCCCTGGACCCAACCCTCCCCGTTCTCCAAAGAGTTTAGGGTCAGTCACCGAGTGAGGCTCTGAGCACCGTCCCCTGCCTATCCCCTCTCCGGCATCTCCAGGGTTGAGATCGGAAGAAGCTATTGCTTCCTTGACCAACAGATAAATTCTCAACAGTCAGTAACAGAGATTTGTTTTTCTTGCAAGAAATGGTGCAACTCTTTGTTGCCTATAAATGAGCTTAATTTAGATTTTAAGTCTCTCCTATGGTCAGGCTGGTGGGAAAATACGAGCCCTGTCTTTATTTTCGATAGGTGATATAATCACAGGGCTCAAAAACAAAAACAATAGGGGCCGGCTCAGTGGCAGAGCAGTTGGGTTAGCACGCTCCACTTCAGTGGCCAGTGTCCACCGGTGCAGAACTCGGCCACCAACCTAGCACCACTTATGAAGCCATGCTGTGGCAGGCATCCCACATATAGAAAGTGGGAGGATGGGCACAGATGTTGACTTAGGGCCAATCTTCCTCAGCAAAAAAAAAATAAAAAATAAATAATATAGAGAGAGTAATACTATGAAAATCCCTCTCACCCCCCATATAAACCACTGATACTGGTTTCTTATGCATCTTTCCAGAGTTTCATTTTACATATACAAGCAAGCGTAAGAATGTATTATAGGTGCACACACACATATTCTTATTTGCTCCCTTTCCCAAAGAGGACAGCATGCTATACAGTCTACTCAGCATTTTGCCTCTGTTGTTTCACTTAAAATGCCTGGTAGATCTTTCTGTACAGAGAGGTTGATCACTCTTTTTTACAGCTATCCAGTATCGCATGGTGTGGAGGACTGTGATTTATCTAACCATCTCCCAATGATACCCGTCGAGGTTGTTTACAATCTTCCGCCATTACAAACAGAACTGCATTGAATAACACCGAGAGTTTAAACAATGGCAGGAAATGTAAAAAACAGCCGAGGCATTTCATGACGTGAGTGTTCCCCAGTAATTTCTTTCTCCTGCTGCTGTTTCTTCCTGCTGCATTTTTATTTTCCTGGAAGCCAAATGTTGATGCTTTATTGCAGTTGGCACGTTGTTCCAGGGTCATTTTAGTGGTTGGAATTACACAATAAAATAGAAAAATGTGTATTTATGGAAGTCCTGAAAGTAGCAACAGCAGTAGCAAATCTCGCATTCATCCAGCACCTTCTGCAGCCCGAGTGCTGAGACGGCAGGCGGTGGGGACTTGGCAAGCTCAACACACAGTGACACAGTCAGGTGCAGACACCTCCTTTCTGTCACAGCAGGCTAAGAAAAAGGGTGTGCTAATCAGGCCGCTCATCCCAGGACTACTGACACCACAGAAGGCACACAGGAATTTTGTCCTCAGTGCTCTATAGCTTTGAAAAACCCGTGGTACGTATACCTAAAAGATTTAAGGCAGGAACTCAAAGTGATATTGGTACACCTGTTCATAGCAGCATCATTCACAATAGCCAAGGGGTGGAAGCACCTCCAGTGTCTACAGACCAATGAATGGATATGCAAAATGTAGTATCCACCTACAATAGAACATTATTCAGCCTTAAAAAAGAAGGAAATTCCTGCAAATACTACGATATGGATGAAGCTTGAGGACATTATGTTAAGTGAAATAAGCCAGTCACAAAAGAACAAATACTCTATGATTGCACTTGTATAAGGTCCCTAGAGTAGTGAAATTCATAGAAACAGGAAGTCGAACGGTGGTTGCCAGGGGCTGGGGGAGGGGTAAACGGGGAGTTATTTCCGTTTTGCAAGATGAAAGGAGTTCTGGAGTGGATGGTGGTGATGGTTGCACAATAATGTGAATGTATTTAATGCGACTGAATTGTACACTTAAAAATGGTTAAGATAGTAAGTTTTATGTTACGTGTATTTTACCACAGTTAAAATTTTGTTAAAGAATTAAAAAAAAGAAAAAAACTCTTGGTAGCCCCTTGATTGATGTTGGTCTTTCTGTATAAGCAGCTGCAAGCAGAACCTTTTCCGATCAAATCTCTTTTCTCCATGATCCATTTCTCTGCATCCATGAATGGCTTCATACAGGAAAGATCTTATCATGAGGACGATAGTGAGAATGCAAATTCGTATTAATCAAGCCTCCACTGAGCTAGGCACTAAGCTGGGCTTCCTACTTTATCTCATTTTATCCTTATTAAAGCTCTGCAAGGTCAACATTAGCTGCATTTTGCAGATGAGAAAACTAATGTTCAGCAAACCCAAGAAAAACAGCTGAAAACGGTTAGCACCAGTAAGAGCAAGGAGTGAGGCGGATGGACATGAGATCAATGAAAAATAATCAATACTCTCCCAGGTACTGACCATATACAATTTGAAATTGTTTTTTAAAAAAGCATCCCATTCACAGCAACAACCAAAACCAGAAAATGCTAGGGAAGCACTGGAAAACTCCACTGAAGAAATGTGAATCAGAGAGGCATTGGGACAAGGGGATAGAGTGAGAAATTCACTTTTTACCTGGTGCAATGAGCTGAACATGTACGTTCCCCCCAAATCCATATGTTAACTCCTAACGCCGAATGTGCTGGCATTAGGAGGTGGGGCCTCTGGGAGGTGATTAGGTCATGAGGTGGAGCCCCCATGAATGGGATTAGTGTCCTTATATCAGAGACCCCAGACAGCCCCCTCTCACCTTCCACCGTGTGAGGACACAGTGAGAACACGGCTGCCTGTGAACCAGCAGTGGGCTCTCACCAGACACGGAATCTACCGGTGCCTTGATCTCGGACTTCCCAGCCTCCAGAAATGTAAGAAATAAATTTCTCTTGTTTGTAATCCTCAGTCTCTGTTAGTTTTTTATAGCAGGTCAAATGGACTAAGACATCTAGTATTACCTCAGTATAATTTGAATTTTTATAACAACAAAAACATCTGTTAAAATAAAAGTAAGTTTAAGAAAAATTGTCCAGAATCAGGATTCAAAGCAAATCAGTCTGAATCCAAAGGATTCCTTTATGCGTTACCACCTTAGAGTCTACCCAGGATGAACCCTGTCTGTTTGTTTTGCTTTGTGTTTTTTTTTAATTGAGGTCATAATAAAGTTAATAACATTGTGAAATTTAAGTTGCACTTTATTATTTGTCAGTCACTGTATAAGTGAGCCCCTTCACTCCTTGAGCCCACCCCCCCACCCCCCTTCCTCCTGGTAACCATTAAACAGTTCTTTTTGTCTGTGTGTTTATCTTCCACATATGAGTGAAATCATATGGTGTTTGTCCTTCTCTGTCTGGCTTATTTCGTTTAACATAATACCCTCCAGCTCCATCCATGCTGTTGTCAATGGACCAATTTTGTCTTTTTCCCACATCTTCTTTATCCAATCATCAGTCAATGGGCACTTGGGTTGCTTCCACGTCTTGGTTATTGTGAATAATGTTGCAATCAACATAGAGGAGCATAGGTCACTTTGAATTGTTGATTTCAAGTTTTTTTGGATAACTACCCAGTAGTGGGATACCTGGGTCATATGGTAGGTCTATTTTTAGTTTTTTGAGAAATCTCCATACTGTTTTCCATAGTGGCTGCACCAGTTTGCATTCCCACCAGCAGTGCGTGAGGGTTCACTTTCTCCACACCCTCTCCAACATTTGTTATTTTTTGTCTTGGTGATTATAGCTATTCTAACAGGTAAAAGGTGGTATCTTATTGGAGCTTTGACTTGCATTTCCCTGATGGTTAGTGAGTTGAACATCTTTTCGTGTGCCTATTGGCCATCTGTATATCTTCTTTGGAAAAATGTCTGTTCATATCCTCTGCCCATTTTTGATCAGGTTGTTTGTCTTGTTCAGTTGTGAGTTCTTTATATTATGGAGATTAACTCCTTGTAATTTTCAAATATTTCCTCCCACTTGGTGGGTTGTCTTTTCCTTTTGATCCTGGTTTCTTTTGCCTTGCAGAAGCTCTTTAGTCTGATGAAGACCCCCTTGTTTATGGTTTCTTTTGTTTCCCTTGTCCAAGTAGACATGGTATTCGAAAAGACCAATGTCAAAGAGTGGACTGCCCATATTTTCTTCTAGGAGTTTTATGGTTTTGAGTCTGTTTGTTTTTTTAAAGATCACCATCAAAATGGAGGGCTCAGTGGTCCTCGGGCATGCAGTGCTTGAACTTCAGTGTAAACAGTGTTGTAAAAGATTCCCTGATTTAGGAACTTTCCACTCCAGGGCCACAGCATGGCACACAGAGGGTGGTACATGGAGGTGGCACACGGGAGCAGAGTTGGTGGGAGGGCACTTTACATTGTATTCCAGGTGAATCGCGCCCCCAGGACCACAATTCAATGCAGAACCATTGCTCTTGGCCCGATTTCCTATCCAACTTCCCCAGCTGTTTGCCCCACATCACTGCCCCCAAGTCTGACCCTGTAGCTTAGACTCAGTTCCCCCCCACCCAAGCCCTTTGATTGGTCCCTTCACTTACACTGCCCGCCTTCACCCAGGCTCTACCTCCCTTTGGTACTGAGCCTTGAAGCTTTGGACCTGCCCTGTGATGGGCCAGACTCCACTTCCAGGAGAGAAGTTTCCAGGCAGTTTCCTGAGAGTGTTCCAGAAAAATCCCATCCCTCCTCTCTGGATGAGCACATCCCCTGCAGGAATCCCTCTCGTCTTATTCTTAGCACCTTCCCAAACCCTCAGCTCTTCAGAAGATCCATAGCAACCCATGGCCCAGAACTTGCAGAAAATGACATCCTATTGCTCTTTTGTGCTATTCTTTCTATTCCCCATGCCCAGATTTCCAGTCCTGTAGGCACACATATCTTGTATATATATTCATTTTATGTACAGCAAATTCCTCCCATACAGCTGACTTTCTCTAAAAATATAATAACATTTGCAAAGCACTCTTGCATACTTCGTTTCACTTGGCCTCACAGAAACCCTCTTAGGTAGACATGGGATCTGCCTTAGATGGGCCATCTACACAATAAGAGTGATAATAATATCTAACATTATTGAGTGCTGACTGTGTTCCAGGCAATGTGCTAATAAGCACCTTATATACATTATCTCATTTAATCTTCAAACCACCCTCTGAGGTTGTTATTATTATCCCCACTTTACCATGAGGAGACGAATGCTCAGAGATGTTAAGTAACCTTCCCAAGGTCACACAGCTAGTTAATGGTGTAGCTGGGATTCAAACCCAAGTCTTCAAAGTTCTTTCTATTACACTGTGATTCAGGTAGATACGGTGATAGTAATTAAAAATGCCCTTGCACAGTGAAGGAGGAAAAAGGAAAAACATAAAAATAAAAATAAAAAATGGGGGCTGGCCCCACGGCTGAGTGGTTAAGTTCACACACTCCACTTCGCCGGCCCAGGGTTTCACCGGTTCGGATCCTGGGCGTGGACATGGCACCACTCATCGGGTCATGCTGAGGTGGCGTCCCACATGCCACAACTAGAAGGACCCACAACTAAAATATTCAACTATGTACTGGGGGGATTTGGGGAGAAAAAAGCAGGAAAAAAAAAAAAAGAAGATCGTCAACAGTTGTTAGCTCAGGTGCCAATCTTTAAAAAAAAAATCAAAAGTGAATTCACAAAGCACATAAATTTGGACCAACGGCCCTACACTCCTACCCGGCACCGAGGAAGGGTCTGTATTCTAATGGGCTGATGCCATTTACGCAGCGTCTACTCTGAGACAGGCCTGCAGGCTTCAAGTGTGATTTTTCTTACTAGATGTGTGACCTAGGGATGGTCAAGTCTCCCAACTTCCCTGACTCCCAGTTTTGTCACTTGTGTCAAAAGAGATGACAATGCCTGGTCACAGGGCTGATATTAGAGGTAAATGAGATGAAGCACGACCAGCACTGGGCAGAGCAGCCATTATACTGTTGCAATGATTAGGATCAGGGTCAGAAAACATCCAAGGGCGGAGCCTTCCAGAAGCATCCCACCTCCACCATAGCCAGCTGCCTCTCCCCATCGCATTGGCCAGGACTCAGGACGTGACCATCCCCAAACCAATCACTGCAAAGGGAAAGGCGCCCTGATTAGGTTAGATTAATCATTTGGGGTAGAAAAACACACAGTCCAAACAGGCAAAAGTAATTTAAAAGAAATTCTTTTTTATTTTTTTTAACTTGAGCCTCTCCAAAAATATTAACAGAAATCCAATTCGTAACTCCAGCAGGATTTCTCACATCCCCTCTTCTCATCGCCCCAATTTCTCTGGAGCCCCTCCGTAGACCCCTTCTCCCACGGTTCCTCCTCTACCTCCAGCCCTTGGAGCCCCCTCTTTATGATATATATTGACCGACCCTTCAGATGACAGCTTTTCCTTCCTCCCACTCTCTCTGGACTGGTCTTTCTCTGCTCGACCTTGGAGTCATCCTTACCCCTTATTTTCTCTCCCACCCAGGCCCAATCGAACAGAAAATCCCCTGGCCTCTACCTTCACACAGGTCCAGGGTCCAGCCACTTCTCACCCCTGCCCTGCAGCATCAGTGGTCCAGGCCACCCCTCTCTCACCTGAATTCACGTAGGAGCCTTCCATGTGGTCTCCCTGCTCCCACCCCTGTCCTGTAGAGGACACCAATGCAGTGCCACCCAGAGCCGCCCTTCAGACCAAAGCATCATTTCCCCACCTGCCAGGAATATCACCTGCTGATGGCTCTCAGCTGAGTCTCTCCTGAGGGGTTGCCCTCCGAGGAAGCAAGCTGCCTGGCCATAGCTCATGCCCACTTCCTGGGAGCAGCCTACATCCTGTTACCGGTGGATATAGGGACATAAAGCCTGGGGCTCTTGCCTCAATTCAGAACATCCCCAAAGGCCATCCCATTGAGCCAGTGCGGCCACTGCAACACTAAGACCTCTGCCTCCCCTGCCTCCCCACTTCCCCACAGAAGCTCCTCCAGAAGGCACACCCCAAAAACTTCCTGCACGCTTTTCTCCCTCTCAGAGTCTGTTTCTGGGAAAATCCAGCTATGCTTTGATAGGCCCTACCGTCCTTTCTCACCGCAGCAGCCAGAGGGACTATTAAAACATAAATCCCATCAAGTCACACCACTGCTCAAATCTCTCCAGTGGCTCCTGTCTCTCTCAGGATAAAGTAAAAGCCTTAATAATGGCTGCCAGGCCATGACCTCTCTCCCTTCGCTCCCTCCCCACCTCCTCCCCAGCCTGCTCATCACAGCGGGCGTGCTCCCACCTCTGAGCCTTCGTTCACCCCAGTGTGCTCTCTGCCCACTGCGCTCGCGCCCCAGCTCTCTGTGTGGCTCATGTCCTCACCTCCACCTGGTCCCTGCTCAAGTTCACCTGTGCATGAAGCCAGGCCTGACCACCCTTTCCAAGTTATAACACCCCTCCCAGATTGTTAATCTCCCTTAACCCACTTTATTTTTTCCATTGCATGTATCATATTCTAGAATACCAGAGATCTATATATTACTTATTTATTATGTTTATTGTTTATTGTCTACTCTCTTCCCACTGGAATGTAAGTTCTCGAGAGCAGGGGTCTCTGTTTTGTTTGTTGCTGCACCCCAAGTGCCCAGCATGGAGCCTGGTTCATAGTGGGCTTGCAGTAAATCTTCGTGGAATGAATGAATGAATCTAAACCCGCATCACAAAAGCCAAGACTCTCTTCAAACGGCAGCAGTGGAGTTTTATAAGTCAGGCTGGGAAAGAGGAAGATATCTACACATTCTCTCACCATGAGTTTTCTCCCAGCACATAAATGTTCTCTGGGTCATTTACCTCGTAAGAGAAGGCTATCTCATAAGTGAACGTTGCCACCAATTTCAGTGCCCAAATTTATATTCGTATTAAACTGAAATTTCTGCCTAGTGAAAAAAAAGTGTCAATGATGCCCTTGGTCTGAAGTAAAGGCTTCGCCAGGGGGTTGTAAGGACTAGATGGGGTCCCGCATGGCAGCAGCTTCCTGCAGTGCCTGACACATAGTTGGTGCTCCACGGAAGGCAGATGTGGCTAATTCTTTCATTTCTTCTGAATGCTCCTCACTGCTAACAGGGAGAGCCAAAACGTCACGCAGGTGATGCTAACAGTGGTGGGGTTTAGTCTTTGACGTTAAATGAAATTTATTTTAATTTCCAATTTTCTGCAAGGTAGTTGAAATTACAATTTGATTTCTATAAACATGTATTTACCTAAGAGGGAGACGGACTACAATGAGAGTAAAATAAACTGGAGTAAAAAACTAGTGTGTGTTTATGTAAATAATTATAGAAAATATATATGAATTCATGTGAATATATTTTTAAATGCATTAACCAAGAAGTGAACAGTAGTCGACAGGCAGTTGAATCAAATACACAAGTTTCAATTAATGGGAATTGTTATCAAAGAATTTTCTAATAGAGAAGATGGTGTATTTTATGCATCAATTTTTTTTACGGCAGAAATGGGAACCAAATTTAAATTGGGTCAGGGTAGTGAGAGGAGTAAAGTTTACTATGAAGAGAAAATTCTGTTAACCCATCCAGGTGGTTTATTTGATCCTATCAAGGTCTGATTTCTCTGGCTCTTCAGAAACTTTTCAAACTTTAATGTTCACGTCTTCCTTTGAAGGGTAAAGTTCACCAACTTTTGTACATACTTAAAGAGATCAATTTTTAAGCTCTCTCCTCTGATATAAGATGTACATCACCTCCTCTCCTTTCATGTTCAGTCCCACTGGGGCAAACCAGGCACAAAAAGTTGGAAGAAGCCTCAGGGATTATTAAGGAGGAACTACATGGCTACCAACCAAGCTGAAGAAACGAGTCAAGGAGATTTAAAAATAAATCCACCCATTAATTGTTTTCTATATGCCAAACACTTTATATCCATGAGCTCATTTAAATCTCATAACAACCCTAAAAAGTACAAGTGACTGTTATAATCTTTACTGTACATTTTAGGACACTAAAGCTTCAAGAGGTGAGATTACATGAGTAAGTGGAAGAACAAAGACTTGAACAAGCATAGGGCAACCTGTTTCCAGAGCCTGTGCTCTTAGCCATTACCCTACACCCCATCCAGCCCCTCAGTGGGAGACCTGCCAGTCTCTGGCAGGCACTGAGCGTTTCTCCCCTGGGATTATAGACAAAAGTACACCAAGAGGAGAACACCAGGTCTGGATGCACAGTGACCGTACTAAGGGCAAAAGCTGGTCCTTGGAAAATGTTATCCCAAAGAGAGATGTGTCTGGTAAGAATTCCAAAGGCAAAAGTGTGGAAGCAGTTGTGGAAATTCATAGCATACTGCTTGCCCATTTAGGTGAAGGTCTGTTCAGTAGAAGACATTCTTGTCAAGTAGGGACTTAAGTAATGATTTAAAGCCACCCAACGTTTCGCCATGATGTGCCTTAGAGGGTGGTTTTCTTTGTATTTATTATTTATTTATTATTTCTATGTATATTATTTAGGATTTATAGTGCTTCTTGAAACCATTCATCAGTTTTGGAAAATCCTTGTTAATTATCTCTTTAAATAGTGCTTCTGCCCTCTTCTCCGTCCTCTTGCCTTCAAGGACTCCAATTACACTGTGTTAGACCTTCCATCATATTCCATGTCTCTTACTCTCTTCCCTGTGTTTTCTATCGTGTTCCTCTGTGTGCTTCAGTATACTTCTTTCTGACCTACCTTCCAATTCACTATTCCTCTCTTCAACTGTGTCTTATTTGTTGTGAAACCCACCAATGAATTCTTTTCTTCTCTTACTCTATTTTTCAGTTCTAGAATTTCCATTCAGTTCTTTTGATACCTCCAGTTCTCTACTAGAAGGCTCCAAATTGTCATCTAATTTCTTGATGATATTAAGCACGGTTATTTTTTTTTTTTAAAGATTTTATTTTTTCCTTTTTCTCCCCAAAGCCCCCCGGTACATAGTTGTGTATTCTTCGTTGTGGGTTCTTCTAGTTGTGGCATGTGGGACACTGCCTCAGCGTGGTCTGATGAGTAGCGCCATGTCCGCGCCCAGGATTCGAACCAACGAAACACTGGGCCGCCTGCAGCGGAGCGCGCGAACTTAACCACTCGGCCACGGGGCCAGCCCCTTAAGCACGGTTATTTTAAAGTCTGTGTCTAATAACTCCAATGTCTGGATCTACCATAGGTCTGTCTTTACTGTGCTTTTTGATTTTTCAGTCATGTAAATTAGACAGGGTGTATGAAAAATTACACAAAATATTTGAAACTATGGGTGATGTTATCTTCTTCCGAAAAGAATTTGATTTGCTTCTTTCAGGCAGTTCAGATAGGGGTAAATCACCTTAATACAATCAGGGGTTAAGCTGATTTAAATCTGGGCTTTGGCTTTTAGAGGGCTGTTCTACTTCAGTTTCATCCCTATCTGAGGGACTAGACTGTCAGAAGTCCCAGGAAATCCCGGGGTATTTATCAGAATCCCTCCTCCTTGGTGTGCCTTAAACTATAATTTTTGTCCCCCCCCCAGTCCCCCCCAAAAGATGCCAGAAGCTCTGCTGTCACCTTAGTAGCATCTCAGTTGCTACTTTCTGCTTTGGCAATTACCTCGAGGGGAGAAGTGGCACCAAATGTCAGCCCTACTTTGTGGCATTCCCTTTCTCTCTGGGATCTTGGTCCCCCAAATCCTTACTTCTCTGCTACCTTCAAACATTGTTTTCTACAGATTATATTTTGGTTGTTTTTAGTGGGAGGGTTGATGTACCATAAGCTAGTCTATCATTACTGAAAGTGGAAATCTACCCTCAGGGCATAGTAACTGAAAAATGTCATAAATTGGGTACTGAAAATTGGGTGGAGAAACAAGCCACCAAGGAAACAAGTATATTCTGGAAGACAAGATTGCTTGGCAAGAGGAAACACTGGATGGGCTACTCGGCTCTCCCCCTTCCCTCTCATATGCATAATTTGGATTTAAGAGCCTTAGGAAGGTAAATTAGAGAATCTGAACAGGTTTGTGCGGAAACAATACCTACAGCCAGTAACTGTATTTTCTGAAATTAGAGTTTTATGTTCAAGGGCAAATTTCATTTTTAAATAAGAATAAATAACTGATACTGCAAAGGAATTTAAAATATTGCTAACACTGGCTACATGAATCAGACCAAGTACTAAAGTAAGACATATGTATCTGAATGAAAACAAATGAATGCAATACAAATCACATACACAGCATAAACAAGATAATTCAAAACTTTGTGAAATATAAAGCCTTTCCAGAAGATTCAGAAAGGTTCAGAAACTGGCTTATTAGGTTTACATGATGTGTAAATATGCAAGCCACATTTAAATGGCAAACAGTGGTCAAGCCAGGTTGTAGATTTAGACACAAACACTGCCTTTTGGGAAACAATCTACTTCTGGGTGATTCAGACTTGAAAGCCCTGCTAGGTGATTAAGTGGCCACTGTGTTCTAATAGAGAAATGCCTTACGGAATTTACTTTCCCATAATTGAGTGTTTTATTTAAAAAAATTTTTAGGTCTTTAGTAGAATTAATTTGGGCTGAAAAATAGAAAAACCACTTTACCACATAGCTAAGTAGCTGAGATTTAAATCCACATTTAACATACAGTTTTGGTGGACACCAACACCGCCATTCGGGGAACAGAATCTTGAGGGTGACTCTGAGCCTTCAATGGGGGGATACAAAGACACAAATAAAATCAAGTGAAGAAAGTCTTATTTCCTTAGCAACTTGACATTTCATTTGACCTCAGAGAAATCTTACATGTTCAGTGGTTGAATTTAAAACCTAATTCATGGGGCCGGCCCAGTGGCGCAGTGGTTAAGTTCGCACATTCTGCTTCTCAGCAGCCTGGGGTTCCCCGGTTTGGATCCCGGGTGCAGACATGGCACCGCTTGGCCAAAAGCCATGCTGTGGTAGGCATCCCACATATAAAGTAGAGGAGGATGGGCATGGATGTTAGCTCAGGGCCAGTCTTCCTCAGCAAAAAGAGGAGGGTTGGCAGTAGTTAGCTCAGGGCTAATCTTCCTCAAAAAAAATAAAAAATAAAACTGAATTCAAATATTCACAAAGCTTTCTCTGAAAGGAGGCTCATCAAAAGCTTGATCTAGCTGACATATTTATCTTTCTACCAATGCACACGCATGTATACATACATATATGTATGCTTGGAAAATTAGGAACAATCCAAATAATAGGTGATTGGTTAAGTGAGAATTGATTTGATTTGATAGATTTTTTTAAATAACATATAGAAAATTCAAGAAATAACAGATGAAATAGGCAAGTTCCAAACATTATAATGTGATCCTTTTTTTTTTAGGGGAAGATTTTGCCCTAAGCTGACATCTGTTGCCACTCTTCCTCCTTTCTTCTTTTCCTTCCTTCCCCCCCAACTCCCCACACATAGTTGTGTAAAGTTGTAAGTTCTTCTGGTTCTTTCATATGAGCTGCCGCCACAGAATGGCTACTGACAGACAAGTGGTGTGGTTCTGCGTCTGGGAAACAAACTCGGGCCACTGAAGCAGAGCAGAGCCAAACTTCAACCACTAGCCCATCAGGGCCGGCTCGTGATCCCATTTTTATAAGGAAAAAATGCAAAATCATGAGGGTGGAATACGTGAGATTTTTATTTTCTCATTTATGCTTTCCACATTTTCCAAGTTTTCTAATTGAACATGGTGCCAAGAGCTATTTGATATTTACACAATTTATGGCCTACCAGAGTTGCCAATAACATATTGATAAATAATATATTTCCATACTGAAGCAAAATGGTGCCACAGAAAGAGGAATGGACCAGGAGAGGGAAGGCTAGAGTTCAAGTCCCAGCTTCGCCACTCACTCCTCCAAGTCACTCTAGACAAGTCACGTCACCTCTGGGAAAGTGGCGTCTCTCATCTAAAAGGATGGAGGTGGCCATCCCCGTGCTGCCTTCCTCCCTTAAAAAGCATGAAGATCAAATGCAGTAAAGCTCACGAAAGCCTTCTGCCAAAGGGAAAGTACGATTCAATAAGAGGAATAATCAGTAACTACTGAAGATGCTCTGAAAGTTCTCGTGGATCTGACTCAAGCCTATAAAGCTAAAGGCTCCGTATTCTACATCAGATTAGACGTCCATGCTTACCATGCACCTGTTCCCTGCACGTGGGCCCCTGCACGGAGCACCAAAGCGGGAGTTCTGGACAGGCAGGTGGCCCCAGCCAACACAGAGAAAAAACCAGACATTTACAAAAACCGCTTGAGTGAAGAAACAGCCATCCCAGGACCCCAGGGGCACGTTATCAATAGTTACACAGGGCAGAAAAAGGCAAGGTAAGGATGTTGTGGGAGACACATCCACACATGAAAGAGAAGATAATTTCTTTAGATAATGTTCTCCTCTCCCTTCCAAGTCCACTAAAAAAAGAATCTTGATAAACATGTTGAGAGATTTTGTGCAAACATTGGAGGAACATAAGCTACAAGTGAAATCTTGAATTTTCATCTCATTTTTAAATTTTTGCTTTCTCTACTCTGACTACCACTTAACCTATGTGATCTTGGACAAGTCACTCCACTTGTCTGATCTCAGTTTCCTCATCGTAATATGCGCCTGTGCCATTCCAGATGCCACAAACTTTAAAGTAACATACAAAGCTGTTATTCAGTTTTCTACGTGGACACAAACGGACTTGGACTCAGGAGACGGGACCCCAGTGCTGGCTTTGTCAATATCTGCACCCATGACCACGCCCCTCCCCTCTAGTCCTGGGATTGCTGGGGACTGGTTAGGAGGATTCCTGAGCCCCCAGCTCAAGCCAGGTTCAAGCCATGCACATCCATTGCCCCCCCCCCGCCCGGCGTGGTGGCTTTATATATGAGTGACCACTCTATACTTCAGGTGGCATCTTGTGCTAGGACACTGCCTCTGTCTAATGTGCTGCCCTTGAACAGATAATGCTGCCAGCCTGCCACTGATAGGGACCCATTTGGGCTGCTTTTATAATTACAGAAATAAACAGACATGCACTGCCTGTCCACAGGCTCTTATTGTCCAGTACAACTCCTTGTGGCCAAGGCTAGAGATCTGTGACATTTCAAGTCTCCCTCCCGCTTCTCCTTCAACTTCTTCCCAAACTGACCTTCTTATTTTGTGTAACTACACTGAACACTTGTTTCCAGGTTTTTACTCTAACTCTCCCATGATAAATAATCTGGTGTGTATTAATCTTTGTCAGTTTTTTTTTAAAGACTATTTCTGAAAGTGAAATTACTGGGTCGAAAGGTACAGACTATTTTAAGGCTCTTGATACATACTACATCAAATTGTTTTCTGGAAAAGACGTACCAACTGATAACCCTGATAGCAATATTATGAAGTTACGTGCCCATCTTTTTTTTCAATTTGCCATTATGAGCAGCTAAAAACAAGGTCCTTCTTTTTACATTTTAATTTGTATTTTTGGATAAGTAATGAGGATGAACATTTTATTTCAAGTGGACTAGGTTTTTTTTTAGTGAATTACCTGTTCATGTCCTTTTCATATTTTTTAAGTTGCTAAAAGCTTGCCATAAGAAAATCTGTGAAGCAATTTCTCCCACAGCTAAAAAGGGTGGGAGACTGAATTCCAGACCTAAAAATAAAAAGTGACCGCTTCTAAGCTGGCTGGGATTTGCACTATACAAAACCACACAACATCTACAAAATAAAAACTTCTTTAAATTTTCGTTTCCCTTTGGGGCTTGGCAAATGGGTTTACTGCACACGATCACTCTTGCTATTCAAGAAAGTTTTCCAGAACTTTAAGGTACGCCAAGGAGTAGACTGTCGTTGTTCTCTCAGCACCAAAGAAAGCAGGACACACACGGCTCTGACATGCAGCCAGCAGACGGGACTCAGTTCTCTGCATATGAACAGCACAGGTTTGACTAGGATTCAATCCCAGGATTCCGGAACCTTAATCTTTACATGTTTCTTCTGGAGGAGACTTATTGAGACTCAAAATTGCCAATTCAAAATTCATTATACTTGATAAGAGTTGAGGTAAACTATCATTTTCAGCTAACAAAATATTGTCATTTTACAGAGAATAAAACTCCACAGGACCCAGGCAATAAAAAGTGATGACAGAAGGAGACAGTCCTACACAGCCATGCAGAGACCACAGCCTACTAGATTCTGATGCTGACAAACTGATCTGGGAAAGGGGAAAAAATGGAGGGACATCTAAGATTTTACTCCGAAATTTGTTGGAAAATGAAAAGTGGCATCAGAAAACGAATTTTGAAAGAAGTTAGGTGGAAGATGTTTGAACTAAACAGATGAGACATAGTCTCAAGGGGGGAAAAAAGCAACTTTGCAATCCAACTGTGCTTTGAATGCACGATTCTGAAGAGTTGCCCACCTGAATGCGGAAAAAATAATAAAATGTCCCCGTCACACACATGACCCAAGCATGGCATAAAGGGAGTGCTAGTGAGAATGACAGAAAAGGAACGCTTCAAAACAGGCAAATTAAGGATTTCTGGATGGCATCCAGAAAAGTCTACCTAGTAAAAGCTATCGTGGATATTATTTAAAGAAACTAAAATACGTGTTTTGACAGAATGATGGTTTGGGGGGAAAATTTTATATCTTTCCAAAGGGAAAGCTTTGTATTAAAGTCCTTTTTTATTTAGAGGAGCAAAAAGCTTTGAGTTCAGATGCTTAAAGTGAATGTGAATTTCTGGCCTAAAAAAGACGCCTCACCAGGTGACCGCGTGTTTTCGAGGCGGGCATCTGCTGCCCTTGGCTGTCTCCTCGCGCAGGTAACGGGGCGTCCCGGGCGCCAGCAAGCAGGAGGGGGAGTTGTTGCTTTCTCTAGTTTATGGATGTCCACATGGGCCAAGATGCAACTGTGAGAAATTCCTCCATTCTAACGTTCCCGTTTTGTTTGGGGAGGGGTGCCAGGCTGAGGACAGCGTGGCAGAGGCCGCAGGTGCCAGCGAAGAGAAGAAAGGCGTTCTTGTTAGTGTTTCTGTGGACTCTGGGTTTGCCTCCCTTTAACATCCTTTGAAGGCAAAGAATGGAATCTCGTTAGCCATTTTCCCCTGTTGAACTGTGCTTTTTGAATGAGACGCCCGAGACCAAAGCAGGGTAAAATCGATATTAATAAGTATCAGCTCAGCAGCAGTGGGTGGGGGCCGGCAGCGCCCGCTCGGGGTTTCCGGAGAGGAGCTGGAGGCGGTTCCCTGCGGAGGCAGCGGGAGGATGCTCAGGGCCGCGCAGCCAACAAAGGGAACGCAAATTGGGAGAATGAATGACCGCCCTGGTTCACATGGAGGGAGTAGAAGGCAAGGCAGGAGAGAGACGGGGGAAGGCAACAAGGCAGGGCATGAAATTCTGAACAAGGAAAGCCCCTCGGAGCGGCGGGGCAGCCGGGGACGCTTGTGAGGACAGGCTGGGAGCGCGGAGGCTCCGGGACGGCTGCGGGGCCAGCACCGGCTCTCGGCTTCCCGGGCGTCCGGAAAACCTGGGTGATGGAAGCGAGAACGGAGAACCAACCCACGAGGAGCAATCAAGCTGGCGGCGTCCCCGAGAAACTCAGGATGGGCGCACGGCCTAGGACACTTTCCCACACTCTTTGTTAAGGGCAACAGACCATCTTGCCTTTATTCGTCCCTGTTCAGTTTAAAGGGTAGTTATGCAAACGTCTAGGTTCTGTTTACTGCAGTATTTGGGAATCTTCATTGACTTAAGGCTTTTACCCCCGCTCCACAAAAAGAACACTTTAGGCAAAGACGACAAAGCAAATTATAATCCACATCTCCTAAAATTTATCCTTGTCTTTGAAAATGTTTTTGCTTGCACAAAAATATAGACATAAATATGAAACGGGCTTTGTGACTGCCCAGGTGTTTCCAAATAGAGGCAGGCACTCGATTTGCAAGTATGTGAAAAGACATCTTTCTATAGTAGAGGCTTCACTTGGTTTGGATTTTTGAGGCCTAAGGGCACTTTATTCTGCCCTACCATTAACTGTGTGGTGCCGGCAAGACGGTTAGCTTCTACGGGCCTCCGTTCTCTTAGCTGTACAGTGGGGTGGATAACACCCACCCGTGTCGGGCTTCTGTAAGGATTACATGAGAGAGCCAGAGCTGGCACAGTGCCTGAAAAAGGCGACAGCCAAAAGCCACGAGGTCCCCTCCCCAGCTCTATTCCCGGGAGTACCCTTCTGAGAACTGCAACAGCCTCGTCCACCCGAAGTTTCTCCAGGAGCCAGCAGTGCTCTGCAAAACAGCTTTGCAACTCCTGACCAATCATGACTAATAATCATACCCTGGAAAGAGAGGCAAATGGGTCTGAGAAACAGCTGGGCACAGGTTTGTGGAGCGCAGGGAAGAAATGCAGCTGAGTAGGTAGCCAGCACTTTCCAATATTCCCCACTGTGCTCCTTTCAACAACAGTGAGCACTATTAAGCGGCTACAAAAAGAAAAGGCACTGCTAGAAATGTTGTCTTTAAGACAATTTCAATGAAAATCATACTCAACACACTCATAGAGTTCTTTTTTGCATTTCCTGCAAAACAATTCATTTCTTCCACTTGCGCAAGTGTGCGATGCTCTTTCCCGCCTCACACTTCATTCCCTTCTCACCTGGCTACCGCTGCTGTTCTGTGGGTCACCTCTTCAGAGGCCATCCCCGACTCTACCATTGTAGCTGGGGGAGAGGACACGGGGATTCATTGGACCATTCTCCATACTTTTGAGCATGTGAAAATTTCCATAATAAAGCCGTTTAAAAGTCACTCTTTAATATGAGAAATGAAAGAAAAACATGGTGGGTCATCCCAAATACACCAGTTCCACCTGTCCATGAACCTGAACAGTAGCCGCTCACTCCCTAATGACTACTGAGCATTGGCTACTTATCTCACGGACGGGTCCTTGACAATCCCCGCTCTGTTTTATGTGTCAGCCTACGATTTCACATACTGAACATCCATTGTGACTGGCTACTATATCACATCTGTATACTGCCCAAACTCACTTCACTCGGTCTGAGACTGAAAGAAGGATCAAATGAAGAGGCTGCATTATCTCACGAGCTCCCGCTAGCGTTAACAGCAACATAAAGTCATTTTCAAAATGTTCTGTAGGGCCAATGGGTTTGAGAAAATCTGTAAGAGTTGATGTTCTAAAGCAGGAAAATAAAGATCAGGGAGAAAAGAGGGCAGAATTTAGGAAGGAAAAACATGTTGTTTTGATCCTATTCCAAAATGAGCTTAGAGAAGAGAACAAGGGCACGCAGAATTTATTCAAAGGTGCTTCCAGAGTCCCACTGGCCTGCAGGAAGACAGGGAAATAAGTATTACCATCCTTGTCCCCAAGCCATCCCCACCCCACCCACCCCCAACGGCTCCACAGCTCTCCATCCTCCTTTCAATGACCTGCACCTCTTCCAGGCTCCCACACCACACACCCACGGACACTTCGACCCCTGTGAGCAGAGGCTCAGCCTCTCTCTCGCAGCTCTCAGCTATGAGCCAGGGAGGATAGGGAGTGGCGGTGACCTGGCAACGGAGGGCTGGGTGTTCTCTGAACCTGAGTGCTCCTGCTACAAGAGCAGTAACAGCAAGGGTAAGGAGCAAACATTCGGAGTGCTCACTATGTGCCCAGCTCTGTTAGACGCACTTCACTTGTGTTTTCATTTCAGCATCACAACAACACTAGGGGGTTGAGAAATTTCATGAAAGAGTAACCTGACCAAGAATAGAAAAACACTTTGCTGAGAGATTAGGGGGGAAAATCTTGCATAAGGACTCAGAACTACGAGGTAGAACTTGGACACAAGTGAAGGCAGGTGGGCACCAGAGCTCTTTATTATGCTACCCAGTTTTTGGTAAGCTCAATTTAGAGGTCAAATACCAGGACGAGACTGATAAGCTGTTGCAAGTATTGATGCGGGGTCTGTGAGCGGAGGAGTCGAAAGAAAGATTTCTTGGACTCTCAAGGTCTGGCAGTAGTGCTCTTTTATTTAGAGAATAGTATGGAATAGCATGGGGACAGGACCCATGGGCAGTCAGAGCTCCTGCTGCTGCCCTGAGTTGAGGGTTAGGGCTAAATTTATAAGGCATAGGTACGTGACTTATTTTTACTGGAAAAAGAAAAGATGATGTAAAAAGTCATTAAATGATTTCAGTGCAGATGGGGTCTGGTTATTGTGCGGTGGTATAACTTTAGATACGAATCTGGTCATATAGATCGGCATGTAGGTGAGGATGCCCTGGGCTTCTCTCCCTGGGGCAGCCCTAATTCATACCATAAAAATTCATCAGGTCATATAGTTCGGCATGTAGGCCAGGTCACCTTGGGCTTCTCTCCCTGGGGCAGCCTTAGTCCACGTCAGTATTACAGAAAGAGCAAGGAGACAAGTCAGCTGGCAGTCCCTCCAGTGCTCTGCAGGGAGGTGGCTCAAAGGCAGCCTCAGTGCTATGGCAGGAGCAGGAATGCCACGTCAGCCCCTCGGCTCGTAAGGGAGCTGAATTCCATCCCCTCCCCCTGGAGCACCCAGCCCTGGAACTGACTCACACTAAACCAGAATGCAGTGAGAACTCTAAGTGGAAAGAAAACCCAAACACACAGTGTCTGCACTTCAATTCACCCTCTTCTCAGATGCCAAAATCTACATGGGGAACCGAGTCACCACCAGAATGTTGCTTGGTAAACACTAAGGTAGTTAGAGGCCTTGTCATAAAAACCTGAAACAATGGTAATATAAATATCAAGACCACTCATCCTGGGTTCTCCGGGACAGTCTTATCTCCAGTACTCTGTCTAGTCAGACCAAGGTTGTTAGTATTTCCAATAGATAGGTCATCCCTCCTAGGATAGTGGGATCTACACTCCAACCTCATTTTCAAGCTCTATGTAGGTCACGCCTTTCCAATAACATACTTACCTCAAAAATCAATATACAGATTATATCTGTAGTTTCATTATAATCAACACTCTGAGAAAACACCCTTTTCTGGTGGAATCAAGAGACAGAGATCTGTCAGACTTGGGAAGTAGCTTCCTTTTGTTATATACCATATTAACAAACCAGGCCTAGGTTATCATCATCAGTTTCATGATGACTTTCTGACCTTCAATTTCATACAGACGCTTTTTTTTTTTTTGCTGAGGAAGATTAGCCCTGCGCTAACATCTATGCCAATCTCCCTGTACTTTATATGTGGTATTTTATATACTCGTCGCTGCCACAGCATCGCTGGCCAGTGGTGTAAGTCTGCACCCAGGATCCAAACCCTCAAACCTGGGTTGCCGAACAAAATCCCCAGTACATAGTTCTGTGTCCTAGCTGTAGGTCATTGTAGTTCCTCTATGTGCGACGCCACCACAGTGTGGCTTGATGAGCAGCGCAAGGTCCAGGCCCACGATCCAAACCAGCAAACCCTGGGCCGCCGAAAGGGAGCACGTGAACTTAACCACTTGGCCATCAGGGCTGGCCCCTCTGCTGCTTTTAAAAACTTGCAAACCACTGATCTGGATGGTCTTCCAAGTGTTAAATAATGTTTTCGATTTTTTTTAATTCTTTTATTCAACAAATATTTGGAAAGTGCTTTATATGTGACAAGACTCTGAGATAGGCGTGGTGATTACAATAGTGAACAATATGCTAATAAATGCAGACTCTGCCCTCAAAGGACCTATTTTTTGTGACTTTTTTTTGTTTTTTTAAAGATTGACACCTGAACTAACAACTGTTGCCAATATTTTTTTTTCCTGCTTTTCTCCTCAAATCCCCCCTGAACATAGTTGTATATTTTAGTTGTAGGTCCCTCTAGTTGCGGCACGTGGGACGCTGCCTCAGCATGGCTTGATGAGCAGTGCCATGTCCGTGCCCAGGATCTGAACTCGCGAAACCCTGGGCCGCCGAAGCAGAGCACGTGAACTTACCACTCGGCCAGGGGGCCGGCCCCATTTTTAAAGAAATTGAAGAGTGATGTAAATATATGTCCACAGGCCGTCACCAAAAAATTCTAATTTATGTTTCCCCTAAGTGTTAAAATCACAAGATTCCTGAAGCTCAGCTGGCACACGTCTCTTCCACGGACATTGGTTTAGGTATTCCTTCTCCTCTGCCCGATGCTCAGAAGATGCAGGCTCAATAACGCAGACACAACCACTTGTAAATGGAAAAATCAAACTGGATTTTATTAAAATATACATAAATAACCCTCATTGTTCTTTATTTGATTAGTTTTGGGAAATTAAGGGGAAATTAAGTGAAAAATAGTAGTACTGGTGTAGAGAAATGAAGGCCAAAAGGGAGTCAGTGAAACTGTACTCCAGCCCAGATCTGCCCACAAGCAGCCTGAGAAAGGCTCTCAGTGTCATGTCCTCAGCTGCAGAATGAGGTGGGTGGAATATACTGTCTGGGGTCCACCGCAGCTCTAAAACTCTACTGTCTTAATTCTATTATTAGGAGCAAATGCTACGTATTAACTATATATAGCAGGTATTCAGAATGAAAAGTAAAGAAAGGCTGAACTCATAGGAATACTTTTAAAGAAGACAAGAGAAATACAGAAGTTGGCTGCTTAAAAAAATGCATTGATGTTACAGTTTTATTCACACTAATTAGAATATATACACAAAAAATGTGTATCATATGTTGCTTTCAAAAGATTCTATGTTCCATGAGAACTATGTAAACAGTGTAAAATGTTTCTACTGCATAACAAAAGAAGGAAATTCAGCATTCCCATGTAGTATTAGGAAAATATTTTCAGATAATTTGAAGCTATAGTAAAACAAAGTGAAATATTACAGAACAGTCTTTTCATGAAGTAGATTTATAGTCTAGAAACAATACATTTCATACTTTCAAACACTTTGGTATAAGTGAAATTAATACAAAGCAACAAACCCCAAAACCAAACAAACTCTACTTTGGTTCTCACGTCAACTGGAACTTTAGCAGTGAGGCGACCGCACGGCTACGTTAGAGGAGATGGAACCCCTCCCGTCGCTGCGCCCTCCGGGTAGGAACGGGCAAGCTGGGAGAAGGCTTCCCAGGACATCTGGGCAGCAGGAGACAGTTCACTTCCTCCCACAGCCGTGCTCTCAGCAACAGCCCGAAAGCTCCAGAAGAAGCTCAGATTCTACTTGGAATAAGTGCCCTTGGTTACTTCCTCTTAACAAATACAAATGACCCTGCATTAAAGCAGCTCAGAACTACAATTCACATTTAAACAAGAACATAAATTTTTTAAAAATCGTATTACTATAGTTTCTCAAGAAGTCCATACTTGAATGAAAGAACATACTACATTAATTTAAAAAAATGCAAGTTTAATAGCCTACTGACAATAATTTTTTAAGAAACAGAAACAAACATCTGCATGCTACAGGTATTTCTTCGTTGATATCACACACATTACTTTGACAACTGTACAACTAAACTGATCAGAGGAATTTTTAACTGCATCATTGTGATGATTACATTTCTCGTCTCTTCTGTCCAAATGTGGTACTGGTTTTTCACTGTCTTTTTGTTCGGTATGTTTTCTTTAAAATGAATCCCTACATCTGAGAATCACATCTGAGCAACTGTCGATGAATCACTTCTCTGTCACCCGTCACAGGAGCAAGCTGGGAACGTCCTCTGAGGATCTTCTCAGCAACGTAATCGTACTGCAACTCTCTGAAAAGATAAGGAAGTCTTTAAAAGAAGAAAGGATCCCTGGTGAACTTCACAAACTTACAGCAAGAATACAACAGCGCACTGCTGTTTCTTTCTGAAGGAAAACAACACACTGCCAGGCGCTCAACTGGACCAAACACACTGCAAAGGGCCTCTGCGGCACGCGCCCTGTGAGCACAGGTCCCCGGGCGTCAGACAGGCCCTCCGACAGGATGCAGGCAGCAGGCGACCTTCAGGGAGATTGACTAGCATGAGCATCTTCCTAACAAAATCAGCACAGAAAGTAAAAAGTCAAATTTTTGCTAAGTTAATCTGAGGCTTTCTAA
The DNA here is from genome assembly GCF_041296265.1 of Equus caballus. Classification (NCBI taxonomy): domain Eukaryota; kingdom Metazoa; phylum Chordata; class Mammalia; order Perissodactyla; family Equidae; genus Equus; species Equus caballus. The sequence goes on from NC_091684.1 coordinate 13,422,062, forward strand.
AGAACAATTTTAAAAAGGACTAAAGGAGATAAACCCAAAAGAATTATTCAGCAAAACTGATCTATACTTGAATGAATCATGATAGAACAACTGTTAATATTTTAAATTAATTATTTTATAGTATTAGTACAGTATTAGGAACTTAAGTTCTTGCCTAAATTTTACAACCAAGTGTAAGAAGAAATAAAACAATGAACACTGAACAAATTTACGTGTGAAATGAAAAGTTCTTAGTTTTTCATAGTAGGTGATATTAAAATCCTAGGACTATACTGTTTGGGTTTTGTTTCTTTTGTGGCGAGAATATGTCATGGGAACTTAAATCACTTCAAAATTCTTTTGGAATAATAGCCAAGATTACGGTATACCAACAACTTGCACTGCCAGATAGTCAAAACTATAAAGTTAGAATTATTAAACACCATATTTCACTGAATATAATAAACCATCAATTGTAAGGCAGACCATTATTTCATGTACCATGCAAAGAAAAGATGCTCAGGATAGGGAGTCTAAAAGGAGACAGACTCTCATAAAAAGGAGGACAACAAATGGCTACAGCCTCAATGAGGGATAAGAAAAATATCTCTTCTCGCAGAAGGGATGGCAAAGAAGTCTCCACACCTCTTCCTTGAAAATGGGACAAGACCTGCAAATTTCATGGTCTGGATTCACACTACCAGTGTAGCCCAAGAAAATCTCAAGCAGAGAAATTAGCTGAGGCCGACTCAGATTGGTAGCGCCCCCTAGTGACTGGCAGAAGAAAATACAGACCCTCTTGGGAAGAACTCAACTTCCACCCAGGCAACAGGTGATTTTAAGATGCATCCCAATTTTAAAGATGCTAAAATGTGGAAAATATTTGACTTGAAATCAGTAAAATGTGGCAGATAAATAAGTCAACGGAAGAGATGTCAGAAAGCCTAGAAAATAAATATCAGGCATATGATAAAAAATGTCAAATAACAGCATATAATAAAAACATCAAACCAACGACAAAGGATATATTATTCAATAGACAGCACAGGCAAAAAAGATTAACTAAGAAAAAAGCTAAATCCTTCTTTATACCGTATTCTTCTAAACTATAAAGTCAAATGAAAAACAAAACCATTTAAAACTAAAAGAAAATAAATCTAATTATCTAAATACTAACCTTAAAAGACTGGCCTACATATTTCAAAAAACGCTCTCCACATCTCCCTCCCCCAAATCCAAAACACAAGCAAAAAGAAAAGGCAATGGCAAACTGGAAAAAACATTTGCAATGACAAAGGTTAGTATCTTTAAATATCATAATTATAAGTTAATAAGAAACAAAAACACTCTACCTATTTTCTAAGGTTTCTGTATGAGGCATTATTATTGCATCCTTTTTTAAATTGCTTTTGCAGCACACAGAGCACTTGTTTAGCAGATGTAACAGCCCCCACACTGGGTCCTGTGACGTTGGATCCTATGACACGGCGAGGCCCTGCGCTGCCTCAGCGATCCCCACTTCAAACCTCCCATCCCAGCCTTGGCTCACTCACTAGGGTACGCCTCTCTCCTGCGATTCTCTGACCTCATCCTACCGTGGACCTCTTTCTTTTTTCACTCTCCATCACCTCCCTTAGCTCCTCTGTCTTCTGTCTTGCTCACCTGGCAAAACCCTAATCCTAGTAAACCCAAGTGTCTGCTTACTCTGAAACCTCACCCAAGTAGCGGGCAGGTGGCCAGAGAAGTCAGGCAATTGTGCTCACTGTAGTCACTTCAAATTTATGACCAAATATCAAATGCACATTCGAGCCTGCAGGACAATCCTACCACTCTTTGTTGGTAAACTCCCGTCTCCACGCTCTGAGATGAGTATCATTCTGCTCCTCGCTCCTCACGCCTCCCACAAGCCCTGGACTGGTGACCTTCTTCTCACACACTTCAGAGAGGACACTCAAGTAACCAGAGAACCCCGCCTCTTCCCACAATTTCGCCCACTCTCCATCCCTGTGCCCACTCTGCCCTCCTCCAGCACCATGAAAGATGCACCCCTGCTCCTTTTCTGAGGCTGGGCCCTTCCCTTTGCCCTGGCCCGAGCCTGCACTGCCTTTGCAAGTATTTCCCTCAACAATGATCCCCTTTTGTTCTCGCATTACCCATTTCTCCCTCAATAATGTATCACTGTCATCAGCAAACACACACCCCTTAATATCATGAAATGTCCCCCTGTCTTTTTTCTATCACCCTTCATAGCAAAACTCTTCTCTCTGATCCCTTACCCCTCCTCAACACACTTTCCCTCTGTCATGACACGAAAACAGCTTTGCTCAAGGTCACCAATGATGTCCTACATCCTCCTCAAGCCAATGGGCAATTCTTGGTCCTCCTCGTACTTGGCCTCTCAGCAGCACCTGACACGGCTGATTGCTCTCTCGTTGAAGCAATCTTCTCTCACCTTCCTGGAGATGACAAGCCCCTGTATTTTCTTTCACTTTATTGGCTCCTCCTTCTGCATAGATCCCTTCTCTTCTCCACCTACAGACTCCTCCTAGGTGACCGCGCCCAGTGGGTGGCTTCAAATGGCAAGTATATGCTGATGAGTCTAAAGTTATCATCTTTAGCTCTTAGCTTTCTTCTGAGCTTCAGACCAACATCATCAACTACTGACTTGACACAACAGAACTACTCATTCCAAAGCCCCCTTATTCCCCCAAAGCCCTGCTCCCTCCCACGAAAAGGTACCACCATCCCCCCAGTTGCTCACATCAAAATCCCGAGTCATCCTTAACTCTCTTTCCCCACAATGAATTCATCCTAAGTCTGAAACTGTACCTCCAAAATAGATCTGAATTCAATCATCTCTAACCATTCCTCCCACTATACCCCTAGTCAAGGTCACCACCAGCCTCTTAACTCTTTTCCCTTTCACCATTCTTGCCCAACTGTCTATCCTCCACCTAATACCCAGAGCAATCTTTCTAAAGTACAGACCAAATCACACACTCCTCTTCTGAAAAACGTCCACTGTTTCCATCACACTTAGAGTGAAATGTGAATGCCTTACCAGATCACTCACAATCAGGCCCACGCACCTGTATGACTCATCTCCCTCCACCTCCCCTTCAGCGTAGCCCTCTGGCTACACTGGTCTGCTTTCTGTTCCTTAAACACAGTACATGCCTGCTTCCATCTCACAACCTTTGCAGCTGCCCTTCTTTCTGCTTGGATTGTTCTCCCCATAGCTTCAGACGTCCACCTCCTTCTCAGCCCTCACACTACAACTCCAATGTCATCAACCCAGCAAGGCTTTCCCAGAAGCAACCCCATCACTCTCCACATCCTCCTATTTTATCTTCTCCACAGAACCTATCAATATCTGAAATTCATTTATGGGGTAGAGTACAGCTTTACTGTCGATCTGCTCACAGTAGAAAATAATTTCCTTAAAGGTGAGAATGCATCTTGTTTACCACTTATCCCCAGCATGAAAACTGGTGCCTGGTACACAGCAGGTACTCAATAAATACTTGTCAACCACTTGAATAACTATGAATAACTGAAAATCTGGACTGTGGTAGCTTTTGACATTACATTTAGTTTATTTTAATATTATAATATCAGAAATCTTGAGAACTGATAAAACTGTATCAAGAGTCTGATGATAAAATAGTTCTTCAGACCTCTTACCTACTCGATTAACTAAGACTCCTTAATATACATTAGGAAATGATCTAAATGTCTATTAACAGGAAACTGGCTAAATAAGATGGGATGTAGCCATACAGTGGATTACTATGTAACCGTTAAAGAGAATGAAAATTAGCTACACAAGCTAATATGGAAAGCTGTGCAAGCTATATGGTTGATCAAAAACATTAAGTTGAAGAACAATATATTTAATGAGATCCCTTTATTTTAACATGCATAGATATTTTGTTGGACATGCTCAGGAAAATTACTGTAAGGAAATCCTACTAAAAATGGTTCTCTCTCCAAAATAAGAAGGGGGAGGTTGAACTTATATAATATTAGAAAATCAACAGGTGCCAGGAGCTACTTTTGATTTCAGCAATTGAGAGCTCACTACTTTGTATTTCACTCTTTCAAAGGCCTTAAAATTTCTAACTTTTAAAAAAACACATTACCTAGTTTTTAAAGTGATGCATAATTTAGTGAGGAAAAATAGGTGTCAGGTGTCTCAGGAGGACAGGGAGGAATACAGAGTGGGGCCGACTTACAGCATGGCTCATTCATCATAGGTTTAACCCCTTTCTCCATTCCTTCCCTCTATAAAGACTTGGAATGCTTAAAACAAAACTTTTACAATCGTTCATGCAACTTGGGGTTAAGGGGAGACATGGGACATAGGCTTAGTCAACAGGCATGAGTGAATTTCTGGACATGCTTTTGCTTTCCTAGTTAAAAGGGATAGATATAAGCAATACTGCTCTCCCCGCCCCCTTTACGCTTTGACTGTAGATATGCTTTCTGGAACTATGGGAGCCATCTTGTAACTATGAGGCAGAAAGAGCCAACATGCAGGTGAAAAGATGCAAAAACCTGGGTGTCCGGGGGCATCATTCAACAGACGAACACTTCCAGTTACATAAGGAAAATAAACCTCTATTTGTTTAAGGTAATAGGAATCTGGTTCTGTTACCAACAAACAAAGGAATCCCTAACTGACATTCCTGGGAATCTATTTTAAAAAGAAAATGAAAATAAAAGAACTCAAATTCTATGCAGAAATAGACTGTTTAACAAGTCAGAAATGTAGATTGCAAAGCAATTCTCTTCTTTAATGTCTGTATTCTGAATTTTTTTAAAAAACAGAAGAAACGGAAAAAAGAAAATTACAGTCAACATCAACTCCATAAAAAGACTTCCAAATAAAACATTCAGACTTTATACACAAAGTAAGATAAACTCACACAGTGAAAGTGAAGTCCCATCAATGCTGGGGCTGTTCTGGACTAATGTTCATTGTTCGGTAAATTTCTTTAAGTAGTAACAGGGCGGTATCTTCAGATTCCCTATCAAAAAGAAACGAATATTTACTTAAGAGACAATTAGGATAAATTAACCTCTGGGCATAAAGGTGGAAAGTGCTGCTTTCGTTCCCCTCTACCCTACCTGAGAAGGGCGAATGAAAAGTAGTGTAATCTCAGAGCTGTCCTTAAAAACTGGATGGATACCATTCAGCTCCAAAATAACTGTGTTGCAATTCTCCTTGTTGACAGGTGGATATACGAAAGGATGGCTTTTCAAAGGCCCTACCACTCGCATTCTGTGAAAGCCATCCCTACAACAGCAGTGTGCAAGAACCAAAGGCCTCTGGCCAAAGGCAGATGACATACTGCCACCTTGTGGAAACTAAACTAAAGGGGGAAAATATTGATTTTGAGTATACGGGCATTCAAATTAATATTCCATAACAAATGATAAATCAGCAAAAGAGTCTAAAACTGCTGAATGTGCTAGCACCTAAAGGCCATGCGAATGTTATCAAAGATGAAAATACTTACCAGTAGCATAAGTGACTCTGAAGAGCAAAAAGATATTCATTAAAACTCTCTATTGGCTTTTCTTGAAGGACGTAGTCAATTCGGCGGCCTCCATTTAGCATTCCAACCTTTCCTAAGTAGTCCTCATCCTTGGAAAAATCTGGACTTTCAACAATCTTTTCTGCTAGAATTTAAACCATTTCAATATCAAAGTCAATCACTTAATCATTATCCTTTGACTTTAGCTGACTCTCTGGGCTCAATGAGAACACTGCTTGACACACGTAGCAACCTGAGGAGCTACCAGGCTCACTTCCCATTCCTCCAAAGAGCCAGGGGAAGAGGGGCTGGTTACTCGAGAGAGAGGAGAAAGAGCCAACGAGTTGACAGAAGTTTTGAAGAAAAGGGGTGAGAGAGCATTGTAGAAAGAAAGGAAATAGAATTAGAATCTGAAAAAGTAGAAAACATCATGGCACAATGACCTGACATTGCATATGAAGTCCACAGTGGGCACAGCTCATTCAACAAGAGCATCAGCAAGATAGTTTTTCAGAGTGGGTCTTCAAAATGCCTGAATACAAACTCGCCTCTCAACTCTGACATTCCACTCTGGCTTATGAATCTCAACAAAATTCTAAGATTGCAGAGTAAACAGCTCAGTAACTTAGGCAAAAACCTAATAAAAAAAGATGACATGCATTCTGAAGTACAGATTATCTACACAGATCTTCCTTTACAGGAAGAGCCTCTGCATTGTAACCAGGAAGACTAGAATGGAAAAGCATCATTAAGTAATTTATAAGTGTGATGTTCATAAGTAACATTTGTACTGGAAAATGCCTCAAATGTCACATTTACCTTCAACTACTTGCTTTTCTTCCTCTTCTTTGATTTGATTGGCTACCTTCTCTAATTCTTCTTGCAACTGAGTTGAAGAGGTATGAGCACGGGCAAATTCATTTAACGTCTGCCAAGCACTTTTCAGAGAGCTAATAAAACCCTGCTTCAAATCAGATCCCATACGAGAGAGACTTTCTTTCAACTCTAAAGAAATTAAGATGACATATCAAGTTATTGGTCACGGGTAAAATTCTGCACAACAAAAATTAAAACAAAAGTTAATACTATTTTCTCAGACAGGATAAGACCTCTTATTCCTCTTTTAAATGTCAAATATACAGAGTTTATCAGCCAAGAACTCGCAGCATGTTCAAATGTTTTGAAGAATTATTCTGTCAATTTTTTTAATGACTAAACTTGATCCAGCCAAAACCTATCAACTTCCTCCCTCCAAAAAAAAAAGGAGTTCAAATACCATGAAAATGTAAGCACAGTCATGTGGGGTTTTTTTAACTGTAAGTTAAAATATGGGCCTACAAGATTAAAACGATGACTTTTCTCATCTGTAATGTGGAAATCATTTTGAGAAGTCGAGATTCTGATATAACCACAATTTAAACTTCCAATTTAAAAATGAAGAAACTCCTGCCCCTTCACCTTTTCTACTTTTGTCTAATAAATCATATTTTAATTCAAGGTCTTCAAGTACCAAATTTCTCATTTTAACTTCAAAAAAGTTAAGTATTTTTAAAAAGCATGAAGTAAGCAAAAAAGAAGGAAACACTTTTAAAATAAGACTGCATGACCACTTTTCCCTCTCTTCTCCTTTGCACTCCCATCCCTTCCACCCAACTTTTTAAATCTATAGATAAGTAACATACATCATTAATAGGCATAAGAGAAACCTAAACCCTACTTGGAATTATTATCAATCCATCATGCTTAATGAATTTTTTTAACAGAAAAAACTGTCTAGTTAGCAAGAAACTAACAATGCTCACTTGACTTAGATAACATCAAATTTACTTCTTGATGGTTTGGTCATTAGTCCAAATGTTATTCTGCTTCCCAATTCCAAAAATTATAACAAAATCCTATTAAAATCTATGCATCTCATCACTTTATTACCAACTTCCCCCATTCCTAATTATTTCAACAGTTAGAATGTTATCAAGAGAAAGTAATCATGGAGAAGGAACTCATTCATAACTTTCTTTATAGCTCCTCCAAATATTTAGTAAACAGGTTCCAAACATAGTAAGCACTCAAATAACATTAATTCTGTCAGAAAGGACTTTGTGTTAAAATTTTCATAATTCATTACAAATGACAGATTACAAAATGACAGGAAGGAAGTTTTTATAGTATTTGCTTTTTTACCTAAATGAAGTCTTTTTCTGCCTTTATGATGTGGAATGAGAACTGCTTTTAGGTCCAAATCTGGAACAATCATAGGTTCTAATCTATAGGCCACTGGATCAAGCTATAAATAGAAGAATTAGAAATTTATGAAAAGCTGTTTTATTTTGAGTTATATATCTTAGTTGGGTGAGAAAAGAGACAATTGAGAAACCAGAGATTTTGATTTTTCTTTCACACATTATTCAAATTATAACTTTCAAGTTTGTGAGTAAAATTACTTCACAAGCAAAGCAACAGAATTATTTCCTTGACAAAGGCTTTTCGGTAGAAAAACTTACAGGAAAGCATCATACTATATCTATTAGGACAGCCACCTGAGATGTACAAAATCAAAATCAGTACTAATTCCCAGGAAATAAGACTCTGAGAATCTATTAGGATAAAGAGGACAGGTGCTCTTCAAAATAGGAAGTAAATTTAATTCACTCACTGGATGATAAATATTGAAGAATCCCTTACAGGTGGGAAGCCTGTAGTTCTCATCTATCCTGTGCACTCCTCGAATAGTAAGAAACATACCAATTGGAGATCCCAAGGCAAAGAAAATCTCTGGTTCAAAGTCTAATGAGTTGTAAACAACAGAAACCTAGAAAGAATCAAAAAACAATAAAAGATGCTCATTCCAATGTCACATAATACAAAATTCCAAAGTTCAAGCTGGAACTGCACTTAATTGAAAACATCCCAACACAGATGGTGCCCCTCAAGGTGTGGCTTATGATGCTTATAATCACTGACATGGACAGCTGCTGCTGGCGCCAAAGGATTAAAAAATTCCTCTTTAAAATCTTTTTGTTTTTAAAGATTGGCACATGAGCTAACAACTGCTGCCAACCTTCTTTTTTTTTTTTTTTGCTTTTTCTCCCCAAATACCTCCAGTACATAGTTGTATATTTTTTAGTTGAGAGTCCTTCTAGTTGTGGCATGTAGGATGCCGCTTCATCATGGCCTGACAAGTGATGCCAAGTCCACCCCCAGGATCTGAATCTGTGAAACCCTGGGCCGCTTGGAAGCGGAGTGCACAGACTTAACCACTCGGCATGGGGCCAGCCCCTTTAAAATCTTTATAGACTATCACAACCTCTGGCTATACTTTTACTTGTTGTATAGCATAATATATACAGTAAATAGTAAATATTATATTTATTATAGTTAGAAATGTGCTTAAAACTGCAGATTCTAGACTCAAACTGCCTGGGTTTGGATCCTGGCTCCACTCCTTACTGTACGACCTGGGGCAAGTTTCTTAACCTCTCTTGCCTCAGCCTCACCTTCCTCTTCTATAAAATGGCAATCATAACAATGCCAAACTCATAACGTGATTGAAAAATAAATAACCTAATCCACAAAAAGTGCTTAGCACAGAGCGTGGCATCTTTAAGCACCCAAAGACTGTTACTTCTATTTTAACTACCATCCTCACGTGTTAAGGCAAATTTCTTTCCATTAGAAAAATGACTTGTCCCAAAAGAGCCTCTGTTTGAGAGCAGCCTGCACGTAGGCTCTCAGCTCAGGGAGAACTGCCCAGACTAAGAGAAAGTGCCTACACTCATGTAGCACTCTGCCGTTCACAAAGCTCTTCCATTTGTTGCTCAGTGGCAGGATGTGTGTCGTCATCATTTCAGTATCCTGAGCGCGAAGAACAATGAATGACATAATCCAAGCGCTTAAGAGAGGTCCACTGAACGAGGGAGGTACGGCCAGAATCATGCCCGCTTCTCACATGAAGGCAGTGAAGCTCAGATAGGTGACATCACTTACGCAACAGCACACAGCCAGTGAGTGGCAGAATGAAGACTTCTAATGCCAAATCCAACGCTCCTTCTACTACACTAGGCTGCCCCTTCTAACCAAGTCTAGACTTCACATCCCTCAGCTTGCCCTTATATCCGCAAATTCAATAGTTTTTGCTACTAATTAGGGCCACATAGGAGATGCTCTCAAGATTATGCTTTTTCCCCCAGCTCCAAGAAAAAAAAGAAGGAAAAAGAAAATTAAGACAAAAATTACAAACTGGGAAAAGTATTTACAACATATATGACATAGGGCTAACATCCCTAACATGTAACGAACTCTTAAATATCAGTAAAGATAAAAGAAACTCAATAGAAAAATAGGTAAAACTAGCACTTCACAAAATAAAAATGCCTAAAAAATATACGATAAAATATCTAACCTCTCTAGTGTTCAAAGAAACACAGTAAGATACCATTTTCCCTATAAAATTATCAGAGATATAAATAAAATCCTAAAAAGAAAGTAAAAATCTCCTATTTTCATGTAGAAAATTATTTCTCTAGAAGAAAGTTACAAAAGTAAGAATACTACATATTTTTAAAGGAGAAGGAAAATACCAATTCTAGTGAAGGAAAGGGGCAATCTTATAAACTGCCAGTGGGAGTGTAAACTGGCACAACCTTTCCAGGGGCAAGTAGAAGTAACTACCAAAATTCTGAAGTGCACATCCTTTGGCCCAGCTATCCCACTTCTACTTATGTAACTGAAAGAAATAATAAAGAATGTGCACAGAAAATGGGTTTACAACTGTTCATCACTGGATTGCTTCAAAGAGTGAAAAATCAGAAACTGCCTAGATGTCCAATGTTATGGGTGAACTGTGTCCCCCACAAAAAAGATAGCTACCAGTATCTCAGATCTTCTTTGGAAAGAGGGTCTTGACAGTGGTAATCAAGTTAAAACAAGGTCTTTAGGGTGGGCCCTAATCCAATATGACTGACGTTATTATAAAAAGGGGAAACTTGGACACAGAGACAGACACACACGGAGGGAAGATGACGTGAAGACACAGAGGACGCCATGTGACATGGAGGACGGGAGCAATGTAGCTGCAAGCCGAGGAACACGTGGCAGGTCACCAGGAGCTAGGAAGAGGCAAGGAAGGAGTCTCCTCTCTAAGTTTCGGAGGAGCGTGGCCCTGCTGACACGTAGGTCTGGGACTTCCCGCCTCCATAAGTGTGAGACAATACATTTCTGCCGTTGTAAGCCACCCAGTTTGTGGTATTTTGTTATGGCAGCTCTAGAACATTAATACATCCAATAACAGTAAATGACAGAAAAAATCATTATCTTTCCAAACAGTGAAACATACCAGTCATTAAAAATGAAGTTGTAGAGAAATATTTATTGACATGGGAATATATTCATAAAATACTGTTTGAAAACAGCAGTAATAATGTTTTTTTTTTTTTTTGAGGAAGATTAGCCCTGAGCTAACATCTGCTGCCAATCCTCCTCTTTATGCTGAGGAAGGCTGGCCCTGAGCTAACATCCATGCCCATCTTCCTCTACTTTATACGTAGGATAGCTACCACAGCATGGCTTGACAAGCAGTGCCCTGTCCCCACCCAGGATCCAAACCAGCGAACCCCGGGCCGCCGAAGCGGAACGTGTGAACTTAACCGCTGCACCACCAGGCCGGCCCCAGCAGTAATAATGTTTTAGCAAAACATTATATGTATTTTCCCACTTTTGTTAAAATATGTAAATATATGCTCAAATAAAAGTCTAGAAGGCCTTGTCAAACAGTTAACAGTGCTGAGTTCTGCTAAAGGAGATGACGAGATTATTTTTTCACTCTTTTGCTTGATCAGTATTTCTCGGCTTTCTGGCAGTGAATGATGCACACGGGGGCTATTGTTTGGACTGCCCAACAACCCTCTGGGTAACAGATCCTGCCTGCCAACCTCTGCCCACCCACCATAGAGGAGCACGTGACTGCACTGGGTCAATCAGCCTGTGCCCCCTTCCCCAGGCAACAAGAATTGGTCCAGAATGGTCTTGTGACTCAAACCAGGTCAAGTAAAATCTCTCCTTGAAGTTTCCCTGACTGGACCTCTCTGGGGAGATTCCTTTTCCTCTGTGGTCCCAAAGCTGGAAGGAGATGAGCGAAGGGCCACCGACACCCATAGTTCCAGTTTTAAGAAGAAAGTCAACTCCCAGAGAGGGGCATGCAGTGACAGTGTCCTGGTGGCATGGAGCCTCTCGTTCCACAAATCTTCTACACTCTGATCCTTCACAGTTAGGTGAGGAAATATCTTCCTTTATTTGCTAGAATCTGTTCAAGTTTGCTCATGTTTAAAAAGAGAGAGAGATTTTTAAAATACAATCCTTATCGATGAATCAGGCTTAAAAGCTTGAACAGGCACAGAGCAAACATCCATGTCCATTTTCTGCCTTCTTTAAATCAGTCATGAACACACTTATGACAATGGAACCTTACATGCACAACTATAAATACACTGAAAGTACCATTGTCTAAAAAGATTTCAATACTTTTAAGCCACTGAGATACAAGTATATTAAAGTATATTATTAAACGCAGCATGATCAACTACTTGGTCAATTTTTATAGGAATTTTTCCCTAAGGGAAGAAGTGTGAATACTAAAACACATAAGTTGAGCGAATGCAGCAAGTTTCTCTCACAGAAACTTAAGTATATTGTGAATATAATTTTCTAACTATCACCATTTCTGTTGCTACAGGCTATGGGAGACTAACGCCACAAAATTACGAGTGGCGGAAAAACTGAAATAAAGACAATTTCAAATGTTAGAATACATGTTCAGTACACATTCAATCCCTTATTCTGAACATTATGAAAGAAGCATACAATTTTTATTAAGAGAAAATCAGTTTTCTTCACTCCCCCATAAATGTTAAATAAATATTTCAAGAACTTAAAGCCAATCCAAATAATAAAAATATGTGATTCCAACATAAAATACACAGCCCTCATCAATATGTAAACTTACTTGTCCAGTGCCAACTTCAAAAGACTCATAATCAACATGCATAGAAGAAACGTAAGCACCAACTGGAAGTTTCCTCTTGGACCCATTTGATTCTGAGGGGATAGAAGCCATTTCTTTAGCTTTCTGAGCACTTTCCTCTTGTCCTTTTGTCGAAGCGGCCATCACTGCCTTCTTTTCTGATGCTGCTTTTTTCTGTTCCTGTGAAATACCAACATTTCATAACACAACCTTCAGGAAAAGTTCAGTTATCAGCTATCACTACGAACCATGCTATCTCAGTGTCACGGCATGATTAGTCATTTCTGAGGCACAACAACAGCACTGTGGTGATTAGAGAAACGTCCTTTTTAAAGACACACACTAAATATTTAAGGAAGAAATGATGTCTATAATTTACTTTAAAATTCTTAAGAAAATAAAAGGTTAAGAGCCAAAGGAAAAAAATACAGCAAAACAGCTACAATTAAATCTAAATATTGGCTATCATCCCATTCACTCTACTTTCCTATATAATTTTAAATTTTAATAATAAAAAGTAAAAAATGTCAACTTCCTCCTTTATGATCTCAACTGTACACAGTTTAGAAGTACTACGTAACTGTAAAATACATACTTCCTATAAAGATGTGTAATTTAGGAGACATTTCTTCACTGAACGTGTTTACACTCACTACATCTGCATAGAGCCACTGACAAGTTTTCCTCAAAAGCATCTTGGGAAGAACAGATAAACACATTGTGGTAATATTTATACAAAGGAATAACTACTCAGAAATAAAGAGGAATGAACTGCAAATGATGCAACAATTGGATGAAACTCAAAAACATTATTTTGAGTGAAAGAAGACGGATACAAAAGAGTACAAAGGGTTGACTCCATTTATATGAACTTCTAGAACAGGCAAAACTATTCAATAGTGATAGAAATCAGAATAGCACGTAGTTGAATGGTGGGAGAAGTTGGCTAGTAAGAAGCATGGGGGAACTACGAATGACAGAAATGTTCTCTTTCTTGCTTTAGGTGGTGATTACACAGGTGCAAAAATTGTCAAACTTACAGCACTGAACACTTAAGATCTATGCATTTCCATAAATAAGTAAGCAAAAGCTTTGGGAGCATCTATGGAACAGGTCTATCTCTGTAGTAATGAGAGGAAATCCACTCACACTGGTTTGTGATCACACCCTGACACAGCAGCGACAATGTGAGGGAACGTGAACAGCTGTCGCAGGTGGACTCGGCCATCCCCACGAGCACGTGTGTCGCAGGTGGACTCAGCCATCCCCACAAGCACGTGTGTCAGCAGGTGGACTTGGCCATCCCCACAAGCACGTGTGTCAGCAGGTGGACTTGGCCATCCCCACGAGCACGTGTGTCGCAGGTGGACTCGGCCATCCCCACAAGCACGTGTGTCAGCAGGTGGACTTGGCCATCCCCACAAGCACGTGTGTCGCAGGTGGACTCGGCCATCCCCACAAGCACGTGTGTCAGCAGGTGGACTCGGCCATCCCCACAAGCACGTGTGTCACAGGTGGACTCGGCCATCCCCACAAGCACATGTGTCAGCAGGTGGACTTGGCCATCCCCACAAGCACGTGTGTCAGCAGGTGGACTTGGCCATCCCCACAAGCACGTGTGTCAGCAGCCCTCATTCCCCAGGCCGTGAACGACTGTGTAAGGCTCTATGTGAACAGCTACCAACAATGCCGAAACAAAACAGCTGGCCAAACTGATCTTGTCTATTAATGAATTCCAAATACTAAGAAATCAGGAAACAAGTCCAATTAGTTAATTCAACAGGCAACACAGAAAAAGGAAAACTCTCTGCCAGCCAGCTTGGAACTGATTCCACCAAAAACGTTTTGGATCTTGGCTATCTCTGCCCTTTGGAGGCAGCACAAGATTAAACCCAAAATCCAAAATAAGAATATGTGGAGGGTGCTTCAGTTTAAATTTGTTTTCTCAACTCAGAAGTACTTCCCCTTATATTCATAGGACTTAACATCCTACATTGCTAAGAGAGCTGTCTAAACAGATTATAAACTGTGCTATTGCACACTTTCATTTCCCCTAGACATATGCAATAATTTTAAAGTGAAGTGAACTTACACACACATACTTGACTATCAATATTCCAAACATTAAAACTATTCCTTAAATGAAAATCACTAAGATGGTTTAAAGGGGGGAAAAGCACTCAGGCCACAAATACTTGATCTCCTTATTATAAAATAATTGGATAATTTTGATCCCATTATTTCAGTTACAGTAAATCAATGTGACACACCGTATTATCTTATTATTGATCTGGCAGCCCTTGTTATCTGTAAAAACCATAAAGCAATCAATGCAACACGACTGAGAAGTTTCATGGTTCATCCAGAGGCAATTACTTTTGAATTTAAAAAATAAGATCACTTTATAGATTTTTACTCCTTTCAAAACATTCTTATATGCCATAACTTATATATCCAAGCAACTACGCTGTATAAACCAGGCTCCTTTTAGAAAATTTTCAAGAACTACAGAATACTTTTCTACTTTTTTCCTTTTATTACAGAACACAATCAAGGACATGATGTAGAGCCTGAAAACAGAGCTTCTCATTTCTTGGGTTTTTATAGGCTTGTGCTTCACTGATGTGCACATGGAGACACGTGTGCTTAAGGCACAGAAAGGAACGACACTAGCACACTCGGGTCCTGGTTTTGGTTTGACCACGGAGTTCATCAGAGTTTAACACCTTGGGATCTACCTCACAGAGCTGTTGTGAGCCTCAAGTGAAGAGCTCTTTGTAAACTGAAACTATACAATGATTCCATGTACAGAAAAAATGAAATTAAACTTAACTGCCAGAGGTAATAACCTCTTTCTCAACTCAATCTTCATCATTACCTTCAATCAACTACATATCAAAAACACTATGTCTAAAATTCTCTTGAGTTGCACCCGTCTCTTCTATTTCCTATTACACCCCACCATCTCTCACTGAGTTGCTGCAGAATCACAAGGACTACTCTAAGAGATGCCTGACAGCCTCCAGCTCTGCACAGTAACCGAGCGAACTCTCTAAACACAAGCCCATCAAGGAACTGTCCCCACTGCCGCACTGCCCTACAGCAGTGGTTCTCAACGTCCCCTCAAAAGCTGAGAGCGGTTTACTGCCGCTAAAATGAAACTGTGGCCTAATTCACAAAAAAATAAAATTTTAAAAATCAAGTTGATAACAGAATTGTCTCAACTTGATTCTTTTTTCCTTTAGTACTCCATCAACCAGTAGGCCCTAGCTGATGGCAAAGGAAAGCAAACGTGACTGGAAAAATTAGGAAGGAGTCAATATTTTCAAAAATTGATTACAGATACTGAAATTAAATACGGCTTATAGCACAAATTTTTAAATTTTAAAATTTCTAAAGTTAAAATTAAAATTTAGACTGAAGGGACGATTTGGTGCTAATCATGATTTGCGATAGAAGCAGGTCAGCAATTTCAGGATGTCTGTTTAAAAGCACCATGACTTTCACGGCCAGAAACCACTCTCTTACAAGAGAAAAATCCAAACTTCCACAAACTGCCATTCTGGCCTCCGGAACCCTCAGCCCCACCCTATTACCAGCTCATGTGCTATTTCAGCCAGAGGAAAACACAAGCCCGCTCCTGCAAGGCTGTTTCCCCTGATCCCACCTCTCCTTCAAGCTCAAGCATCAATACCTCAGGGAAGTCTTCTCTCACAATCCCAGCCCCTTCTGCCCAGGCCAGAACTGCCACCCCTCCTCCGGCTCTGACGCACGCACAGCACTCCGCTGCACGACTGATGTGTCATCACCATGGGCAAATCCTTCTCCTGAACTAGACCACACACCCTCAGCTCATCTCCAAATCCCCAAAACTGAGCCCAGGGCCTGACCCAAAGAATATTCATAAAATGCTGACTAACTCAACTGCTTCAGTTAACCATAATAAGTCAGTCTATGACTTTACAGTCATATTACATAGAAAGTGGCATATGTTAAGTTCTAAATACATAACACAAAAGAACCACAGTAGTCCAAAAGATGGAAGGATCAACAAAGACCATGTTAACAGCAATAAAAATAAAATAAAATAGCCACCCTAAGGGCTAATGTTTCTAATTAAGTCTTTAGAAAATCACTGCAAAATTAATTTGATTAACAAACGAAAATTAAAGAGACGTGAGTTTTTCCCAGTTGTTTTCTCTCTAAAATACTTTTTAGCTGTTACTTTGTTTTGTAT
Source organism: Equus caballus (assembly GCF_041296265.1). Taxonomy (NCBI): domain Eukaryota; kingdom Metazoa; phylum Chordata; class Mammalia; order Perissodactyla; family Equidae; genus Equus; species Equus caballus. The sequence continues at coordinate 13,438,833 of NC_091684.1, forward strand.
TGTATTTTTGCTTTTTGATTAGTATTTAAAAAGATTTTAGTGGGGGTGTCCTTATCTCTGTAGAAGGTCAGAAGGTTCAGGAAGAGAGAAAATGAGCTAACATTTATCAGGCAGGTATCATCACTCCCATTTTAGAAATGAAGGAAACCAAGGGTCAAAAACGTTAAGCAAATTGCTCACGAAGATGTAATTAATAAGTGGTTGAACTGGAATTAGGGTGACCAACTCATCTATTTGTCCAGGACTAACCTAGTTTTTGCACCAGGATATCCCCAAATATCAATTTTAAAACTGAAAGTCCTTCATCCTGGGAATTCTCTCAGTCCTGTGAAAACTGGGATGGTCAGCTACCCTAATTGGAATTTAAATCCAATCGTGGCTGATGCCAAAGTCTGGGCTTCCATCAACTCCACCACCGTGCCCTTGGGCAGGGAGCACACTAGCTGGCCAAATCATAACCACATTAACAAAAAATATGCTAGTCACATATGAGTTTTAGCTTCTTTTATAAGACAGACATGAACTTTACCAATTTAACTGCTTTATGTTTTACGAAGTTAGCTATCTTCTTTCTGGGTCCAAGGGGTATGCCCATTTCCTTCAGGTCATCAACTGTACACATAAGCTTTAAAAGTAAACAAACAAGCACATTAATTATCCAGTCTAGTGACAGATGAACTGAAATTGAAATAAGGAAAATTATAACAAGAAACCATATCATCTAAAGCAATCTAAGATCCAGTCAATTCTTTTAAAGTTAATATTTTTTGTTTTTAAATCATGGGTTAATTTAGGCTGTAAAATCTTAGGCCTTCAAATCTAAATCATTCTATTAATTTTTAACAGAAAATACACATTATTATACAAAAGTCAAAAGCTATAGTCGAGCATACAATGAAGCCTCTCCCCTGCACTCCTGGCCGGACCACCCAGTTCTCTCAGCAGCAGCTGGTGGCAACGTGCCCTCCTTCCACAGATATCTTATGCACACACAGTATCTACATGTTTAACTGTGTGTGTGCAGCCTGCTATGCAGACAGGACTGAACTTTGCTCTTTTCCTATAACACATCTTAGAGATCATTTTACACCAATATCTCTGACACTGCCTCATTTATTCAACAGCTGCAGGGTATCCCATTATGTGGATGCACCAAAAATGACTTCACTAGTGTCCCACTGGTGGACACAGAAGATGTTGCTCAGTTTTGCTATTACAAACAGTGCTGCAATGAGTATCCTTATAGATATTCTTGTGCTCATATTTCTCTGTAGGAATTATTCTTGGCCGAGAAATTGCTGGGGCAAAAGGTATGTATTTCTCATATTTTAAAAGATATTGCCAAGCTGTCCTTCATAGAGGTTGTACCAATTTACACTCAGGAACAACATGTCACAGAGCCTACTTCCCCTCATCCTGGCCACACAGTATTTTATCAAATTCTTTATTTTTGCCAAACTGGTAGGTTAAAAAAAAAAATCTCACTGCACTTTTAATTTGCATTCCTCCCATGAGTTTTCATATGACAAGAAGCCATTTGTTATTTCCTTTTCTATATATCATCTGTTCATATTCTTTGCCTATTTTCCCATTGTGCTAATGGTCCTTGTGTAACTAATCTGTGGAAGCTTTGAATAGTAAGGAAATAAGCCCTTTGTCTAAAATGTGTGTTCCAAATATTCTTCTTAATCTATCATTGGCCTTCAGATGTTGTTTATGGCTTCTTTTGCTATGCAAATTTTCTTTTCGCTTCTGGGTTTTGTGTCATACTTAGAAAAGCCTTCCCAAATTATATTAAAAAAAAAAACTCCTGTGTTTTTCAATTTTTTAAACATTTAAGTCTCTGCCTTATCTGGAATATATTGTGACGCAAGAGTGTTTAAATCATTGTTAATCTTCAATCTTATAAAGGAAAAACAATTTTAAATAAAAATGAATCAAACGATCATCAGTACCAGAGATTCCATATCGATCTTTTCCTTTTCAAAAGTGCTAAAGTATTCAGAGAGACTAAGTCCTTCCAGAGTTTCTTGCAAAGTTAGGACTTCTTCATTTTCAACATCAAGGTCACAAGATTCATCCAAAGTCAGCTTTGGCTCTTCAGGAGCCTTAAAAAAAAAAGTCAAGAACATTGCAAAGCTCAGAAAAACTCCCATAAAATGTCTCCTGATCCACAAAAAATTTTAAAGAATTGTGCTCTATAGACAAATCATAATTTTAGGTAGTGTGTCATTCAAAGTTTGAATATTCTGATAAAGTATATAAATTTAACAAATCATGCTCCCATTTCCTAAAATAATTTACTTACCATATTTTTTAAACCATAAACTTTCTCTCACATTTAAATTTATAATCCATAAGGAAGAAGAGTGAGAAACTCAAACAACAAGCCACATGATTCCATTACACTTGTAAACCTCAGTGTATTCTGACATATAAAACATTTCAGGAAACAGCTCAGATTTTGGAAAATTGTTCAACTCCAACTCTAAATCTAAATGCGAATTGGATCATACCTGTTTTTCCTGAAAATGTGGCTGCTTCACAACTCCATTAGCAACAGCAAAAGGCCCAGGAGACTTTGATAAATTCAAATCTTTTTGATTAGACAGGATGTCAAATAATATTAAAGAACCTAAGAAAAAGAAGCATTTTGTTTTATAATGCTCTAGATATTTTTATAACACTAAATAAATTCTCCTACTTTTTTTTCCAAAGTCTGTAGGCAGAAGTCATACAAAAGTTAGACGTTAATTAAGATCTGACAATCAATATTCTTGTTTTACCAAACAGCAGAATAAATTAAAATATAAAGCACTCTTAGGTAATTCCTAGGAGAGGTAAGTATCAACGGCATAATCTAAACTCAAAGCGTTCATGTCTACCCTTTACAAAACTTAAACTCTCTAATTCTAAATCTCGCACTAACAATGGTCACTCACACTGAAAGCAGTGATAATACTAGAAAAATTATGTTTGAAATGTGGCTATTTGACAGTTTTACCTAAACTGTGACCAGCAACAGAGATTCCTCCTTTGAAGTCTGGGTTCCGACTCATAAAGAGTGCATGCAGACGGTTTATCTCCATTCCTACTTTTTCCACAATCGTCTGACAGTAGGTGGGGCTATTGTAAAATAAAATATCTAGCAAGGTTTCATTGGTAAAGTGACGAAACCGACCAATACTTGGTAAAGTGATTTTCTTAATATTCCTGTTTAGAAAGAAAAAAGAGTAAATGCAGTCAGTAGCCAGCTTAAATCTATGGATTTTTAAAAGTTTAGATTTTTATTTCTGAAAATACGAGTAAAAGAAGCCCATACGCTAACTATAAGTTGATTCTGTAGCCAGAGTTATTACAAATAAATCAAGATAAAGCAAAGAAGTTGCTATGTGTGCCTATAACTGTACTATGAATTTCGGGATTCTCTGAAGAGTTATCATAAAAATAAGGCACATGCAAAGATTTTAATTTTATTTTTAAAGAGAAAAGCCTACTCTTCCATCTTTCTTCCACTTAATAGGAAATCAGAGTACCTGACAAAAATCGTGGTGCAAAGGACAATAGAGAATGTAGCAAGGGGCAAGAAAGGAGCTGCATGGAATGAAAATCTTTCCTGATTTGAGAATGGCCATATTAAGGTTTATGAACATCCAGAGAAAGAAAACACCCTCATAATAGGGCCTACCATGGAATAACATAGAATGCTATTTGTAGGATTACAAATTGCAGTTTTATTAAACCCGTGCCTTGAAACATTATGACTTTCACTAAAATCCAGATGTGTTATTAGCCCTATGTCTCAGCATAAATATTATCTAAATCTGTGGTTCTCAATTGGGAACATTCAAAATTGAGTGGGCCATTTTCAGTTGTCAGTTACTGGTGAGTGCTGCTGGCCTTTAGACTAAGGATGCCACACGGCCTACAATGGATGCAGCACCATGGCATGACAAAGAATTGTCCTGCCACGTGAGTCTCCACTGAGGAACCATAATCTAAATCAGTGGTTCTCAATCAAGGGCAATTTTACTGCCAGAGGATATTCGGCAGTCACTACAGACATTTGCGGTTGTTACATCGGGCGGGGTGGTGCTACTGTTACCTAGAGGGTAGAGGCCAGGGATGCTGCTAAACATCTTACAATATACAGGACAGGCCCCAGTCTAAACCACTATAGATTAGAATAGTATTTTTAAACCAGCTTAAATTTCTTTGATTCTCTTAAATATTTACAATAGGAATACATACGTACACATGCACACGCTCACACACACACACACACACAGAAAAGCATCATATAAACCTAACAGCCAGTATTGAATCATATATCAGAGCAAGCATATAATTAAAATAAATTTGTTGAATAAATGTATTTGAAGTCATAATAAACTACTTCACATTATGGTTTGAATTCCGAATCTAAGCTCGACTAATCTAAAAAGTCATCAGAATCCACAAACCTGTCAACGCCCGTGGCATCCCCGCCCAAGGAGCTATGCCAGTGAACTGGAAGGAACTCCACTCTGCTGACCTTCCGATCATCTAAAGCTTTCTTGAAGTGTGTCTGCAGCAATTTGAGAGAAACCACCCTAAAATCATCCACTTAAAAAAAAAAAATCAGGGAAGACAAATTAAATTGATTAAATTTTCCTAGTTTGATAGGTAACCAGCAATTCCCGCCAATATGCCAGTATTTTTTAACACAAACTTTTGAAGGGAAAAAAAAATGATGACAAAATTAGTCCAAAAATAAAAAACTCCAACCTTTAAGAAGTTCTTTTCAACTTTTCATTATTTTAGAGGAATGTATAAATGACTGAAAAACGTGAGTTTAACTATGACTACTGGGAGGCAGCAGGGCAGCATGGGAACCGACTCTGGAAGCAGACTGCCCACCACAGGCTCCCTGCTCCAGAACCCACGGACCACGACATGGGAGAGGCGAGCTCACCCTCTGGGCCTCAGCTGCTCACCTACAGAGGGGATAACAGCGACAGCACCTAGACCCCAAAGGCTTACAGTGAGGGTTAAATGATGCACTACATGCAAGACACTTGGCACATACCAAGTATTCAATAAATATTAACTATTATTACACAGACATAAAAATAAAACTTCAAAAATCTACATAAACCAGGCAGAGTCATAGTTCCAATAACAACTTCTCACAACTAATTCACTTTAAATCGGCTCAACGCACAGGTGTTCCTAGTTGCTGGAAGTGCTCAGGCAGAGGATGTCTGTCAGAGAGGCTAAGTTATTTCCAGGAGCCCTTCTGATTCTTCACAGCCCAGAATTTTATGAGTTACATATGTCATAAGAGCAAATCAAGTACAAATTAATATTTCACAGTAATCATTTAAATCTCCTCTTACAGTCCCTCAGCCAGTAGTATACAGCTGGAAACTATCTTAAAAATGAACATTTAAAAGCCCTTCTATTAGTTCTCAAATCATTCCATGAAATAAAATGACTACCACTTACCACATTCAATAATGCTTCTAAAGCGCAAGTCACACACAGGTCCAATGCCATGCACCATGAACACCAAATGATCCACCTGAGGCATTTCCCCTACAAAAGAAATACATACATACATACAATGAGATGGGAAATTGTTTGGGTTTTCTTACTTGAATAGCAATATTCTAGATATCTCTTTTGTCATCACAAACTTGCCAAAGAAATTCATGACCCTTCAAGGCTAATAATCCTATTACCCTCTCAAATGAGAATAACAGCTCAAAGTCCACTTGGGAAATAACAGTGAACTAAACCAAGTGGAGGAAGCAGGCAGCCTCTGATCCGAGAGGCTATCAGGATATGACAACCGGCAGTTTTGTAGCTATAGAGGCTCCATAACCTTGTGATTTCTTCGGAAATCCTCAGGGCACTCAGCCCCACATGGAGACGCAATTTGCCAATATAAACTTTTAAATCTTTTCCCAAAATCCTTCCCTTTAATTTGTTAGATTCATACAACTATACAGTAATATCTCCAAGTTAAATGTACTATTTTACTTTAGTTATTTCATTCAGATTCATAATATGAGTACATTTGTTTTGTAATTTCATGAGACAACAAAACAAACACGAAGTATGTAATTGTCAACATAAAATCCATACTTTAAATAGTATAATAGGAGAAACCAAAACACATACACTGGAGCAGGGGTTGGCAATTCACCGCTCATTGGCCAAATCCTGCTCACTGCCTGTTTTTATAAATAAAGTTTTATTGGACACAGCCATGCCCATTTCTTTACATACCTTATAGATGCTTTCACAATACAATGGCAGAGTTGAGAAGATGCAACAGAGTCCACATGGCCTGCAAAGCCTAAAATATTTACTATTTGGCCCTTTACAGAAAATGTTTGCCAACTTTTGCACTAAAGTAATACAAATAAGATGAGGCATAACAAAACAAGCCCAAAAATATTGCCAAAAGCCTAGCAGTTTCAACAAGCAAAGTGCTGCTTTACAACAATACATATTTTAAAATCTGTATTACATGGTTTGTATATCAACAAAATTTTAAATTAAAAAGTAAATATATATAAAAGTAACAAAATTAAAAAGAAAGATATGTGCCAACCTGGCTGATTTCTGCATGTTATGGCAAGTAATCCTAATAACTGTTTCTTTTTTCATCATTCTAAAAAACGAGGCTAAAATAGAGAAGTCTAAAAATGATCTTGGTCCTAAACAAACTATACACACCATCAGGAATTTCATCAAGGTTATCATCAATTCCACGCTTTACAACCCTGGGCCTTGTCTGTCCGTCTTGTGTGGTTCCCCATTCATCTGGCACTGATGAAGGCTGGAACTGAACAATAACCTTCAAGATACAAGAGAAGGATTATGACAGAGCTCATTACCAAATTCATTTCTACTACAATTAAAAATAATTTATTTCAATACATAATAAACTACTTCATAGTATGGCTGGTCTATAAATCAAGTACCAATACTATTCTCCCAAAACCAATTTTGTAAGAGTCCTGCAATTGTTCATTAACCATTAAAACTAAGCAAATCAATACCATTCCTTCAAATGCTTATGGTGGAAAATAATACAACCAAATTGGAAGTCGTATATCTTGATTTAAAAATGTAATATAAAAATCCAGGTTTACACATAAGAAATTAAGGAAAAGTTACCTTGAACAGAGGAATCTTTGTTTTACAGAAACACTTAAGGCAAAATCCTTTAAATAGCAAGATTCCCAAATAATATACAAATTCAATTTGAATGCCAAAAACTGATTTGCCCATTACTTTTGAGGAAGACATATATTTTTAAATCAACTGTATAGTCATGCGTCACTTAACGATGGGGATATGTTCTGAGAAATGCATCGTTAGGTGATTTCGTGGCTGTGCAAACATCATAGTGTGTCCTTACACAAACCTAGATGGTATAGCCCACTACACACCTAGGCTTTATGGTATAGCCTACTGCTCCTAAACTGCAAACCTGCACAGCATGTTATTGTACTGAATACTGTAGGAAACTGTAACACAATGGTAAGTATTTGTGTATCTAAACACATATAAACATAGAAAGGTACAGTAAAAATACAGTATAAAGATAAAAAATGGTACACCTGTATAGGGCACTCACATGAAAGAGCTTGTAGGTTTGCTCTGAGTCAGGGAGTGAGTGGCAGCAAATGTGAAGGCCTAGGACATTACTGTACACTACTGTAGACTTTACAAACACTATACATTTAGGCTATACTAAATTCATTAAAAATTTTTCTTTCTTCAATAATAAATTAAGCTTAGCTTACTGTAACTTTTTTACTTTTACAAACTTTTTAATTTTTTTCAGCTTTTTGACTTTTGTAATAACAGCTTAAAACACCGTAAAGCTGTACAAAAATATTTTCTTTCTTTATATCCTTATTCTATAACCTTTTCTCTATTTTTTAAATTAAAAATTTTTTTTACTTAAAAAATTTTTTTGTTAAAAACTAAGACACAAACACACACATTAGCCTAGGCCTACAACAGGTCAAGATCATCAACATGGCTGTCTTCCTCCTCCAGAGCATCCTGTCCCACTAGAAGGTCTTCAGGGCAATAATGTGCATGGAGCTGTCATCCGTGAGAAGAATGCCTTCTTCTGGAATACTGAAGGACCTGCCTGAGGCTCTTCTTGAGAAGGTGTCACTCTTCAGAAATAAGTCCATGTCGGTTTGCTTGGTTTGTTTCTTTTTTTCATCATAGATTTGCTTATAAGCAGATCATGCACCATGAACATTCTTCTCTATTAATGAAAACCTTTCAGTGTTGGGGTCTATGTTTTCAAACTTTTAAAGGAGCTTGTTGAAGTCTGCAAAAGATTTTGCTAAACCCTTCAATGAATTTTCTTGGCGGTTCTTTCTCTTCTCCTTCATTTACCTTTTCTCTTGCTGCTTCTGCAGCTATGCATGCATTCCTGTTCCACTTCCAACAACTCTTTAGTCAGTTCCTCAGGAACCACCTCTGGGAGCTCCTCAATGCTATCCTCATCCACACCCAGGTTAAAGTTGTTTGCCATCTCAACTACAGCCTTGTTGATTTTTGCAACCTCTTCATCCTTGGTAAATTCTTTGAAGTCATGGACGAACCTCTTGAGTGACTTCTTCCAGATGCCATTTGTATACTCCTGGTGACATCACCCCAAGCCCAAGCAAGGTTCTTGATGTAGTCATACACGTTCTAATCCTTCCAGAATTGCATCAGTCTTCTCAGTGTCTTCCTCAGTTGCAGCAATAGCCTGCTACAAAGGTCCTCCTCAGGTAGTAGGCATTAAAGGCTGCAATAACTCCTTGACCCATGGGTTGGATCAAAGAGGTGCTGTTTGGAGGGAGAAATACCACCTTAAGATTGGGATGAAGATCACCAATGAAAGGAGAATGCCTGAGAGCATTATCAACAATCAGCAAAATCTTGAAAGGTTTGTTATTCTCCAAACAGTACTTCTCCATTTTGCTGGTGCAGCAGTTCAAGAGGGCATCTTGGAAGAGGAGCTGGGTCATCCATGACTTCTTACTGCTGCTGTAGTACACCAGAAATGTGTGCTTACAGATATGCTCAAAGGCCCTGGGGTTCTCACTGTGCCAGATCACAAGGGGTTTCAATTTCTAGCCTGCAACATTGCCCCCAAGCAAGACTGTTATCCTGTCCTTAAAAGCCTTGAAACCTGGCACTGATTTGGCTTCCTTACAGATGAAAGTCCTTTCAGGCATCTGTTTCTAGAATAGGAAGATTTCATTCATATTGAATATTTGCTCTGGCAAGGAATTTTCCTCCAAACTCAGCTTATCTAGAGTTTCCAAAAATGCTTCCGCTGCCTTCACATCAGCACTCACAGACTCACCACTCACTTCCACACGATGTAATGAATAACGACTCCTGAATCGTTTAAACCACCCAGAGCTAGCAGTAAATTCGACATTGTAGTATGGTCCAGCCTTTTCTCTCAACATCGCTAACAAACATTTTGCTTTGGCCATGATCATCAAGGTGCTGGAAGGGATACAATTCTGTGTCTGGCCTTCAATCCACGTCAGTAGAAGTTTCCCCATGTCAGATATAGACCCTTGTCGAATTTTTGTTAGTCTCATTGTCATCGATGAAGCAGATCCTTTAACAGCTTCTGTCACTTTCTTCTTGTTTTTCAAGATCGTAGCTATGGTGGAATGGGACATGCCTCACTGGCAAGCAATAACCGTCATGATTTTCTACCTTCATAGTCCTTAATCACTTTTCATTTCTACAACGTGGCCTCTTACCGGCAACATCAGCAGGGGATTTTGTACACTTAGGTGCCATGATGAACAAAACAACATTGGATTAAATCAAGCACAAGAGAAAATGATGCAATCAAGAGATGTGGTAAACAGGAGATGTATGAAGTTGCTCCCAGCATAACACAGCATACTGTCGTGCAGTAAACTTTTTTTGTAAGTAGAAAGAATACACTTTAAAATAATAAAAAGTACAGTATAGTAAATACATAAACCAGTAACAAAGTCGTTTATTATCAAGTCTTATATACTGTACATAATTCTATGTGCTACACTTTTATGACTGGCAGCGCAGGTTTGTTTACACCAGCATCGCCACAAACACATCAGTACAGTCACATGCCACTTAACAACGGAGATTCATTCTGACAGCTACATTGTTAGGCGATTTCGTTGTTGCGCAAATATTACAGAGTGTACTTACACAAACTTAGATGGTATAGCCTACTACACACCTAGGCTATACAGTACTAATCTTACGGGCCCACTGTCATACACGCAGTCTGTGGCTGTGCTACAAGCTTACAACAGTTACAACATCACTAGGCTACAGGAATCTGTCAGCTGGGTCACAATGTTAAGGGACCACTGTTCCATATGTAGTCTGTCCTTGACTGAAACATCATTATTCAGCACATGACTATATTATATTTAGCCCAGTGTCACACAAAAGTTTTTCTTAAAAAAAAATGCATCCAAGATGGTATGCAAAATTTTTGTGTTTGTCTAAAAAACAACAGGTTAAAAAAAAACAAAGGAAAAGGTCAAGAGTGGTTATCACCAAGAGGAAAAATTGGGGGAATGCAGAGCTAAGAGCCTTTTTTCATTTGATACCTTTTCATACTGTTCAAATTTTGTTGGCATATGAATATGTTTCTATTTTTATTTATTTCAATATCAATAAGGACTACAGATATAGTTAGGTTATAGATTACTTTTGTTTTCTTTTACACTTTTTTGAAATAAAAGAGAAACTACTGTATGCCAAGCACTATACTAGATGCTTTTGCATAAATAACCTCACTTTATCTAAAAATATGACCCTGGGAGGTAAATCTTATTGCAGGTAAGGAACCTGGAACTCAGAGAGATTAAGGATGGTAAATGGGAGAATCAGAACACCACTAATTAGTATCTTAAAAAAACAAGAAAAGTTCATGGAGACAATATAAATAAAAAGAGGAAGGACATAGTTTTACTTTCAAGGTTGAAACAGACCATCAAGGGCAGGGTGGGCAAAGGATGGCCTACAGGCCAAATGTGGCCTACCACTTGCTTTTATGAATAAAGTTTTATTGAAACAGACGCATTCATTGGTTTACATATTATCTGTAGCTGCTTTCAGGGTTACAATGGCAGAGTTGACAGCTGCAACAGAAAACACAGGGCCTCTAAAAAAGCCTTAAGTATTTCCTCTATCTTTACAGAAGTCTGCTGAGCCCAGATCAAGTACAAAAATGTTATCAAACAACTTCAGTGGTACATACTAAGCTTCAGTTAACATGCTGTCATAAACAAAAATTTCATGAGAAAACTTTAAAATTCATTTTTGTTTCTACAATCAAGGTGAACTATAGTAAGCCTTTAAAAGCAATGCACTTGTAATGAATATATCCCCACTACAGAAATTAATAAAAATGAACATTTATCAAACACATTCAGCAAAATAATTATTAAAATGAACCTAACACTTTAATATGTTACTATCATTACCTTTGGATTGTGCATAACAATTGTCTCTCCACTTGGAAACTCTAATCTACGGTGCCATTGATTCGTGGTTACAGCTTTTTTATATTCAGCCTGCAATAATGGAAACAACACATAAGACAAATCTACACCACATTGAGAGAAAGTGTGAAAGGAAATTATAACTATGATGGTAATAAAAATAACAGTAACAGCAGCTCTCATATGTCAACTGGTTACCATACTTGTTTACCACTTAATAAACATTACCTCATTCAATCAATACTCTCAATCACTCCTAAATAACACTATCCCCACTACATAGAGGAGAAAACCAAGGTTTAGACAGCTCATTATCTTCCAAGGGCTGCCGCAGCAAAGTACCACAAGCTGAGTGGCTTAAAACAACAGAAATTTGTCTAAGTTCTGGAGGCCGGAAGCCTGAGGTCAAGGCGTCGGCAGGGCCACGTGCCCTATGAAACCCAGAAGGAACTCCTGCCTTGCCTCTTCCTAGGGCTGGTGCTGTGCCAGCCATCGTTAGCGTTCCCTGGCCTACAGATGCATCACGCCAATCCTCTATTTTCATGTGTTGTTCTCCCTCTGTGTCTTAACGAGCTGTCTTCTTACAAGGATACCAGTCATTTTGGATTAGGGGCCCACTCTACTCCAGTATGATCTCATCATAACTAATAATGTCTGCAAGGACTCTATTTCCAAGCAGGGTCACATTCTGAGGTCCCGGAGGTTAGGACTTCAACATCATCTTTTTGGGGGGTTGGGAAGTGGGGGACACACAATCCAACCCCTAGTAGACATTTTAAGTTCGCAGTTGCACGAGATTACACACTGCTGAGTAGCAAAGTAAGAACTATAGTTCACGCCCACCCACAACTTTCTGACTCCAAAGACTTAACTGTTCGACCATTTTCCTCCTCTTCCTCCAGATGCACTACTCTGCTGTCTACAAGGCAAAAGCGAGGGCCTCCTGGAGAGAGATTCAGGATGAAGTAAGGGGGAACCTCTGGCACACCCACTGTCCAAAGTCTTTTTCAAAATTAATAACAATGACTACCCGACAATCAGGTCAAAACAGAAAGGGTTCTTTGCGTCTCCTGGACAGTCATTTAGTAACAATTCCTCTCCACCAGCCTCTATCCCTTTGACCCTCTTCCTCACTTTACTTTTTTAAATTTTAAACATATTTATTTATAATTTTTAAAAGCAAGATTACAAACAAAAATGTTTAAAGAAAGAAAGGTTTCACCATCTTAAGAATTATTTTCATTTCTTCATACTCCCTTCGCAATCCACAGCTTTATAATACACCTTGTCTGGTAAAGCAAGTGTCCACATATCTTCTTCCCAATGGTCTGGGTTACTCCTGACACTTTGACTTTCCATATAAAATTTACGAACAGTTTGCAAATTTTACCTAGAAAACCCTGATGTCATTTTGATTGGGATTACATAAAATTTATAAAATGATTTGGGAAGAAATGATATCTTTATTATACTGAGACTGTGCATCTATGAACATAATTATTAGCTACATTTCTTGAGATCATCTTTTATGTCCTTCAAATCTGTTTTATAGTTTTTCTCCATGAAGTTCACATATATCTTTTGTTCTACTTTTTTCCTACTTAGCCTGTAGTTTTGTTAGTGTGATAAATAGTATCTTTTGTCTTTATTATGGTTTCTATTTTGTTATTTCTATTGTACTGGAATGTTATTTATTTGTATATGTTGATTTTATATCCACAGACTCACAATGCCAACGGTAGAGGTTCTCCTGGTTTTCTATGTAACCAGGATTTTCTATGTAGACAATCACGTCATCATCAAGTTAAAGGTGTTTTCTGTTTCCAACTGTTCTGTTGTTTTATGTTAGTGCTGACGGGACAGGATCACCCACACAATACTGAGCAATACGTAGCAGCTGGTTCTCTTTTTCTCACTGGCTTTCTCACTTCCTAATCTGCTCTTCCTCTTCCCCGATCTGGTTTAGTTTCCTGGAAGTGGCTAACCAGGAGCTAAGGTCTCCCTAGGTTAAGAACAGCCATGTGCTGTTCAGATGGTCCGTCGTGGATAGCTACCCAACTCGCAAACCCAGTGTTACTCATTTATAATCAGATACAGTTAAAATAAACTGTATACTTTCAGATACTGCTTAGACTTGAAAATATATACTTTAGCTTCAAAATAATAGGACTAAACATTCGGCTTTGAGACATTATACTTTCAGTAGGATCCTATTGAAGGTACCAAAAATTAAAGTACACATTTGTTTGCTTAACTATTTAGGTCTAAAGTTAAGCTATACATATCAGCATTCCTTTACACATTTTTTCCTTTATTCAAATAACTAAAATTATGTTTTAGGAGACTGATGCCTCCTGATATTTAGTATTCCCAAGAACAAAATTAATTTTATGCCCTCTTTTCACTCTTTGCTCCTTTTTAACTAGGTTCTGATTCTGCTCTAAATCAGTGTTTTTCAAACTGTAGGTCATGACCACTAATAAACCGTAAAATCAACGTTTTAAGTGAAATGGAAAATATCAAAGTGAATGACACCTAGAAGAGTAAGTACTGCTCCATGGACCTTTATTTTTAGTGGTCTGTTAGAGCTGGCTCACACCAACTCACGAGAGCTGATCACATATCTCTTCTCAACTCTGTGTCCAGTAACACGATGTTGATAGCTTAAAATTGGCCATGGTGAGAGTATTTACACCATGGAAATCAGCAAATGCTACAAATCAGGGTTTTTTCTTCCCTGAAAACCAGTTTACCAAACACCACTGTTTCTGGTAAATAAATATACATATACATATGTGTATGTGTGTGTGTGTGCAAAATGTGTGTACTAAAGCTCAAATGTAAAACGTATTTCTTACTACAGGTTGAAAAGAGAAAAATTTGATGCCTCTGCTCTCAACAAGCTTTTTTTCCAATTTACGTAACTCAAACTAATCTCTTACTTCAGACCAACACTCGCCTTTTGGTATTGATTTGGTTATCGAATAGTATTTCATAGTCACTACTATAGAGATTAATATTTCCAGAGCAGGCACAATTTATAACAAGTAAGAATTGCATTTACAAATTTTTTTTAAAAAGCAAAATATACTCCACAAAAAATCTATATTATTATTAGAAAAATATGTATATGGATAAAGAAAATACATTTTGAATGCAGAATTTGGTTTGAAAGGATGTGAAGATTGTGGGTTTTTTTATTTCTATTAATTATACTATTATGTTCTTTGAGGACAAAACAATTTAGTAATTAATAGTCAGCTGTTAAACTTGACTGTCAGCTGCTAAACAGAACACAAGTCCTTGCTTGAAGCTATTCAAAATATAATCCAGGGAAGATTAATGTTTTAGAGCCCCTTTAAATGTTAATATTAGTGTTGTTTTAATGTTTAACGTTAGCGTTGGTTATCCAAGTTTTAATAACTACATTAAAAAATAGTAACTAAAATGTTCTATATCTCATTTCCCATGTATGCAACTGAATTCATTTAACTTATTTCAAATATTTAATACTCAACTAAGTATAATTATCACAAGAAATTAACACAATTATATAAAACATTAACCATCAGTTTTAAAACGGCTAAGCCTCATGACATTTGTTCCCATTCTATTTTGTATTTCTTTTCATAAATCAGAGGTTACTGTCAAGCCTTTCACTGTGAATTAATCTGAAAAGCGTCCATACGGTTGGCACGTGCTGTCAACAACAGATCCCAGCAGACTAAGTGCTTTTGAAGGTTTGATACAAATAGCTTCTCAGGTTTGTGAGGTGCCCCTGAAAACATTCTGCCTTGAGACACTGAGGCCACAATTAGCACCTCATGAACGATGGCACCACATGAAAAGCGATCTTCTTCGTGAACAGGATCAAGACAGGTCCCTTGCAAATAAAGTCTGCTCCACCATGAGTGGTGTTATGTGAGGCTCCAATGTATAAGGATCTACTTCGTTTTAAAGAAAAGCATAAAGGAATAAATAAAGCCCACGCACCTCCAGTTTTTCACTGAACTCCTCTGTGTAGGGAATAAATCTGCTATCTGTGTCCCCTTTGTAAAACCACGTGCAGCGTCTCACTTCCGCCGGCTCCTCTTCCCAGTACACGGCTTTCCTCATCCGGTCGTAGAGATAAACATCGTAGCGGCCCCCATCCGTGCCGAGGACCACGCTCTCAGGGTCTGGCTGGACTGCAGCACAAACCCCACATTTTAACCCGACAGTCACGAGACATGTTTAAAAGTAAGAAATAATGAATACGGTGACCAGTAATGCTTAAAGACAAAAGAATTAAGCTCATTTTTGTTTAAAAATAGAAGTTTAAGATTAATCTGTGCTGCTCAAAATTATGATTCTTCTTAAGTGAAGAAGAAACCGCCAGGGCAAAATTTTAAAAACATAATCATAAAATAATTCAAATAACTCATGGATTTTGTTTTTAAATCAAAGCAGCAATGCTCCATGAAGTACGTTTCTAAAGATATTAACAGGTGATTTTTAAGTCCCATGATGAAATATCATCAGGATAGACAAAGAAATATACTCCTATACTGCAAGATTTCTCAGAGCCTTAAGACACTCCTGTGCACTGTCTATCTCAAGAGGTGGATGTAGTTAACGCATTTCCAAAACTCACCTGACCGTGGAACATTTCTTTCAGAGCATCTTCAGGAACAAGAGTTCCAGAGGAAATACTTTACAAATGCCTAACTATAAATAAATAAGGGATAGGAAAATTGAAACCTGGATTACATGAACTACTCTATTTCTCTGATTTAAAACATTTTTAAACTAAAGAAGAAAATTACTAAAATATTTCTTCAAATTCTATCTCAAATAACTCAGGACTTGCATTCATAGCACCATCTTAAGGTACAGAGCCAGGTGAGGTCTACAAGGATTAAGGAAACTGACATTCACAAAAAGTAGGCCACGGACAAATACCCTTTATTTCTTTTCTTCCTAAAAGCAGACAGAAATGATGTATGATCAGTGCTTGCCTGAATTATAGATTTCTTCCAGATTCAGAGAGTCCAGCACACTGAAAGGCATCCATAGCTGTTTGTACTCTACCTCCTTGCAGTAAAACCAATGGGGTTGAACAGGTTCATATTGGCTTTGAAGTAAAAAAGGAGGTGGCACTTGCACGGGGGGACCCAGAGGTCTGGCAAGCGCCTGCTGCTGTGGAGGAGGGGACAGCCCTGACTGCACTGCAGGAGGAACCTGGAGGGGACAAAAAAGTTAGGACCATCACGTTTGTGCAAAGGAACAATTCTGTATCTGCTTCAGACCCAAACTGACATTAGTAATAATTATCCTACATAGACTTCTGGGCAACTATTTCGTTTAATAACTAGGCCCCAAAGCAATTAAAACTTTTTCTTAAATCTAACAAAACCCAAAATCAGTCATGAAGTGAAATGGACTTTCTCACGCTGATAGCAAAGTAAATTAATACCTTTACAGAACTCAATCTAGCAATATGTCTTCCGTGATTTATTTAATCTTTAAAACGTGCACATTCCTTGAGCCAGACATTCTAAGAATTCATCCTAAAGATATAATTGCAAAAACAAGCAAAAATTTATGTACAAGGATGTACACCAAAAGGTTATTCATACTAGAAAATCACTGGACACAATCTAAATGTCTAACAGAAATCTGATTAAACAAATTATTTTTTACTCAAATGCTGGAATTCCCTAGAGCCATTAAAAATGTTTTGGAAAAAATCTTAACATCTAAAAACATGTTCACAAAAGCCATATAATGTTTGTCTAGAAAAAGATAAGACAGACACATAACAAAATGAAAAGAGAGGTGATAGAGGGGCAATTTTTATTCTTTTGATTATTCTGCATTTTTCAAATTTGTTGCACTGGAAATACTTTTAAAGCCATAATACAATTATTTTAAAATTTTTTAATCAAAAATCATTTTGGGGGGGCTGGCCCAGTGGGATAGTGGTTAAGTTCACACGCTCTGCTTCAGGAGCCCAGGGTTCAGGAGTTTGGACCTGGGCATAGACCTATGCACTGCTCATCAAGCCACGCTGTGGCAACATTCCACATACAAAAAATAGAGGAAAATTGGTACAGATGTTAACTCAAGGACAATCCTCCTCAAGCAAAAAGAGGAAGAGTGACAACAGATGTTAGCTCAGGGCCAATCTTCCTCACCAAAAAGAAAAAGAAAAAAATCATTTTGGAATATTGTATCACTGCTAAATTTACTGAAGTTGATAACTGTACTGTGGTTATATAAAAGAATATCCTTATTCTTAGGAAACACACACTAAAGTATCGAGGAGTAAAGAATCATAATGTATCTAACTGACTTTCAAATGTTTTCCCCCCAAATTGCACATATTCAGAGTGCGAAAGGGAGACAGAAAGAATGCTCAAACTTGTGCCAGTGTGCACGTGCACAAATGATAGAAGGAATGGGGTAAAATGTTAATGATCAGTTAATCTGAGTTAAGGGTAATGGGGTGTTCTTTGTGCTATTTTTTTTGAAACTTTTCTTTAAATTTGAAATTACCATTTTTTTAAATTCTTAATTAGAAATCTTTTCAAAAATTTAATTAGCAAAACTGTAACTATTAACCATACTACATGCTATGAGTCTAGTTATTTTCCAATATGCTAAAATCCAAGATTATCAAGTGTCTGTGTATTAATGTGATTTAAATTAAACGATAAAACAGAGCCCATTCTCTATCCCCAAAGATTACACTCTGCTTATAATACTGCTACACTGCTTATAATACTGCTATCTCTGCCACACTGGGTTGGGTTCTCAATTCTTCCTTTTAATCATTTCCCTTTTTTGATTCAGTTGATTGCCCTTTGGAAGTCACTTGAATTAGCTGGGAAAAAAGCATAAGGGAATTTCATCAAATTTACCCAATGCAAATGTTATTCCATTACTCTCCCGGGATAGTTTGGCTGTCTAGATTCAAACTCCACAAATGTAAATAAAAGAAACTACTGAGTAATCAATTTTAGTCCCTGTAATTGAGTGGCTGATTGAATAGTATAATTAATAAATGAGAAGCTGGCAGTCTGTTAATAACTGCTTCAACCCTCACATGTCCCTGAGTGACATTTATTATTGGCATCTTACATTAAAATCTGGAAATACTGACATAAGTTAACTCATTAAAATAAATTACTACTTCCATAAATAGACACATAAACTAAAATATGAACCACTAAAATAAGCTACTTTTAAAAGAATGTTTACTTCAAAGCATGTAACTTACAAAGAATAGCTTCTAGAAATAATTTGTCATCATATGGATTATTAAAAGCACAGTGTTTTTAAAAACATAGGCTAAGATGAGAGAGAGATTAAAAATTAGAGTGAACAATTAGGATCTAAAACATGTCTCCCTACCGGTGGCGAAGCTCCTGGAGGCGTCTGGTACATCTGAACAGGGGGTCCGGAGGGTGGAGGAGGAGTGGGATGGCCTGGTGTCTGGCACTGCTGAAGCTGCGGGGGTGCAATGTAAGGATTCGCCCTGCTGCTCACAGGGGTATGGCGATATGGATTGTATCCTTGTTGCGGTGTTCCTTGGGGTGGGCTCCCAAAATTTGAAGGCGGGAGACTACTTGGCTGAGAAGGCAGATAAGTATTTATTCCCATCTGTGAAGAAGGTGGAGCACCATATTGAGCCTTCGAAACGGACGGTGAAAACACATTCGACATATCTTGGGATCCCGTTGTAAAAGGGAGAGCAGTCGGGGTCTTGGAGAATGCTGACTGTCCAGCCGATGCTGCTGTAGTTGGCAATGGCGACTGTCCAATATTCCCAAAAGGATCGCTACTGCTCGATACCTGAGAGAAGTAACTAAATGTCTGCGGGGTAGACGTGTGAGCCGAAGTCTGACCAAGGAAGCTGTCCTCCTCGCCAACATCTGTGGAGTCCTCTGAAAGGGAATAAGAGAGCCCAGGGTTTAGAGGGCATTCCACTGGTCTACAGATAGGATTTCACACTGCACACCTAGCAACTGTACCTCTGATTCTGTCGTTACAGTTCTGCAATACAGGAAAAAAATGAAAAACTTTTTTGAAAATTTTTCTTTGAAACGAAAAACTAGAAAATATGAATAAGAAACAACAAAAGGAGAGAAAAATTCTAATTCATTCATAAGCCCACCTCCCAGAGGCAACCACTGTCAACACTGTTAACATTTCGGTACATACCCTTCCGTACTTTTCAAATACATATAAATAGTTATATATTATTTATTTTGTAAATATATATTATACATATTTGTATATAGAAGACTTTAAAAACAGAAACAAAATCTATACCTACTATTTTTACATGTTATTTTGAATGCTTTTTTTCCTGAAAGAAGTAATTCAAATATTTTTCCACTACCCAAAAATACATAACTTTGTTTCTACAGTAATGAAAAGAAACTAAAGTATAGCTATTAACTGTTGACGAGAAGGGGTGTGTCAGAGCTCTTACCTACAAAGCACTCATTGTACAAATGAACACGTGGTATTTGCATTCCCAAGGGAAAGTACGTCAGTCATTACTTGCCATCCCTAAAATCACACAGTATCACAACCAGATAATCAGTCAGAGAGTATCAAATTGCTAGAAAGTCATTTTCTAACCAAAGGAAGTTCTCCTCACTTCCCTTTGCCCAAATTGATCTTCACTGCGGGAATTATCAACACCAAAGTATTTATCTTGTCTTCTGCTACCAAGCTGTAAAATAAAAACATTTTCCCTCCACATGGCTTCAAAAGTCCAGTCTACTCTTCCTTACCAAACTTTCATGAGCCCTTAGCTTGTTGAAACTTTCCTCCCCTTCCTAATCTTTTCCTTCTCCTATCTCATTTCCTCTTATCTCCTACAGCTGGAGGCATGAAGCCCAACAGACGGGTGGACCCACACCCAGCACACAGGCACCCCGTGACCCCTGCCCTTGAGACTGCCACAGGGGCCTTCTTTCAAGGTCCAGGCTCCTTCTTGGCCTCTGCTGAAGGAGGCCACTGGGCTCAGAACTTCTAACTTGAGCTTCTATGTTGCTCCCATTGTATTTCACATGCATCAACTGAACTAAGACGCTCCACTATTCAAAATACTCCTCTAACTAAAAATATAACATCACTTCCTGCACAAGGCCCTTAATCTGCTTGTATCCTTCTAGTTTTCTGATACATTCCAGCTCCCACCCTTTCTTTTCAGTCCCATGAACCGCACTGGACTCATCTGTAGTCCCCTTTCTCAACAACTAGAAGCATTGAAAAACCTCGGTGCTATCTTTCATCCTTTAAAGAACTTGGGATCAACCTGATCCACGAGACTTCTTTCTGACCAGCATCATACAAATGAAATACTGACCTCAACACACCGCCAGCCTCACCTCAGGGGCACTTCCTAATTACATGTGGACACATTTGGCATGGAGACCCACAACTTTAATGAGCACTTGGATACTTGTGACACTCCCAACTGACAAGAGATGTTCACATATTGGGACATATGGGGTAGAGTTACTCTGATTCAACACTGATTTGGCTTGAACTAAAAAAACCCTGACTTCGGCCTATCAAACACACACTGTACATCTGCTTTAACCAGTGAAGGAAAGAAGGCACTCTCTCAAGCTAAGAATGCATGCTTCCTCTCCCACGCCCTGGTGGTAACTCCAGTATTAGAACTCCTAAAACAAGTTCCCCTTCCCAACATCAGGGTCATGTTGACCGGCTAACTGGCAACTAAACACCTCTTTGAGACATTTATGAAGATGTATCCTGGGTGCATTTAACGTACATTCCTTGCTCTAAAAAGACATAAGACTGTAAGGAAACCGTGTTTCCCTGGAACTCTTTCTTCCTTTCTGGAAAAGGCCTCCCTGGGTGATAATCCTCCCTGTGGCTCTGGTTAAACTCACCTCTCTCATCTAGACAATGGTCACTGGTTATTTTGGGTCGACACAACTGTCTCAAACCGAGACTGTTCTCATAGGGTCCAGAACTTTTTTTCCACCTGCTTCCTTAATACTTTTGGCAGACTTAGCAACATATACCTCAACCTCAGTAAGCCTAAAACTGAATTCATTATCTTAACTGTCACCCTCCATGTGCTCCTTTTGCCACATCTCACTCTAAGCGCAGAAGTTTGCCAACATCCATCCACTCAAACCAGAACTCTAGTCTCTCAGACTCCTCCCGCCCTCTCATACCCTTTTAATCACTCAGATCCTCATTCAAGAAACGTGGACAGCATCCATTATACACCAGGCACGGAGCTAGGCTTTGGGGATAAAACTGGAAGGGAAGGGGCCTCCGTGCCGACAGTCCGGCCTCTAGTAAGTCACTAACTCCCAACAACTTTACAGTCTAAAAACCTCACCGTGCTCCCTGCTCTTCACACCCAGTGCGGCTGACTAGGGCTAGAACGCTGTCTGCTGCTGCCTGACTCAGTGTGGCCTCCAGACTGACCGCTCTCGCTATAGTCAGCTTTACTCCGGCACAACCTCAAAAAACTCCAGTCTCTCTGCAACACACCTCTAATTTCAATGCCTCATTTAAAATCCTTCAAAGGCTCCCTCACACCCATATCCTCAGGATGGTATATGAAGCCCTTTGTAATCTGGTCCCCACTGACCCCTCGAGCCACTCCCCTGCACACACTCTAGTCACACTGATCTACTGGTGGAGGGGCAGGGAGAGAGGGCAAGGGCGGGGGAATGTGAGCACCTACCACCAAATACTGCCAAATCAGCAGGTTTTTTCACACCTCCAGGCTTTTATCTATGCCTGTCTCTGCAGACTCCCTAATTTCTATGTATCCTTCAACTTTCAGCTCAAGAATCACCTCCTCTGGGGCTGGCCTGGTGGCGCAGCAGTTAAGTTTGCACGTTCCGCCTCTCGGCAGACCAGGGTTGGCCAGTTTGGATCCCAGGTGCAGACATGGCACCGCTTGGCAAAAGCCATGCTGTGGTAGGCGTCCTACGTATAAAGTAGAGGAAGATGGGCATGGATGTTAGCTCAGGGCCAGTCTTCCTCAGCAATAGAGGAGGACTGGCAGTAGTTAGCTCAGGGCTAATCTCCCCCTCCCCCCCAAAAAAAAGTCTAAAAAAAAGAATCACCTCCTCTGGGAGGCCCTGACAGGCTAAGGGCTGTCCTCTCCCGGTCAGCCATAGCTGTCACAGCAGCCTACCAATCCCTCTTCCCAGCCATTATTAACCTGTATCACAACTGCTTACACAGCTGGGGACAGGGTGTGTGTGTACCGTGTAGTCACTGAGGGCCACGCAATCTGCTCTTCTGTGTCTCCCTGACACGTGGAACGGGGCCTGGCAACCAGAAGCTGCTCAATCCTTGTTTGTTGAATGCATGGAATTGCTTCCTATGTGTCTCTTTCACTGACATGATTAACTGTTGCTTCCAACAAGACAGGTTCTTTTGTCTCCGGAAAATTCTCTGGGTTTCTAATGACCAAATCTCTTTTAGAGGTGCAGAAAGATTTGCTACAGAATTTTAATTATATGAACTATTAATTTTCTCATTAAAAAGTAAGCTATCACCAAGAAACAAGAGTTCTCAAGACAAGTATAGTTATCCTGTACTTGACAATGAAAATAATTAGCATTAATTGACAGTGACAAAAACCCCACGTATGGCCTTATTTCTTCCTGCAACCTCCCACAGCATTTGGCTCCAGCCAGACTAGTCCTTCACCAAAAATGGGAATGCTTAACCGTTCAGCCACACCATCAAAATGAGACGTACATATTCCTGACTTCCATCCTTTCATTCATTCAACAAAAATCCATTGAAAAACTGGTCTACAGCACCCCAGGCACTGTTCTAGGCATAAGTCCCTGCTCTCACAGAGCTTATCCTCTAGTGGGATAAGGTAAACAAATACGCATACACGTGAGGTCGTGATAAGCACCAAGAGGAAACACAACACAGGGCAAGGAGCACCTTCGCGGATGGCTGCCTCTGGTCTGCCCCCTTCCTTTCTCCCTGAAACTTTCCTTAGTCGTCCAAGCCAGAAGAAATTATTCAATGGGAAAATATTTAGCATTTACCGAGGATCTGTGTGCTAAGCACTAAACAAGATCCTAAAAACAAAACGGTAAATAAGTCATAGCTGTAAACTTGAAGAAGTCCACAGTCCAAATAGAGAAGCAAATACGTCTGTTTTACAAACATTTATATGTTTAAACACTAAGTGCCAGGCACTATACTCACTGCTTTACAAAAATTAATTCACTTCTCATTACAGCCCTATGAGGCTGTACATACATGGAAAGTGAAGCACAGAGAGATAAGGTAACACGTCTGAGGTCACACAGCAAGTTACTGGCAGGGCCAGAGCTGAAACACAGTCTATGCTCCTAAACACCATTCTCTTGCTATGCCATATAATCGTTAAAAAGCAATCCCCCTAGACGATAATCAAGATACGAACAAAGAGCTAAGGTGCACAGAGGAGTGGGCACCTAAGAGAACAAGAAACAGGTCCTTAGAGGAAATGATGCACTGCCTTGAAAGATGAGGATGGCATTCTGTTCCTCTACTTTGCAAATACTACATGTCTACCCCAGGAGAGGGGCGCTGTCTACCCTAAGAGATCTCCCACTGTATCCTAGGAGAGGGAGCCCTGTCTAATTTACTTGCATTCCCTGAGAGCACCAGGCACATCAGTAGGTGTTCAAAAAAAGCTTGTGGAACGCCAGAGCAGTAGCGCCCAGCGCTCGGGACACAGGTTCCTTCGACGAAGAGCAAGCCTCACGACCTGGCCCCCGCCTCCAAGACCCCACAGCCCCCGGGACACGCAAACCTGGCCACGGACGGCCCTGGCAAGCTACCCAGAGGGTCGGATGGAGGCAGAAGGAAACCCTTCGGTCCGACCCTCGTCAACCCACGCCCCCTGCCCGCCTCCCCGCACACACTCGCCCACCGGACCCCCCCACCCCCTTACTACCTCCGGGCAAGAGCAAGGAGGCCGAGGCAGCGGCGGTTTGGGTGACCGGGATGAAGGGCACGTTGAAGCTGAACTCCGTGGCCGAGGAGGAGAAGAGTAAGTTAGTACCCGACGAGGAGGCGGAGGCGGCGCCGCCGCCACCGTTAGGTTTCCTCTCGGCCATGGCCGCAGCCCACCGTCCGTTACACGTCTCCGGCCAGCTGGTGCGGCACTTCGGGCCGGAAACCAGTCACACTCGGGGCCAGCACACTTCCGCACTTGCGCAGAAGGGCCGGGACGCCGGCCGGTGCGTCAGCCGCCTTCGCCAGTCCCCGAGCTGGCGCCGCCAGAAGTCAACATGGCGTCGCCGGCTTCACGCCCGAGTCCTAGCACATGACAGGCTGAGCCACTGGCCCGGCGCGGCTGGAGGCGGAGGCGGGGGCCGAGGCCGGGCTGGAGCGTGGGAGAGTCGGCGCCGCGGGCTGTGGATCAAGGCGTGCTTTGACACTGAAAGTCACGGATTGCGGGGGCGCTCTGGGCTTCCTGAAAGTACCCACAGGAGCGTTTAACTGGCAAAGATTTTGGAGGAACAGCTAAAGCCCGCAGGAGCAGAGTGCTGTCCGCAGCTGGAGGGAGGAAGAGGTGTGTGGGCAGTTTGTAGCCTCGCCAAACTCATCTACTCTGGCAGTCACGTCTAACCCGCCCACGTGTCTTTCTGCGCTGAACTGAACTCTTATCATTGGCCCAAAAATAAAAATGGTAAAACTTTTGAAGTTTTTAAGCCATAGAGAGAAAAAAAAAATGTTTAAAAGAGAAACTGGGGAATTGAAATTTAGGGGTCTGACTTTCTGAATAACTTTCTGTATCTGTCTACAATGATCTGACTAGTTCAACCCCCAAATACACTGCGGATAATTTGGATATAATTGTCATCTTTCATATAGGTAGGGATTATGAAAGAAAAGTAACAGATAAGCAGCTTCTTGGAGGTTGGGAGAGGGAGATAAAAGAGACCCCAAAAGCAGCTTTGAAATAATGAAACTCCTCCCTCAGCTGTTCACACCTATATAAGAGCTTGTTTATTAATAAGTCGGATAACTATTTAGTGTGTTTGCCGTCAAAGATAAAGCCAGACACTAGTTAAAGCAGCAAGGATAGATTTTATTCAGTAACAACTACTGCAGTAAGGAAGAGGATACATAGTGAACTGACCTTAATTTCCCCAAAACACAAGGCTGGAGGCTTTTTAAAGACTGGGGTGTGCTAAGGCAGAGGCATTGTAGGGTGCCAAGGGGTGTTGGTCCATGTGACCAGGCCGCCTGGGTTTGTTAATTAGCACTTATCTGGGGAAGAAGCAAATTCTCTTATGTTTATGACAGGCAGTGTTACAAGTTAGAGCAAGGTACCCACCAGGCTGGGACCAGACAGCTCTCAGGTCCTTGAGAAGTTCTGTGTGACAGGATATTTATATCTCAAAGGCCGGAGGAAGGATTTATAATTGCAAGCTTTCTGAAGTCACTGCTTGAAGAGGGAGTTGAGGGGCTATGTGCCTATCACCAGGTTTTGGCTAGACCACACAGTAAATTCTCCTGGCACTGTTGAGCTTTCTCAGGCAGGCATTTTAAGGGGGACAGGTGTCATCCTAGGGACATGGCCTTAAGCTGTTAGAAGCCATGCAAGAGTTTGGTCAAGGAGAGTGTCTTTGTCATGATTATGCGTGGGCAGGCAGTATACTAAACTCTGAGAGTACTATGGTGTATAACATAGACACAGGACCCTTCCTACTTGGAGCTTACAGTCTGGTAGGGAAGACAGACAACTAAACACGTGATAACAATAAAGTGTGATAAAAGTTATAACATAGAATTTCCCAGTGTGTTATGTGGAATATTGACACCATCCAGGGAGGCAGGTATAACCTTCCCGTGGGGAGGGATAGCAAATATTTCAAACAATCAGACGATTAATAAAGGATCTACCTAGTCTGGAGTGACATGAAAGTGACATTTTTCTGAAGAAAAAAAATTGAAGCTGAGACCTGATAGACAATGAGCAGAAGTTAACTGGAAAAGCTTGGAGGGGAGAGGTTGGAGGAAGTGGTAAGAGAGAATTTTAGATAAAGTTACAGTGTGTAGGGATACCCTGGGAGCCCATGTTTGGGTGTTAAGAGAAACATAGGTTAGAGTATGGCTGGACCCCAGTGAGCAGCTGGGAGAAAGCTGGGAGATGAAGGTGAAAAACAGACCAAGGCCAGATGTTGCAGGGTCCTATAAGTTAAGACCAAAAGGGAGTCAATGGGGGCGGCCCGGTTGCGCAGCAGTTGGGTTGGCACACTCGCTTCACAGCCTGGGGTTTGCCATTTCAGATCCTGGGTGCAGACCTGCACACCACTTATCAGGCCATGCTGTGGCAGGTGTCCCATGTATAAAATAGAGGAAGATGGGCGCGGATGTTAGCTCAGGGCCAATCTTCCTCAGCAAAAGGAGGAGGATTGGCGGTGGATGTTGGCTCAGGACTAATCTTCCTCAAAAAAAAAGAGCAAAAGGGAGTCAAAGAAGGTTTAAAGGAGAGTGGAGAAATAATAACATATGCTCTGTAGAAAGTCCACTCTGACTTCAGTGTAATAAAATAGATAAGGAACGAGCAAGCCTGGAAGTTGGCAAGCTGCTGCAGTGGACCAGCTAAGCAATGATGGTGGCTCAAATTAGAGCAATTGCAACGAGAATAAACAGAAATAGGACTGATTTCCAGAGAAAGATGTCATATTGAACAGATATATCTTCATTTTCTTCCTGCTGAAACTCTGTTGAAAACACATAGAATTTGTTTAGTTTTTTAAGCATAAACCCATAAGGATGAAGAGAATGGGAGAGGATTCGACAGCAAAAAGATTTTGGAAGGCACAAAAAAAATGGACCAATGGTAGATGATTAGCAAAGCAGTAATGGGGAAAGCCCAAAGGCAATTTTATTTGCACCATCGAATCACAAAAAGGGTTAGGACCTGATAACTTCACTTACCCCTGGAAGTGGCAGTGAAGCTGGAGAGAGAGGTCCTGTATTAGGAGGATTGGTTAAAATTGTTTAAGAAGTAGTTAGGGCCCTTCCCCACTCTGAATAACTGGACTACTGACCATCCCCCTTCTAGGAAAAAAGACTAAGTTTTTTTTGGAGTGGATAAAACAAGGAAGATAAAGCAGATATTTACATCCTGAATAATAAAACAGTCTCTCCCACAACCATAGACCAATTTCTCCCCTCAGCTCCAAAGACACTAGCTGCCAGATCTTCAATCTCTAGGCAGGAGATTAGAAGAATCTTCTTTGGGGCATCAGAATGAAAGACATAGAGATACTGAAATCAAGGTTCCCCAATAAGACAGCCCAGCCAGATCATCCCATAATTAAGCTCACAATCAACAAGCCCCATTTATATGCTCTGAGCTCCCCAACACGTTTTTAGTCCCCACACTTTAAATGTGATGACCACATAGTTGAGAAAGTCCTTTAACATGAAAGATAAGAGATTGAAAGGACACACACAAAAGAGCAGGAAATGGAACTTAGAAGAAACAACCCACACAGGAAGAAAAAACCTCTAAAACATCTACCAATAATATCCTCGGAGGGACACGAGGATCTGCAACCAAAACGCAAGATCCAACTGCTATTTTAAAAAGGGAAGAACAGAAACAGGGGCCAAAAAGAAAGGCAGAAGAAGGAAGATAAATATGAGGAAATTTCCCCAAAACTAAAGCCAAAAGACAAACAGGTGGAAGTTAAGAGAGAAACATAAGAAAACTGGAATGCCGGGCAAGGAAATCCAATATCTGAATATTAAGAGTTCTCCCAAGAATAGAGACAGAGAAAATGCAGGGGAGAGAATCATCAAAGAAAAATTTTTATTCCCAGAAATGAAAAATACAAGGTTCCAGATTTAAAGGGTTGAGTACCCCGCACAATAGTTGAAAATAGACACTCACCAGAGCCCTGGAGACAAAAAGAAGATGTTTAAAGTTTCCAGAAGATAAAAACAGGTCAAATGCAAAGCAATTCAGCTCCTAAAATATTTGCCTCTCAAGCACACCTTCTAAGAAAGCAAATGGAGGAAGTGCTCCACCCAAATAAAGGAATAGGCTAAGAAAGTCTTCCTCCGTGGGATATAGGAAACATGATATCCAACACAGGTGTACTGGGGAGTGCAAGCTGTTTTAACAAGAAGGCCCACAAAATGCAATGACTCAAACACAATACAAGTTCATTTCTCACTCACAGAAGAGTACATGTTGGTGACCAGCTTTCTGTCTTCAACACAGGGGCTCCACAGCCTCTCTCTAGTTGTTGCCAGCCAAGGCAACAGGCAGGGATCCGAGCAGTTCAGGCACGAATGTCTCATGTTAACAAGTGAGGCAGAAGTTGTAGGAGTCACTTCTGTTCACATTCCACCGTGAGAACTTTGACAAAAGGCACGCCTAGGTGCAGGAAGAGCTGGGAAATACAGGCCCCACCAGAGTAGCCACATCCGAACTACCATTCTATAACTATGGAGGAAGAAGGTTTTGCTGGGCAAATGGCAGTCACCACCACAGTCTGACCCTCTGGTCACCAAATGCCAACCCTTCTCCCCAAATACAGAATTTACTCACTTCCTGAGGGAGGCAACCAGCTGCATCCAGCTTAAAAGTCCAGGATCTCTGGGTGCAGTTCAGCCCTTTCCAGCAGGCCTGGATGTGGCTCCTCATGAGCTATGACTATAAGATGTCCAACAGACAGTTGTGGACCAAGAACAGGGTAATTGCAATGGAGACTCCCACTGGGAAAAAGGAGGAATGGAAAACATAGCAATCACCATTCCATAGAAACGACTGAACCCTGCTGGGCATAAATGGAAGATACTCCCTGCCCTAACGGTGAAGAACATTTACATTTAGTCCTGGCTGCCTCTGGTTTGGCCCTCTGGAAATAACTCCCCACGCCACAGTCCTCTGTGGCCTTGGCTCTGTGCCCTGGGAGGTTTCTCCTTGTCCATGATTTTTCACAACCAAATCTGAAGTGGCATTGGGAACCATGTCTTTTTTGGATACTTTACAGTTTTGGCAGCCTACTTCCTGCTGGTATGAGTTTGCTTTAAGGCTTGAACAGTTGCAGACTTTCAGGCCAGGATCCCGGTATTTTATTTCCAGTTAGTTCCGTGATTTTTACTTCTTTGACCTGAGCTCTTTTTCTCTCAGCCTAATGGTGGTTAACTTGAGGCCATCTGAAACAATAGACTTGGTGGCAAAGCTACAGCCTTGATCTGGCCTTTGCCACAGGGCTAGTTCTTTAGTTTACCTTAAAAGTGTTCAAGGACCCTTGAAAATGCCTTTGAGCAAGATTCTTACCTCCTATAATTCGAATAATGAATTGATTAGCTTTTACAATACCTGAAGGCCCCAATTTTTCCTGTGCTGTCTAATCTGGTAGCACTGGCCATTTTTGGCTAATGAGCTAGAAATGTGGCTATCTGAATTGAGATGTGCTGTAAGTGTAAAATACACACCACATTTCAAAAAATTAGTTTAAAAAAAACCTAAAATATCCATTAATAAACTTCATATTATTTGTTCAAATTATAATACTTTAGATATGTTGGGTTAAATATATTATTAAAATTGATGTTACCTGTTTCTTTTTCCTTCTTTTAATGTGTTAAAAAGGACACAACAGGCCCAAAATGGAGTCAGTTGTGCTAAGCCCCACGTCAGCAAACCAAGACTTAATACCTAACCTAACTGCAGTTTCAGCCTCTCCCAGGAATGCGACCTTTAACCAGTCATCCTGGAATTACCAGGTCAGCACTAGTGAGGAAATCCACTGAATAGGCCACTTCCATTCCCCTTAGAAGGGCGAGCTTGCCTGAAACATTGCATTATTTGCTAATAATTTCATTTTACACCTGCTTTCAGCCTGTAAAAACTTGTCCTTTTCTACAGCTCAGTGGAGCTCCTTTCTATTTGCTAGATGGGATGCTGCCTGATTCATGAATTGTTGAATAAAGCCACTTTGATCTTTAAACTTACTCAGTTGAACTCTTTTTTAACAGATTTAGTGAAAACAATGGGATCCAAAGCAAACTTCTGATGGCATTCGGGGACAAGAAACAAGTGTAGTACCCCAAGAACCTTTTGAGCACTGTCTTTCTTGCCATTTCCAAGGGCCAGGGTAAGTTCCTCTCAGTTCTGAGCTGCACTTTCTTTGCGTTGAGCTCCTGATCTCCTTGGCTTTCCATTCCAGGGCTGCCTGGGTCAGCATGAGCTGGCAGACTCTTCCATTCAGAACTTGAGTCCCCAGCCCTTGGTTCAGTCTGCAATTCCCCATTTGATTGGAAACCCCAGCCCTTGATTCTGTCCCAAGATCCACTGGGGGCTCTTCGTGGCAGTTCACAGATCCTCTTTATGTGGAGCCCCAGTCCACAGTCCCCATTTGTTGAGGTCTTCTGGCTCAACCCTTTCTCCAGTCCAAGGGTCCATAGGAGGAAGTGGTGGTAGTATACACAGGGCCTTCTTTTGGACAGTAATGCAGTAATTGGTATAATGTTATCAGTCATAATTCCAGTTATTATCTTGAAGTGTTGTGTGTCACAGCAAATTCTCTTGTCAATTCCATTCTAACAAACTCTCATCAGATCTTTAATAATAGGCACTTTTAAGTCTTTTGTCATTTACAGAGTTATTGTTTTACTCTGATGCTTTGCAAAAGTGTTCCTGCAAAAGTGCTTCATGTTCAAGGAGCTTTATGGAAATAATTTTGACAAGTACGGGTTTCTGATAACTTTAAGATTATAAAACTGAACTGGGTAAGAATGTCCAGAACTAATGAAGAAAACCGGATTCAAAAAGAACAAGAATTAATAACACGAATTGAGGAGGATGATTATAATTTTTATGACTCGTTGTCTGAAACACTGCTGGTTCTTTAATGTTTTGTTTTTCCAGATTTAAGGAAACCTTTTCTCTGAAGCTATCTATGACTTGCAACAATTTGGAATGTATACCACTGTAAACAAAAACAAAATTTTTACCTTTTCTTCCTCCTGATCCCTCCAAAATTCAGAAACTCTTAATTATTCTTTTCACGGCAATACAGTTAGTTATTGGCATAAGTTCAAGAAGAATCTGTTCTCCTGGGGCTGGCCCCATGGCCAAGTGGTTAAGTTCTCACACTCCACTTCAGCAGCCCAGGGTTTGCCAGTTCAGATCCTGGGCGCGGACTTACACACTGCTCAACAAGCCCTGCTGTAGTGGTGTCCCACATAGAGGAACTGGAATGACTTGTAATTAGGATAT
Organism: Equus caballus; assembly: GCF_041296265.1. Classification (NCBI taxonomy): domain Eukaryota; kingdom Metazoa; phylum Chordata; class Mammalia; order Perissodactyla; family Equidae; genus Equus; species Equus caballus. The sequence goes on from NC_091684.1 coordinate 13,470,636, forward strand.
ATAACTATGTACTGGGGCTTTGGGAAGAAGGAAAAAAAGAGGAAGATTGGCAACAGATGTTAGCTCAGGGCCAATCTAAAAAAAAAAAAAGAATCTGTCCTCTTTGTAACAGGACACAATTGGAAACACAGGCTATATTACCAAGACTTTGACTGGATTGTCATATTTGAAAGAGATATGCATAGACTCAGATATGATCAGACAGTTTAAAGGAACTATGGCTGACTTTACAGAGCCAATAAAGCCCCGTGGAAAAACTAACCTAGTACCTTGCTTACAAAGTTCCAGCAAAGCAGTCTTAAAAGAATTGATACAGTCAATCTCTATTTTTGCTTCTCTTGTGTAAATAATCAGGCCATGTTTAATGCAAACAATTTAGTTTTACTGTGATTATCCTTGGAAAAAAGAAATGGGGATAACTGTAGAGAGAAAAACTATGTTTACACCTTTGTCTGTATTAGATTCTGATCCTGTTAATTGTCTTTAAAGTTTTCTTATATACCTTTAAACTGGACTGGATCCTGAATTCTTCTCTCAAATATTTGACTACAACTCCCCAAACTAACATTTCTAATTTCTGCCACACTTTTGAATTGGAATCACGAAGAACAAAGACTGCCCTTGAACCTCCTTGGAAGGGACTATATTGAGTCCTCCTCACCACCCAGATGGCAGCCAAACTTCAGGAACTTAGATCTTAAAAGTAGGCTCTACCTGACATCTGGTCCTATGCAAACACTGGAGACCTCCAAATCAAACGGACTAGGAAGAAAACTAGCTAACTTTGAGGTAGACTGCTTCCCCCCAAGACTTCATACTTTAAACATGAAACCTTCTCTTCTCTTTCTTCCTTTTACTCTGGCATTGGCCTGGAAAGATAACACCATCACCCATATCTCCTAGGCCATTGCTAAGGGTGGTAACCTTTCAGCTTGCTGGATTTGTCATCAAAAACTCTGATCTGTCCATGATTCTAGAACCCCCCTGGTCCATCTACCTATCTCTGGCTAATAACCCCAAACCCAGAGAACTTTGTGTCTAGGCTCCATGCAAAGAAAAGGACTCAAGGCAAGGGTAACCAGAATAAAACTGCCAGTGTGGCCTACAGACTCTTAAAATTTTACTGGCCTCTATGGCTGTCACCTTTCCAGTCCTGGGCAACAGATTCAAACAGGAATTACCAGGAGGCATTCATGACTCAGGACTCGCTTCCTTTGGCAGGGCCATACATACCTGGTTAGGAGTAAATGTAAATGAGGCTATGATTGGGAACCTCTCCTTAACTCTTTAAAGTGCTGTGGAATCATCTGCTAAAATGATAGCTGTCCAACACAAATCCTTAGACTCTCTGGCCATAGCCCTTGATTATCTTTTAGCTGAGCAAGGAGGTGTCTATGCTGTGGCCAACACCACCTGCTGTACCTGAATTAACACTTCTGGAGAAGTTGAAACTCAGTTAGATAAGATCGCTGAGCAAGCCACTTGGCTTAAACAGGTGACTCCTTCAACAAAGTCTTTCTTTGACGTATTTGAGTAAGGGTTTGGGTCTTGGGGACCATGGCTCCAAAGTGCACTCCATACACTGTTAATTATCCTGCTTATAATAATTATAATAATTTCCCTAGTGTGTTGTAGTCTCTCAAAAGCTTTAAATGCATGTTCACAGTCACTAACCACCAAGCAAATGATCTCCCTAATAGTGGAACATCAGAAAAGGAATGAAGAAAATGACTGACTTAAAGATCATGAACCTGAAGTTGTGACGTGTGAATAGCAGAGAGACTAAGCAAAAAAAATCATGACTTATAAATACCACACAAAGGATCAACAAAAGCTGCAGGAACCACAGAGCAGTAGCTGAATGTCTCCTTACATTTTGATCACATCCCTCAGTTAAGCTGAGAGTCTGATCAAAGCGGGTGATTGTTAAAAAGGAAACAACAGGCCCAAAATGGAGTCACTTGTGCTAAGCCCCGCATCAGCAAACCAAGACTTAATACCTAACCTAACTGCAGTTTCAGCCTCTCCCAGGAATGCGACCTTTAACCAGTCATCCTGGAATTACCAGGTCAGCACTAGTGAGGAAATCCACCCAGTAGGCTGCTTCCATTCCCCTTAGAAGGGCGAGCTTGCTGAAACAATGGATTCTTTGCTAATAATTTCATTTCCCACCCCCTTTCTGCCTTTAAATACTTTTCCTTTTCTACAGCTCAGCGGAGCTGCTTTCTATTTCCTAGATGGGATGCTGCCTGATTCATGAATCACTGAATAAAGCCAATTTGATCTTTAAATTTACCCGGTTGGATATTTTTTTTTTAACAAAAGTGACTACTAAAAACTTTTAAATTACATATGTGGCTTGCACAATTTTTCTGAGACTGAATACACAAACAATGACCAGACTATATTTGACAATAGAACTCTGATCCACAAACTCTGCAGCAACTGGCCCAAAAAGGTCAGGACTTGGTCGATGAGTCCAACTTCCCTGTTTGTTGTACCCACTCAAGTACTCAGAAAACAGTGATAGATACGAAATCCCTGAGCCAGCCCTGGTGGTCTAGTGGTAAAATTTGGCACTCTCACCACCATGGCCTGGGTCTGTTTCCCAGTCATGGAACCACACCACTCATCTATCAGTTGTCATACTGTGGCGGCAGCTCACATAGAGAACTAAAAACCAACAACTAGGATACACAACCATGCACTGAAGCTTAAAAAAAAAAAAGAAATCCCTTCTTCCTTTTGTGTTCTATGTTCCAAGAAAGGGCTAACTATAAAGGACCACCTTGCTGTTGCATATTCCAACATAAGACCCACCTCTGCCCATCCTCAATGACTCCTTGTTTTATAAAACCTCCAATTTTAACCCTCTTCTTTGAGATGTTCATGAATGAACATTCCTATTGCAACAACCTGAATAAAATCCTGTCCTTCACTGGGCATTTTGTCTTTCACCTGTCGCCACCCACTATCCAACCACTTAAACTAGAGCCACATTCCTTTCTGTTTGTTATGAGAACACCCCACTGCTGATAGCAATTTCTGAGTTATATACAGTAAGGCCAGCAGCTGTAACAAAGAGACCTCAGAATGCAGAGTTCATAGAAAAATCCAGGTTGTCTCTAACACAAGGTCATTCTAGTCATCACCATCTCACTATCAGGAAGGAAAGAACACCTCCAGGGCCAAATCTTTCCTCCTAAGAAATTGAAGTGGAAGTGCCAGACATCTCATTCACTCACAGCTCATTGATAAGAACCTAATCACACAGCCCTACCTAGCTGCACAGAAGGCTGAAAGATGTAGTCCCTAGCTGGGCAACCAGCCTCAGCTACACCTCTGGAGCTAGCAAATGCACTTCTTCCCTGGGCAACCTATCTACAGCTATGGAAGAAAGAGGGAACAGATTTTTTTCAGTCTCAATGAAAAGATAAAAGAAGAAAAGAGAATCTTTAGGATAACGGTGGTAGGAGATCCTAGGAAGACAGTTTTGCCACCAGAAGTAGAAGGCAACAAGTCCATATTGGAATAGGTCAAAAGGCCTGGAAAGATGTCCCAGAAAATTAAGTATACAGAATACTTGATGTGTCTCATTGTCTACAGCAGAGATCTAGGCAATTGATGGAAGGTGTGCATTATCCATTCAGCAACGAATTATTGAGTGCATATGAGATGCTGGGCACTCTTCTCGCTGCCAGGGAATGAAACAGCATACAAATACCAAAATCACTGCTTCAAGGATCTTACAATCTAGTGGAAATTCTGGTGCAGTCAGGGTTGAATTAATAGTAAGTACATAGAAAACTAGCAAACGTTTAAAAGAAACATTTACCCCACCCTGGAGGCAACTACATTCAACTCTTTCAACTGATTCTTTCAGTATTTCTGCATTTCTAAATTAACATGATTACCTTGCCACTCTTATCTTTCCTTTTTTTCCCCTTTGCATTACGTGTTGACTTCTCAGATGAAAGATGAGGATTTTTCTGTTTTGATCTTCTTTGTTCTCATCACATGTATGAATCCTTCTCATACCCCTAGCCTCCTAATAAAGTTAAACTATAATGTTGGTTGGATCAACATTCAAATTTTACCATTATTATGACTTTGTGAATACTATTAATAGCCAAGTCATATAATAAATTGTGATTATTTTAATTTTTCTATACATGTTTTGTTTTCCTAGGCTTCGAACACTTTTCCCTCACAATTTTCCCCTAGCTAACTCTTACTTACCTTTCAAGTCCTAGTGTAAATGTCACATCTTCAGGAAAGCTCAAAGCATACTTCCCCCTTACCCCACACCTCTCCTCAGTAGAATAGATGGTGCTGTTCATTCCCCTCACAGAACTTCACTTTTTCTTACCTGGCACCTATCATGGCTGTAAATGAATAATTATTTAGGAATAAGTCTCCTACTGGACTGTACATTCATGGGGGCAGGGATGGACTCTTCTCTCTTCCTCCCAGTATTTCCAATGCCCTCAATAACTACTTGCAGACAGGGTTACTTAATGCCTTCCTTAAAAAATACAGACTTGGGTAGGGGTGGAAGTGCAGTTAGGGTGACTGGTGGTGGGAAAAAAATCTTGCCATAGAGATATGCCCTCATGCACCATCCCCTGGCCTCTTACATTTTCATAACTACTTAGTTGTCATATCAAAATGTCTTGCCACAGAAAAATTAAAGGGTGAAATTATTCACATTATAAAATAATTACATCTCAGAATGACCACAGTATCTCTTTAAGTAAAATCTGAGCAATTGTTTGTTTATAAATCACTAAATACTGTTCAGAGGGAAAGACCAAAAGCTGAAGTGTTCCTAGCCCTTGCTGAACTGGTGTCCAGCTGCAATTTCACATAAAGCAAATCTGAAATTATGATGATTTAAAAGCAGACATTTTCATGTCTTACATTTAATTTGCATATTAATAGCCACGAAGCTAAAATATGGGATTTCTCCATTCAATACCAGGGAGTTGGCAACCCTCTCAGCTAAGGGAAGGAAGGAATGAACCAAGTTGTGGTAATGCCTTGGATTTGAAACTCAGTTTTCTCAGCTCACCCAAACTCAGAAGAGCCACATGTATAATCCAGTATGCCAATTAATTAATTCACAACGAGAAATATAAATGAAACCTTTTTGCCCTAAAGACGGCCTGAGATCTCAGTTCACTTCTTGTTCTTCGGCTCCCCACTTTCTAGACTCCAGACCATCCTCCTCCTTTGAACATGCCCTATTTTCAGCTGAGGAGACTGGGGTTTTCTCAGGTACCTTCCAGGCCTAGGGGAAACACGGTTTCGCTGGACATTTTCCAAATTTCCTCATTAAAAGGTCATCGTAGATTTGACCACTTGAATGTGCTGATGCCACCATCTTCATTCTGAGGGTCTCCTCATATCCATGTTGGGCAGGAGCCTCGTCAAAGCCCCTTGGCTGGTTCAGGCTTCCAAACAGACGCAGATCACCATGCGTTTTCGCAGTTCGGAGCCTGCCTCTCAATGAGGAACTGGTCCCTCTACTGCAGTGCCTGTGATGACAGCAAAGGGAGCGTGGGGTCTTTCAAAGTCCCCTTTATCTAAATAGATACGTCCAAGTCACTAGACAGGGTTTCGGGCAGGGCGCCAGAGAAAAGAGTTGTGTAGGGCTCGGGCCTTGCTTGCTCAGCAGAAACCCCCAGGCCCACTGCAACCATGTGTCCTTCTGGCTCCCTTCTGGGCAGGCAGCCCAGCTACCCGGATTTGTAACGATCTTGGCCTGGCCGCCCGACTCTCCCTTATCCCAGGAGAAGAACATCGCGTCTTACAGGGACACAGAGCTCCTCCACGTGAGCTACTGTTCCTGGGGACGCTGGTCGCACCAAGGACAGCCCTTTAGCAAGCATGCATCCTTTGTTCCTCCGCCTACTTAACCAAGCTTCTCTTAGGGGGCGGTTGGGGGTGCACATGTCCGTCCAGCCGGCCGCCACCGGACATTCTCCCTGTAAGAAAGTCCCAATAAATCTGTATGTCTCGTCCGCAGTCTCCCGGTCGTTTCTTGAGTCTCTCGGCAAGATATCCTGCCGCCCTAGCCCAGCTGGGCTTGTGGCAGAACAAGGTGCCACCAGCTAAAAACTGAAAAATCACCAGGAGGAGGTGGGCGGACACCGAAGGCTGCTTCACCCACTACTTTTGCCCAGAGATGACTCCCAGGTCTCCCTGGGCTTGTGCTTTCCGGCTGTTGCGGCCTCCGACCTGGACAAAGCCTTGTTGTGAATAAATAAACCAGACTTTGGGAGTTTCCTCCTTCACGATGGCACAGGGCGACAAACAGCAACACGCCGCCCTTGGCATGCGAAGGCTGCTTCCGCGCGCGACAGCCCCCGCGAGGCCGCGCCTGCCCTCCCCTTTGCCCGACTCCAAGATGGCGGCCGGCCCGCCGCCGCGCCTCGGCCCCGCCCCGCCGCGGCCCGCCCCCGGCCGCCGGACCCCCGCCTCCCCGCCTGCCCGCCCGCCCGCGGGGCCGCGCAGCGCGCGCCCGCGCCCCTCCCCGCGCGAGCTCCACCCAGGTCGCAGGCAGCGCGGTCGGCGGCGCCTATTTCCCGCCATTGTGCGAAGTGGAGGCTGGGGGCCCGCACGCGCCGCCTGCCCGTCACCAGCAGCGCCCCGGCTGCCGCCGCCACAGCCGCCGTTCCCGGAGGCGCGCGGAGGCCGGGCGGCCCGCGTCCCGAGGCTCGCCCTGCGTGGGAGGGCGCGGGCGAGGAGCGGCCGAGCCCCCGAGGAGGAGCCGCGGCGCGGGACGCCGGGCCGCGCCGGCCCCGGGCCGTCGGCGAGATGCCCTGCGGGGAGGATTGGCTCAGCCAGCCGCTCGGGATCGTGCAGGGCTTCTTCGGTGAGTGGCGGCGCGGGGGGCGGGCCGGGCTGGCCGCCGAGTTTGCCGAGCCCGGGCCCGGCTCCACGCGGGGCTACCTCGAGGCTCGCGCGGCCGAGACGGTCAGCGGGCCTGCGCCGAGACGCCCGGCCCCGGGCCCGGCCGCAGGTGCCTCCCACCTGCCCGATTCGCGGTTCGCGAGCGGCCGAGGTTATGCCGGGGGAGCCGGCGGCCGGCCGTGATTGACGGCCTCGCTCCCCTGGGTGTCCCCACGCGGGGCCGAGCCGCGGGCGGCCGTAGCCGGAGAGCTCCTTGCCCGTCGGCAGGGCCCGCAGAGATGGGCTGAGGGCACAGCACTTTGCCGATGGGAAGCCTGCAGGGTATTTCCAAACTTCCGGTGTGTCGGGGGAGTGCTCGCTCGCGGCAGAAGTTGGTTCTAACTACTGTTACACACATCCTCTCTTTTCGAGATAAGATTTCGTGTCATCGCTTAATTTTTCTGTTAGGGCGGCTGGAAAACCTGCCTGGTGTACATCTCTTGGTCGGAGCTAGCAAGGAGTGTCGAACTGCTCAGACGAGTTTCTGCCTGGAAAGAGCTTAGAATGCTGCGGACGAGCTTAGTAAATTTTGGTGGCAGTTGTCTTGTTAGTGCTGCTTTTCTGCGAAGGGTACGAAGGAAAATTTAGGTTTCTTTATGGTTAACTGGGCATTTTGACACCCCCTCCCCCATGTCTTTTTGCGTTAGGAGTGGTGGAGGCAAACCCAGCCAGAAATCACCGTGTTAAGATCGTAGCACCTGACTTGTCGGAAGGTAACTTAGAGTTCTGGATTGGCCTTAGCTCGTTTAAAACCTCGTGGGATGTTAGTGAGGACTCCTAAGAAGAAGCTGGATAGTCCCCAGCAGCCAAAACTGATGGCGTAAAATGTATTTCTTGTAGGAGGGGCACACTTAGCAACTCTTTACTCATTTTCCCTATAATTTGAACTAGTTTAATCAATCTGGTTTCCCAGGCTGCGACTAGAGACAGCAAATTAGGAGGCCTGGGTAGGCAGGCGGGTTGTAGCCAATGACACTGACAGCCTGATAAAGAAGAAAAGAAAACCTGTGTTATGTGTTTTTTTTAATCACTATATATCAAGAGTGCTTTGAGAAAGGGGAATATGTCCCTCCACTAAATGCTAGTAATTGATGTTTATAATGAATACTGAAACCTATAATTGATGTCCAAAATAATGGCCCCAAGATATGGAGTGAAGGTTAAATTGAACAGTGGATTTATGAGGGTGCAGACAGATAGATACTTTTTAGGAAAAATCCTTCAAAAGGAAAAAGTTCTGGTGCTTAAAGGGTGAAGTTCCAGTTACTGATATTTAGAAAATTTGTGAGAACTACCCCGTACCCTAATCTTGCTGGATAAATGCAATGATTTTATATTTAATACACATTTGGGTGTATTTGAGTCAGATTTTGTCTCCTAAGTGTATGATCCTAAGGGGGATATCTCCTCATAGTACTGAAAGGGTATAATTTAGATATAAAATATGGGCTTTACAGTATTTTCTAAATTTTGTGAGTTGTTGTGGGGACCCGGACCTTGTTGATATGTTTCCCCCAAAATGTCTTAATCCCATATAGGTTGTGTCTTATAGAGGAGAAACAAATACTGTCTTACAGTCATGGTTTTTTTGTAGAAGATGTTCTGAAGTATAGTATGTATTTTTGCTATATTTTCTATCACTGTGAATATATTGAATATCTTTATAATAACAGCATTACAGGTATGTTTGTGTGAGAAGTATGTCAGGTGTTAAACTCTGTAGACTCTTTGGTTTAATAGGAAATTGTTTTAAATCAATTCTTCCCCCAGGTAGAAAAGTAATGCAAGTCTTTTGTGGTTTATGAGGCCTTTCTTGGCTCCACCCCTCCCTAGCCCTCAGACCTCATCACTGCATTCCCCCTCTTATTGAACCCTTTTTCAGTTCTTTGATTTTGAACCTCGCTTCTAGACCTTCTGCATAGGCTGTTAACTTTGCCAGGTCCCCCCTTCTCATCCCACTTCCACTTTCCTGGCTAAGTCTTACTCTTCCTTTGGGAACCTGAATTAGGTACCCCCTGCTCCATGTCACTACAGGATCCTGTGTGTCCTGGAAATTAGCATGTAAAGCATATCGTCCAAATTACTTGTTTCTTGGGTTCCTTCGCTATCTTTGACTCTGGAAATTCAGGGCCTGTGTCTGCCTTATTCACCAGTATGTCCTCATTCTCTAGAATACGCTTTGCACATTGAAAGTGCTCAATGAACATTTGTTGAACAGAGGCAATGGAAAAACTGATTATCAATCAGAAGTGGTGTAAATTGGGGTGGTTACTGTGACCACAAATCTCAAACTTAGGACAGTCCTGCTAGACCCTATATGGGTTCAGAGCATGTGATCAGACCAGGTATGAGTTAACTTTCACATGCAAATCCTATTCTTCTTGGTTTAGATGAGAAACTTTGAAATTCTCATAGTGGCCAATCATAACTATATGAATCATAATTCATCTTTGTGAACCAGTCTGTTTTTTGAATTTATAACTGCCATATTACAGTTGTTCGTATGTAAATTTTTCCAATAAGCCTTCATAAAATGCCTTTAATGTTTCAGTTCCAGTTTCTAAAAGATTTTATATACAGGACATTGAGGTCCAAAGGCTTAAGATTGAAGACTACTTTATTGGGCTCTATTATGTGCAGAATGCTGTTGGCTCAGTCCCCGCAGTGATTGTTCATTTAGCGACCCATATCAAATTGCTTCCCTTTAACAAAGGCAGGAATCTTGGGGGGAAAAAAGTTTTGTGTGCTTCTGTTTCTTTTAATCATTTTTTATTTAAGAAAAGGAAATTTTCTTTACTTGGATTAATAACTGCTGTTAATTTCAGAGCAAGTGGGAATGCTTTTCAACTCTGATTTCCTTCCCTGTTTTCTCTTTAGACTGTTGCTTGGGTCAAGATCGTTATTTTTGGTTGTATCCCAGGTCCTTTGGTTGTATTGAACAGGACTAGACTAGACCAGCTCGTAGAAAGGCAGTGGTGTGGAGGAGGGCAGGGAGCTCTGTGTGATCACTAGCATTTTAGAATTTAAAGCAATAATAAAATCGACTAAAAGTCCATCTGCTTTTTTGTTGTCCCTGTGATTCTAAACAGATAATTCACCTGCTTTTGTCTGTACCCACTTTAGATCTCTCCTACCAACCCGCCCTTGGTAAGCCACTGAAAAAAAAAATTCTTATAAGGCTGTAGAACCCAAAGGCAGCGAGGTTGCTTGGTATCCCAAGAGGCTGCAGAATGGGATCAGGGACTGGAAAGCCAGCAGGAATCCAAGCAACCTGTCTCAGTTTTTCGCCCTTAGGCTGTATTCTCCTCTGCACAGGAACTTTATCTTTCTCTGCTCCACAGCTCCTAATTTCCCTTGTTGTCAGTTCCAACCCACAGAGTTAGCATCTTTATCTTAATACCGTATTCCAGGGTTAGAGAATCTGATTGGCCCAGCGTGGAGTCAGGGGTCCACTCACAGACCAGTCAGCTATGGCCAGGGCATAGAGTTATGTAGGACAGTCATGACTGTTGAGGCCCACTCCTCAATAGTGGGAGAACTTCTCAGAGAAGAATCAATTGGATGGCCATGGCAAAAGGCATATATATGTACATGTATATGAATTTTTATATTATTGAATAATTTGCACGTGGTTAAAAAAATGATATTAAATGAAGAGTAAAAGGATGCTCTTTTCCCACTGAGGTCACCACTTTTAACTGTTGCTAATTATAGTTTTGTTTTTCATTGAGATGTAACTCACATAACGTAAAATTCACCATTTTAAAATGTACAATTTAGTGGTTCTTATTATATTCACGATGGTCTGCAACCATCACCACTATCATTTCCATCACTCCAAAAAGAAACTCCGTATCTGTTAGCAGTCCCTCCTAATCGCCCCCTCCCCATCCTCTGACAACCACTAATTTACTTCTGTCTATGATTTACCTATTCTGGACCTTTCATATAAATGGGATCATACAACACATGGCCTTTTGTGTCTAGCTTCTTTAACTTAGCATAGTATTTTCAAGATTCATCCATACTGTAGCATGTGTCAGTGCTTGCGTTCCTTTTTATGACCAAAAATAATATTCTGTTGTATTGATATACCACATTCTATTTACCCATTCATCCACGCGTAGACACTTGAATTGTTTCGACTTTTTGGGTATTGTAAATAGTGCTGCGATAAATATTCATGTACTAGTTTTTGAGTGAATTTATGTTTCCGATTCTCTTGGGAATATACCTAGGAGTGGGGTTGCTGGGTCATATGGTAATTTTATGTTGGAACTCTTTTCCAAAGTAGCTGCACCATTTTACGTTTCTACCAGCAATGCATGAGGGTTCCGGTTTCTCCACATCCTCTCCAACACTTGTTATGTTTCATTGTTTTATTAGTTATATCCGTCCCAGTGGGAGTGAAGTGGCATCTCGTTGTGGTTTTGATTTGCATTTCCGTAATAAGTCATGATAATAACATCTTTTCATATACATTTTGGCCATTTGTATATCTTATTTGCAGAAATGTCTTCAAATCCTTTGCACATTTTTAAATTGAGGTTTTGTCTTTTTGTTGTTGAGTTACAAGAATTTCTTTATATATTCTGCATATTAGACCCTTACGAGAGATATGATTTGCAAATATTTTCTCCCATTCTGTGGATTGTCTTTTCACTTTCTTGATAGTCTTTTGATGCAAGTTTTTAATTTTGATGAAGCCCAATTTATCTATTTTTCCTTTAGTTGCTTATACTTTTGGTGCCCTATTTAACGAACCATTGTCTAATGCAAGGTCACGAAGATTTACACTTCTGACCTAAGAGTTTTATAGTTTTAGTTCTTACATTTAAGTCTTTGATCCATTTTGAGTTATTTTTGTGTATGGTATGAGGTAGGGTCCAAATTCATTCTTTTGCATGTGGATATCCAGTTGTCCCAGCACTATTTGGTTTTGGGGTTTTTTTTACATACATTATAAAGGATACAGATGAACAGCCAGGTGAAGAGGTATATAGGCAGGGTCTGGGAGGGTCCCTCGTGGAGGAGCTTCTGTCTCCGTGGAACGTGAATGTGCTACCTTCTCAGCATGTACTTGGGTTCAGCAAACTGGAAGCTCCCCAGCACCATTTGTTGGAAAGACTATTCTTTCCCCCACTGAATGGTTTTGGCGCCTTTGTCAAAAAAATCAGTTGACCATAGATGTATAGCTTTATTTCTGAACTCTCAATTCCATTCCATTAATCTATATGTTTAGCCTTATGCCAGTACCATGTTGTCTTGATTGCTGTAACTTTGTGGTAAGTGTGAGATCGTGAAGTGTGAGTCCTCCAACTTGGTTCTTTCTTAAGATTGTTTTGGCTCTTCAGGGTCCCTTGTATTTCCATATGAATTTAGGATCCGCCTGTCCATTTCTTCAGAAGAGGCAGTTGGCATTTTGATAGCGATTGCGTTGAATCTGTAGTGCTTTTAGTTCTTTTGACAATAAAGAACGATAAAGATTACAGATTTTAGAGCGAGACTGCTGCTTAACTCCAGGGCCATACCCAGGATATTTGGCTCTCTAAGTGCATCATTTTTTAATACCTCCCTTCTTTATACTACAAAATTATTTTCAGTACTAATCATAAAGTAAAGCTATATGCAAAACTGAAGATATTATATATTTCAAAATAGATCTACACATAGCTTCTGTCGCTTTCTTCCCGCCCGCCTTTTTGGAATTTTTGTTATTGTTGAGTTCTACTGTGTTCATGTTTTATGTTAGTATGTGTACCACACTTCAGATTTGAATAATTTTGTGTTAATTGTATAATTAATGAATTCTTTATATTAAGACTAACTTCCCAAGTTCCTGCAGGACAAAAAAGCTCAACTATTTACTCAATAGTATTTATAGTTACCTAATAGTTTGAATTTTGGTCATTAGGTTTTAGTTTGATATAATAATACTTTATATAAGCAATTGTCTGGTAACTAATAAGTGAATTTTAATAAAACTGAAACATCTGCAAAAGACACAAATTAGATAACCACCAGATAGTTCCGCTGATGTTACAAATGTATTTTCTTGATTTATTCTTTAGTTTTAAAGCAACTAACATTAAAAGAATACATTCAGTATTAAAGATATTATTCAAATTCAGTAAAATATTTCATGCATGAGCTAAAATTTACACCTAGTATATCACGAATTTCGAGCTATTTCAGTTTTAAATGTTAAACACAAAACTGCAAGTTGTTGAGTAGAAGATAGAACTGAAGTAACTCAGGTTCTCTGTCTTCAGCTTTACGATCACTGTGTTATTGTTTATTTCAACTCTGTCGTACACAAGTAGGACTCTACCACAGGGATTGGAGGAGACGATGCCCTAAGCAAGTTTGGACTGTTCTGGACCACTTAGAAATTTACCATCCACACAAATGCTTGTAGCTTTGTCTGTGTTGGGAGCCGAGTGTGTAACTGGGGATTCTTCAGATTAACTTCTATGTAAAAGTAGGGTTTATTAAAGGGTAAGTAGTGAAAATGTGCTAATTTGACTCTTTCACATATATTATTAAAACTCAGCAGTAACCACAATTGTTTAGGATTTAGACCAACAAAAGATTTTTCAAGGAAGAATATTTTGTCACTGACATTGTTTAGAATTGCCAGTGCTTAGTGATGAGAGTTCCTGTTGTTCCACATCCTCTCCAGCATTTAGTGTTGTCAGTGTTCTGGATGTTGCACTGTAGTGGTATCTTGTTTTAATTTGCATTACCCTAATGATGTATGATGTGGAGCATCTTTTCATATGCTTATTTGCCACCTATATGTCTTTTTTGGTGAGGTGTCTGTTCAGGTCTCTGCCCCTTTCTTGTGTGTGTGAGGAATATTGTCTCTGAGCTAATATCTGTTGCCAATCTTCTTTTTTTTTCTCCAGAAGGCCCCCAGCACATAGTTGTATATCCTAGTTGTAGGTTCTTCTAGTTCCTCAGTGTGGGGCACCACCTCAGCATGGCTTGATGAGGAGTGCTAGGTCTGCACCCAGGATTAACCCCGGGCCACCAAAGCAGAGCACGGCGCATGAACTTAACAGCTCAGCCAGAGGACTGGCCCTGGTTGTTAATTTTCTTATTGTTGAGTTTTAAGAGTTCTTTGTTTTCTTCTTCAATATTGTGTTAGCTATTTGGGGTCTTGCGTCTCCGTATAAACTTTAGAATCAATTTGTTGATGTCCACAAAATAGTTTGTTGGGATTTGATTGGGAGTGTGTTGAATCTATAGATCAAGTTGGGAAGAACTGACATCTTGACAATATTGAGTCTTCCTATCCATGAACATGGAATATCTCTCTATTTACTTAGTTCTTTGATTTCTTTCATCAGAGTTTTTTAGTTTTCCTCATAGAGATCTTGCACATATTTTGTTAGATTTATACCTGAGAACTTCACTTTTGGGGGTGCTAATATAAATGGTAGTGTGTTTTTAATTTCAAATTCTACTTGCTCGTTGGTAGTACATAGGAAAGTGATTGACTTTTGTATATTAACCTTTCATCCTGCAACCTTCCTATAATAGCTTGTTAGTTCCAACAGGTTTTATTGTTGATTCTTTTGTGTTTTCTACATGGAAAATCATGTCATCTGTGAATAGAGGCAGTTTTATTTTCTTCCTTCTCTGTCAGTGTACCTTTTATTTCCTTTTCTTGTCTTATTGCATTAGTTGGGACTCCAGTACCATGTTGAAAAGGAGTGGTAAGAAGAGACATCCTTGTTTTGTTCCTGCTTAGTGGGAAAGCTTCTGGTTTCTCACTTACATTGTTTATAATTCTTCTATTGCCTTCCTTTTACATTTAAAGGCATATTCTAAAATCTCTTTTTCCCTCCAACTGCTTTAGATACTATTTCAGGTCTTTCACTGGAGGAAATTAGTGTCTCTATACTGCCCTCCACTGCTTGTACCCAATTTGTGTCATTGTGCATTACAAAGCTTGTGATATTTACATTCTCTGTGCTCTGATCATATTATAAAGGTTAAAAACCAGTGAGTAGCATTTACAATATTATGATTGTATAATTGTTTTCCCTACAGGACCTACTAGGGTGGTTGGACCAGGAGGGAAGGAAGTGTAATGCTGTCATTAAATTATTTTGCTTTGAGGACAGCGTTTCAAGAATCAAGGTCAAATGGTTTCTCTTATACTCCTAAGTTTACTATCAAACCATAATTTATAGTGTTTCATAATGAAATAGGTTGGACTTTATCAAGTGCTTAGTTCTGTATCCCCCTGAGAACGTAATTTTTTTTCCATTAATCTTTAATGTGCTAGATTACACTAATAGATTTTCTTTTTTTTAAAGATTGGCACCCGAGCTTACAACTGTTGCCAATCTTCTTTTTTTTTTTTTTATGCTTTTTTCTCCCCAAATCCCCCCAGTACATAGTTGTATGTTTTAGTTGTGGGTCCTTCTAGTTGTGTGGATTTTCTGATGATGAACTGTTCTTGCATTATTATTCAAGTACAATTTGAACTTGATTTCTTTTTTAATGCTTCGTTGGATTCAGTTAACTAATAGTTTATGTAGAAATTTGCTTCTTTATCTTTTGTGAAATTGGCCTGAAACTGCAAGATTTTCTGGACTGAGGACTTCATGGGATTGAGAAGAAGGATTAGCTACTGTTTCTTTTGTTTCTTTCATACTGATATTGGACAAAAAGTGTTCTTTGACCAAATTGTGATAAAAATAAGAACTCAGTTTGCTAATCTTGTTTTAAATTTAAATCTGAATTTTCAAGATTGTCAGTTTATAGTTCATGATATTTTACATAGTTTTTAGTATTTCTGTTATCTCTAGCATTTTCTCTGTGTTCAGTTTATTTTTCCTATTGCCTATAGTTATTTTTTTCTAAAAGAAACTAAGTTTTGTGTTTTGTTTGTATCCTCTTGTTTTTATTTATTAGCATGATTTTATTCTTTCTTTGCATTATCATTCTGTTGTTTCTCAACAGTCTTGCCAAAAAATTCGTCTATGTTGATATTATTTGTATTGGTGTTTTTGTTATCCATTCCATTGATGTCTGCTCTTAAGTTTATTATTTCCTTTTTTATTTTTTGGGTTCTATTGTTCTTTTTCTAGCTTCTTAACTTGAATACTAATAAACTCATCTATTTCCATTCTTTCTTGACATTTGATAAATGTATTCAAATCTGTAACTTTCTCTATAAACAGCACTTTATTTAGTATCTCACAAATAGTGACCTGTATAGCTTTCTTTATCATCTATCTGAGAGTATTTGATAATTACCTGTACAAATTCCTCTCTGAACTCAGGATTGTTTAATATGGTTTGTTTGCTTTAAATCGTTATAGACGTGAGGATGCTGTTGTTTTAAGCTTCCCTTTTGTTACTGAGTTGTTACCGTGTCACATTTTGTTCAGAGAACATATTGTACATTTGATATTTGTTGGTTTCCTTTGTGACTAACACGTAGAACTTTTTGTGAATGTCACGTGTACTGAAAAGTGTACTCTATGTCTGGATATTTATATATTAGAGAGCTTGGTAACTGTCTTATTCATACCTGCTATGTCGTTTGATTTTGTGTTTTGTGCTTGATGTATGTTTCTGAAGGGGCTGTGGTAAAGTCCCTTAGTTGTGATTGCCGTTTGATTTGTTTTTCTCCTTAGTTCTGAAAGTAGTCGCTTTATGTATTTTGAGGCTATATTGTCAGATACGTATGTATTTTATTTTCTTAAGCAATAGTGTTAAAATTTAATTTACTTGTATTTTTGCATTTCTTTTCCCTATTGAACAGAAATTTGTCATCATTTTCACTAAATTCTTCCAGCACTTTATTCATCTCATTTATTTACTCAAAACCGTTATCTTTTTGTGGCTGTTCTTCAACGAGCCCTCTCAGTTATTCCTCTAATTTGTGTCAGTTGCTTTTTAGGTTTGTTGCTTAGTTGTCATACTGGGATTTTTTTCCCCCCGTGACGTTCATGAGTTAATTCTGTTGTTTCTTGGGTCTCCTGTTTTCCTCTTAATTGGATTCTTCTTTTTAAATTTTAAAATATTTTTAAGAGAAGTTGTTTGAGAAGAGCATAAGAGACACATTACATAATGATAAAACAGTCAATTCACCAAGAAGACATAAATGTAAATGTACCTAACAAGAGAGTTTCAGAACGCACGAAGCATGGGGCTGGCCCAGTGGCATAGTGGTCAAGTTCATCTGCTCCCCTTCGGTGGCCTGGGGGTTGTGGGTTTGGATCCCAGGTGTGGACTTACACATGACTCATCAAGCCATGCTCTGGCAGCATCCCACATACGAAATAGAGGAAGATTGGCACAGATGTTAGCTCAGGGCCAACCTTCCTCATCAAAAACACACACACATACACACAAAGCAAAAACTGCCAGAAGTGAAAGGAAAAATCTGCAATTATCATTGGAGATTTTACTACTCCTTTCTTAGTATTCCAGGGAACTTGTGGATAGAAAATCAGCAAGAACTGTAAAACACCATCAGTCAAGTAGATCTAATTGACACTTGTAGAACACTCTGTCTGACAACAGCAGAATACACGTTTTTTCAAGTGCACATGGAACGTTCACCAAGATAAACCACCTCCTGGGTCATAAAACAAATACAAACCTGAAAGAATTGGAACCATCAAAGTATGTTCTCCGACCATAATGAAATTAGAATAGAAATCAGTAACACAAAGATAACTAGAAATTCAAGTTTGAATTTCTGAACAATCCATGGATCCAAAAGAAGTCTCAAGGGAAATTTTAAAATATTTTGAATGAAATGAAAATGAAAGCACAGCGTATCAAAATTTGTGTGATACAGCCAAAGATGTGCTAAGAGACATTAAAGCATTTATTAGAATAGAAGAAAGGTCTCAAATCAATAATTTAAGCTTCCACTCTATGAAACTAGAAATGGGGAGCAAAATAAATCTGAATCATACAGAACAAAGGTAATAATAAAGATAGACTAAAAATGAATTAAATTGAATTGATAACAGAAGAAAAAGTGAGAAAATCAATGAAACCCTAAGCTGCTTGTTTGTTTGTTTGTTTTTTACAAGAGAGCAATAAAATTCATAAACCTATAGCCAGGCGGGCAAAGAAAAAAAAAACGGGAAGACACAAATTACCGATTTCAGGAACAAAAGGGGAGATACCACTATAGAGTCTAGACTCTGTGGACATGAATGGTACAAACAGCTCTGGATGCAAATTCGACAACTGAGATGAAGTGGACCAACTCCTCAAAAACCGTTGTATTGGTTTCCTATTTCTGTTGTAACAAATTACTACCCGTTGAGTGGCTTAAAACAATATAAACTTCTTATCTTACGGTTCTGGAGGCCAGAAGTCTGCTGCAGGTCCCCCTGGAATAAAATGGAGTTGTCAGCAGCACTGCATTCCTTGCGGCAGGCTCTAGGGGACAGATTGTTTCCTTGTCTTTTTCCACCTTTTCAAGGTTGCCAACATTTCTTGGTTTGTGGCCCCCTTTAAAAATCTTCAAAGCCAGAAAAGCAGGTGGTGTTCTACTCACATCTTCTCACTCTGACTACTTCTGCTTCATTCCACATTTAAGGACCCTTGTGATTACCTTGGACCCACCCAGAAAATCACATAATCGCCTTGTGTTAAAGTCAGCTGGTTATCAACCTTAATTCCATCTTCTCCCTAAATTCCCTTTTGCCATGTAACATAATATATTCATAGGTGCTGGGATTAAGATGTGGACATCTTTGCAGGGGGAGGGCATTATTTTTCCTGCCACAACCACGTACTATCCAAACTCACTCGAGATGAAATAGATTTCCCACCCCAGCTCCACCTTCCCTCCAGTGTCCCCCCAGAGCCTCTATTTTGCTTTTTGTCTCTATGAATTTGCCTATGCTGTGGACCTCATATAAGTAGAATCGTACAATATTTGTCATTTTTTGTCTGGATTATTTCACTTAGCTTAATGTTTTTAAGGTTCATCCTGTTGCCGTAGTTGTTTTTGTTTTTTTCTTTGTGGAATATTAGCCCTGAGCTAACATCTGCCACCAATCCTTCTTTTTTTTTGCTGAGGAAGACTGTCCCTGAGCTAACATCCATGCCCATCTTCCTCTACTTTATATGTGGGACGCCTTCCACACTGTGGCTTGACAAGTAATGCATAGGTCTGCACTAGGGATCACAACCGGTGAATCCTGGGCCGCCGAAGCGGAACCTGCGAACTTAATCACTGCACCACCGGGCCGGCCCCCTTAATTGTCTTTTGACAGGTACAAAAGGCGATTCAGTGGCAAAAGGATATTCTTTTCAACAAAGATGTTGGAACAGTTAGACATTCTTATGCAGAAATATTAATCTCAACCTAAATCTCATACCTTATACAAAAATTAACTCAAGATGGGTCATAGGACTAAGTATAAAATCTAAAAGAATAAAACTTTTAGAAGTAAACAGAAGATCTTCATGAACCAGGATTTGGCAGTGACTTTTTAGACATGATCCCAAAGACATAATGCATAAAACAAAAATTTGGTAAATTGGACTTCATCAAAATTAAAAACTTTTGTTCTACAAAAGGTACTGTTTGGAGAATGAAAAGACAAGGTATAGACTGAGAGAATATATTTGAAAATCATATATCACATAAAGGACTTGTATCCAGAATGTAGAAAGAAAACACAACGGTAATTAAACAACTCAATTTTAAAAGGGGCAAAAGATTTAGGTAGATTTAAATGGACACTTCACCAGAGAGGATATAAGGATGGCAGATAACCACATGAACAGAGTTCAGCATCATTGGCCTCTAGGGAAATGCAAATTTAAACCGTAATGGGATCTCACACAGCTATTAGAACAGCTAAAATAAACCAAAAGAATACTGACAACACCAAGTACTGGCAAGAATGCAAACAGCTGGCTCTCTTATATGTTGGTGGTGAGAATGCAAAATGGTACAGCGACTCTGGAAAAAGGCAGACTCTTAAAGTTAATCATACATTTGCCATATATATACCCAGCTGTCCCATTCCTAGGTTTTTACCCTAGAGAAATGAAAGCTTATGTTCATACAAAAACCTGTATACAAATGTTTGTAGTCGTTTTACTCATAGTTATCAAAACCTGGAGACAATCTAAATCTAAACAGGTAAATGGAGAAACAAATTGTGTTCAGCTATACAGTGGAAGACGACTCAGCAATAAAAAGAAAGGAGCTGTAGTTCCAAGACCACCCTTATGTCTGGAGATTCATTAGAAGGACTTACGTGACTCTTTATAGTTGGACTCTTGGCTAAGATTTATAACAGCAGTGTGGTAAGGTTGCATAGCCAGATCCTACGGGAAAAAGACCCAGATGGAGTCTGGAGGCTTCCCAGTGCTCTCTCCCATGGGAGAGTTTATAGATTGGGAGATTTGATATTGTTAAGCTGTCCGTTCTTATCAAATTAATCTATATACTCAATATCACCCTAATCAGAATTTCAGCAGACTTCACGTAGAAGCTGACAAGTTGTTCCTCAAAATTATATAGAAATGTTGAGGATCTAGAATAATTAAAACAAAGTTGAAGAAGAAAGTTAAAAGAACTTAACTACCTGACTTTAAGACTTATTATCAAGCTGTAGTGATTAAGACAGTATGGTATTGGCATAAAGATCAACAAATAGATCAGTATAATGTAATAGAGAATCTAGAAATACGCTAACATAAATACAGTGAGTTGAGTTTTTGACAAAAGTGCCAAAGCAATTAGTGCTAGAAAGTCTTTTCGTTAAATAATGCTGGAACAAGTGGATATCTTTTTGGGAAAAAATGAGCCTTGACCCTTACGTCAACACTATAAACAAAAACATTAATTTGATATGGATTTACAGACCTGAATGTGAAAAATAAAAAACGTAGGAGAAGATCTTCATGATCTTAGAGACACCGTAAAAGAAAAAACTGGAAAATTGGACTGGATCAAAATTTAAAACTTGTCATCAAAAGACGCCATTAAGAATGTCAAAAACCAAGCTACAAATTAGGAGAAAATGCTCACCCTACGTATATCTGACAAAAGACATCTAGAATACACAGAGAACTAGCACAGTAAGTGATGCCGCAGCAAGCTTTTTTAAAAATGTGAGTAGTCACTTCACGAAGGGATTTATTGCGACGGTCAATAAACAAATGAAGCGCTGTACAACATCCTTACTCATTAGGGAAATGCATGTTGAGACCACAAAGAGAAGCCATTGCATAACCAGCACAATGACTAGGATTAAAAAGATTGACAAGACCAAGTATTGGTGAGGTGGAACAACTAGAACCCTCATAAACTGTTACGAGTGTAAAAACCTGTATATTTTTTGTTCCTCAGTTTCCCTGACTTCTAAACTCGAGGAAGATTGTATGCAGTGGTGCTCAAATTCAGATGCCCAGGAATTCATGGGAAACATGATAGAGTGATGTCTAGGCTAAGCAGGACTCTTGGTTGCAAGTGACCAAGCTTGATTCCACTTAAACCCCAAAAGATGAATATATGGTCTCAGGTGACAGAATTCATGGGTAAGTTAACGTCAGGCTCAGTTAGAGCCAAATACTTACACCATGTCTACAGCAATCTGCCTCTCTGCTCCACTTTCCTCTGGGATGGCATAGTTTTCAGACAGACCTTGGTCACAGTGGCCACATGCGGCCTCAGGATTATAACCTGCAATGTTGCACCCTGTTACTAAACCTGGCTCCCGAGATTGTCTTTGATTGGCGCACCCCTAAAGCAGTTGTCAGAACCACTGAGGCCTTGGACTGAGACAGTGAGGGTGCAGGGGTTCTTCCCGCAAAAAGAGGCACCGTCATTAGAAAAAGGAGAAGTGGATACTAGTCTTGCAAAACAACCTATTTTCTCTACATTGTGCTTAGTTAATGTTTATTTCCCTAACTCCAAAGCTCTTACTTATGTCCCGGGCCCTTGCTAGGCCTTGGGAATGTGAAGGTTGATAGTCTGAATAGAGAGCAAATCTGTAGCCTGGCGTTGAAAACTCCCTGTGATAGGCATGGCCTCATCTTCATTTTGTTCATTGGCTTTATTCTCTTCCAGGCACTTAGTGCTCCGTGTACTTGAGTTTCAGGTAGTGGCCATCCTTGTCCTTGTTCATTACTGTTTCTTCCCTCGGAGTGCTGTCCATCTAGAATATGCCAATCCCTTCCACCTTGACACGAGTCAGTCCTCCTCCTTTCAAGGCCTGGCTCAAGCAACACCTCTTTCAGAAGCCCTCTCAGATTCTTTGCCCTACACTGGTTTCTCCTCTTTACTTTTGGCTCTTATTCTAGCCGTAGCTTATCTTAGCTCTAAGTTCCTTCAGCTCTCAGTGACCTCGTTGCACCTAGGAAATGCTGGGCACACGGTAGGCTTAATAAATAATTGACATTTATTGGTGCATTCTGGGTATTTGGGGAATTGTCTTTTGCAGTCCTTTAATTGCCCAGCAGTAGCAGATATTTGTAATCTGGCCATTTACATACTATTTTGTATACACGTTAGTTAGTTAGTAGTAACTTAACTGCTTCCCAATCCCTCTTTGATGTAGCTTCGTCATCTGTTGTGTGGCATTTTCATGTTTCTTACACAAATGCCGTCAGAATAGTAGTGTTGGTGTGGCAGTCATGGCTGCATGTCAGGTTTCTCTTTAAACATCCATTTTGACTAGAAGTGAAAACACCAATTGATTGTTTTTTCCCCAATTCAGTAATCATTTATTGGCATGCATCTTGTAGAGTAGTGGTTCTCAAACTTCAGAGTATCGGAATCACCTGGTGGGTATTTTATTTTATTTTATTTTTTTAATTGCAGTAACATTGGATTATAACATCATATGGCTTTCGGATGTACATCATAATATATTTTGAATTCTGTGTAGATTACATCATGTTCATCACCCAAAAACTAATTATAGTCCATCCCCTCACATGTGAGCCTAATCATGCCTTTTGCCCTCCCCTCCCATGGTAACCGCCAATCCAATCTCCATTGTTATGTGTTTGTTTGTTGTTGTTTTTATCTTCTACTTATGAGTGAGATCATGTGGTATTTGACTTTCTCCCTCTGACTTATTTCACTCAGCCTAATACCCTCAAGGTCCATCCATCTTGTTACAGATGGCCAGATTTCCTCATTTCTTACGGCTGAGTAGTATTCCATAGTTTATAAATACCATATCTTCTTTATCCCTTCGTCCCTTGATGGGCATCTAGGTTGCTTCCAAGTCTTGGCTATTGTGACTAATGCTACAATGAAAGTAGGGGTGCAAGTATCTTTATGCATTTGTGTTATCAAGTTCTTTGGATAAATACCCAGCAGTGGGGTAGCTGGATCATATGATAGATCTATCCTTAATTTTCTGAGGATACTCCATACTGCTTTCCACAGTGGCTGCACCAGTTTGCACTCCCCTTGGTGGGTATTTTAAAACACAAATTGCTAGGCCTCATCTCCAGAGTTTCTGATTCAGTAGGTCTGAGATGGACTGAAGAATTTGCATTTTTAACACCTACTCAGGTGGTGCTAATGGTGCTGGTCAGGGAACCACGCTGTGAGGGCCAGTCTGCTGGTAGATTTAACTCTCATTGCACATCAGAATCACCGAAGGAGTTTTTCCCCTTCACTCTTTTTTCAGAACTAGCCTTTGCTCACTTAAGTAAAAGTGTTTGGAAGCCCTGCTAAAGCATGGTGTTAGCAGGATTTTATGACAAATATAGACAGAATTCCTTTACTCTCTCTGTAGCACCTGCGTGATGAATATAAATGGTGGAGGTATTGACCAGCTATGGTTTAGTGGTTCTCACTCACGAAAATATTTATTCTTTTTTTTTTCTTTTTGAGAAAGATTAGCTCTGAGCTAACATCTGCTGTCAATCCCCCTCTTTTTGCTGAGGAAGCCTGGCCCTGAGCTAACATCCGTGCCCATCTTCCTCTATTTTATATGTGGGACACCTGCCACAGCATGGCTTGCCGAGTGGTACCCTGTCCGCACCCAGGATCCACACCGGTGAACCCCGGGCGGCTGAAGCAGAACGTGCAAAACTTAACCACTGTGCCAGCCCCGAAAATATTTATTCTTAATTCTGTAGATAGTTCGCTCTTTGGTCTTGGCCAATTTCCATAATTTTTCAAAGCCTTGGTTTTCTTATCTTTAACAGGACATTAAAAACACCTTTCTCACCATTTTGCAATCAGCATTGCAAGAATCATCGACGGATGCTAAATCTTCTGAGGGCAGAGAGAAGTTTCATGAAAATTATTTGCAAGGTCTTAGAGTGTCTCCTGTAGATTTCTTAATAGTTGTACGAGGAAGAAAGTAACTGGAGAAATAGGCTATCCCTTTGACTGGGTGATCAAAATTAACATCATCAGTAAGGGGAAGATGGACATCTAGTCTCTAGATGATACCCTTACCAGGACACAACATCGCTTATGTAGGAGTCTGACTGGTAACACGTAACTACAATCTAATCATAGGGAAACATCAGACAAACCCAAAGTCAGGAGCATTCTTTTTTTTGAAGGACTTGTATTCTTCTGCCGTATCAGTGTCATAAAAGATAAAGAAAGATTGGGGAACTGTTCCAGATTAAAGGAGATTAAAGAAACATGATAGCTAAAAGCAATATGTCATCCTAGACTGGGTCCTGCACTGAAGGGGAGAAAGTGCAATAAAGGATAGTATAGGGTCAGATGATAAATTGGGATATGAATGCTAGCTTAAATGACATTATTGGATCAATTTTGAATTTCCTAAGGTTGATATCAGTACTGTGGTTATGTAGAATAATCTCCTTATTCTTAGGGAACATACATTGAAATATTTAAAGGTAAAAATACATGATGTGTGTAACCATCTCAAGTGGGTCAGAAAAATAACTGAGCGCGAATGATACAGCAGATGGGGCAAGGATACAGGTGTTCTCTGTGTTATTCCTGTGGCTTTTTTGAAAGTTTGAAATTATTCCCAAGTAAGTTAAAACAAAACATCCTCTGCTCCATTTCAGGGTAGTTGTAAAGATTTTTAAAATTTATATAAAATGTTTTCAAGGAGCAGTGCGCTTTACAAATGATGGTTCATCTGCTGCTTTGTCTAGGTAACCTATCTCATTCTGTGGATGCTCTCAGCCAGGTTGTTAGCTCCTGAGAGCCTGCAGGAGGTCAGCCTCACCCTGACTTGTGGTACCCAGCCCCCGAGTAGGGCGGCTTCTCGAGTGGCTTGAGCGGTGCCTCAGATGCAGGCACACTGATGTGTGACTCACCTGAGCATAGTCTATTGTGTATTGTACCTTTAGCTTTGAAAACTATGTTTTCTTTCAGCCCAAAATGGAGTTAATCCTGACTGGGAGAAGAAAGTAATTGAATATTTTAAGGAAAAGCTGAAGGAAAATAATGCTCCTAAATGGGTAAGCTTGTTGCTGTTTAGGGGTGGGGGGTGAGGGTTGATCACCTTCCAGTTTCTCTCAGTAGAGTAGTAATCCGTATATAATTTAAGAATATGTAAATTAATGTCTACTGCCCTCTGCTTTAAGTGCATACATATTATAAGAGTTTGGTCTCTTTTGCAGCTTTAACTTAAATCCAAGCAGTTAAATGCTTGTATGTTTGTGCCTCTAGGTGGCAGTAACTGACTATATTATTTTCTAAGAAAATTAGATTTGAGAGCTTCGATTATCTTTATTACCTTTATTTTAAAAGAATTGGCAGGTAGTAGTTTTAAAAGAAGAACTCAGCAAAGCAAATGCCTTTCTGCTAACTGAAGAGCGTTCTGAAGGAAAAGCATCCTTTTACGTAATAGTCGGTTCTCATACAAACTTGCAAGAACTCAGAAAGTGCTTTGTCCAGCAGTTATGTTGTGTTGACCGTTGAGATCATTTGGCTCCCTGACGGGGCTTGATGTTTTGTGTGTGGGGGTTGCAGTTTGGGTCTGGATATATCCTCTCTGTTCTGTAGACAGAGTATTTTATTGACTTGATTCTCTTCCTTTCAGGTACCGTCACTGAATGAAGTTCCCCTTCATTATTTGAAACCTAACAGTTTTGTGAAGTTCCGCTGCATGATTCAGGATATGTTTGACCCTGAGTTTTATATGGGAGTTTATGAAACGGTTAACCGAAACACGAAAACACGGGTATGGATTACTTTTCTCCTGAAACTTTCTGTTTCTGATTAATGATGTTGATTTTGCCCTCGCGTTGTTTATGGTACTTTCGATTCAGATATACTGATGCAATACTGTTGTCCTTTGTTTTGGGTCATAGGTTCTTCATTTTGGAAAATATAGAGATGTAGCGGAGTGTGGGGTACGTATCCTTAAGATCTATAAAACATTTTTAATAAGAATTTTTTCCTAAGCAGAGAATTTATGACGTTTCTTTGGTGATCTTAAATGTGTCTTGTGTGTAAATAAGTTCTAAGAAGTCATGTGAAATGTTTATTTGCCTTTAAGAGTTTCTGATAAGATATTTTATCTTCAAAAAATCTCTAGAAGGTGGAATATTGTAGTTGACAAAACTAATTCCTTGCTTTTCCCAATTGTCTATATACTTGGTTAAAAAACTACAGGTTATGATAAATTCTTTTAAAATGAAAGTAGGAGATTAATTTCAGGCTCAACGCTTGCTTAATTAAATTTGACTAAATCCTGCCCTCTTTTCCTAGGAGAAAAAAAGTTTTTAATAAACTTAAGCTTTCTTTGATAAAAGGAAGTAATAGAAACTCTTTTACATATCAATAATGGGAGAGGGAAGAAGGCGGAACACTGGATAGAATTATAATTGTGAAAGGGGTGGTCTTGACTAGGAACTTACTAGAAAAGCAGTTATAGAGGAGCCACAGTGTGCTTGCATTTCTTTATTGCTTTTCTGATAATAGAGGAACAACATGCAGAATTAAATTTAATTTCATTCAGACACCTGTTCAACATGCCTGGCATTGTAACTGAGGCAAGTTTAAAATTGATTTCTAGTTTAAAAGTCAAAAAAAACAAGATTAACAGCATGTCAAAGTAAATATATTGACTGAGAAATGTCTCCCATATTTTGCTTTTTGTGTGTTTCTCATGTGATTCTGTTGACACACAAATGGTAATGGCACTTGTTAGAAAGAAAACAGCTATCACAGGTGGGGGGTGACGAGCCAGGTGCTCAGGCAGGGCCTGGGTAGATGGGGGGACCTCGGTGGAGTTACCCCCATTCTGGGTCTAGTTCTGTGCTTTGCGGATCCAGAATCTCAGTTTAATCGGATTACCTGGGGCTTTTTACATTCTGGGCGTCAGACTCCTGCTTACCCGAACCTCAGGAGATTGATCTGTAAACCCCCACACCAGCCCGTTAATTAGCAGTAGAAGTTGTTCGGGTGGAATAAAGTGTTCTAGTTCACCGGGCCAGTCTCGACAGAAGAGCAGCCCTAATTTGAAAGGTTGCCGCAAAGATTATGTTAAACAAAAATATAACTTCTTCCAACTATTTAGAGAAATGGACTCATGAAAGATGGATTTGTATTCATACACAACTTTTTCTACTGCACAGTCATGCTGTATTACTGTGGCTCTGTAACCTCAGCATCTGAAAATGGGAAAATAAAATAGCTATGGCTCTCCATCTGTGACACTACTGAGGCAGAGAGAGTTTGTGCAATAGAGTCGTAAGGAAAAGCACCAAGCCAGGAAAAGGGGACTTTGGGCCTGGAAAGAAGGAAACAAACGAAAAACCCAGCTTAAACACTTTATCTCAGGCTCAGACTCAATGTCTCTTGGCTCCTTTTTTTCCCCTACAAAATGGAGTATACATTTTATTTGCTTTTAAGAGGATTTATTTATATTATAAAAGTAATACACGCTTTTGGTGGTTTTTTTTAGAATTTTTTTTTTTTAGATTTTATTTTGGCTTTTTCTCCCAAAGCCCCCCAGTGCATAGTTGTATATTTTTAGTTGTGGGTCCTTCCAGCTGTGGCATGTGGGACGCCGCCTCAGCATGGCCTGACAAGCGGTGCCATGTCCGCGCCCAGGATCCAAACCTGTGAAACCCTGGGCCACCGAAGTGGAGCGCATGAACTTAACCACTCAGCCATGGGGCCGGCCCTGTAATACGTGTTTATTAAAGTAATTTTTAATGCTACATCTTGGGCCCTTTCTACCTCTTAGGATTTTCTAAGTATATTTGAAACACAGAATATGCCTTTTCCAGGGAATAATGTCTGACTCTTAAATCTCATCTCAGAGATACCTGGTAATGAGTATTTCATTAAATTCCTATTTTATAGGCTGATTTTGATAGTTTTCTGTGCAAGAGAGAGTGGAATTACCATGTGCTTTGTCTTTGAGAGCATCCTGTTTATTAAAAAGGATTTAATTTTGTAACCTAGAGTGCTGTGTATTCTGGATTTGAGAGAAGGTGGCATATTGATTATTGTGTGTGAAATGATTTTATATTAGTTTTCCTTTAAAAAATGGTAGTTTGGATTTAGTAGTTGCTTGGTTTTATAAGTAATATGAAAATGTGGTTGCTAATTTTTAAAAATGTTGTTTTCTTAATAAAATTTAAAAATACTTTTTGTACACATCATAGCCTCAACAAGAAGTTGATGTGAACTCTCCACGAACCACCACTTTGGAAAGACAGACTTTCTACTGTGTCCCAGTGCCTGGGGAATCCACCTGGGTAAAAGAAATATCCTTTCTTACGTGTTCACTGGTTCCTGATTATTTTCTTAATTGAAAAGACCACAATTCACATTCTGAGTTGTTAAAAACTTAGTCTTTTTACTTCAGTGAAGTTTGCTGGGGGAAAAAAAAATGATTCTTCATTTACAAAGCTTGGCTTTATTTTAATAAAACGTGTTTCATTTGTCCTAAACAAGGCAACCTGTAAAGCAACCTAGGTATTCATCACTGAGAAATGATAAAATTATGGCACATTCCTATAGTGAAACGCTACTAAAAAGATTGAGGGAGATTTAAAGGTACTGAAAAAGAATTGCAATAATTAAGTAAACAAATAGTTTTAAATTAGAACTAATTCTCATTTTCTCAAGGGAAAACAACATGTTGGTTCTTTTGAAGGAGGTTGTGGACCATCTCGGGCTTCTTTTTGTTTAATTTTTTTAGCTAGTTTTTTTAGGCATAATTCACATGCACTGAAATGCTAGGCTTTAGGGGTACACCTCAGTGATTTGGATAGATGCCTGCACCCGTCTAATTTACAACCCAGTCACAGGAAAGAACTTGTGCCAGAAAGTTCCCTTGTGCCTTTTTCTAGTCACCACTCCCCTCCCTTGCAGCCACCATCCGATTTCTTTCTCTCTGGTTTCGTTTTACCTATTCTTGGATGTCGTACCAATGGACTCATAGAGTACAGTTTTTGTCTCATCGCTTTTGTTCAGCCTAGTGCATTTGAGAGGCATCCATGTGTTATCAGTAGTTCATTTCTTTATATTGCCAGTGGTGTTCGTTTCTATCACCTCCATTGGATGAGCATTTGGGTTGTTTCCAGTTTGCGGCCAGGCATCTTCTTCATGAGATTTTTAATTCAATTTTTTTAGTACTTATTTTGTGTCACTTGTGATAAGTTGTAGCCTTCAAGGAATTGTTTCAAAATTATTTAATCTCTCTTGTTGAATTTATGTCAATAACATCAAGCTTTTACTTCCTTATTTTCTTTGTAATGTCTGGGTGGTCTCTTCTTTCATTTCCAGTAGTGTTGATTACGTTTTCTCTTTTATTCTTGGTCATGTTGCTGGTAGTTTGTCAAAAAACCAACTTTTTTACTTTAATTTTCTGTTTTCTATTTCATTGATTTCTGCTCTATTTTCTTACTCTTTAGTTTGGTTTTAATTCCTTTCTCCAGCTTTTGCAAGTGAATGTTCACATCATTAATTTCAAATCTTCCTTCTTTTCTAATGTTAGCATTTAAGGCTATAAGTATCTTTCTAATCACTGCTTTAGTTGTATTCCACAAATTTTGATTTGTTATTTTTACTATCATTCAGTTCAAAATATTTTCTAATTTCCCTTGTGGTTTCTTCTTTGCTCCCTGATCTTTACAAGACTGTACCTCCGTTTACCCCCTCCCATTCTTTATGCTGCTGTTGTCATACACAACACTTACTTGTACTTAAATTATAGAATCCACAGTATATTATTATTTTTTTGCTTTAAACAGTTGTCTTCCACATAAATTGAGAAATGAGAAAAAAAATACATCGTTTATATTTGTGTGCACATTTACCATTTCCAGCTCTCTTTGTTCTTTGTTTTTTATCTAGAACTATTTTACTAAGCTTTTTTCTTGTTAAGTACAGATCTGTTGGTGATGAATTCTCTCAGCTTTGGGTCAACTGAAAATGTCTTTATTTCACCTTTATTTCTGAAGGATCTTTTCACTGGATATAGAATTCTTGATTGGCAGGTATTTCCCTCTCCAACACTTTACTGACATTGTTCTCCTGACTCCTGGCCTCCATTGATTTTTTAAGGGAAGGCTAGCATCATCTTGTCCTTGTTCCCCTGTGTGTAATGTCTTTGATTTCTAATGTTCTCTCTTTCTCTGTGGTTTTTGCCAGTTTGACTGTGATGTGCCTAGATGTGAGTTTTTGTGTGTTTATCTGGCTTGGGTTTTTTTTTTTTTTACCTTTTGGGTCTGTGGGTTGATATTTTTCAGATTTCAGCCTTTATTTCTTCCAATATTTTTCTGTCCCCAGTCTCATCATTGTCTCATTTTCTGGTGCTCTAGTCACGTGATTGTTAGACTACTTGTTATTTTCCTCCAGGCGACTGAGGCTCTGTCCTTTTTTTTTTTTTAGTTCTAGATTTTTTTTTTAACGTCCTTATCTGCTAACTGCAATATTTGGGTCGTCTCTGGGTTTGTTTCTGTTGACTATTTTTAATCCTGATTCTAGGTCATATTTTCCTGCTTCTTCACATAAGTAATAATGTGTTATTGTATGCTGATATACAACATTGTGGAAAGTTTGGTTTTGTCTTCAGAAATGTTGCATTTTGTTCTGACAGGCAGGTGATTTAAGTGGATCACTTCCATCTTGTCAAGGCTTGGTTTTGGGATTTCTTAAGGTGGGTGTGGAGTAGCCTTGCTGTGCAGGACATAGTCCTTACTCATGAGATGTGCTATTTCTGGGTCTTACCTGAGTGCCCAGAATGTTCAGCAGCGTCCAGTTCTAGTGTTGCACAACTTCCAGAATCTCCATTTAGCTCCCAGCCAACCAGCAGCTGTTCTCTGCTAGGCCTTAAGGAATCTTGACTTGTGCATCCACAGTTTTGTACTCAGCAAAAGACCTGAGTGGAACCTGCACAGATTTCTGGGTCTTCTGTCTGCAACTCCTTCCTTTCTAGTTCTGTCCTGCAAATTCTCGTTCTTTCAGTAGCTGTGAACTATTTACTGTGTTTTCTCTACCCAACAAGAGCAGGCCTCCACTTCTCTTTGTTGCAGCTTAGGAGTTCCCCTAAGAGGGAGGTGGGGAGAGTGTGGGGTTAACCCAGCGTGTTTCTCATTCAAGGATCATAACCTCATGCTCCCTGTTGTCCAGTGACTGAGCACAGTTGCTTCCTGTCTTCTGCCCAGTTTCATCGCTCCTTACAGGAGGGGCAGGGGCGTAAAGTTGAGCTGTTGCTCTCATGACCAGAACTGGAAGTCCAGCCTTTTTTTAAAAACACATTTTTCTTTTAACCGAATTGCCAAACTAGTCGTCTTTTGTTAGTCTATGATTAGCATAACTTAGGCTATTCCTCAGTTGATGGTAGTCTTTTCTTAACCTTTCATTTAACGCCTATGTTAATGCAAACCAAGCTCGAGTCAGTCCTTCAACATCCTACACGCCCAGTCGTCACAAAAGGAGTTACGAAGACGATGAAGACATGGACCTACAGCCCAATAAACAGAAAGACCAACATGCCGGAGCCAGACAAGCAGGTAGCGTGTGCCAACGGGCTGTCTGTAGACTTCAGCTCTCTTGCAGAAGGTTCATTTTCAGAATTAACTGTTGTGTAATATAGCTCTAGATTTATGAGCTGGCATGATTTGACAGCCTTGTTTTCAAGTTTACCAGAATTATAGACAGTTTGGAGAGTTTTCACAGTACTCTTCAGTCAGATTATGCTTCGTAATGGAGCTATTAACGTCACTTAGTTAGAGGGGACCTGCTCGGCTGTCCGTTTGAGAGTCTCAAGTGGTTAGCTGAAAAAAGTCTTTTCTCTTTCTTCATATTTATTTTTGTCTCTGCTCTTAAGTAATATGGAAGCATAGTACTTTATCCTAAAAATGATTTATTTATATCTGAAAACATCCTTTCTTAATTTTCTTTTTGGAGTAGTGGTAACACTGAGGCTATCAGAGGCAAAGCGTAAAGTCGTGGTTGCGCTAGATTGCTTATTCCTAAACTTTAGAGCAGATAACCCTTAGAAGAGTCACGGTTCTATTTGTCCTGTTTACATAGGTTTATAGTGGTTTATTGCTTAAAACGTGCTTAAGATACAACTAATTCTGATGAAAACAAGGAGACCGAAAGTTGAAATTTTCTGAGAGCGTGAGAGGATTTCCAACTTGGTGTGTATCATCATTGCTTTCACCAAGTCACGGTTTTTATGAGCAGTGAACGTCTTCATTCCAGCGAGTAGATAAGGTTGTCTTTATTTCTCCTTTTATGTGCCAGTCACTTCTTTTTAGCTCCTTTAATCAGAGGGCAAGTTAAAGGGAGAGGAGGTAAAAGAAATTAGTCTAGTTAGTTGCTATTTGTAAGGTTGGGTTGAAAGAGCAAGCGTGACAATCAGTGGTAAACAAAGATTTACTAATGAATTTCATTTAACCATATGTTATTCTACTTTATAAGTTCCTATTACTGTGTTTCCTTAATGCTAAGGCATACTTTAATGTTTTTAAACTTAGATGTTTTACAGTAAAATATACGCCAAAAAAAAAGTCTTCTTTCTTTTTCTCCACCTACCCCCAAATGTTTATTAAAATTAATGGTGTATCAAAACAGTAAGTGACATGTTAGAATCCAGGACATACGGTAATTCTCTTTCTTAGCACTTAAGCAATTGCTGCTCCTTTCTGTTTCTGGCCCCTTTTGTTTGAATGTCACGCTGCAGGGCTCTTTGTACATTGAGTGCATTGTTTACGTAAACTGTAGCTAGCTTGTTGGGTTTAGGCAGTCTTCTAAGCTGTATATGTTTCTTAACTTTTCTTTGAGAAAAGTGTAGATTCCTGTGCAGTTGTGAGAAATAATAGAGAGAGATCTTGTCTACCCTTGAGCCAGTCTCCCCCAATGGTAGCATCTTACATAATTACAGTAGAACATCATAACCAGGCCATGGCTCTTGATGCAACCCATCGACCTTATCCAGAATTCACAGCTTCACGCGCACTTATTCCTGTGTGATGCATTTAGTTCTGTGCAGTGGCATCACCTACGTAGATTCCTGTGACCACTGCCACAGTCAGGATACGGGACGATTCATTACCCAAGTTTCTCATGTTGCCCTTTCACAGTCACACCCACCTCTCCTGCCTCCCCTCCCCACAAGTCCCTAACACCTGGCAACCACTAATCTGTTCTCCAACTCTGTAATTTTGGTATTTCAGGCATGTTATATAAATGGAATCATATAGTATATAAACTTTGTCGATTGGCTTTTTTCATTCAGCACACTTCCCTTGAGATCCAGCCAGATTTCTGTGTGTATAATAGTCTATTCCATCTTATTGCTGAGCAGTACTCTGGTATGGCAGGCTTTGTTTTGATTCTGACTAGTTATCAGCCCTAAACTGTGACCATGTAACGGGTAGAGGCTATCTTTTAATCATCTTTGTATCCCCAACAACTAGTCTGATTCCTGGTACGTATTGGATATTAGTGTTTGATAAATGAATTTATTGCTATATTGTTTTATTCTGCTTGGTAAGTAGACAAAAGTTTGTTCTACCCAGGTGGTTTTGTTGTCAGTAGACCGTGTATTCCTTAGGGCAAAGATGTCAAAGTAACCATATTAAATATTAAAAATACTTCCGTGAGATTTGGTGGGGGAATTTTCTTGCCATTTTATTGTAGGGAGAAAAACTGTTAAATTTTCAGATTTTCGTAATAATTTTTGCTTTCTTCATAGGTCAAAGAGCTTTGTTAGTATGTGTTATTTCCTTAAAAACTGTAACAACTTGAAGTTTGCAAGCTCAGAAACATCACTTTTATCAAACTTGAAAGCCTCTTTAGGAATGTTCTTTATCTCCAGAAGGCCTGAGAAATGATTAAGTGCAATGCTCTCCTTTGAATTTAGGGAGTGTTGGTGGTCTTCAATGGTGTGGAGAGCCAAAACGTTTAGAAACTGAAGCTTCTACTGGGCAACAACTGAACTCGCTGAACCTCTCTTCTCCTTTCGATCTGAATTTTCCACTGCCAGGAGAGATTGGTCCTGCATGCCTCGTGAAGGTAATAAAGCCTGTCGCAGACCTGGCGTTGACATAGATGTGTATGTGTCTCGGAAATTAAAATGAAAGACTCTTAGCATTTGTATTAGTTTTTTCTTTCTGCTGTAACAAATCACCACAAACTTAGTGGCTTAAAACAAGAAAAATTTATCACCTTACAGGCTTTAAGTCAGAAGTCCAACATGGATCTCCCTGGGGGTAAATCAGGGTCTCGCAGGGCTGCATTCCTTCTGCAGGCTCTGGGGGAGAATCTGTCTCCTTGCCTTTCCAGCTTCTCAAGGCCGCCAGCATTCCTTAGCGTGTGTCCCCTTCCTCCATCTTCAAAGCCATCAACAATGCATCTCTGACCATTTCTTCATAGTCACGCCTCCCTCTGACCATAGGTAGGAAAGATTCTCCTATTTTTCAGACCTGGGTGATTAGATTGGGCCCACCCAGGTAATCCAGGACAACCTCCCCATCTCAAGGTCCTTAATTTTTGCAAGTCCCTTTAAGGTAACATATTCACCCATTCTGGGGTTAGGATGGAGATGTCTTTGGGGGGGCCGTTCTTCTGCCTGCCACAGCATTCTTAAAGAATCAGAGACTGTTTCAAACATAAGGTGGAGCAGCTTTTTAGTTCATGTCTACTTCCTTCCTGGATCACTTCTCACTTCCTGATAGCTACTTCATTTTTACCATTCTTCCCTTATCAAAATCCATTTCTCACTTGGATATAAAATAAAACAGGAGAAAAAAATCTGTTAATAGTTTGTTCTCCTGTCTTGCTTATTCTAATTTTTTAATCCTGATAAATGAATAACTGATGCAAGTTTCAGAAATAAATGATCATTGAGAATTCCATTCATATTTGTTGTGATTTTCACTTAAATGGCACTTGAGTTACATAACACGGGGGCCAGATTCATGATATTTTTCTTGCCATGCCACAGTTAGGTCTTGCCAGTAGGAGGCTTGACAGTTACGAAAGTCCATCACAACAGACAGCTCTGGAAGTTTGGTTTTTTATTGTGAAAAACCTGGTGGCCATTTTCAGTTTTGTGTTAATCCTCTAATGTTGGATAGTTTGTGAATAACCCCAAAATTAGTAAGTCTGGGCTTTTGTCCCCCTTCTCTTGGTGTGGTTAATAGATTTTGACATAACACATGTTTCTTTTTTTTTTTTTAAAGATTGGCACCTGGGCTAACAACTGTTGCCAATCTTTTTTTTTTTTTTTTTTCAATTTATCTCCCCAAACCCCCCTGTACACAGCTGTGTATCTTAGTTGCAGGTCCTTCTAGTTGTGGGATGTGGGATGCCGCCTCAGCGTGGCCTGACGAGTGGTGCCATGTCCGTGCCCAGGATCCGAACCCTGGGCCACCGCAGCAGAGCGCACAAACTTTACCACTCGGCCACAGAGCCAGCCCCATAACACATGTTTCTAGTTTTAGTTGACCATCATCCTTTGGGAGAAGCCTGTTTTTTGGAGTAGTGTGGTATACTGAAAACAGACATTGTCTAGGAGACAGGAATTCTGTGTTTTAATTGTTAACTTATTTGCTAACTGGCAGAACGACTTTAGGCAAGTACCTTACGTCTCTCAATCTCAATTTATGAAATAAAGGAGTTGCTTTAAGGTCCATTTCTTGCTCTAAAATCCTAAGATATTATTCTTATTATTGTTATTACTTTTACTTCAACACTGACATCTTATGCTTGCTTGGTATTACGTAGTCCTAACAGCGGGATTTTGTGTGGTCTCTTGTTAGGTCTATGAAGACTGGGATTGTTTCAAAGTAAACGATATTCTTGAGTTATATGGCATACTGTCCGTGGATCCTGTGCTAAGTATACTGAACAATGATGAAAGGTGAGTTTATTTGCTTTCTTTGCTAACTTTTAATTTTGATATAATTTCAAACTTTCAGAAAAGGTGGAGGAGAGTTAGAAAGAACACCCGTTTTCCCTTTAACCAGATTTACCAGTTGTTTAATACTTATGCCCCGTTTGCTGTGTTGTTCATTTGGGCTCTCTTGTCTACACAGAGTTTTCTATGCATACATGTATTTTTCTGAAACACTTGAGAGTAAGTTACATACAACATACCTACATCATACTCTAACTACTTGAGTCCATATTACAAAGAACAAAGACTTTCTCATATTTAATCAGAGTACAGCTATCAGAATTTGGAGGTATACCATGAATACACAGTACACTAACCCACAGGCCACACTTAATTTCACTATTTGTCTCTGTCATGTTCTTTCTGGCAGGCTCTTTTTTATCAGGTCCAGGATTCGTAGGCTCACTCATTGCACTAACCTGGAACAATCCTCACCCTTTCTTTTATCTTTCATGGCCTTGACACTCTGTTTTGACTTAACAAAAAATTCGTTTCTCGCAGTTCTGGAGGCTGGGAAGTCTGAGATTAAGGCCCCGGCAGATGCCATGTCTCGTGAGGGCCCATCTCCTGGTTTGCAGATGGCTGTCTTCTCTTGGCCGTCTCCTCTCTGTCATCTCGCATGGCAGAGAGCAGAGAGCCTGGACACTTTTGAAGAGTACAAGCCAATTATTTTATAGAATCTCTCTCAGTTTGGGTTCGTCTGATGTTTCCTCGTGAGTAGATTCAGGTTCTGCGTTTGACATGTGATGTTGGTTTGTGGCATTACTGGTGATGTTCATTTGGATCACTTGTTTAAGGTGATGTCTACCAGGTTTCCCTCCTATGAAGTTACTATTTTTCACTTTTTAATTGATGAGTAATTTGAAGGGAAATACTTTGAGACTATGTAAGTATCAGTTTCTCATTTAACTTTCACCCACTTAGGATTCTTGCTTGAAGCTATTATTACTGTGATGGTGATTTTCTGTCTCAGTCATTCCTCCTACATTTATTTATTTGCATTCTACTGTAAGAGAGATTTCCCTTCTCTCCCATTTATTTATTCAAGTAATTTATTTATATCAGTATGGATGTTAATCTGTTATTACTATTTATTGTGAGACTCAAATTTTCCCACATTTAGCTAGTGGGAACCACTTGAAGTAGGCTCTGGGTCCTTTTTGACAACCTTATCATTTTTGAACATATATTTTTTTACACATTAAGCTACTTCAGCCTCATCTTGTACTTGCCATGCTCCATCCCCAATATCAGCCATTTTTCCAAGGAAGACCAGTTTTTTTTTAGTCCAGAATTCTATTAAAAATCGAGTTCTAAGTGCTGGTCTGCTCCTTGGTACTGGGTTGGCATTGCTTCTGTGCCCTTCTGGTGGGCAGGGCTAGGATACGCGCACACACACATATGTATATCTTTCTAAGTCTGTCTATCAGAAACCATGAGTTCACACCATATTTCTGCTTCCAGTTCAGCATCATGGATGTCAGTTCTAGTCTTCCTCCTTTCCGTATTTGTAACTCCCATTTCTAATAGAAAGAAACCTGACTCCCATTATCCTCAGTGTATTCCTTTGCTCAGCCCTACAATACACAGAAAGTAACTTCAGAATTGTAGCCCATGCCACTGCAGAAAACAAACCTCGTAACTAGAGTTCAGTGTTCGTTTGCGGTTCTTTGTGTTTAGAATGAGGGTGCAGAATCAGAGTGCTGTGTTCCAAGGTTACTGTGTTCTTTCCACGGGAAGTATGTGTTTTTTCACATTTAAAAGATGCAAAACAAAAATTTTAAGCAACTGTAAATAAATGTCAATAGCAATTCCTTAATAAGAGTATATAAAACCGCTTGTTTGGCTGTTTCTGTGTATGGTGATTTTCCTGCTTTAGTGACTTCGTTTATGGAGGCAGCTTAGGGCACAGACTGAGCCGGATGGCCTGGGTTGGTGTCCTCGTTTGGCCACTTACTGACTGTGTAACCTTAGGCTTCACTTCTGTGGTGCCTTGGTTTCCTCATCGTAAATGAGGGTGGTTGTGCAGCTTTAATGAGTTTGTGTGCAAAGCAAAGAACATGGCCCAGCGCTGGGTGCACACTATGGAAAGATTGTCCTTGTCGTTCTCGTGTTTAAGGAAGACGGTAGTATGAATTGATTACTCTGTAGAGTCAGTCTGTAAAGTCTGAACATCTAAAAACATTTCAGTCATTTATTTCAATCATCTCACAATAAATCTATCATCTGCTAATTTATTTAGCAAATCTGAAGAACTCACACTTTATTACACTGCTTGTCACTATTCAAGTGAGGTATATGTAAGAATAAAATTTAGGAAAGAAAATTAGCAAGATAGAGATGAATGGATTCTCCACACACTGAATAATAGATTCCTGATGGTTTTTGAGACATGCTATGACATATTTGATGTCCTAGTGAGAGCTCAATAAAGAGTATCTGTGTTTTGTTTTGTTTTTAGGAGGATCAGCCCTGAGCTAATATCTGCTGCCAATCCTCCTCTTTTTGCTGAGGAAGACTGGCCCTGAGCTAACATCCATGCCCATCTTCCTCTACTTTTTTTTTTTTTTTATATATATATATATGTGGGACACCTACCACAGCATGGCTTGACAAGCGGTGCCATGTCCGCATCCGGGACCTGAACCGGCAAACCCCGGGCCGCCGAAGCGAAACGTGCGAACTTAACCGCTGCACTACCAGGCCAGCCCCAGAGTATCTGTGTTTTGAAATAAGTGACATACTATATCCCATTTAGTGCAGTGACAGCAACTGAGTAAAAATGTTATTGTTCGTGAAGATTAGAATACATACATTATATCATAATATGACGTAACTAGCCTGAAATCTGTGCGATGTAATGAATGAGGAGCCATTTCCTGTTCTTTAAGGAGGTATGCAGATGGAACTGTTGTTGGCTTGGTCTGATTTGCTTTTCAGAGGTGTATAGTATTTTACATCTGTCCAACTGAGGCATCTATGAAGGGAACCTTTATCCTCTCCGTAGGGATGCCTCTTCGCTCCTGGATCCGATGGAGTGCACCGACACAGCTGAGGAACAGAGAGTGCACAGCCCTCCTGCCTCCTTGGTGCCAAGAATTCACGTGGTTTTAGCCCAGAAGTTGCAGCACATCAATCCGTTACTGCCTGCTTGCCTTAACAAGGAGGAGAGCAAAACCTGTAAGTGTAAGTGCTAGAGCCTCCTGACCCAGACTGCCACCCCGTGTGTGCGGGAGTGGCCCGTGGCGTGTGCTCGCGGTGGAGCTGCGTCAGGTCCTCGTTCGTCAGAATAAGTTTCCCTAATGATTGCCATTTCTTTGCCCCGTTTTCCTTTATGTTAATTCTCTTCATTAAAATGAGGCAAAAGCAAGTGTCCAAGCCGTCGTGGTTTGAAGATTGGCATCGCTTGCTGGCCAGTGTTTTAAGTCTGTGCTGGTCGCCTGCTGAC
Organism: Equus caballus; assembly: GCF_041296265.1. NCBI lineage: Eukaryota > Metazoa > Chordata > Mammalia > Perissodactyla > Equidae > Equus > Equus caballus. The sequence goes on from NC_091684.1 coordinate 13,510,380, forward strand.
TTGCAGGGCTTCGTTCCCGAGAGTTGTTTTTTTAGCCTGAGACACTCGAGAGGAACTGGTGCATGTGTTCTGAATCTGGTCTCCCTTCCTTCTCCAGTTGTTTCAGGTTTCATGTCTGAATTGTCTCCAGTCAGAGCAGAACTGCTTGGCTTCCTCACTCATGCCCTCTTGGGAGACAGCCTGGCTGCTGAGTACCTTATATTACATCTCATCTCCACAGTGTAAGTGCCCTGTTCCTCATGGGCCTTAAGGGAGGTTTGGGCTTTGTTGGAAGTGGAAAAGAGCGGGAAGGTTTCTGAGGTGATTTGTGTGTTTTAGTCTACGAGACTCAACATCAGGTGGTTTTTCTTCAGAGTAACAAGTGTTACACCAAGTCACAAATTCCTTTGTCACCTTTTCTCAGTTTCACATTTAGCATTTTGATTATGTCTTCTTAACTTTAAGAGCCAAAATCAGATAAAGAACCTGGCTGATGAGTAAAATGAGCTATTTGGTCTTTTTTGCATTCTGACTTCCTGTGTCTTTACATTTCCTGAGGCTCTGTCTGCAGACGGTCAGCGAGGTCCATCGTGTGCACGTCTCACTTGTGTGAGGACATGAGCACCTCTCCCTTTCACTTCACTCTAGTTCTCTGTTTCCTGATTTCAAAAGTAACATGTGTGCCTTCAACAAGTTCCAAGAGCATAAAGAAGAAAACAGAAATTGTTTGTAATCTCACCACTTAGAGATGATCTCAGTTATGACACTTTGGAACACGTTCGTATCCTCTTTTCTTGGTTACGTACGTATACATCCCTACATGGATCTTACCATTTGACTTATGCTACACGTTCTCCCATCATAACTCTTCATGAACTTTTTATGGTTGCACAGTATTTCATTATAGACACTTGTACCATTTCCCTACATGTTAAGTTTTTCTCTATTATAAATAACACTGCAGTAAACATCTTTGTCCTGTAAATCTCTCCTCTGATAGGATTTGAGATAGTAGTACGTAATGATGAGAGCACAGACTCTGGAAACAAACCGTCTGTGTTCAAATCCCAGCTCTTGCACTTCCTGGCTTATAACCTTGGGCGTGTTACTTAAAATTTCTGTGCCTCAGATTTCTCATCTGTAGAATGAGGATAGTAATACCTACATCGGAGTATTTGGGGATTAAAGAGAAAGCGCTTAGGCACTCACAACAGTCCCTGGCACGTGATCAGCACTCGTGTATAAGTATTGGCTGTTATTTTTATTGCTGTGATTCTGATAAATAACCAATCAGAGTGATCTGCTTTATTTTTAATGACAATATTAAGCTAATTTTTCTTTGTTTGCTTTTTGATGGAAATCAGGAAATCACCTGAATATCTTATTGGTTGATCTTTTTTTTTCTAGATATACAAGAAGAGATGTTCTTCCACTAGGAAAATTTACTGTTAACTTGAGTGGTTGCCCGCGGAATAGTACCTTCACAGAACACTTATATCGAATTATTCAACATCTTGTTCCAGCAGTAAGATCAATATAAATACGTATTATAAACCTAAGCACACTTTTAAAATCCATCTAATTGTCTTTCATTCAACCCAAATATTTAGCTTTGAGATTTTAATAGACCTCATTAAGGGGAAACAAAGCCTGCCAAATTCCATAATTTAATATGCACTCCCCCCTAAACATGTCACTTTTATTGCCTTACCACAAATTTCTGTAAGTCTCCAATTAACGTGATTGCACTAACTCCCTTAAAATTGTACTCTCAGTTAATGCCAGTTTGTTTGTGCAATTTGGTATCCTTTGTGCGCATTAAAATCTTAAATCTAAATAAACTCTAAATTATAGGACCATAGTCCTTTTAGCTGAGGTAATAAAGATCTGTGGCTGCACTGCCCCGATTTTAATGCCCGTTTGGAAAGCTGCGCCACCTCTGCTTGTCAGGGCGCCTGAAAGGCAGTGTTTGTGTGGTGGGGAGATCTTGGGAACGGGGGAAATGGTTTCTGACTAGTAGTGTGACTGGCGATGCTGGTTGCTTCTTGCTTGACTGGCGATGCTGGTTGCTTCTTGCTTTGGGAGTGTAGCGGTCGCGGTGGATCATTCTGGTAACCAGTGTTTCTTGAGTGTCTGTAAGTGCCAGCCATCTTCTAGGCGCGTCAGAGCAGCGGTGGACCAAACAGACCAGCAGTTCTCACGCCCCTCGACTCAGTTTACTCTCTTAAAAAATTATGGAGGACTCAGGTGTGCTTTATGTGGGTTGTATTTATCATTAGTTTACCATATTAGATTAGAAACTAAAAATATATCAACATATTCATTGAAAATAATAAATAGCTTGCATATGAACATAAGTAAAATATATTTTTTTATAAGGAGACATTTCTTTCCCCTTTTTTTGTTTTTTAAGATTTTATTTTATTTTATTTTATTTTCCTTTTTCTCCCCAAAGCCCCCCGGTACATAGTTGTATATTGTTAGTTGTGGGTCCTTCTAGTTGTGGCATGTGTCATCTGCTCAGGGTGGCTCGATGAGTGGTGACATGCCCGCGCCCAGGATTTGAACCAATGAAACACTGGGCCGCCTGCAGCAGAGCACATGAACTTAACCACTCGGCCATGGGGCCGGCCCCAAGTAAAATATTTTTATAAAAATATTTTCCCAAACAAAAAAAAATTAATGATAAAAGTTGACAAAAAAATTAGTGATAAAAGTGACATTGTTTTACATTTTTGCCAGTCTCTTTAACGTCTGGCTTAACAGAAGACAACTGGGTGGATGGTCATGTCTGTTTCTGCATTCAGTCTGTTGTAACATGTTTTCACTGACGCATGTTAAGGAAAGCTGTCCTCACACGCATGGCAAAGTAGTTGGCGAAGGAAGGACTGATTTAATAGCCTTTTCAGATAACTGGATATTATTCTTTGATACTAGACCAAAACTGTCCATGTGGCATTCTCTTAAAGGATAGCTGTAAGTGTGAAACATGAAATCTTATCTTCAGTGAGTTTTTCTTGCTCTGCTGTAGTAAATTCATTGGCCCATCTTGCACGCTGAATGGACCTTTTATCCATGCATGATTTCGACTCATAAACCCCATAAAAGGGTCTCGGCAATTCCGTGGGAGTTCCCTGGACCACATTTTGAGAATTACGGAAATAGGTTTTAAATTATTGTGGTGGAGGATCAACAAACAATAAGTAAATATGTGGTCTGTCATTGAAGTGCCATGGGGAACAGTAAAGGCCCAGGAGAAAGGGGATCTGGAGTGCGGGGCGGGGCCGGGGGAGTTGCTGACGCTTACAGCGAGGTCAGAGAAGGCCTTACGGTAGGGTGGAGTTCAGGGAGAGACTGGACGCAAGTGTGGGAGCAACCGGGCAGCTGTGTTGGGGCAACTGTCCATCCTCTGCGGGGAGCACAGGTGCAGAGGCTCTGAGGCAGCAGCGCGCCTGGCATGTTTGAGGAACAGGGAGGCTGGTGTGTTGGATGCGGAGTAAGCACTAGGGCAAAGGGTAGGAGGTGAGGTCTGAAAGGCAGCCCAGGGCCAGTCAAAGCTGTGAGGCCAAGATTTAAGTAGCACATACTTAAGACACAAATGATACTTTTAAGTATGAAAGAGTTATTCGAGGAAGGTGCTCAAGCCTGGTGTAAGGTATTTCTTTTTTTCTTGATTTTTGAGGAAGATTAGCCCTGAGCTAACATTTGCCACCAATCCTCCTCTTTTTGCTGAGGAAGACTGGCCCTGAGCTAACATCCATGCCCATCTTCCTTTACATTATATGTGGGACACCTATCACAGCATAGCTTGACAAGTGGTGCCATGTCCACACCCGGGATCCGAACCGGCGAACCCTGGGCCGCCAAAGCGGAACGTGTGCACCCAACCGCTGCACCATCAGGCCGGCTCCTTTTTTGTTCTTTTTATTCTACATCACTTTGTTGTGGGTTTGTTTTTATACTGTTTCATTTTTACCATATCCCACTCCCTTACATTACTCTTGTGTTTATGTCTAGCTGGCCCTAAAGTTTTTCTGAACACTTGCCTCTTGAAGATCTTGTTTAGTTTTCACAACAGATTAAGGATGAGTGGCCTGCTTATGCTCCTATGGAGCTAGACACTGCTGTGCCACCCTTTAGTTCAACAGGCTCTGCTGCTTTAGGGGTCGTTTGCTTGCACCTGTGATGTCATGTTCCCCCCCTCCCCTTTTCTTTGAATTACGGAGCCAAAGTACAAAAGTCCTCTAAATTTTGAAAATATGTCTTATCTCTTCCTTGACACCCATCTCCACCCCTGCCACACATACTGCTTCTTAGGCTGGAGTGAGAGAAGAGGAGAGGGAGGGGAAAGCCGGTGCAGGGCGCTTGATTAGATTATTTTAGATAGATTATTTTAGTCCCTCCTCAGGGAGCTGGGGAAGGAGGTGCACGTAGGTTAGGCAGACATTCTGCTCTGGTGAGCCCGGCCGTAGAGGGAGCACGTGGCCTGGGTGAGTCCTGACACCCACAGCGCCGGCCACAACCCAGCCTGCTCTGTCTGCTCCTGAGTCTTTCTCAGAACACTTTGTTCAAAGTGTGCAGGAGTCGATGATGCATGAATATGATGTTAATTCAAGGAGCATGGAGGGAAATTAAGCTTCTCTCTCCCCATCTGGATGAGTAAATAAACATTTTATTTTCTGTTTTACTACCTGTCATAGGTTAAAGACGTTAAGCTTTTGGGTATTTGATATATGTTTCTCACTTGCCTATCATTTGTTTCTGGTTCACTGGTAAAATTAAAATTAGAAGAATACGTAACAGAACAGTTGAGATAAAGCAGCTCATAGAATCAGTGAAATTCTTATTTAGGCTATACAGATGATTTTTGCTTCTAAGAGCTCAAAGAAACCATGAGACCCCTCCCTTAGAAATTGATAAGATCTTTCTTTCCGTATAAAACAGTGTTTAACCCCAAATAGCCATTTTCTTGAAACGGGCAGCTTCGTTCACTGCTCACTGAGAACTTTCTCTGTGCAGTCTTTCCGTCTCCAGATGACTCTGGAGAACATGAACCATCTGAAGTTCATCCCCCACAAGGACTACACGGCCAACCGCCTGGTCAGCGGGCTCCTGCAGCTGCCCAGCAACACTTCCCTCGTCATCGATGAAACGCTCCTGGAGCAGGGACAGCTAGACACCCCAGGTGTGTGCACGGACACTTCCCTTCCGGTTCTCACCTCCCACTAAAGCCACACTGGTAATGACTTTTTAAACGAAGAACTGTGAACAAAATTCACATTTCACAAGTTTTTAAGATAAAGCCTTGCCAAATGAATTTGGTTGAAGTGGATGTTGTAAACTAATAAATTGGGTACATCAACTGTATTTTGTCGTAGTTTATGAAAATAGTACAATGATAGAACAAGTAAGTAGAAAGTAGCTTTTTAAAGGTGAAAGGGAGGAAATTTTGCCTTTGGTTATATATTACCTCAAAAGAAAAGTGTAGAAAAGATCTAATAAAACATTCTTTGCCAAAGTGTGAAGTTTGAAAATTTTTTCAAAGAATATCTGAAAAAACTACTTCGTAGACTGAATGGTTTTAACTGACCTCAGTTGCCGGAGGTGTTATAATAATGTTACGAGGAAGCAGATTGCTTTGTGTTCAAATGAGAATAAAGATGACATTTTGCTGGTTAGAAGTTCAAGAGGTAAAGAAGAGTTAAAAATCATGTAGACTGGGTACCTTTAGGGCAGAGGTGAGGATAAAATCATTAAAATTCATAGCATTATTCCTATGTATAAACATAGTTTCAGTTCTGCCGTATTATTTTAGCCCCGTGGACACACCACAGAGAAAGTCATCATACTGACTGGGAACCTCGTTTAACACCTAGCTGCACACCACATGCTACTAATTAGATTTGGGGGTGCCTCGGCCCCAGAACCCTATTTGTCTAGCTTGACAGATACTGTCTGTGCAGCCTATTACCTAATGAATATTTAGCTGAGTCAGTTGGACAGTGCCTCATAGACTTTTTTAAAGCAGTAGAAACCTCATATCTTAGAACTACTATCAGCAACACTAATTTGTTTGGGTGATTAAAATCAAATCACTGAAAAATCACTGTCTTGCTTTTCTAGGCGTGCACAATGTGGCTGCCCTGAGCAACCTGATAACTTGGCAGAAGGTGGATTATGACTTCAGCTATCACCAGATGGAATTCCCCTGCAATATTAATGTTCTCATTACTTCCGAGGGGCGATCACTCCTGCCGGTACGGCGGGTCATTTAAAATGGAGGGAGGCTACCTAGGAGAGAGATCTATATTTTTGTTTTGTTTCTTGGTAATGCTTATTGTTAATAAGTTAAACTTGCTTAAAAAATTGTGGCTGCTGATTGTTAATAAGGGAATTGATTATTTTGCTCCTGCCTTGGGATGAAGAACCAGGTATCAGCAAATCACAAAACAAAGAAGAAAGGTGTTGATAGCAGAGACTCCCACCCGGAGGCCTGGAAAGTAGAAGCTGTCTGTAAATTGCCTGCTAACATCCAGACCTTTGTTCTTGCTGCCTCTGTCCTATTGTGTTCTGCCCATCTTATGTGAGAAATATTTTAGAGTTCCTTTTAAAATGTTCCTAATCACCTGGTAATCATTTTTATGCTTTATGATGAAATGCTCTGGTAAGTCATCAGAGTGACTAATGAAGAAAGCTTTCAATTCTGAGTCTTTTAATCATGAAAAATACGCCCAATTGTGTAAAAGGTATATAGTGTCTCTGTATAATAGTGTTCACCTGTGATTTACGAGAAACCACCTGTGAATGAGAATGAAATGGCCCATTGGTAAGTTTTCTGTGGGAAAGTGTGATTTGCTTTATGTGGTTTCTAGAAATGCAGTTCAGTAAGATATAGAGTACACATTACATGATTAAGGAAATATCTAAAACATTGTCATTAGCTGCTTTTTCGAGCTTGGCTACCTTTTTTTGTAGTTTACTGATGCCACTGAGGAAACATTCTGACTAATCAAGAAAGGGCTAACTTTTGTAATTGTTGCTGAGGTAGTTATACTGCAAGGAAATTAGTGTTAAAAAGTGACCTCCCAGGGCTGGCCTGGTGGCATACTGGTGAAGTTCATGTGCTTTGCTTCAGTGGCCCGTGGTTCGCAGGTTCGGATCCCAGGTGCAGACCTAGCACTGCTCATCACGCCACACTGTGGTGGCATCCCACATAAAACAGAGGAAGATTGGAACAGCTGTTAGCTTAGGGCCAGTCTTCCTCAAAAAAGAAAAAAAGTGACCTCCCCCCATAATAAATAGTATTTTCTAATTCCCTTAGGGGCTGATAGAGATGATGCAGCCTCCTGAAAATTTAGATTAATTTAGGAATTTGGAAAATACTGTGTACTATTTCTCTTTTTAGGCAGATTGCCAGATCCACTTACAGCCACAGCTCATTCCACCAAACATGGAAGAGTACATGAACAGCCTTCTCTCAACGGTGCTGCCTTCTGTGCTGAATAAATTCCGCATTTATCTGACCCTTTTGAGGTTCCTGGATTATAGCATATCTGATGAAATAACCAAGGTATATTTAAATAAAGCATTTCCCTTTGTTGAATTGTAATATGTAATCAATTTCTATTTACTGTAATTACTGATAAGGTAATTTTGCTATTTGTTTTCTATGTCTTGTCTTTTTTGTTCCTCTTTCTCCATTATTCTCTTCTTTTGTTTGAAATAGATATTTCTAGTGTACTGTTTTAATTTCCTTCTCTTTTCTTTTACAATACTCTTTTCCTCAGTAGTTGCCCCAGGGGCTACAACTAACATCTTAACTGTAAGCATCTATTTAGGATTAATGCCAGTTTAGTCACAGTAGTATCCCATGCCTTCTCTTCTCCTTTGTGCTTTATTGTCATTCGGATTACATCTTTATACATTAGACATCCATCAACACATTTATAAGTATTGCTTTTTGCATTTATCTTTAAATCAGAGGGGGAAAGTTATAAAGAAAAAGACATTGACACTGCTTTTCCTAGTTACCTGTGTAGTTACCTTTACCAGCGATCCTCCCTTTGAAGTAACTCCTTCAAGTCACTGTCTAGTGTCCTTTCATTTCAGCCTGAAGAACTCTCTTTAGTATTTGTTGTAGGGCAGATCTGCTTGTGACAAATTGTCTTAAGTTGTTGCTTATCTGGAAATATTTTGACTTGTTCACTTTTGAAGACTAGTTTTGTTGGATGTAGCATTCTGGCTCCATAGGCTTTTTCTTTCAGCACTTTGAGCATGTCCTCCCACCACCTTCTGGCCTCTATGGTTTCTGATGACAAGTCAGCTAGTTTCTGATGAGAAGATTCTTTGTACACAATGCATCATTTTTCTCTTGCTGCTTTCAAGAGTCTGTCTTTGGCTCTTCACAGTTTTAACTGTGATGTGCCTAGGTGTGGATCTCTTTGAGTTTATCATACTTGGAGTTTGTTGAGCTTCTTGGATGTGTAGATTAACGCACATTTTGGAGAGTTTTCAAGAAATCTGGTAAGTTTTCAGTCATTTAATTTTTTCTGCCCCTTTCTCTCTCCTCTTCCTCTGGCATTCCCATTATATGTATGTTGGTAAACTTGATGGCGTCCCCCAAGTCTTTGAGGCTCTGTTCATTTTTCCTCATTCTTTTTGCTTTCTGTTCCACAGACTGGATAATTTCAGTTACCCTATCTGCAAGTTTGCTGAATCTTTCTTCTGCCTGCTCATACCTGTTGTTGAGCCTTTCTACTGAATTTCCAGAGTTTTGAAGAAGCTGATTTTGATCATTTTTGCTACTGTTCTTTTTCCCTTTAATGGTGGAGAGAATTTTCAGAGGTCTTTGCCATTTTCACTGATGTCAACTTTTCCTTGTGTTTAAAGGCATCGTGTTTGCTATGCAGGTGGCTGACATATGTTTGCCTGGCCTTCTCAAATGATTCTGGGTTTTGTTATTTTGTTTGGAATACTTCCATCAGTAGAATTATTTATATGTGTAAAGTTTGGTCCTCAGTCCCTTCACCCATACTATCTCATTTGTCTAAGAGGCAGGGCGGACTTCATTTTTACATCAATCAAGGGACAATGTTACTTTCCTTTTCCCTACAAAATGCAATTGTCATTTCTTCATAGGGAATAGTTCTTAAGTCAATGTACTCTTTTGATAAAGGCAGTTGAAGATGACTTCGTGGAAATGCGGAAGAATGATCCTCAGAGCATCACTGCTGACGATCTCCACCAGCTGCTCATTGTAGCTCGGTGAGTAGTGTGTGTCCATGATTGCTTTGTCAGTAAGCTGTGGATAAGTCTTCTAATTTATTTAGGAATAACTGAGGCAGACTTCTAAAAATGGAAACGAACACTTTCCTTTATATAAAACACCATGTCAAATGGCCCATTGACAGGGAATGTGTTTGGCCAGTGATCACTTTAGTGGAACAGGCATGCTTCTTGTTCTTTAAGCCTCAAAGAGTGCATCACCCTCCAAATTTGACTCTTAAAAGATTCGTTTGTAGAAGTCTAACTTGGCTCTTGACTTGTCTGTAGCTAGCCGGACAGTTTTGTCTCCTAACCCAGTATTCCTTGGTCTTAAAAATAGATAGATAAATCAAAAGGTATTATTCTAGGTCTAGACTTAAACTTGTTTCTGTATTTCAAACCAGGTTTCTGTCTCTCAGTGCTGGTCAGACAACGCTGTCAAGAGAACGGTGGCTGAGAGCCAAGCAGCTAGAGTCTTTAAGAAGAACCAGGCTTCAACAACAGAAATGTGTAAATGGAAATGAACTCTAAAGATCTGATACCTATGAAAGAGTAATGGGCAACTTGTAGCCACATTATTGTAAAATTCAAATATCATTTATACCACGTTGTTTTGTAGATAATTTCTATCAAAAACCAATGACTTTTCCTGAAATCAAGCCTGGTAACATCTGAAGTTTATATAATAATATTCAGTAAGGGCTTTTACCTTACTGATTTTATGGAGCTTTTGAAGTTTGTTTTATAATTATATAAATTAGTAATGATGTATAAAAATGTATTTGATATTAAAAGTTTAATATTGATAATGTTGCTGATTATACCATTTCCTTAGCTTCAGCTAAGTCATAGGCCCAACTCTGTTGAAATGCTAATGACAAATACACTTGAAGAAAATTGTTACAATTCCGAAGTCAGAGGAATTGTTCACTTCAGATTTTTATGTCTTTCCAGTTAACAGTGGGTCTGAATGTGTTTGGTGGTCCAAGTTTGGGGAATGGGGTGTACTTGCCATTAATTCACATAACCATGTGAAATTCTGTAGTATCATTTCCCAAACATTTGACCATAGCAGCTTTTTTCCATTTCACAGTTGTTAACAGCCTGCAAAATTACCTTTTTTCATGGCAGTGGTTCCCAGACTTTTGGATTTCATGGACCAGTAATATTTTGTAAAATTTGGGGGACTGACAGGGTTGCCAATTTATTTTGCCAAGTTATCTGAAGAAATCACTGTATTATCATGACCATTTCTTTTTTCATAAAAGGACAATCTCAAAACAAGAGAGTCCTTTAAATTGAATAAATGTAGCTTTTAGAAAAAAAATACTATATTGTCCTTAATTTTCTCATTTCACCCCAGTGAATTTGGGAACCACTGTTTTATGGGAGTCACTTAAGGGGGCTGCCTTATGAAGTTGTTTTGCCCAAATATGAAAAGAGCAAAATAGTAAACTTTTTTTAAAAAATGCCTTCTTTAGAAAAAAAAGGTTTTTAATTCTTTTCCTAATAAATGTCATTTAGTTGCTTTGATGATTGTATTGGATTTTGAATTTTATAAGTTTACCAATTAGTTCCAGATGTGTTAGATCAAGTACCATTATCTGCTAGTCCAGGAACCCCCTGGTCAAACTGTAGCTAGGTTTTCCCCAGACCAACTAAACACTTTTATGTTAAAACTGTAAAGGAACAAAAATATCGGCCCATAAGCTAGAAAGTGAATTTATATAGTATAATAGTGGCATCAGGAATCTTTGGAAAGGTTAGAACACTACTTTTTTAAGCTATCAGTGATTATATATAAAGATTAATTTCTTTTAGTCAGTAACTTACTTAGTTGGAAACATTAGCGATCAGTTAAAGGATTCCTTAAATTGCCCCTCCCGCCAAGGCCTAAATTGACATTGCTAACCAAGGAAACAGGGTCAGCCTTGAAAAGCAAGGAATTTATTATGCCTGATGAACTGAAGATTACAGGTTGTTTAACTTTTCCTAAATTCAAATCTATTTTTATAAACTAATGTAAATAATCTGTTTATATTTAGAATTCTAACTGGTTTTCATTTTTATAACTGATAGCCTAGACCTTCCTTAAAATTTTAGAAATAAAAGAAAGGCTCAAGTGGGTTTGTAAGAATAAAATTCAGCAGAGTAGATTAGCTACTGTGTGTTTATTGTGCCAACATGAACTGTAATTTACCAAAGAGAAGTTCATAATTTGCTTGGTCTTGCAGAAAAGTTCCCTTGAAAGGAAAACCCTCTTCCAAATAAATAAAACTTCCCAAATTACCAGTATTTTGGGCTGTTTTTCATGAATTATGAGACTCATCACACATGATCTTCACTGTGAAAAAGATCCTGTGTCCTCTTGGTGGAAAACCCTTACTAGAGGTAGACTTAAATACGGGAGGTGTGCAGCCTGGTGTCGCCCTACCGAAGCCCCACTCAGGGAGGCAGGAGATTGGAATGCTGGGTTTCAGAAGCCCGTTTCTCCCTTGTCTATACACGTGGACATTAAAGTTTGTTGGCCTAATGCAATGGCAATCCTAATGGAATGATCAGGAAACTGGACAGACATCTCTATTACCCTGATTGGAACTAAACATTTGCCGCCTTTAGTTTTCAGAAATCACTTTAGAACTAATTTCTGTGGTGCTTAAACACATTTTATCACATGATCTTGGCTTACATTTTCTCTCATGTCGTGGGACACAATGTTTTCAAGACCCAGAAAAAACCTGGTAAGAGTAGAATAAAGCACTCAGTTTCAATATTTGGGTTTTAAAATTTGATGGTCTGTGATCCATTTCATCATTTTTAAAGTCATGAAAACACTTCAAAAGAGTAAAATATTTGGAAAGGGTGGGACCAAGTGTTCAGTTATAGCAAACTTACCTTAGGAATTCTTTAATCTGATTTAAAATCAAACCCTTCTCTTTAAAATGTTATTCAAGGAATTTTCATACACACTGTCACTTTAAATTACAATGGTATTTTATTTAAGTCACCAGATTTGACACTTCAAAAAAATACCACTAATAAATAACAAAAGTGGAAACACTTATCAAAGTTACAACAGACATAATGTTTAGCTGAGAATCACTTCAACGGTAAGGCTATAAAGATACTAGACAAACCAATACTTGTTTGGAATAAAATATGCAACTTTCTTACTGCACGGGCTTATGGAAGAGGCCCTGGTTCCATGGGGTCAGGGTTACAGTCATAAAACCAGTTTTAGCACAGGCGTGCTCCAGACTAAATTTTCAGTAGTTGTGACAGTCTGCACAAGATGTTAAGGACTTATGTCCCCTGCAACTTGAAGCCTGCCTTCAAGAATTACCAGTATCCAATAAATGTACCTTCTTACATTCTGGAAAAAATAACAAAAAATTAATAGGTGCTGATATTCATATCTCATGTCTCCGGTTTTATGACTGACAAGTCCTAATGGTCCTAGATTCTGGGATGTACAAGGTGGCAGAATATTTTTAACTCATTTAAGTAGAATATGGGGAAAATTAAGATCAAATGGGCATGTATTTCTTGACTGCAGTGCCAATAACCCTCAACTCTTCATAAGGAATCGTTAAGCTATCAAAACTAAACAAATAATTTTTTATATTCAAATGCTTCTCCTTACCAGTAACACTTTAGTCACTAAAAACCTTACCTTGTAGAGGTAATACACAGAAATGAACAGAAAAATTATGAAAAATGCTAATCCCCTAAACGTATCCACATCCATCCTGTAAGTGTCTACTTCATACATTCCACCCACCCACCCCACCCCAAAAAAGGTTCAAGTTACGTCCCAAAGTAAGCTATTCCTGCATTACTTTCAAAGAGACAAACTGCTCTGTAGTGTATAAGCTACTCAGGTCTACACATTTTAGGATGATGCACTCCTGTCGTCCTGGCTTTCAAATTTGGAAATCTGCTCAGGTTCAGACTCCTTTTAAAACCTTTCCCAATAAACAGAATTTGTGATCCCTAGATTCAAAGACAGTACAAGTTAAAGTAGCCTAATACGTGAAACCTCCCTTTTTGGATTAAATAAAAGCCACAGGAGGATTCTTTGTGGCTAAAAACTAAATCTGAATTATTCGTGTCTGGCATTGTGTAAATATATTTTTAAGTTCATTTTGCTGGACTTCATTAACCACTTCAGGGTCCACAGGGCTCTTCTGAACCTTTGCCACTGCAAAGTTTATCCCCTGGGTTAATCCAGCTTGGGTAATATTAGCAACCTGGACCATGGAACTTCGAATCTTTGCAAAGGGAGAGACTGCTCTGCTGCTGCTCTCTGGAGAAGGAGTTACATGAAGCCCTGTCTCAAGTTCAAGCATGCTGGATCCGGAGCCGGGGGTCTTTTGAGGTAACACTGAATGTACTGGTTCAACCGACAAAAACTGTGGGCCTGTTGCAGAAAAAGACACATCTAACTGAGATGGTCGAGAAGGTATCTGTTCCACTGATCCTGATTGGGTTTCTTCATTAGAAACTTGATTGGTCATTCGATTTCCTTCCTCACTAGCCTGCTGAGAAAGAGACCTGGTTTCCGAGAGCTGGGTCATCTTGTTTTGTGCATCTTGTACAAATCTGTGGCAGTAAATATCCACAGGCTTGGCAAAGCCAGTCAGTATGTGTATGTTGTCAGCTGAAGGACTTTTCTTCAAAGGAGACTCATGGCCTTTTCCAAGCCCACTTGCATGAGCAACAGTAACCTCTGAAGGAACGGGAATGCTAATATCAGTGCTGCTGACAGACTGGGATCGACTGCCTACTCGAGGTGCTGAAGCAATAATACCACAACTAGGCAGAACATAGTCAATTGGGCCTACATTCTCTAAGGAACTAGCTAGCTGCCTGTCTTCATCAGACTTGGAATTTGGGAGGAATTCATCAGAGTGGTATGAGTCATTATCTGAAGACATTTCCCCATCAGACTCTGCCTGGACTTTATTATCCATCACACCTGTGTTTTCCATGGTTTCAAGATTACTGTCTGATTTCCAAAGATTTACTTTTAAGTTTGGTTTTAGAAAGTTAACTTTCATTTCAGGTTTTGTAAAGTTTCCTAGCTTTCGCAGATTGCCTATATTTACATTGGATTTGGTCTGTTTCACTTTCTGATTTAGAGATGAAAATTTGCTCATTAAAAATTTTTTTCCCTGGGCCAAAGAGCCTTGGTTTTGAGATCTGATGCCAATGATGTCTTCATGAGGTTTACTGCTCTTCCTACAAATTAGAAAAGAAAAATGTTAATTCCCCATAGAATTCAATATACCAGATCCAATTATTAATATAAGTGAAGACTTGGCTATTTAAATTGGCCCCAATTTCTTGAAAACAGTGCACTGCTAATTGATAAATTCTGATAACCCCTCTGAGCTGATGCTAGATTGAGAATAGCTGATGCTCTTGTCCCAGAGAAATATGTGAGCTATATATGTAATTTTAAATTTTCTAGCAGCCACATTAAAAGCATGTTAATTTTAATAGTATTTTACTTAACCCAGTATAGACAAAATATTGTCACTTCAACATACAGTTGTCCCTCGGTATCTGTAGGGGATTGGTTCCAGGACCCCCAGGATACCAAAATCCACAGATGCTCAAGTCCCTTAGCTCAGCCCCCTGTATCTGTGGGTTCCACATCTGCAGATTCAACCAACCATGGATCGTAAATACAGTACAGGAGAAACAGTACACGATCTGCCGTATAACCAATATTAAAGATGATTAATGAGATTATCTTATTCTTTTTCATACTAAGTCTCTGAAACAGCTAATGCGCAGCATTTTACAACAGAGCAGCAGAAGCCTTTGTAACCGACACTGACAAGTTGCCCCTAGGCACTGAGTGGGACCCAGTAGCAGGGCTATGTGACTTTAACCCCACACAAAGCAAGCGGGCTACAGCTGTGTCCTGCATGCACTGTCTTCCTCAAGCAGGCCCCGTGGTGCACTGAAGAGTCACCGTGTGGAAACACTACATCTGCAATACCTTAATCCTACTCAGTGAAGCTCTTCACAGTAACTGGATTAATTATATTGAGTTCTTCTGTACCAAACCCTTGTCTTTAGAGTTGATCATTGTTATTGCATGTTTCCTTCAACTGTGTTCTCCATGGGATTCAGAGAGGAGGGGAAGGCTGTGGAAGAAGGGAGGGAAACCTGCCAAGAATAGCCTCAACCTGTGCTTTTGTGCATTATTCTGAGAATAAATTTGCTTCAAAACAAAAACAAAAAGTCCACGCCCAAAAGTCAGACTAGTCGCATTTCAAAGGCTCCACAGCCTAAATGGCTAGGGCAGCAAAGATCTATCATATCCACAATCTAAACTGGCAAAGGCAATAGCGACTATAAATGGGAATCGACAGCACCTTAACTAAAGCTGTCTACACACATTCCAATTTGGCTGAATTCAGTTACAGTATGTTTAAAACATACTGGCTGTATTGTCTACAAAGTTATTTAAATATAACGTTCCTTCTCTTAAAAGTATATTTAAGAGTTTTTAAATATATCACTTGTGGCCATAATTTAAACAAAAAGTATTTTCTTTTGATCCACAGAAATTTGATACTTCCCTCTCTAAATACCAACACAGCATGTGATTTCTCCTCCCCTTACAAATACTTCTAAGGAAATAAGACTGGATGATAATGTCCTTATTCTTGAGAGAAAATCAAAGTAGTATACTCACCTCTCAAGTTTTTTCTCAATTATAGGTACATCTAATCCCATGGCTTGCTTGGTGATCTGCAGCATCTCTGCAATGCACTGAAGGGTATCTGAAACCCAAATATAAATGCTTGCCAGCTTCTCCAAAAAATACTAAAACAACAGTAGTTCTAACTCAGAACCCTAAATGAAATTTGTGGTTTTATAATTAAATACAAATTTATTTGCCACAATTTACAGAAAACTACTACTTATTCATTACTCCCCCCACTAATTCAAAATGTTCTTTAACAGAAAAGTAAATAAAGAACAAAAGAACAAAATCAATTGGAATAAAAAGTTTATACTAATTCAGCTGTCCAAACACTGGGCTAGATGCCAAGGCAATAGATGTGAACAGGAGACGCATGGTCCCTGACTACTATTCACAAGAAGCACAATGTGGTGGGAAAAGCCCTGGCAACAATATGGCCAAACACACTGAGAATTCCCATTATGGATTCCCTTGCCCCAAACTACATCATTAGTTCAAATAATCTCCCTGCGTTGCTGGGAACAAAGCTGCTTTTTCAAGGTCTCAAGTCACAAAGCTATTTCCAGAATCATGCAGTTGGTCATGGTATGTACTGTCTCAATTCCATTTGGGCCTATGAGAGCAGATAAAAAGTTATCACTGAATACTTTCATCTCTTCATTACCTTTTCCATCCTCTTCTGGATTGCGCATTACAGCTCTCAGCGTGTGGAAATAGCCACTTGCTTCCTTATATCTGTAGTGCAATCGCATGCAGGAGAACTTTGGCTTACCAAAAAGAGTGGGTTCAGGACCTAAAGACCCAAATGAATATGTGTAAATCTTTCACATAACATTCACTTTCTTCTATATCTTCAAAAGACCAACACAATCATCAATCAGGTATTTAGCACATTTTCTTCATAATCTAAATGAAAGCACACAAAATACAAGCTTATTGTGACAATTTGGTTTGATGAAGCTACAAAAAATACCTTCAGTCTCAAATATTTCAACTTTCTTGATCCCTGGGTTAATCTTCACAAGGTAAGTAATAACAATACAGCTATTATTAGATTATAGCCATCACATCTCTAAAGAATAGAAGGGCGTCAAGAAAGAGACTACTAGAGAGCTGGCCCAGTGGCGTAGTGGTTAAGTTTGCCTGCTCTGCTTTGGTGGCCTGGGGTTCACCAGTTCGGATCCCGGGCATGGACCTACGCACCGCTCATTAAGCCATGTTGTGGCAGGCCTCCCACATATAAAATAGAGGAAGATGGGCACGGATGTTTGCTCAGGGCCAATCTTCCTCAGCAAAAAGAGGAGGATTGGTGGCAGATATTAGCTCAGGGCTAATCTTCCTCAAAAAATAAATTAATTAAATTAAAAAAAGAAAAAGAAATAAGACTACTAGGGATATTCCTTTCTGGTTCTAATAAGATGTTACCAGTTGCTTAAATAATTTGACCCACTCATGGAAGAAACGGTATTCTATGACTTGGTTAGTATGTTAAAATTTACCTATTTCTATTTTTTCCAGGTCTTCTAGACTTAGCCGTTGATACTGGTTTACCTTATCAACTTCATCATCATAACTAGATAAAGGGAAAGGGAGTAAAATGAGGATTAAAATCAAAAGCATACTTGGCTTGTCAGCTGAGATATAATAGTAGCAACTACTATGTAGTTAAAATCATCCACAGCACAATAAATTCTAGAGTAGTTAAAGAGCTGAACATAAATATTTTAAAAACTAGATGAAATGAGATTAACATATATAGTTCAACAGCTAAAGGAAAATCAGTGTATAGATCTTACACTAGAAGAAATCAATTACAAAGCAAAAATAATTTCAGTTTTATAAAAACTTTTACCAAAAAGACCAACAAACCTAAAACTTAACCTCAAAGAAAGGAAAAACACACATACATACACATACTGAAGCTCTGTAATTGTGAATACAACAGATAAATCTCATATCCAAAATCAAGAATGAAAAATTCATATGGTCAATGCCACGAGGCACTTGGGACAATGACTAAAAAAATGGCAGTTCACACAAGACCAAAAAGAAAGCAAATATTTACTTAGAAAAAAATAAAAGTCAATACTGGTAAGGCTAGGAGGAAGATGTGTATTTTTGCTAGTGGCATTGTTAATTGCTAGACATCAACCTGGCAATAAACCACAAAAGTCATACAAATTCATCATAACCTTGGAACCAAAGAGAAGTGCATGCATGTGCATGCACACACAAAATTATCTGCACAAAGACAGCTATATCATTCATAATAGCAGAAAGGGGAAGTATTTCAATGCCTAACAATGGAAATATTTAACAATGGTATAGTAATAAAAACAATGATATATGGTCATTAATAATAAAAATATATTAAGTACATCAAAACTTGGGAGATATACAGAAACTACTACTAAATGCTAAAAGAACATTATTAGATAAATGTGCTGATTCTAACTCTAAAATCACATTTTCAACTTAGTAAAAAGAAGTCAGAGTGATGTAACAGTTATGTAAAGAGGTTCTTTGAAGTTTCTTAAAATATAGTAGAAAACCATATTCTTAAAAATTTTTTTGTTATAAATTCTAAAAAGCAAATTTACCCAAATTTAAAAAACAAAATTAAAAGCTTTAAATTAATAAGCAACTTACTAGGCCACGTAGTAGGCAGAGTTAGAAAGCAGTAACAGCACATCCACATCTCTGTGAGTAGCATCGATGAGGCTAAACAAACACAACACCGGGAATTAAATATTTTCACTTTCATCTGCATTTTTGCCAAGCTTACTCCTACAGCAGAGCCACTAATGATAAAAGATTGGTCAAGGTAAAACAAAACAAAACAAATCAAATAATCAATGAATCCTGCTTCTGATGTTAAATGCATCCAATCTATCCATTTGGAAATTAAGAGAAAAAATAAAACGACCCAATTTGGGAAGGAGTGGGGAAAGGCAGAGGGAAGGAATGGAGCTGAGAGGCCCCTCAGTGAGAGCAGCCAAGGAGGAGGGAGCACTCAGGAAACGGGATAATGGGGGGGGGGGGGGGGGGAAGGGGGGCGGGATCAGAAGGGAGAAATTGTCCAGATTCTCTCACATGACCCAGCCTTCAAAACCACACTGCACATTTAGGATATTTTTACACTCATGTAGACTGCATCCTTTGAAAGAATTCTACATAAATACAACATTTACGAGTAAAAGTGGAACCAAGCCCAAAGCTACTTTGCATTTTTCTTACAATAGATTAATTTACTTGGCTTTTAAGGAACAAGTAAACATTTCCTCTTTCTAAATCCATTTTGCCCTATTTTACCTCCACCCAAAAATCAAACATCAGAATAAGGGTTAGACATTAGGTAAGTGCTGATGAACCATTAAACCAAAACTACAGTAAGATACATGTATTTGTAAGGTCGCGAATAAGAAAATGGTCAACGCATAAAATCTACTAATAACAGACAACAGAGACAGAATCTGAACTCAAAACTTTTCATCTAATGTTAGTAACAGCCTTTGCAATCAAAAGGTGGAAATTAATCTGCGTTCTTCTATTGGTCCCCAAATTGCACTGTAAGAGTGGACATTTCTGCTTAGAATCTCACACCTATTTGCCAAGACTTACCAAAACGCTACTGAAAAAACAAATGGTAAACAGAAGGGGAAAAAAATCATTTGCAGATGGAATTTAAGTCACCCACTTCATCTGCATAAGAATGAGGTCATTGTTCAACCGGTTCTGCAGAGAAAAATTTACCAAATTCTTAAACCGCAGTGTTTTACATCCCTGGCACCTCGCTGCAGCATAACTCAACAGTCTTAATCTAAAACAAATTCATCTAAATTTGCACTTCGAATATGCCGAAAAATACGAGTGAGATGATGCGACGCCAGAACCGGAGTACGCAGATTGATCCAAAATGTGAGCACTAACCAATCAATCAAAGCACAGACTCCGCGATGCTGGCCGCTTCAGAGAGACAGAGAGAGAGACGCCGCCGGGGCACCTGAGCTCGCGCGGATACTTACGTGCGCTCGGAAACTGGTGCTCGAGCCAAGCCAGGAAAACTACGTCACGACACACATGCTAACACGAAAGTCTACTACTGCTACTAATTAGGGTAACTTAATCCTAGCTTCCTACTTCGGTATTGATATTTACATCAGTCAAACGTGATCCTCAGTCGAAAATATGATGTCCTTAATGGAAAGCACTTGGCACGACAAGGCGGTCGAGAAACACGTCAGCCCCCCCCCCATTTGTACTTGAATTTGAGCTGCAGTGAGTAGTCGCCCTCCCCATCCGCCCCGCCCCCCAACACAGACACGGTTTGTAGCACGAACAGCAAAAGAAAGACCCCCTCAGCCCCCCGCCCCCCGTCTGCAGCTCGCCAGTGCTCTACTCGTCCTTATTTTCCCGCCAGTCGGGCCAGCCCTCCTTCCACACTATGAAGACGAAAACGGACAGGACCACATGCAGCCCCACCACTGCGACAATGGTTGCGTAAAAGCCACTGTCGTCAGGGGACAACAACAGGAGACTTTGGAAAAGGAGTAATTTACAGGAAAAATATAACCCCACAGGAACTTTAACCATAAGTCCTGCAAAAAGGAGAAAAATCTTGAAAGTCGTCGCCAGGCTGCCGCCCTCAGGCTTGGGCTCGGCGGCGTTACTGGCGGAGCTGGCGGGCCGCTGAGCAGCCGGCGGAGGCCGGTGCGAGCGCGGCATATCGTCAGTCCGTCTGTCCGCCCGTCCGTCGATGAGTCGAAGCTCACTCAAAACCTCCCGCACCCGACCCGACGTCTGCAGCGACTGCGACGACTGTGGCGACTGCGGCAACTGCAGCGCCTCCGCGCCAAGCCCCGCCCAGGAACACGTCCTACTTCCGGCCGCCCACTTCCGCCGCGGCACGCGCCCGGCACGCATGTGCGGCAAGCCCTGCGCACCCAGCTCCCCTCCCACCCCGTGAGGGGACTGACCCCAGCCCGCCTGCGAGGGGCGCCGAGGTGGCCGCAGGTCTCGGACACCTGCCCGATCCTAATCCTTAAGAGAGCTGGCACGCTCCTTAGTGACGGAGTGGTCCCCGCCGCTGGAAGGGACACTGGAGGGCAGGCCGCAACACGGAGACCAGGCGTCTGTCCCTGGCACCCTCACATGCCTAAGAGCGCGGCTGCCGCACGCTCGCGGTAGAGAAGTGATCTACTCTCGGGGTAGGAAGGCGGGTCAAAGAGAGCCGGACAGATAGAGTGGGCTTGTGAGATGCCGAGGGTACGCGCACAGGGCAGCGACCTCCCTTCGCGGTTAGGACCCCCTCCGGCCGCTGCGCACCTCCGGCGCCTGTCATTCCGGGCGGAGCTCGTCCTGCGGCAGCTGGGGCCGCGGGGGCTCAAGGAACGGACACCGAGGGGCTGGAGCGCCCGGAGGCTGTCTACGCGTTAATACACTGAGCTGTGCGCGTGTCAGAAGAGAAAATGGCCGGGGCCGCGAGGGGGCACCGGGTGTGCACGGAGGAGGCAGAAACCAAGCACCCGGCCAGGGCTGTGCTGGGCAGTTCCAAGGGGAGAGCTGGGAGGCTAAGAAGGGAACGGCAGCCCTTCTTGCTGCCCCGCGTAGGGCTCCTTGTAAACTGCTTGCCAAGACTATTTTTCTGTCAGATATTTAAACAGGGCTGGGACTGCAGTGAGACCAGTGAGGGACCGGTCTCTAGCAGAAAATTTAAGGGGGTGCCAAAAAACTCAGCCATCAAGATAATTTTTCAGTGCGGTATTTTAAAAAACCAAACTAATGCAAAAATATCATGATGAACAAAACACTGATATTTTAAATAAAGACAGGATCCGGATCCTGCACTTCGACAACCCTGTCTTATTAGCCTAACCCCAGCCCTAGTCCTTGTAAAACTTTTGTTTACAAAAACATGTGCCACAACTCAACAAAAAGACACACACCCTATTTTAAAAATGGGCAAAGGATTTGAATAGACATTTCTCTAAGGAAGATATATAAATGACCAACAAGTACAAGAAAAAATCCTTAACATCATTTGTCACTAGGGGAATGCAAATCAAAACCACAGTGATACCACCTTCACACTCATTAGCAGACCACAATAAAAAAATGGAAAATAACAAGTGTTAGTGAGGACATGGAAAAACTGGAACCCTCAAACATTGCTGGGGGCGATGTAAAATAGTGCAGCCACTGTGGAAAATAGTTCGGTGGTTTCTCAAAAGTTCACAGAATTACACATGACCCAGCAACTTCCACTTCTAGGTATATACCCAAAAGAAAAACATATGTTCAAACAAAAACTTATACGTGATTATTCACAAGCATCACTATTTACAATTGCCAGAAGGTAGAAACAACTTAAATGCCCATCAACGGAAGAATGGATAAACAAAATGTGGTGTATCCATACAATGGAATACTATTCAGCCATAAAAAGGAATGGCATTCTAATACATGCTACAAGATGCATGAACCATGAAAATATTATGCTAAGTGAATGAAGCCAGTCACAAAAGGCCACATATTATATGATCCCATTTATATGAAATATCCAGAATAGGCAAATTCAGAGAGACAGAAGTAGATTAGTGGTTGCTCTGGGCTGGGGGTGTTTAGGGGGATAGAAGAGTGACAGCTAAAGAGTCTGTGGCTTCTCTTTGTGGTGATAAAAATGTTCTAAAATTGACTGTGGTGATGGTTGCACAACTCTCAATATTCTAAAAACCACTGAATTGTATACTTTAAATGGGTGAATTGTATAATATATGAATTATATCTCAATAAGTGTGTTTTTAAAAACCATACATAACACACAAGCACAGGAGTGGATGGCTCAGGGAGGCAGGCAGGCGCCGACTGCTAAAGCCCCCAAGTCCACTGACAGCTGGCTGTCCAGGGACCTGAGCCCCGACAGCCATACCTCTGGTTGTCCTCCACCAGTCTGCCTGTTCCGGGTCCACATCCCCAACTCAGCTGACTGACTGTACAAAGGTTCTATAGCAAACTGAGATAGCCCAAGAGCAGGTTCCCAACATCTCCCTTCAAGACAAAGGGAAAACTATCTACCATCTGGAAAATCTGTAAGCCTTGCAAATGAAGAAAAGTACCAGTGGCAAATTTAAAGAAATCTCAGCAGTATTAGAAAGAATGGTAATAATAATATATACTTGAAATTTATATAATCTTATAAATCAATGTTACCTTAATTTAAAAAGAAAAGGGAAAAAAAGGATGATAACCACAAGACAAAGTAGAGAGGAGCTAATAAGAAGGAGAGTTCTTAAAGAACTGTCTAATCAAGATGGAAACACACAGTTAACTTTAGAAATTCAAATGGGCACATGATACCCATCAGAGAATAATCCACCTGAGAGGAAAATGCAGTGAAATCTGAACATGGTAATAGTTCTGTATCTGAAAAAGCATCGCCTCTAGAAGAAAAGGCAGAAGAGAAAAAGACAGAAGACCACTGTGAAACACTGGTAGCTCCTGCTCCAGCTCCTCCAAGGCCCAAACCTAAACACCTGTGCCTCCCACAGGGGCCCACGCTGGCACCAGCCACATCATGGTGAAGTGCCTCTAATTAAAACAAAGATACCAAGACTCCTGGTAGGCAAGCCCCAGCCTTCTACACAAGCCACCAAGCCAAAACATGACCTGCAAAGTCACTGGTTCCAAAGCATCAGCTTCACTACCTACTCCATCCACATCATCCTGTCCCAAAGCTTCAAAGGAGCAGTTTCTAGTAAAACAATAACAGTGGGAACCACAGAGGGCAAGAAAAAAACTAGCAAGCAGCTAATGCCTCAACTGTTGTCAAACACAACCACTTCTGGTGTGGTCAACCTTACAGGACATTCTTCCGAGACCAGAGTGAAAAGTCTCAAACCTGAGCAGTCTGTCCCTGTCACCAAGGAGCAAACTACAGATAAATTCCACAAGTCTGTGGCTCTCACTGCCCCCATCCCCCCTCCTCTTCTTAAAAATCAGTACGTCATTCCCTCAAGACACTCCTGTTGTCCTGGTTAGCAGAGGAGTTCCCTGCCCATCTCTCCGAGACCTAAGTCAGTGTCTGTACTGAAGAATCAACACACAGAACCATTCTCAATCAGCACTGGCTTACGTGTTAGCACCAACAAGACAGGGAAGGCAGCATCTCAGCCAAGGA
The DNA here is from genome assembly GCF_041296265.1 of Equus caballus. Taxonomy (NCBI): domain Eukaryota; kingdom Metazoa; phylum Chordata; class Mammalia; order Perissodactyla; family Equidae; genus Equus; species Equus caballus. The sequence goes on from NC_091684.1 coordinate 13,534,523, forward strand.
GACCTGGGCTGATGGGACAATCTTCAGCATCTTTCATTGTCCCATAGGATGAAGGTCAAAGGGCATCACTATGCCCATGACTCTGACTCTGATGGGCCTATTCTGTCCACCAATAACCATGAGGAAGAAGAAGAGGGCAAGGATGGCAGTGGTGAATATGCTTTGGCAAGTAAAATAGGCAAAGGGATACTCTCACAATCAAGTTTAACAACAGACCATCTAAGAAAGAATTAGAAGACAAAACATCTTGCAGTGACATCTGGAAAGGCAGGGAATGCAAGAACAAGTTAGAAATAGGAGACTTAGCCAGAGACCACAACTCAAGAATCTGAGCAAAGAAATATCTGAAAACAAAAGAAGGAAGCAGCAGAAGCAGCAGCAAAACTGGAACTAAAGGGCAAACTCAACAGAAAGCTTGGGCTGAGACCCACAGTGACAGAGCCACAAGCACAAAGGATCTTGGTGTTTAAGGAGTGCGTAGGTCACTAATTCCCCTGATTAGGACCACCAGGCACAAGCCCTGGGCCAGGGTAAGACCTACAGACAAGGCAGCAATAAGTACAGAGCTAAATGAACTTAGAAGCACAGCAATGGCAGCACTCAAACGTTTCATCATCCGTCTTGAAATGAGAGACTATTTGGAAACAGAGATTGATAATCTTTGAGAGTAACACCACTTACTGAAAACCTGATAATGCACTGGAATTTGAAAGCTTAACTTGCAGTGAAGGAAGTGTGGGCTCTGCTTTTTATAACCCAAATGGGGCCAACAAGCAAAGGGAAGGATGCAGTGACACTTGCTGTCTAGCATGTGCTACTGATGTAAGTTATTCTTCATCAGGAGATTTAACCAAAGATGAGCAGAGGACAGTCACCGGCTCTCTGTTAGCAGAAAGCCAAATTTTATAGTGCAGGATTAAAGAAAAATGAGGAGTGCAATTGCTGGCCAGTAGAGGGGGGTGGGAGTCGAAAAATCAGAAAAAACGAGAAGTATTTCATCACGTTAATGAAAAAAAGAGAAAACTGAAGCACAATTGTATTTCTGAAGTAGGCATTTGGCGGCTGGGAATTTATTATGGGGTTTGGAAATCTAACTACCCAACAAGGATTTCTTAAAGACCTAATCTTAGAAAACTCATCTTGTTTCATTATTATTTTGGTACAACATAGTATCATTAATTTATGTTGTACCAGTGAGTCCAGTTGTCAGAAAGAAGCCTGAGTGTTTTCATGCACCTTTTTCTTGAATGCAAGAGAATTCTACTGACACTTTATAAGCATGCTCACCCAAATTGTGTTGCAAGCTTCACCTAGCATAGCTGAACACACTTTACATTTTTTTTATACTCCTAACCCAGGATACCCACTTTACACAAGAGTTACAGTATTGGAAATAAAATCAGATGTAATGTGACTTTACAAAATAGCTTTGGAAATGAACCTTTTGGTCTTTCCCTATTTCAGTTATCTCCAAAGTGCAAATAAAAATATTTGATCTAAGGAAAATGATACTGACAATCATGACCTTTAAAAAACTGAAGTGCAAAGTTAAAACTCAAGCAAAATGCAGGTGTGCTACATGCAGATATTTCTGAATGGGAATTAAGAGTACTACCTTTTTTCTTTTGGTGCTGCATTAAGTTGGACGGCCGTTATTTTAAAAAAAGAAAAAAACACTAAGGTACATGAATCAAAAAAATTTTTACCAAATGACTTATAAGAGCACAGAAATTTTTGCTAAGTTGTGTGTAAGGAAAACCTCATCTCTTATTTTAAGAGTCCACAAATTGCATACATACATATAGTATTGACTATCAAAACAATCCAGGAAATAAAAGTATGGAATGTTCCCCTATGAACCTACAGTCAATATTTTTTTTAATTAATTTTAATATATGTAAATACTACCTTGCATTCAATTGTTCAAGCTTGTTTTATGTCCTTTTTATTAAAAACATATGCAATTTAAAATAAGATAAAATCTAAATGGAGCTGTTTATTCTCAGAACATGGTCTACAGTTTTCTGAAATGTTTGATTCATAATATTGAAAATTATAATTTTAGATTTCAGCATAAAAGCAAGCATTCAATCTGGCAGATAAATTTAGATCCTGCCATTCATTGATATTTTGAAGAACCACTTAAAACTGGATGATTTTTGTTAAAACAATCTTAAGCACTGGTTGGCCTATTTTTTTTATGAAAGGCCAGGACCACTTTACAACTGATCAAAGTGACTAGCATCGTTGCACCTCTTGCTGTACTCAGTTTTGTGCATTAATACAAAGAAACCTAGATTCCGGCAGTGGGGAAAACGCATGCAGCCAGCTGCAATTTTTTTCAGTCAAATATTGCATTAAAATATTTCTCTTCATTCCTGACTTTTTTAGTGCCTCCTTAATTTGGCACTCAAGGTGAGTGCCTCGGCCAGCTTGCCCTAGTACCAGTGCTGTATTTAAAAACTGCCTTGTGCCATGCATCCAGGGCCACAGCTATGGACAACTGCTAGCATTAATTACAACACCTTAACAACATCAGAAATTTAAGCCCGTTAGTTACCAGGACACCACTCCAACTCACCTGGGGTCACAGTCAATGAGGGCCCAACCCCCATGGAACTTTTCATTATCAGGCAGCAGTAACTTCATGTAACTTTGTAAGAGCTGGCTAATTAGTTCCTGGTGGCTTCTCTGATTTTCCTTATGCAAAGCTTCATGTTCTTTCTCCTTGGTAAATATGGAATAAAGATCTTCTGTCACTGGAATGCCTTGCATCAAATCTAGAGTAGAAAGTGTTAATATCTATCATCATCTTAGTTTACTAAAACATTTTTAAAAATAAAAGAGAATGTAAGACCTAAAACAATAAAAGTCTTATAAGAAAACATACGCATAAATCTTTGTGACCTTGGATTAGGTATGCTTTTTAGATATGACAGTAAAATCACAAGCAACAAAAGAAAAAAAAGAAACAAACTGGACATCATCAAAACTAAAACCTTTTGTGTTTAAAGGGCAGTATCACGATAGTGAAAAGACAACCCACAGAATGAGAGAGAATATTTACAAATCATCTATCTGATAAGGGACTTGTATCCAGAATACATAAAGAATTCCCACAACTCAATAATAAAAAGACAAGCCAATTTTAACATGGGCAAAGGATCTGAGTAGACAAGCTAACTTCTTCCTGGTGCGGCATGAGGCTCAAGCTTTAACAAATCATTATAACACCATTCCCTATAGTTTTTTGGGACAATGAGACCAGGGGAGGCTTCTGTGACAGATCTGCCAAACTCTTGCCCTACAAGGGGGAGCAATAATCCAGACTGCCACCAGCCTCTCTTTCTAAACCTTGAAGAGATCCAGCTTCAGGATCAGGATGAAGCTGATGCTATGGATGGTCGAACTGAGAGGGGGACAGACTTGGGTCCTCAATGACATAAATGAGTCACTAGATCAACCAACAGAAGGTATCTTATTTTTCTTTGAATAAACTGCTAAAACCCACTTTTCGAGTCAGCACACACACACACACACACACTATCTGTGACAAATGAACCAAACTTTTAAGATTTTATTTTTTTCCTTTTTCTCCCCAAAGCCCCCCAGTACATAGTTGTGTGTATATATATTTTTTTTAATATTCTATTTTTTTTTAAAGATTTTATTTTTTTCCTTTTTCTCCCCAAAGCCCCCCGGTACATAGTTGTATATTCTTCATTGTGGCTCCTTCTAGTTGTGGCATGTGGGACGCTGCCTCAGCATGGTTTGATGAGCAGTGCCATGTCTGCGCCCAGGATTTGAACCAACGAAACACTGGCCCGCCTGCAGCGGAGTGCACGAACTTAACCACTCAGCCACGGGGCCAGCCCCTGTATACATATATATATATTTTTTAGTTGTGGGTCCTTCTAGTTGTGGCATGTGGGACGCCGCCTCAGCACGGCTTGATGAGCAGTGCCATGTCCGCGCCCAGGATCCAAACTGGCAAAACCCTGGGCCACCGAAGCTGAGCACATGAACTTAACCACTCGGCCACGGGGCCAGCCCCTGAGCCAAACTTCTTTACACAAGACTCCTCAAATTCCTAACTAGCCTGTGTCTAGGCCATTCTATTTCACGTATGATAAATAATCAGGTTAAAAAATAGGATTTTAAAAATATTCCCAGGACAAGGTGTTATATTTGTTTCTAATCCAGAACACTGTACATTGATGTTAATTCCATAAGGTAATACTTTCACAAAAATTAAATTAAAAACATGCCAATGGGGCTGGCCCGTGGTACACTGGTTAAGTTCGGTGCATTCTGCTTTGGCAGCCTGGGTTTGCAGGTTTGGATCCCGGGTGCGGACCTATACCACTTGTCAGCCACGCTGTGGTGGCAACCCACATATAAAGTAGAGGAAGACTGGCACAGATGTTAGCTCAGAGCTAATCCTCCTCAGCAGAAATAAAAACAAAAACACATGCCAACTCATGAATTCCACTAAGCAGTCTACCCTCCATTTCCTCTTCTAAATAATGATAAGAATTGGTTAGGATAATCTCTAAACCTGATACCTTAACATCCTATTAAATCATACTTACAAAGGATGGTGTATTTGTCCACAGCAAGAACATAGGATAAATGTCTTATGGGGAAAGAAAATCATCTTGTTACATCTCTCAGCCTTGAGTAATGAAAAAACAAATAGAACATGGAGTTTTCAGTTGAAGAGGTTTTAGGGTACCTTATTCCATACTCCAGGAGCCTTAACCCTGCCTTTTGTTACATGAATAGCAAACTGACAAATACGTAAGGAAATGAGTGGTTCCTTTTGTTGCTCCAGCCTAAAAAAATTTTCAAATTCTAATCTGAATTTGAATTTGCTTTATTGGGTAAGAGGCTCAATCTGAAAATACAAGTATATTATAAAACATATGAACTATGTTAATGAAGTTGTTTTCTGTAAAACGTTAGTCATGGAAGGAATAACAAATTTTAAAGTAAGAAAGGCACTGATGATCCTTACCTATAACAGCTTGCCTGTAAGCATCCTTGAAGCGATTCAGGTAATACCTATTTGCTGAGTTAACTCCATCTTTCATGACTCCTGCTAACTTTCTTTCTCCGGTCCTTGTAAAGTCACCCTGTCAAGGAAAAAAGTCATTTTGACAATTTATTCAAACGGAACAATGTTCTCAAAGTCAATGTGGGCCTTCAATTCAAGACTGGGATTCTATAGGCTTTCATAATTTCCAAATAATGTATTTAAAGTAAATTATCTACTAGTATTTGACTCTGACCCAAGCATGTCAAATAACTAACTAAGCATACTATGTTAGACATGGTGCTTTAACGTAAGGCAATTCTTGGCAAAGTACAGAATTTCTAGAATTTACAGGTCAAAACTTATTACATAACAAACAAGAGAAAGATTTTCAAGCCACAAACTGGTATGATATTCAAAACCCACAAATTTCTGAAGTGGGAACAAGTGGACAGTTCCCTAGAGTTTATTATAATGGAATTTAACCTGTGTACATGGATACATGTGTATGTGTGTGTATAGAGCACCTGTGTATGTAGCTGCGTGTGTGTGCATGTGTATAGAGCACCTGTGTACGTGGATGCATGTATGCAGAGAGAGCACCTGTGTACGTGGATGCGTGGATGCAGAGAGCGGAGGCTTCTGTACCTTGCTGCACATGACAATCTCTATAGAATGAGCCAATCAAGATTTAATTGTTTTGTTTCCCGTGCTTTTCACAACAAAGGTGTCAGAGCAAGTCCCTGAAGAGGTGGTGATTTAAACTTAAGGCAAGTAAGGTACAGTCTCTTTTTACCCTATCCCAACCCCACTATTTCTATCCAAGGCAATCTCAGAAATAGGCCTTGTCCTAAAACTGACCATTTAGGAAGAACATGTTGCCAATTAGTTAAGTCATTCACAGGAAATATTAATTTGGCAATAAGAATCTATTACAGAAGAGAGACGTGAATGTTGTGTCCAAAGAAGTTTAATATCAAAGGAAAAAAATAAATATTTTTTTCCAGCTTTATTGAGATATAATTGACAATGCATCGTATAAGTTTAAGGTGTACAATGTGATGATTTCATATATGTGTATATATACATATATAGTGAAATCATTACATTAAGGTTAGTTAACGGGGCCAGCCTGGTGGCATAGTGGTTAAGTTTTCATGCTCCACTTTGGTGGCCTGGGGTGCACCGGTTTGGATCCCGGGCATGGACCTACACACTGTTCATCAAGCCATGCTGTGGTGGCGTCCTACATAGAAGAACTAGAAGGACTTACAACTAGAATATACAACTATGTACTGGGGCTTTGGGGAGGAAAAAAGAAAAAAGAGGAAGATTGGCAAGAGCTATTAGCTGAGGGTCAATCTTCCTCACCAAGAAAAAAACAAGGTTAGTTAACATATCTATTACCTTACATAGTTCCTTTTTGTACATGTGTGTGGTGAAAACATTTAAGATCTACTGTCTTAGCAAATTTCAAGTATACAATATTGTTAACGATAGTCACAATGCTGTGCATTAGATCCCCAGAATGTATTCATCTTATAACTCAGTTTGTACCCTTTGACCAGCATCTCCCCATTTCCCCCATCCCCTGGTAACCACCAATCAACTCTGTTTCTATCAGTTTGGCTTTTTTAGATTCCACATATAAGTTAGATCATGTAGTATTTGTCTTTGTCTGACTCATTTCATGTAACGTAAAGCCCCCGAGCTTCATCCATGTTTTCACAAATGGCAGGATTTCCTTCTTTTTTTATAGCTGAATAACATTCCATCAAATACACACAAATAGAGTACATTTTCTTTAGCCATTCATCCAGTATTGGACACTTAGGTTGTTTCCATGTCTTGGCTGTTATGAGTAATGCCACATGAACATGGGGTGCAGATATCTCTTCTAGACACCAATTTCATTTCCTTTGGGCATATACCTATAAATGGGATTGCTGGATCATATGGTATCAATTTTTTTTTTTTTTTTGAGGATGGTTAGTCCTGAGCCAACATCCACCACCAATCCTTTTCTAAAATGCTGAGGAAGATTGGGCCTGAGCTAACATCCATGCCCATCTTCCTCTCCTTTATATGTGGGATGCCTGCCACAGCATGGCCTGATAAGTGGTGCACAGGTCTGTGTCCAGGATCTGAACCAGTGAACCCTGGGCTGCCAAAGTGGAGTGCACAAACTTAACTGCTACGCCACTGGGCCGGCCCCATATGTGGCATCAACTTTCTGAGGAACTTCCATACTGTTTTCCATAATGGCGATGCCAATTTACGTTCCCACAACGATGTACAAGGGTGACCTTTTCTTCACATCCTTGCCAACATGTTATCTTGTCTTTTTGATAACAGCCATTCTAACCCGAGTCAGGTGCTATCTCATTATGGTTTAGATTTGCACTTCCTGATGACTACTGCTGTCGAGCACCTTTTCATGTCCCTGTTGGCTATTTGTATATCTTCTTTGGAAAAATGTCTGTTCAGGTCCTTTGCCCATTTTTTAATCAGATTATTTGTTTTTCTGCTATTAAACTGTATGAGTTTCTTACATATTTTGGATATTAACCCTTTATCAGATATATGGTTTGCAAATATTTTCTCCCATTCTACAGGTTGTCTTTTCATTTTGTTGATTGTTTCTTTTGCTGTGCAGAAGCTTTTTTGTTTGATGTAGTCCCACTTGTTTATTTTTACTTTTCTTGCTTATGCTTTTGGTGTCACATCCAAACAGTCACTGCCAGGACCAATGTCACAGAGCTTTTCTCCTATGTTTTCTTGTGGGAGTAAACTGGAAAGTTTCAGTCGTACATTAAGTCCTTAATCCATTTTGATAGGGGTCCAATTTAATTCTTTTGCATGTGAATATCCCATTTTGCCAACATCTTTTTTATATTCTCAAGAACTTTATTTTTAGTTTTTTACCTTTTTTATTGAGATAACATTGGCTTATAACATTATATAAATTTCAGGTGTACATCATATTTCAATTTCTGTGTAGGCTACATCACATTCACCACCCAAAGACTAATGCCAGCACCATTTATTGAAGAGGCTATCCTTTCCCTATTGAGTATTCCTGGCTCTCTTGTCAAATATTAGTTGATTGTATATGTGTGAGTTTATTTCTGGGCTCTCAGTTCTGTCCCATTGGTCTGTGTGTCTGTTTTTATGACAGTACCATATTGTTTTGATTACTATAGCTTTGTAATATAGTCTGAAATCAGGGAGTGTGATGCCTCTAGCTTTGTTTTTCTTTCGCAAGATTGCTTTGGCTATTAGGGGTCTTGTGGTTCCACACAAATTTTAGGATTGATTTTTTCCATTTCTGTGAAAAATGCCACCAGAATTTTGATAGGGATTGCACTGAATCTATAAACAGCTTTGAGTAGTATGAAAATTTTGACAATATTTATTTTTCTGATCAATGCACACAGGATATCTTTCCATTTACTTGTGTCTTATTCAATTTCTTTCATCAATGTCTTAAAGTTTTTAGTGTACAGATCTTTCATTTCCTTGGTTAAATTTATTCCTAAGTATTTTACTGTTTTTGATGCTATTGTACAAGGGATTGTTTTCTTTTTCAGATTGTTGTCAGTATATAGTTTGTCAGTTTATAGACACAAATGATTTTTGTATGTTGATTTTGTGTCCTACAACTTTACTGAATTCATTTATTAGTTCTAACAGTTTTCTGGTGGAGTCTTTAGGATTTCTATACATATCTGCAAACACAGACAATTTTACTTCTTCCTTTCTGATTTGGATGCATTTTATCTCTTTCTCTTGCCTGACTGCTATGGCTAGAACTTCCAGGACAATGATGAATAAGAGTGGTGAAAATGGGCACTCTTGTCTTATTCCTGATTTTAGAGGAAAAGCTTTTAGCTTTTCACTGTTGAGTATGGTGTTAGCTGTGGGTTTGTCATATATGGCCTTTATTATGTCGAGGTATGTTCCTTCTATACCCAATTTGTTGAGAGTTTTATCATGAAAGAATGTTGAATTTTGTCAAATGCTTTTTCTGCATCTACTGAGATGATTGTATGATTTTTATCTTTTATTCTATTAATATGGTATATAACATTCACCAATTTTGTGTATGTTGAACCATCTTGGCATCCCAGGGATAAACCCACTTGATTTTGGTGGTGTTTAATCGTTTAATGTGCTGTTGAATTTGGTTTGTTAGTGTTTTGTTGAGAATTTTTGCATTTATATTCATCAGGGAGTTGACCTGTAGTTTTCTTTTCTTGTAGTGTATTCACCTGGTGTTGGTATCAGGGCCTGACATAACATGAGTTTAGGAGTGTCCTCTCCTCTTATATTTTTTGGAAGAGTCTGAGAAGGGGATTGGTGTTAGTTCTTCTTTAAATGTTTGTTAGAATTCACCAGTGACACCATCTTGTCCTGGGCTTTTCTTTGTTGGAAGGTTTTTGCTTACTGATTCAATCTCCTTACTCACTGGTCTGCTCAGATTTTCTATTTCTTCATGATTCAGTCTTGGTAGGTTGTATGTTTATAGGAATTTATCCATTTCTTCTAAATTTCTAATTTGTTGGCATATAATTGTTCAGAGTAGTCTCTTATGATTTTATGTATTTCTGTGCTATCAGTTGTAATGTCTCTTTCATTTATAATTTCATTTGAGTGCTTTTTTTCTTGGTTAGTTTACCTAAAAGTCTGTCAATTTTGTTTATCTCTTCAAAAAACCAACTTTTAGTTTCACTGATCTTTTCTATTGTTTTCATATTCTCTATTTCATATATTTCTGCTCTAATCTTTATCGTTTCCTTCCTTCTGCTAACTTTGGGCTTAGTTTCTTCTTTTTCTAGTTTCTGAAGATAGAATGTAGATTGTTTATCTGAGATCTTTCTTTTTCCTTAAAGGCATTTATAGCTATAGACGTTCCTCTTAGAACTGCTTTTGCTGTATCTCATAAGTTTGGGTATGTTGTGTTTTCATTTTCATTTGTTTCAAGATTTTTTTTATTGTTCTTTTGATTTCTTCTTGGATCCATTGGTTGTTCAGGATTATGCTGTTTAATTTCTACATATTTGTTAATTTTCCAATTTTCCTCCCATTAGTGATTTCTAGTTTTATACCACAAAAGATACATAATATAATTTCTATCTTCTTGAACTTGTGAGACTTGTTTTGTGGCCTAACATATGATCTATCCTGGAAAATGTTCTGTGTATGCTTCTGAAGAATGTGTATTCTGCTGTTATTGGATGGAATGTTCAGTATATGTCTGTTAGGTCCATTTGATCTATAACGCTGTTCAAATTTGCTGTTTCCTTATTGATTTTCTGCCTGGATGATCTATCCATTGTTGCAAACAGGGTATTAAAGTCCCCTACTATTATTGTATTGCTGTTTATTTCTTCTTTAGTTCGGTTAGTGTGTGCTTTATATATTTAGGTGCTCCAATGTTGGGTGCATAAGAAGTATTTCTCTTTAAACAATAACTTCTACAAGGACTTCTAAAGTTAAGTTTCCTTAATTAATAAAAAGTTTTTTTATATTTATCACTAAACGAAAAGATGGACTATCTGATGACTGTTGAGCCCTTGATGTTATAAGAAATTTGTTATAAGAAATATCCTGAGATGTACTATTAGCTTGAAGGAAAATTAACACAAACCTAATTTAAACTAATTCAGTCACTTCCTATTGCCCACACAGGGAGTATTTAGTGACCAGTGACTCTATTTTTCATTTAAATTAAGTTCTATGAAGATTAGCTCTGTTGGATCCTCAAAAGACCTTATTTATAACAACCATCAAAAGATGATAAAGTATTTCTTCAGCATTTACTACGTGCCAGAGAATGGTCTAAGCCCTCACATGCATTAACTCATATAATCCCAAGATAGTCTTTTGAAGTGGGTCTAGTATTATTCCTGTCTTACAAATGAGGAGACAGACACAGAGAGGTTAAGTGGCTTGCCCAAGGTCGCAGAGCTAGTAAGAGGCAGGGCTGGGATTCAAATTTCAGAGGAGGCAAATTATCATACTAGAGACCAAATCCCATCAACAGACATGTTTTGCTTTGTCTGTATAAAGTTTTAAAAGCCAACTCTCTCACATAAAATTCCAAATTTCCAAACTCCCTTGAAAAACTGCAAGATCTAGCAACACTGGGCCTTTGTCCAGGGGAAGTAGCAGAACAGCACCCTCCTGAGACAACATATGCTCTTCCTCAGGGCCACACAGCCCCATCTCTCCCTTTAATCTAATGGGTGGCCTGCGTGAGTCACATCACCTGGCCTCAGCAGGAACTCGAATATGTGACCCCTGCCTTAGCTAAACATTCTAGACCTACCACTTATAGCTCACCGACCTTTCTCTCAAAAACAAAGCTGGTTTTAAACCACACTGTGTGTCCCACAGAATGATCCACCAATGCTCGCTGCAGGTATTTACCTTCAGAGCAGCTGTCCCCGCGTACTGTCTGCTAATGGAGTCACCGTTGTTGGCCCACATAATCTGATAGATCCGATTGCATTTCACTGGTAGTGGCTGCTCCGGGGGCATCACACCTAACTTTTTCAGCTAAAATCAACACATTGGTGGATTAACTAAATATGAGCCAAGAAACCATAGCATAAAATATATAATACAGAAAAAGGAAGCATGTTCATATACAATTTAGGACCCTTAAATAAAAGAAAGGGTGTTTTCAGACTTTTTCAAAATAAAGCACCACTTGAGAGAGAGTTTTATGAACTGCTACAGGTGAATAGATAGAATGAAATATTTATACTGTTTTGGTGTAATTTTTAATGGGTAGGCTCATTTTATATTTTGTCTGTTTTAAATTTGCCTATGAAGTGAAACTATTAAAAAAGCACATCGAAACAACAATAATATTAATAGTAGCAGAACAGTAAGTGACGAAGAAATGTTAACTCTATGCTAGGGCTAGGGTTCTAAGAGCTTTTTTACATAAATTATCTCATTTACTCCTCATAACAATCCTATACAATCAATACTCTTATTACTTCTATTTTAAAGATGAGGAGACAGGAGTTTGGAGAGGTTGAGTTCTTTGCATGGGGTCAACACCCAGTATGTGGAAGAGCCACGGCTTGGGCTCAAAAGCCTGGCTACTTCAATGATACATTAGAAGGAGCAGACTGACATCCTCAAAGGCCAGTCATTAGGTTCTATCAAAAAGAAAAAGAAAAAGCCGAAAAACCATGTTAGGAACTTCCACCTTGAAAATTGGTTTCTCAGGTGTTAGAGGACTGAAAGATCTAGAAGGGGATACTGAGTAACAGACATCATTACTGCAGGAAGCAGTTGCGACCAACTGGGGCATAAAGGGAAGAGGCTGGTTCTGTGGGGTCAAAGGAACCAACAGCCCCAGAGAGGGCACCACTGACAGAATACAACACAGGGGAAGAAGCTTGTCCCTTTTAACTCCTCCAGCCTCATGGTCTTCCTTTAGCGCCCCCTATTGGAAGAGCCTGACATGGAGCTGGCCAGCCGAGCAAAAATGTGATGTACATGGGGCCAGCTTCGGGGCTGAGTGGTTAAGTTCGTGCACTCCGCTGCGGCGGCCCAGGGTTCGGATCCTGGGCGCGGACATGGCACCGCTCGTCAGGCCACATTGAGGCAGCATCCCACATCCCACAACTAGAAGGACCTGCAACTAAGATATACAACTGTGTGTGGGGTTGAGGAGATAAAGCAGAAAAAAAAAAAAAGAAAGAAAGACTGGCAACAGTTGTTAGCCCGGGTGTCAATCTTTAAAAAAAAAAAAAAAAAAAATGTGATGTACAGACTCCCAGCCCCAAATACAGAAGGTATGGAGCTGAGAGAAAATAACTTGTCAAATAACTTGACAAGGAAGATATTATTATGCCCATTTTGAAAAAAAGAAAAATTGAGGTGCAGAAAGTAACTTGCCCCAAGTCTCACAACATGTCAAGAATAAAAGGTATATGAAGACACAGTTCCACCCAATAAATTTTCAAATGTTGGACTTCACATTTTTGAAAAGAGTACTTAAGAAAATGTCACTTGGTTCAACTTATTTCTAGTTAAGGTTACCTTTCCGGGTTTTGATGGAAGAAGGATGTTTGTATGCTGTAAATTTTCTACAGGACAAAGATTTTAGTTATTTGTTTACATGTGAAAATAAAAATGGAAATGAATATTTACAATCCAACAGACTCCAAATTACCTGCTGTTCCATGACCACTCGTGCGATGGCAGCTTGGACCACGTTGGTGCGATCCAGGCAGTCCATGCAATTAACACGAAAAATCCCTTCTTGTTTACAGATCACCCCAGCTTGATCAACCCTTTTCAAAAATAGTATGGGAATATTTTACAATACGAAATACTTTAATAAGTTTTTCCAAAACCACAATTCTTTAAATACAACAATAATAACAGCAGCACTGGTTATCAATTTGCTTGGAATATTATGACATGGCAGGCACTACTGAGTCCCTTGTAGACACTGTTGCTAATTTACACAATAACTTGACAAGGAAGATATTCTTACCGCCATTTTGAAAAAAGACAAACTGAGGTGCAGAAAGAGTAACTTGCCCCAACTCATACAACTGCTAGGCAGACCTGACATAACCCTAAGTTATGCTTTTCTACACGTTTAAAACCAGAAGGCACTTTAAAACACCATCCTGTCCCTCCTTTTTGACTCCATGTAGAAATGCATCTAAACTTGCTTGAACAGACTAATTCATTTTGCCACCCAGTGAGGAGTCATGCAGCATGCCTTGCTCAACTAATTTCTCTGGCCACCCACAGCCTTAAAGTCTAATCGAATGTTCTCTTCTGTCCTTTAAGCCAATTTCTTCTTCCTACATCTCCCTCCTGTAATCTGAGAATCATTTCCCTTCTCGGATAATTTTGAAATGACTGAAAACTGAGACCAAGTACCTCTAATCCTTCCTTCTCACATTAGGGATGGTGAGAAAGAGGAGAAAGAGGAATGCAGACCATGGAGGAATAGAAGGAATTAAAGAGGATCTCACTCCATTCCACTCCATTTTGCCCAACCATCTGACACCTTTTCCCTGTTCAAAGCTAACACTGCCTAATAACTAACACTCTCTTGAAAAGGAGAACAGGAATTGGGAAGCAAAACAAGAAAAACAAAAATGCTTTCTAAGCTTGCTGCTATTATTTTAATGCTTAGTGGCACCAGACAAACAATATGATATCACAGACCAAGAGTTTGTCAAACGGACTTATGAAATACATACCAACACCACTTCATGTCAAGAATAATGTCATAAATGGCATCTGTTAGTGTTTGAACATTCTCAAACTTCATTCCTCGGCTAAAATACATGCCAAAAGAAAGAAAAAAGTCTTTAATGACTTTCTTTTTTTTTTTTAAACTTAAGGTATGATATTTAAGGTTGCTTGGAAAACTTAAAGAAAATTATTACTATAAATACATGAGGTTAACACTACTATAAATTATACAAGCAATTTTATAAATGTTTATAACTAATCTGCATTGTGAAAGAAGATATACTTAAGAATACACTGAAACATATCCCAGGCATCAGAAGCTTCTCTCCCACCAAATTTTCAATACCCACGTTAGAGCCAGGATTATGACACGAGAAACTTGCTTTCAAAATACACACAAGTTACCATCAAAAAGATTTACCAACTGTTGTTTTCCAAGAGCAAACTCTAGTGAACTCTATCCACAGGGAAAGAAGTATTACTAACAGAGTATAAGATGAGACAGCAGGATGATTTTTAAGTAAGAAGACTATTACTTCTACAGGCTCAAACTAAAGTGGAAAGGAAAAGCTCCAGAAGTTCTTTAACTGAATAACAAAAGGAAAAATGGAACTCAAGTCTTTAAGTAATTTTGGAAGAGAAAGACTGAAAATATTTCAGGAATAATTAAATTTTTAGCCAAAATAAAACCCATAGGAAAATTAAAACTAAGTAATCAAATGATTCTCCTTCCTTTTCTAACAATGATGAGAAGAAGAAATTTTTCTTCCCAATAAAGAGAAGAAAAACTAAGGTCTCTGTAGCAGCATCTACCACAAACATTGCAACTGATCAAAACTCCTCTCAGGAAGCCATCTTACCAGTGCTCATGGAAGTCAAATGAAACATAAGTGAGGTGTGAGTTGTTAAAGAGCAACACTTGCTTCAGGTAAGCATCACCAATAATTTTCTCTCTGCCTGCCTGGTCTACCAAGTTAATAATAACCTGTGAGAGTAAAGAGAAAGAAAAAATTCAGTTTAATCAGATGTTAGGCTGATAATGTGATTTTTAATGAATTTATTTGGAATTATGTTTTAGAAATATTTCATAGCCATACTTAGAAATTAATCCACTCAAGCATCAATTTTTCCTGATAAAATTAGATGTCCATTTGTTACATTTACGTTTATACAACTGTTTACATCAATGACATTAACAGCTTTTTTATACATTATTTATTTACAATAACCAATTAGAATACATAATGAAAACAAGGTCCTTTATAATAGCAAATACTTAAAGTTTCTAGAATAATTTTTAAAGAAATATACAAGGGGCCGGCCTGGTGGCGCAGCGCTTAAGTTCGCACATTCTGCTTCGGTGGCCCGGGGTTCGCCAGTTCAGATCCCGGGTGCAGACCTACACACCGCTTGTTAAGCCATGCTGTGGCAGGCATCCCACATATAAAGTAGAGGAAGATGGGCACAGATGTTAGCTCAGGGCCAATCTTCCTCATCAAAAAGAGGAGGATTGGCAGTGGATGTTAGCTCAGGGCTAATCTTCCTAAAAAAAGAAAGAAAGAAAGAAAGATAGATACAAGACCTACATACCGGACACTATAAAACTTTGCTGAAATACATAAAAGAAAACCTGAATAAATGGAGAGACATATCATGGTGCCAGACGGCAAGATTCAATATTGTAAAGATGTCAAGTCTCCCCAGATTAATATATTCCACAGTCTGAATCAAAATTCGATCAAGATCTATGAACTTGACAAGTTAATTCTAAAGTTCATCTAGAAGGGTAAATATGTGGAAAAAACTTTGAAAACTAGTAATAAAGGATGATTTGTCCCACTGGAGAGCAAAACATACTCTAAATCTATAGCAATTAAATATATATATTTATAATATATATATTTTATATATATAAATTTATATATATAAAAATATAGTACTAGTGCAGAAATAGATAAATGACTCAATACAACAGAATAAAGAGCCTAGAGACAGACCTATGTACACTGAGGAATCTAAGATAAGATAACAATATCATTCTGGGAAAAATATGGACTATTCTATAAATGGTATTGGGATAAGAATCTACATGGGGGGGTACAAAATTACTTTAGCTCCCTACATCTCATTATACACGAAATAAATTCTAGATGCATTAATGATCTAAATGCTTTTTCTTCAAGTTACAAAAAGCTAGAAGAATATTTGGGATGATGTTTCCATAACTGTAAGATGGGACATGACTTTCTAAGCATAAAATAAAAACCAGAGGGCATTAAAAAAAGGTGGACAGATATGACAACATAAAAATTTAAAACCTGTAACAAATGACAGTATAAGCAAAGGTGAAAAAAACCAAAGGACTACTTAGGGGAATATACCTGCAACATAAAAACCAGTAATATATAAAGAGTGCTATAAGTTCAGTAAGAAAAAAATGGGTAAAGGATACAGAGGAAATCCACAAGAGAAAATATACAAATAGCCAATCAACATGAGACCACAACTTTGTTAATAATCATAGAAATGCAAATTTTAAAACAGAAAACTAGTTTTCACCTATACACAGGCAAAAATTGAATACTAAATATAGACAGCATTGGTGAATATATGGGGAAATGGGCACTGGCTCCCATTGTGCTGAGAGTGTAAACTAGTGTGATCTTTTTGGGGAGCAACAGAGTGGTAGGTATCAACTTTAATGAATATACATTGTTTGATCCAGCCATTTCACTTCTAGAAATTCATCTTATAAAGCACACAAGTGTCCCAAAATATATAAGATATGTTTCCTGGAGAATTTTTATAATAGCAAAAATTACATCCTAAAGGTCCACCAGTGGAGAAATGGTTAAATAATAAGCCATGAGATATTAAATGAAAACAATTGCAGAATAATAGTACACATAGTATAGCCCTCTTTTGACTTAAATATTGAATGTGTATATATGCATGTGTCAAGATTTGCTGCAAATGACAAATCACTGACTCAAATCTCAGAACAAGAAGTCTGGAGGTTGCTTAGTTCCAGAACTGCACAGTTCGGTGGTTACCCATACCAGTTCTTTCCCTCTTTTTGTTCTGCCATCCTCAGCGTACTGGTCAACCCTCAGGCTAGTTCCTTCATGGTCTTGACATAGCTGTAGCAGTACCACATGAAATGCGGACACAATCACCACAGAGACTGTGGGTTCCTGTACCTCTTTCTATTAGAGCAGGAAATCTTTCCCAGAAGCCTCCCAGCAGACTTCCCCTCACACTAGACCTCACTGGCCAAATTGCCAACGAACAGACACAGAACTAAACCAACCAATCACTGGCAAGAGCAACAGTGGCGCCCTCACAACTGAGGCAGACCAACCGTGGGCCCGTCTCCCAGAGAGCAATTTCGAGGATAAGGGTGGAAGAGTGAACACTGTCAGGGTACTGCTGGAAACGAGGAGGTGTCTGCTTAATATATACGCCTATAAAAGTGATGCGTAGAAACAGATCTTTAAAGACAACAGGGAGCAGGGATGAGGCTATTTCTTCTGCTTCCTTTACACACCTCAGTATTGTTTCCATTTTTACAATGATTATGTGTTACATTTAAATTGTGGTTTCTTCTTTGTAATGCTATTTATAATTACACATATTGCTAACACATGAATTTATTCACATCATAAAATACTCCAACGTGGATAAAGGTCAAATCCTTCCTGACCACAACCCAGGCCCACAGCCTTCCCTGGAGGGACCTCCTGTTACTCGTGTGGGGCATCCCCTTTCAGCCCACATAAATTCATTCCCATATAAATGTGCATGCCATGGATGTGTGAGAACATATATATGCAAGACAAGTACATATATATAAGAGACAGTTTTGTTTTGTGGGATTTTTTAAATAGTAACATACCATATGCTTTCTTTTCTCACTCTGTGATTTTAAGATCTTTCCGTGTTAGTACACACAGATCGACCACATCATTTTTAAGCAATTGTATTCAACACTTTAGATGTGCTCTGCTTTACTTACCCACTGCCCTCCTGATGAACAATCAAGGTTGCTTTTATGCTGCAATGAATGTTCCTGTACATACTTCCTTGATTGAACACATTTCTCTCAGGAAGATTTAAAACTTCTCTGTATTAGAGTTCCAGTTGCTCCACATCCTTGATAAAACTTGGTATTTCCCAATTTTTTTATTTTAGCCATTCAGATGTGTGAGTGGTGGTCTTAGTTTGCATTTCCCTGGTGATTAACGAAGTGGACCACCTTTTCATACGTGTATTGATCTTTTGGGTATGCTTTTTCATGAAGAGTCTTCTCAAGTCTTTTCTCTAGATTTCTTTTGGGTTATACATCTTTTTTATGGATTTATAAGAGTGTTTTTATACTACTCTAGATATGAGTCTTTTGTCATATATATGTATTAAAAAATCTTAAATATCTTCTCCCACTTCATAAATTGCCTTTACATTATCTTAATAGTGCCTTTTAACAAATAGAGGTTATTTTAATAAAGTCAAATTTATCAATTTTTCATTATAGTTGGTGCTTTTTAAGTCCTATTTAATTTTAACAAAGTTTCAATGAATAACAAATGATAAAGTTTTAATAAAAATTTAAAATTTAGTAAAGTCAAATTTATCAATTTTTTTTCATTATAGTTGGTAGTTTTTAAGTCTTATTTGAGACCCAAGGTGAAAAATATATTCTACCTTTTTCTCTGTTTAACTCATCATATTTAGATCAATATCCATCTGGAATTGATTTTCGTATATGGTATGTAGGATAGATATCAAAAAGCAAAATTACTGGGCTAAAAATATAAGCATATTTTATTTTGATTGATAATACCATTCAAACCAGCTGCACCAACTCATGCTCACCTCTAGCAATGTGAGAGCTCTGATTTCCCCAATACTTGCCTTTATCTCTTATTATCAAACTGTATAATTTTTTTCAGTCTAAGGGTTTGCTTTTTATTTCCTTGCTGGGACCTTCTCTGGGACTGCACAAAATTTATATCTTAGTTTTGGAAGAACTGGAGTCTATTCAATAATACTGAGGCTTTCCTTCCAGGAACATGGTATTTTCTCTCCATTTATTCAGGTTTTCTTTTGTGTTCTTCAGTAATTCTTCCCCCTCCCCCATATTTACGGTATCTTTTTTGTATGTTTATTAGATTCTAGGTTATTTCTTCCTCTTTTATTTTTGTTGCTGTTAGAAAAATGCATCCCGTGGCATTACACGTTCAGACTGGTCACTGCTACTGGATAAGACAGTTACTGACTGTTCTATATTACTCTTGTATTTGAAATCTGGTCATCTTACTGAACTTGTATTTCACATAAGAGTTTTAAATTGATTCTTGTTTATATGATCACATTCGTACATATGAGTGTATGAATACATAAGAAAGGTGGGCAGAGAAAGAAATATTGAAAGATACATATCCAACTGTTATCTCTAGGAGGTGGAACTGTATGTGGTACTGAGAGATGCCTTTGATTTCTTGCTCTAGGTACTTCTCAGATTATAAAAATTAACTGACAGTAGACTAATCTCATCTAAAAACAGTCTCAAGTAGCTGACTCAATGACAATTCTTAAAGAATATTAAGAATACTCTTAGCTTATGTGTTCTTCAACTTCATGACAAATGCCATTTTGCTTAATTATGAAAAGTACATTGTTATTTTCGTGAAATTTAAAGAAACAGATACACAATCATTTCTAAATATGAACATTTTGTTACTAGATCAAAGCCCACCTGTTTTTTGTAAATTTTCAGTTGTTCTTCGAAATGAGCACAGAAATAGGCAACAGTTTCCTTTTCACCTACAAAGAAGTGATACAAAATCTATTTTTCCTTCCCATGTTTAAGACAGAAATTAGTGTCTATTCCATCTTTACTCTTACTTTTAAATAATTTAATGACAGCCCAAATGGAACTAAGATTCTCTAAAACCAATACCTATATTTTAAAATGAAATGCTAAGCCAAATATTCTGATTTCTTTTTTTCCCAATTAGACTAAACTGAAACATACAGAAAGTGCAAACTGTGAAATTATGACATGTATTTGCATATCCAGCCTACTTGTCAGAAAAGGTTTCATGTGGTTTATAACAAAAGAATAAAAATCCCTCTAAAAAAAAGGATATTAAAAGTTGAAGTTTTACTGAAATCTCACGAATATAAATTAGGTTTTGAGAGAAAAATGTTCTGTAAACAATTTTTTAAATCAACTTCATTCAGTAATCTAATTAGATTAACATGATTTAGCTATTCCAGTGCTCAATTTAAAATACTGGAAGAAAATTAAACCCCCAATATTTAAAACAAAACTTTCACAGTGAGACACTTGAGTAAAGGCACTTTATCTACTTTTTGTCAATGCTGTCTTGTTATTTCCTGCTTCTACAAATATTGGCTACATTTACCCTTTTCCAAAATTAAGCATTCAATAAAGTATTCTTCAAAGAAACAATAATTTAAAATCTGAAACAAGCTATGTTTTGCTCTACTGTTGGGGAATTTTATTGTTAAATTACTAAAATTGTCAACAAATATTATTACTATTATTATATCACTTTCTATTAAATTTCACTATATGAGTTACTGTTTTGAATGAAGGATCTGGCAAAGCAAATCCAAAGCTATAAAGTACCTAACACTTTTTAAAGTATTCCCTCTGAAATCATCATCTGCAAACCAAATAATTGATATGCTTACTTTTGTCTAGCCGAGGTCTTGGATTATATCGATACCCAACCTGGCTCCAAAAGACAGGCACAGAGCCTCGTGTTTGAGTAAATGACAAGGTATGATTATGAACATGAATTAATTGCTCAGTCTCCACGTAATTTGCAACATTTCCATTTTTATCCACTCCTCTTCGTTTATAGCGCATTCCTATAAGCAAATTAAAACAGAAAACACCAACATTTTTTTTAAAATTACTTAGTCTAACTAGATTATGCTTCTTAACCAAATCTACGTCTTTCAGAATAGCCCTGGGGATCTAACACGCAACTGTCAAGCAGAACAGTATCCACTTAACCAAAATCGTAACTATAGCATCATTGCTTTTTAAAAGTTGAAGCTAAGATAGTTCCTGCAAACTGAAAGAGAAAGGTTTTCCCAGAGGTGCTGGCACTCGGGAAGGATGGGTTACTGTGATACAGGCCGTCAGTGGGAACGCTGGGATTTAGAACCACATCCCAAGTGACTTTCTTCTCTTCTCCATATACAAACCTCCTTTCTTTCTCCTTTCCTAACTCTTCCCCATTCACCTTTCTCCAATAATTGGTCCCCAAGTACATCGCAGAGTCACTGAGTACTTTGAAACCAACTGTCTCCAAATCCATTACTGTCATCAGCACTTCAACTCATCGGCAGATTTTCTGTTCCGGCCTGGGTGTGATCTGCACGCTCTCACAGCCCTCTACTCACCTGCTCTATGCCTACTTCGGCGTGAAATGAGAGCCACTAGAAATCGTGGGTGAATGTCATCTACACAGGTAGACTCCTGAGGGGGGGTTTCTGGGCTGCTTTTCTCATCATCAGATGATTCATTATAATTAACCACAAGTTCTTCAATCTGCACAAAACCTTGGATAATGGGGATAATCCAGAAGTCCACATCTGGTGTCTGAAAACAATATGAACATCATGTTGTTTCTATCCTGTCAGCACAGCTACTTTCTTAAACCCCAACGGTGGCTAACACATATTTGTCAGTTTATTAGAAGCAGAAACCTTCCATTCTTTAACCATATTTTCTGCTTACTGGAGAACACTAGGGAATGGAGGGAGGGAGAGGGTAGAGTGGAGAGGAGAGCCTTTCCTTTTCTTTATGGTGATCATTCAAAAAGAGCTTCCTGAGAAAACCACAGCACAGGAGCCAGACCGCGGAGCACAACTTCAAGCTCCAGCACTTACTAACTCTCTCAGGTAAATCACTTAACCTCACCACGCCACCACCTTCTGCTTTGTGAAACACAAAAAACTACTACTTTGTAAGGTTGTGGTGAAGATTAAATGAGTAAGATGTAAAAGGTGTTTAGCACAGTGCCTGCCTTATATTAAGTATTTAACAAATGTAGCTATTATGATTATTTCTGTTGCTATAAAGAAAATAAAGCTTAATGGTTGATTTTAACTCCCAAGTGTATTAAACCTTTAAGAAAATATAACCACTCTCATCACTTTATTATGAAACACAGAGGTCTACTCTATTTTCTAGTTTAGAAAAAAAAACTTGCTTCACCAAGCTAAAATCCAAGTGGTAAATGAATCAAAAAAAAAAAATGCCTTTCCATAAATATCTTATTTTAAAAAGTCATCAAACATAATTAAGAGAGTATTAATTAAAGTTAGAGATTTCCTCTTCTGTGTCTTTCAGATTAAGAATACTCACATTTCTCAACTGACTGTATGCAGGGACAGGAGACGACAAAAAATGCTCCAGAGAGCTGTTCTTCGTCCCCCTTTCTCTCCTATCTCGATAGCTGAATCTAGCCTTAACCTCAGCATCAACTTCAAACTCATCTCTTCTTCCATAATCATATTGTCTAGGTCCTACTTCACAGTTTTGTTTTGTTTCATGGAGCCTATGAGGATAGGATCTTAGGAAGGTGGTTAGAGTTGAAAATAGGGAACTGAAGAGTCTACCTGCATTCACTATTCTTATCACCATTCCCACTATTTGCATTTTTATTCTATCAATAAATGCAAAACTCTTGACAGGAACAGAGAAATGTATGTTGTCAAATGCCACCTTTATTGCAAGTCATCAGTTTTAACTGGGTATCTGAAAAAACTCTGCAAAACATATTAGAACTTAATATGTCAGCAAATAGGACAAATACGCATTATAGACACCCTTATTTTTAATCCCATACCCACAGAGTTTTGATGGTCATAGTTGATCAGCATCATAAAGAGAGGTGAGAACATTTTCAGGCCTCATTCACAAGACAGGCAGGATAGATACCTAGTGTTAGACACCACCAGATAGTCAGAATCATTTATAGTAACTGCCACCAAGGGGGAGAAAAAAAAAAGGTTTGAAATTTCTGAAAGGTTAAGAAAAAGATAATATGTGACACTACTCAGCTATCTGCCCACTTTGTGTACAGAACAGTAACTGGCACATAGCAGCCCTTCCAAAAAATCTTTGTTGACTGACTGGATAAATGAATTAATTGTCCTTGGACAGTCATAATTCTCCAAAACATGTGACAGACTAAAAGCAGAAAGTAATCATGAAACCAGAAGGAATCTCATGCGATAATCTCATTATATTCCCTGTCTTCCTTGAGTCAAATACTGGCAGTCTCAGAATGTCCTTGGAGATTTGTCTGCCCCAACCACTAGACGAGGAAACAGGAAAGATAAATGACATGGTATCATTAAAGAAAACTGGGCTTCAACATTTCCAATGAGCAATAAAAAATAGCTCCTTTACAGGAAGTCTGTAGACATGAGTTCCCCAGCCTTAAATTACTACTATCCTATGAGAACCTGCTAAAAGATTGGCCTGTGGCTAGGCTGTGGAACTGTGAACTGCCTTAAAATAATGCCTTCGTTTTCCCCAGCTAAATAATTCCATCCTATAGGGGAAACATTACAGCGAGATTTTAAATTTAACACAATTAAAAAATATTTGCTTAACAATGATGACTAACTCAGAATATTTTAGAAACAACTACTTACACCAATCTCAGTAAGATCTTGTATCATATACTTATTCCAAAAAAATCGGTCATCAACCTGGGAAAGGTAGAGAATAAAACAGTTCAGAAACACATTGTTTCAGTTTTCCTACGGAAGCCAAACAGGTCATAAACTGTCCTGAGGGCAAACCCTGGTCTGAGCTGTGAGAGGTACCTTTTGCCAGAGGGGCCGGAGGTCCCTCTCCCCAGCACTCTGCCTCTGCACCGAATTGGTCAGGTCATAGGTTAAGCTATAGTAAAAGGATTCCGAGTCCATGAACATCTTCAGCAATTCCTCGAGTAATCTTCTCTCCAACTTCTCTTTTTCTTTACTTTCCTTAACCTGTAAGAAATGAATCTACTATTATTGCAGGAATTATACATAAAGCACTATGTGGATAATATACAACTTCCTAGGGAAGAAGTGAAAATAACCCCAAGGCCAGGCAGAAACAGCACTTTAATGGGACAAGTGGTTTGAAAATATGCTTACTGGCCAGAAAATTACTCAATTTAAAACTAATCAAAGATAAATTCCAAGCCCATATCAATTAAATTCTTACTTTCTTTTTATTAGGAGCAGATACATTGGATTTAATATGCGTAAGGGTCTTCAGGAGAAACTTTGAGTCATCAGGAGATGGTATAATCTTCTCTGGTTTGTTAATTCCAAAATGATGCTTCTTACAGAGCTAAATAAGTAGGGAGAGAGAGAATTCATTATTATCAATATCTGCTTGTTAAATGTTCAAGTATGAGTGCAAAAGTGGAGGCTACTGCTCGTGTACTGTGGTTAAAAGTAAATCTCAAGAGTCAGTAAAATCACAAGTAGACAACTGATATTACAAAACACAGCTGTGGTTTCAATGATTAGAAAGCTACAGTAGAGGATAAAGAATTCAGGACAGGATATACTTAGGATCTAGGGGCAGAAAATTCAGGTTAGGATTGTAATTATGGTAAGCTCTTATCTAACATAACTGAAGAATAAAATCCTCTGGTTGAGGTTTATTAATGCTTTGGAAATTGGCATCTAAGATTAAAAATACTGCAAAATACACATGTGCTATGCTTCAGGGGCATTACTTTACAGCTACCTGTGCTAAATACTCATTCATGCTAGTTAACTGAGTGTTTTGGTTGAGAACATGTCAAGAGTCTGCTCTACTGGGAATCTTAAAAGCTGGACATTTCAATAGCGCTCTCTCCTCCTATCCTCACACACACTAATTAAATCAGCATAAAAACGTACTCTTTGAGGCAAGAGATTAGTTAAATTTGAAGAAGCAGTAGGTAGGAACTGCAAGGAAATGTGCAGTCCAACTAACAAAGGGAGGAAGAGGATGGCAACGTGTTAAGAGGAGGGCAACTAGCCGGTTAAAGTCAACAGTTTTACAGAGAATTTCATGTGGCTCAGCACACAAAGCAAATATTCAGAAAGGTACACAAGGATTCTATTAACCATATGCAGACTAATTCTATTTTTTCAACACTAATTTTATTGCTACACCAAGTGGCAGACTCCTGTTACGAGCTAATAGTTACTAAATGCTTATTATTAGTGTCTTACTTACAAAATAACTATTACTAGACAATAAACAGGATGAAAACAAAAACCTTAATGAGGAGAACAAAAGCTAATTTAAGCTTTGATTACAACATTTTTTTGAGCCAGCCCTGATGGCCTAGTGGTTAAAGTTGAGTCTTCACTAATTTGGCGGCCTGGGTTCACTTCCCAGTCGTGGAACCACACTGTCTGTCTGTCAGTTTGCAAGCTGTGGCGGCGGCTCACATAGAAGAACTAGAACAATTTACAACTAGGATATACAACCAAGTACTGGGGCCTTGGAGAGGAAAAAAAAGAGGAAGATTGGTAACAGATATTAGCTCAGGGTGAATCTTTCCCTGTAAAAAACAAAAAAAGGGAAATTTTAAGGGGGGGCATTCTTGTTTTATCAAATTTGGAAGTGGACAGTTTTGTCACTTATACTTGAAGTCTCTCCCTCTGCCAGCTAGTGTCCTCTTTCTTTGTCCTCCTCGCTACCTCCAATCCCTCTCTCTCCCCCCAGCCCACTCCAATTTGGCTTTGGCCCCATACTACTTCACCTAAACTGCTGTCTTCAGCATGACCAACAACCTCCACTTGGCTAACCCAGTGGTGGATTCTTGGCCCTTATCTTAACCTCTCAGTAGTATCTGACACAGTTCCTCACTCCCTCATCCTCTGATACACTGTCTTCACTTGGCTTCCACGCATCGTTCTTCATCTCTTTTACTGGCTCCTTTCTGACCATTGACTTCTTACTGTCTTAGCACCCCAAGGTTCAATCCTTGACCCCTTTGTCTATCTGCATTCACTATTCCCTCAGTGATTTCATCCAGTCTCATGGCTTCAAATACCATTTATATGCCAACTCTTCCCTCCCAAATGTATATTTCCAGCCTAGCTCTCTCACCAAATTCTAGCATTACAAATCTCAACATTTCTACCAGCCACCCCAAACTCAACAAGTCCCAAACCAAGCCCTCATCTTCCCTTCACTGCCTTCATCTCCTATACTCTCCTCCCCTTGTTTCCTCCACTCCATCCACACTGGTCTCCTTGCCATTTCTCACCATGTCAGGAATGCTTCCACCTCAGGACCTCTGTTCTAGCTGTACTCTCTGCCCAGACACCCTCTCCCCAGATACCTGACCACAATCTCCAACGCTGGCCACTCCCTCTCCAACCCTTACTGTGCTCAACTTTTATTCCCCATAGTATTTACTACCTCCCAACATATGACATAATATAACTTATGATGTTGATGTTAATTGTCTGTCCCACACACACTATGACGTAAGCTCTATAATGGCAGGGATCTTTGCTTTGTTGACTCACATGTTTCTAGTGCCTCAGCAGTACCCAGCATAGGAGGTCTCAATAAATATTTGCTAAATGAATGAATGGGCTCTAATGCTAGTGGCAACTTCCAGATCCACACACAAGGCATATAAGCAGTCCTGGGAAAACCATCACTCCGCTCTTCCATGAACATACCTCACACATCCCCACCTCCCTTGGTGCAGACTCAGTGGGGCAGCAGAGGAGCCATTTTAAAAAGATACTCTCCCCTTAGTCCCCTGCTGCTGCTTCTGCTTGAGGCACTGAACAATTGTTGGTTAACCATTTTTATACAGAATGTTAGTAATTACCTAGTCTTATTAATAACACTTTCTTTAAAAAATCTGAAAAGATATCCCAAACCAAGTTATAGATTGTTCCAATTTTAACATCCAAAACAGGGTATTATACATTTGTCAGACTCAGTTATTCCTTCAGAGGACTCAAGGCAGCAAAATTTGCCCCCAGGAATATACCTAAGACAATTCTAAAGATCTAGCTATTCTAAAGTAATCTTCTAGCAGCATATCTAGTCTGCACCCACAGCTTCCTCATTCTCACAAGGATCGGGGTTGTTTCTCTCTGCAAGGCTGGTTTCCTGCTGTGTCTCTTCTAGGATCAGGACCTTGCTCCATTATCCCCCACCCCTCCCCATTAGTCCCTTTCCTACCACCTTTAATATCATTCAAATTTACCAGAATCTTTTTTTTTAAATCTATTCCTCAACCATGGAATCCTCTCTGTGAGTTAGCAGGGTACAAACAGTGACACAGTCACTGGAATTGTGAAGACTATAGCCTGATTAGACCTGGTGGTCTAGTGGTTAAGATTTGGCACTCTCACTGCTGCAGCCCGGGTTTGTTTCCATGTCAGGGAACCAAACCACCTGTCTGTCGGTTGTCACACTGTGGCAGCTGCATGTTGCTCTGATGCTGAAAGCTATGCCACAGGTATTTCAAATACCAGCAGGGTAACCTATGGCTGACAGGTTTCAGCAGAGCTTCCGGACTAAGAGAGACTAGGAAGAAGGACCTGGCCACCCAGTTACCAAAAAATTGGCCATGAAAACCCTATGAATAGCAGTGGAGCATTGTCTGACACAGCACTGGAAGTTAGAGGATGGTGCAAAAAGACCAGGCAGTGTTCCACTCTACTGTCCACAAGGTCACTAGGAGTCAGAATCCACTCAACAACACTAGCAACAAATAGTCTAATTGGGGTAGGTCAAAGAGTGAAGGCCCAGTGAAACTACTCAGGCAGAGTAAAACAAGGACCTCCTCAACTCTGAAAAGGATAACCCTTAACTCCAAGGGTGTGACACTAACAATCACTCCCTGCCATCTCTTCCTTTGGTCCCCATGACGTCAATCTCTCTGGGTTCCTCTCTCACCTCTGACTCTTCCTTCTGAGTCTTCTTTGTTGGCATCTCTGTGTCTAAAGATTATAGTGGTTCCCAGTGTTCTATCCTTAGCTCTCTTCCTGTTCTTCATGATCTATCTAGAAAATTTTATACTCTTCTCTCATTTTAACTACCACTAGGTTTAACTCCACATTTCTAACTCCATTCTTTTACTCTGAGCTCATTATCCAAAAATATAACATCTCCCCACTACTGACTAGTCTTTCAAATTCGGTATCTCCAAAACTGGTCAACATCTGTTTCCCAAATCTTGTTCCTTCTCTGGTATGCCCTATCTCAGGCAACGACTACATCACCCACTGGATCACTTAAGCAAGAAACCTTAGAGTCATCTTCCATTACTCTCCTTCCGAAAGTCTCTCCTATCAACCCCAACTACTTCATGCTGATTGTTATTGTGTTAATTCAGATCCTTATCTTTTGCCGAGATCAGTGTTTCTCAAGGGAAGTGCTACTAGCTTATGAGATAGGAGAATTCTTTATGCACAATTATCCCACTCAGTGCAGACAACCTACTAGCCTCCTCTGACAAGCTGGGGAGCCCCACTCCAGCTCCAGGCTTCAAGTATTAAGCATGGCTCCAGGCTCCCATCCCCCATGTAGCCCTTTCAGTTCCCTTTACTGTGTAGGAGCCAAATCTCCACCTGCCACTGCCTGCTTCTGGATCCAGAACCCAGGAGCCTATGGCCTCAGTTCAATCTACTGTTACATTTACGGTCCATGAAGATGCTGCTTCTCTCTAGGTCTGGCAATGTCTTATTTTTCTTGTTTCTTTTTTTATCTATCCTTTCTGGGCTTAGAACAGAATTCATATAGACCCAATATCCTTTAACTTCCTTATCAACAACTCCAAAATCCAAAAAACTCAGAAACCTGAAAATTTACTTTTAAGTTTGTTACAAACTCATTTAATGGCAAACTACACCCTGAACTGATATGAGGCTAGTGATTGTCATCATTTACCTCCCATTGTATGAATATTCATATAATCTTCAAGAAATATTAATGTGCTATATTGTGGGGTAATACCCCAGACTCACTGGGTATAAACAGAACACATGGAATAACCTTTTGAAAACCCCCAAAAACCTGCATTCTAAAACAAATATTGCCCCAAATGTTTCAGATAAGGATTGTGATCTGTATAGCAAAGCACGCTCACTACAGCATCTTATCTTCAAGTCTCTATTTTTTACAACTGATTTTTCTAAATAGAAATTTAAAATCACTTCAAATATAACATTTTCAATGGATATTTTAGAATCTTCCATATAGTTACCTTTAGAAAGAAAGTATAGACCTTTGTCTTTTTTTTTTTTTTTTGAGGAAGATCAGCCCTGAGCTAACTACTGCCAATCCTCCTCTTTTTGCTGAGGAAGACTGGCCCTAAGCTAACATCCATGCCCATCTTCCTCTACTTTATACGTGGGATGCCTACCATGGCATGGCTTGTTGCCAGGCAGTGCCATGTCCGCACGCGGGATTAGAACCAGCGAACTCTGGTCCACCAAGAAGCGGAACGTGCCAACTTAACCGCTACACCTCCGGGCCAGCCCCTAGACCATTATCTTTTTAAAAAGGTTAAATTCAGTTCCAACCATTCCAGTAACTTTCTTTGCATATGTACTTAGCTGTACTATGAGTGGTTGGTTTGTATGAGATGGTTAAAAAGATCAAAGAGAAAAGGTTTTTTTCCTTTTTTGTCTATGAAATTGCTGTTTATATTTTTTGGCCTGTTTGATATATGAGTGAAACAATGTTGTCCAACAATAAACCAGAATTTTTATTTTGCTGAGTTGTTCTTTAAAAAAACGGTTAAATTCAGTCCTACCAAAAAGCAGGGATAAAGAAAACTATTTCTTGGGATCCCTTCCAGTCCTAAGATGCTTTGTTTAGACAGAGCCCTTGGGATTACCACGTGTAGCGCTGACAGAGGGATCAGCTTCCCTTTTCCAGAGGCCCAGCCAGTTCTGTGTAGCATGTGCTTTGGTTCTTATCACAACTTTGATACACAGGATCTCAAAAAGAAAACGACCACCACAAGCCCCATGGGGCTCCCCTACTTGTTCCATCGCTCTACCAACTGGCATTTCACAACCAAGATTAATGGCTGATGCTGTGCTGTTTGAGAAAAGGAAAATAAATGATTTTACTTTAAAAGTTGGTATCTATCTATGTCCATCTGGAGTTGAAACTTCAAACAGATGTCTAATGGGAAACTAAATATGGAAAATGATGCGATGATCTATTAAGGCAATGAGATACAGCAAATAAGATATGCAGATATGGCAAGCCTATAAAACTTTAAAGGATGTTTTTTCAAAAGAAAGAACATCTATGTTCTCATTTGTTTGAACCCCACAGATTCTGTATACCTTTATATAGATCATTTTTTTAAAATGGCACATTACTTTGAAAAACAGTCTAGCACTTCCTTAGAAGGTTAAACACAGAGTTACCATATGACCCAGCAATTCTATTCCTAGGTTTACACCCAAGAGAAAAGAGAACAATGTCCACCAAACACTTGTACACAAATGTTTACAGCAGTATTATTCATAACAGCTCAAAAGTGGAAACAACCCAAATGTCCATCAACTGATGAATGGAAAAATAAAACGTGGTCTATCCAGACAATGGGATAAAAAGGAATTAAGTACTGATATATACTACAACAAGCGTGGAATCTTGAAAACATTGTGCTAAGTAAAAGAAGCCAGTCACAAAAGGCCACATGTTGCATGACTCCATTTATAGGAAATGTTCAGAATAGGCAAACTTTGAGAGAGAAGGTAGATTAGTGGTTGCCTAGGACTGAGGGAGCTGGGTCTGGAGGCAAATGAAGAGTGACTGCTAGTGAGTACAGGGTTTCATTTCGGGGTGATGAAAATGTTCTAAAACTGACTGTGGTGATGGTCACAAAACTCTGTAAATATATTAAAAACCATTGAATTATATGCTTTAAATGAGTGAACTGTACAGTAATATGTGAATTATAAAGAAAAAGTTGGCAAACAAGCCACATACTTGAGGTAAAAAGACAACTGAGGCAGAAAACTAGAAATTCTACTAATTCCAGACTCTGAAATAAAATTGCTTCTGCTCCAATTACAGAAGACAGACCGAGGACCCAGCAAATCTGAGGACAGTGGCCACACTAAAGAGCCCGAGGGTCCTACCGGGAGAGGACAAGAACAGTGGGTATT
Source organism: Equus caballus (assembly GCF_041296265.1). Classification (NCBI taxonomy): domain Eukaryota; kingdom Metazoa; phylum Chordata; class Mammalia; order Perissodactyla; family Equidae; genus Equus; species Equus caballus. Next base: position 13,566,015 of record NC_091684.1, read on the forward strand.
CAAAGTGATGCACAGGCATCCAAATTAGAAAGACATACCAAGATGATGTAAGAATCAGTTTTGTTTTAAAAAAGTCTTTTTATGTGTAAAAGATATGTATGTTCATGAAAAATAGGAGTTAAGTAGGAAAAAAATCTGTAAAAATGCAGCAAATAAAAACTATTCCGAAGATTTGAAAGTAACAGTGGTCCTCCAAAGAGCTTGGGGCAAACGGAAACAACCATTAAAACTCAGCAGAATACTGACAAGGATTATTTCTAAGTGGTGACATTTTTTTCTTCTCCCCATTTACAATTTACTGTGTAATTTTTAAAAAGCCTAAAACTAAAGTTTCTAAGAGCTCATTTTAAATAAAGTTATATGGAAATTGAAATAATGATACCAAAGATTTAAATTAACATGTCAGAAAATAAGAAAGCAACTGGTGATTTTCAACATAGCTGTTCTTTGCTCTTCCTCCTACTGTTCACTGTTGTAAAGCTCTTTTACCAAAAACTGGATAAAAAGGACAGGACAAAAGGCTTTAGGTGCAAATTTCTAAAATCATATTCTCCTGAGAGAAAGGCGTACCAAACTATTCCCTAAAATAGGATCCAAAAATACTTTCTCTATAGTAATCACATTTACCCCTAATTAACAAGGGTCACCACCCAGTTTCAATAATTAACATGGGCCATATCTTTAACGCCCCTGATAAGTGCTGTAGCTTATACAGTCCAACAGTACTGTAAAAATAGTCAATCTCATTTTCATTTTTATTTGAAGATAATCTCTTTCACTTGAGTGTATCAAGGGAGAGAAAAGTTTGAAGAATAAAAAAATCCTTTAAGATTTCACCATATTCACATTTTTTTGTTTAAAGATTCCATGTAAATGTCATTTCCTAAAGCTTTTCTCCTCTCCATTTATACTAGTCTCAAAAATGTTACAGGGGCCAGCCCAGTGGCACAGTAGTTGAGTTTGCAGGCTCCACTTTGGTGGCCTGGGGTTCATGGGTTCAGATCCCAGACACGGACCTACACACTGCTCATCAAGCCATGCTGTGGCAGGGTCCCACATACAAAATAGAGGAAGATTGGCATGGATGTTAGGCAGGGACAGTCTTCCTCAAACAAAAAGAGAAAGTGTTAGTGCAGGGCCAATATTCCTCACCAAAAAGAAAAAAGTTACAGATTGGTGGCCACAAAGGGCATCAGAAAACCTCCCTGAAAAGTCCAACAAGGGTCCCAAGCCCCTCTGGATGAGGAGTGACAGTTCATTTCCCCAGGGATGGGAGTGCCAAACGTGCAAACTGATGACTGACAAGTGGACAAGGTGCTGGATGAGCTGGTCCCCTGCTCTAAATCTAACTGCCAGGGCCCCAGGCTTAATGCTCAAACCAGAAAGCCAGCCCAAGGGGTGCTCACCCTCAAGGCAAAGGTCGGTGACAGAAAGCCATACTGATCTTTCACTTTGTCAGCAAAGCCATTCAAAAGACACTGATGACAAATTTACTGGCTTAGTAAACTAATACCATTTTTGCTAGACTGGCTGCTCGTCCCTAAAATAAAATGCAAACAAAAACTGCTAACACCTGCTTTTAATCCACCTAATTGCCAGCTAAGTGATTTGTCTCTGGATGAGCAGCAGTAAAGAGTGTTCTGGCTCCAGTACCAATAAAGGGAAACGAGAAGTACACACTCTAGTCTTCTTTGGGTTCCTGTAACAAATAGAATATTAGCGTCTTCTTAAATTTGTTTTAATTTTGGTTTCTTAAAATTAGATAGTCAAACTCCCATAAAACCTGAAGCATAAAAATAACTATTTTTTCTTGTTTTTTTAAACAATTTAACCCTCTCCCCAAACTTCTTCCCCATGAACCCAGCCTGGAAAAATATGTATCGAATTGTGGGGGATGGGTGCTCTTCCCTGTTCCCTGCTGTTCGGATAACAGGGAGGCAGCTCAGCACAGCACTACAGGACCAGACAGCCTGAGTCCGGGTCCAGACCCCACCATGCGCCAGCCGTGTGACTTAACTCCTGCCACGCCTCCTTTCTTCATCTGTACACCAAGAATCGTAACAGTACCCACCTTACAGGGTGGTCCAAGGGATTAAATATGATAATCCATGTAACCCTCAGGGCCTGCCTGGCACATCACATAGTGATCAAGATAAGCTGGGACTATAGCAGAGTGTGACATCCCTAGACGCCACATCCCCACACCAATAGCAGACGTGATACAAATACTTTCATGGGTTACTTCTACCAGGCGGTGGCGCAGTGTGGTGAAAAACACTGGCGCCGGGCAATCTGATTATTTTGGCCTTAAGTCAATAATGTGGGCTTGGTTTCCTCCTGGAAAATGAAAAGATCACACTAGATCAGGGGTTTTTCTTTCTTAAAAAAAAAATTACAAAAGAAATACATGCTTAGAATAATCTCAGGAAATACAAAGAAAAGAAGACATAGTAAAAAGTTAAATCTCATCTTCTCGACTCCCCCCCTCTCCAAAAAAAGGAGTTTTCAAACTATACTGTGCAGAGTCCTGGGGCCCCTGGAAGCAGAAGGTGGCTCTCCAGCAGAGGCCACATGAGCAGGGCCCCAAGGAGCTCTTCCCCCTGTCACCACCTCAACCAAAGCAGCCCTGCTTTTATGCATCTTACAGACCGGATTTCACAGATTTTCAAACAAAAGTTCCACTACTAAAGTAGGGTTTGAAAACCACAGGGTTAAATTACTTTAAGGATATTATCCAGCTCTAAAATTGTATGATTCTGGTCTATTAAACCAAATCCTCATATTTACTATAATATTTATATCAAGTTTCCATACAGTTTCCTGAGACTTCACCTTACCTCTAGCTCAAGATCCTGAGGTTCCATTTCAGAAAGTGACAGCACAGCAATTTTGGTAACTTTACAGACTTCATGATCTCCTGGAAGTTTGCCCACCGATGCTTTCTGCCGAATTAAAATAAGCCACCATGGAAGATCTGAAACAGAAAAGTCAATGGCTGGTATCTATAAAGTGCTCCTGTCCTGGCAAGCTGGGGTGAACAACCTAACCACCACTAAGTGTGCATTAGATACAACCCTCCAAAATAAAGCACACAACCAAGATACAGAAATGGCCCTTAAACATGTGAGATGATGTTCAATCTCACTCACAATTAGAGAAACATAAACTAAATTGCAGTAGTATTGTTCTCACCCATCGGATTGGGGAAAATAAGAACATATGACAGCACATTCACTAGCAAGGCTGCAGGAAAATGGGCCCTGTCATACAGTGCTGGGGGGAACACAAATGGATACAACTTTTCTGGAGGGGAATTTAGTGATACCTGCCAACAAAACATATGCACTTACCCTTTAACCTAGCAATCCTACTCTTGTGAATTTACCCTGAAGATACACAACACAAGAGTACAACACTCAAGTCTATTCATTGCTGCAGTCTGTAACTGCAAAATACCAGAAACAACTTGACTGCCCAGGTATAGGAGATTGGTTGAACCAACAACTATGGCACATCCAATCAGTGGAGTACTATGCAGCTGTGAAAAAGGAATTAGCCTCATTCTATGATAAGGAGTGCTTCCTGGATATCGTAAGTGGATAAACAGATATATTATTAATATACATAATAAGGATATAATCATATGGTAAGATATATTACCAAATTAAAATACTAAAGAGTATCTAGAATGTGCCACCCTTCGTGTAAGAAAGAAGATATGAGAAAATATGCATCTATTTGCTCATTTGTACAAAAAGACAAGAGGAGAGATATATTAGAAATTAATGAGATTGGTTACCTACAGGGGGTAGGCAGAAATGGGATGGAAGAAGGGGGAAACGGGAATGACATGGGATCAGGGGAAATGACAGTTCTCTGAGTTTTCCCTTCTGTATACTTCTCTCAGAACCACGGTAATGTTTCACATCTCCTCAAAAATAAATAGTTCAAATCAACCAGAATGTTAGGGGAACCCAAAATGAATGCAAACAGTAACCCAACTCTGCTACAGATGGAAAATATAACCACACTATATGAGACAGGGAAGAAAAGCTCATCTAACTAACTTTGAAAAACAGTATTTTATAAGGATAAAGACAAAAAGAACTGTATACAATATTGCACTCTGGTTAGTGAATTTGTTTTTCAGAAGGGTATGGGTTAGGGGGCCGGCCTGGTGGCGCAGTGGTTAAGTGCACACGTTCCACTTTGGCAGCCCAGGGTTCACTGGTTCGGATGCCAGGTGCGGACATGGCACCACTTGGAAAGCCATGCTGTGGTAGGCGTCCCACATATAAAGTAGAGGAAGATGGGCACAGATGTTAGCTCAGGGCCAGTCTTCCTCAAAAAAAAAGAAGGGTATGGGTTAGCAATTCCAAAACTACTTTATGTGTAAACACTAGGACTGAGCAAATAAGCAAATATTATTGAGGAGAATGGGGGCAGCAGGGGCGGGAAATGGTTAAAACAAAAGAAATCTTTAATAAATAGAAGAGAAAGAAGGAAAGAAAACACAGAGGCCCAGTAGTTATCTTTCCAACCCAAATTTTTACTTCACACACAGAACATTTTTAATTAAATGAGAAACAGTCTATGAAAGACAGCATGCAAAATCAGTTTTTCAGGTAATAATGTTACAGTCTTACAAAACTACTACCTAGTTAGCACCAAAAATAAAAATAATTGCAAGTGTTTCAGGAATTTCTTATTATAGAAAAGTAACATGATGGGTATATATTTCCCATATGAAAAAATATTTTTTAAAAAGATATACAGTATTTCAATTTCCCCTATTTTTTTCCCCAATATTAATCAACTCTCATTTTAGAGACAGTGCTTTGAAGATGTGCTTTAGGCATTTCATAAATGCAAATGTTTGGAAACATTTCATAATTCTTTATAAAGTAGGGTATAAATTTACTCCAAAGTTTCAAGGCTCTTACAGGCTATTTCATTATTCATTATCATTACACATTAACCGAGGACCTCCCATGTGCAGAGAAGTGTCTCAGGCATGAATGGATCAAGGTTACCAAGCACCTAACACTTAATAAACCTAACACATAATAAAGCACATAATACACTGCTGAAGGTCAAGACATTTGTTAAATAAAAAGAAATCCTGGGGCCGGCCCCATGGCTGAGTGGTTAAGTCTGTGCGCTCCACTGTGGCGGCCCATCGTTTCGCCAGTACGGATCCTGGGCGTGGACATGGCACCGCTCGTCAGGCCATGTTGAGTCGGCGTCCCACATGCCACAGCTAGAAGGACCTGCATCTAAGATATACAACTATGTAGCAGGGGGATTTGGGGAGATAAAGCGGGGAAAAAAAAAAAAAAGAAAGAAAGAAATCCTTACCACAGGTCTCTTAACCTCACAGGAATAATTCCTATTTTACACTGAACAATTTTAGAGTGTTGGCAGCTGACCAACAAGCCAATATTAGGAAGCCCTCCTCCTGGCTTACGCTCTCTTGCTGCAATTTACTCTGGATTCATTCCACATTAACGCTGCAAATTATGAGTTAATAAATTACAGCAATGACAAAAACAATGTGCATCATCAAATGTGATAAATGTCTTTCCAACAAACCGTTTAATGGTATAGCACCAAAATACAAAATTAACTTTCAAACACAGAGGTTTTACCCCATACACGAACTCACTTGGAGACCAAAAGGCATACTTTTTTCCACAAAAACATTGGTATTGCCAACACCGAAATTCAACTTATAAACTCAAATACATTTTAAAATAAAATATGCATATTTTTACAGTTTAGTTAGCTACTCACACAGAAAAAATGTGAAAAACTAAGGGGCTTCTTTAAAAAAAATATAACAGATTGAAGTTCAATATACCTCGGGAGTTATAATGAAGATTACATCTGAGAAAATATAAGGTAAATGATCTCAAAAAACAGGAAAGGATGTTGTAAACAGTGGCCTTCCCTCTTCAGAGAGGCTTCCGGTTCTGGACTTGGAGGTCAGAAGGCAGACTCAGATTCTAGCTCCATCACTCCACAGCACAATACTTACTGCGCTGATTCTTGGTTTTCTCATCTATAGAACGGGATAAAACTGCCTACTTCAGAGAGTAGCTATGAGGATTAAACAGTAATTTTTATAATTCATGTTATTACTACAAGAGCTAATGTTACCAGATAGCAAAGCATACTACAAAGCTACAGTAAATAAAACAATGTGGTACCGGGATAGGAAGGGACAAATGAATGCTAGAATAGAACAGAAAAGACACAGACCCATGTATATGGGCATCTAGTAAACAATGACATAGAAGGAAGGGATAGCGTGTCAATAAACGGTGTTGAAATACATACTGAAATATCTGCAGATAAATATGATATGTGGAATATGATAAACTTGTGAATTTACTAAAAATCACTGAATTGTATACTTTAAAAGGTTGAATTGCACGGTATGTGAATTACATCTCAATTTAAAAAAAAAAACTCCTTCTAAAGAACAAAAGAACTTCTTAGGAGTCTTTCTTACTGGAGCAGAAAATAAAAAACTAAAAAGTGTATTTTCAGCCAAAGACAGAGGTTAAGCTAGGACAACCTATCAGTTCTTGAAATCTACCAACAATAGTGAAAAGACGTAGCTGTTTGGAGTAGTGTTCAAAGGAATAATTAAAATTATCACAATAGAAAGAAAATGAAAATTTTGCATTGGACGCTGAGATATTTCCAGGCAAATCACTGAGTCTAGAAAACAAATAAACAAAAAACCTCATGGGAAATAACAGCACTCTCTATTCCTATAATTATTTTGCCTTAGGTCAAACAAAATACAACCACCACCCCCAAAAGCTTGGAAAGTCTGGCAAGAAGGAAAATGTGAGTTACAGAGTTAAATGATCCAAATATATTTTTCATAGTTTGAGTTTTGAGATTAAAAAAAACATAGAAGTATAGCATCACTATTTGTTTAGCAATCCCAGTATCCATCAGGCATACTTTCGTAATAAAATTTTTTAAAGTACCAACGCAGGCTATTGTATTCACTTACATCACCCAGCAGGAAAAGAAACTTGGCTTAGTCAAAGCTGCCACATTGAGATACGGACACGCAGTGTAACCAAGTGGCAAAGGTAATTTAGCCTGGTAAGGTCCTTTGGCATAAAGATAGTTTTTCAACTTTTTAAACATATTACAATAGGGAAAAAAGTCAATTTTGTAACACTGGCTCTCCAGGAAAAGACAGACAAGGAAATCTGACTTCCCCAGCAAGCTAAGAAAACAGAGTAGGAAGTGATTATCTTGAAAAGTAAGCTAAAACAATAGTCCTGGAAAAGATTCAATTGCTTGCCCAATACAGTAACTGACTCATTAAAAGGGGATAAACAATTGTGGGGTAAAGATTTCCATCAAAAATATTTTTCATCAAATTTTAGTAAAAATAATGTTTTTGCTCTATTCACGACCTCACTTCTAGGAAGTATTGCATCTACCTATTTCTCGACATGGCTATCCATCCTACCAACATATAGAAAAGATAAGCATTTGATCCAATAACGAGTACCCAGCAGTCCTTTTCATTTTCATTAATGTTAATTATATAGGGAATATATGAATAGATTCCATTTGTTTAAAAAAGTAAACATTACAGATAAAACTAAGGTTCCCTTTGACCAGTACTCTCCCCTCCATGGAAATTCTTTAAATCTAATCCAACCCTGACTTTGTGAGTTCTCTCATATAAGGAGACTATCAGAGATGCAGAGCAACTGGTTACCATTCTTGGCATTAGTCCTTTTAACTTGGGAGCTTAAAAAAGAATTAAAAAAAAAAAATTTTTAACTTTATTTTTCATATGAAACATTCCAAGAGCTTTTCTTTGAGAATGAGCCACTGATGGGTATTCAGTGTTGTTTATTCTTTTTTTATGCAATACAGCTTTATCTAGTCTTTCCTAAATAGTCAATTTAGCTTTCATAGAGACAAGAAGTCTTTCTTTTTGCACTTATAGTTGATGGGCTTATTTCAACTATGTAATTACAATAGCAAGTAAAACAGGTATAAACAAGTTTGGGAACAAACACACGCCACGATCCACAGGAAGAAGGAGGGCTTCCTACCCAGTCCCCCACCAGCCACCAGCCTTCAGAGCATCTAGGCATCCACCAACAGGTGGGGCATGTTGGTTAATCTGGTAAATAGGTTTAAGTGAGTTTCAGTTAACAGAGCTCCTACTGACAGAAATACATATGCAGCACATACTTCTATGTGCCAGACACTTGAAGGGAGTAAAATATCTGTATGGAAATGATTTTGCTTTTCTGGGTTTCTTTTTCCTTCTGGCTCACCTTTTCCAAAGACTGGTTCCTTTTTTTCTTTTTTTTAAAGATTTTATTTTTCTTTTTTCTCCCCAAAGCCCCCCAGTACACAGTTGTGCATTTCTAGTTGTGGGTCCCTCTAGTTGTGGCATGTGGGATGCCGCCTTAGTGTGGCTTGATGAATGGTGCCATGTCCGCGCCCAGGATTCTAACCGGCGAAACCCTGGGCTGCAGAAGCGGAGCGCGCGAACTTAACCCCTCAGCCACGGGGCTGGGCCCCCAAAGACTGGTTCTAATTTGAACTGGTTCAATAGGATATTTTTAAAGATTTTAATTTTCTCTTTTTTTTGAGGAAGAGTAGCCCTGACCTAACATCTGCTGCCAATCCTCCTCTTCTGGCTGGGGAAGACTGGCCCTGAGCTAACATCCATGCCCATCTTTCTCTACTTTATATGTGGGACGCCTACCACAGCATGGCTTGTCACGCAGTGCCATGTCCGCACCAGGGATCCCAACCAGCGAACCCTGGGCCACCGAAGCGGAACGTGCCCACTTAACCGCTGCGCCACAGGGCCGGCCCCTCAAAGATTTTAATTTTTGAGAGAAAAAAAGGGGCTTATTTTTGCAGGATACAACCATAATCTATTTTGTAGGTTCTGTGTTGACTGCTTTTTTGAACACTTTCCAGTTTCTTTGTATCTCTCTATAAACATTCATGTTACAACCAAAGGTAAAATAAAAAGAGATGGTGGGTCTGCTATCAACTCTCACGTGTCTACCTCCTTTAGCTTGCCCCAAAACAGCCGACTATGTTCCTGAGGACAAAGCCTCCCTTCACCTCTCCTAGGTCCCCTACTCCTCAAGCTCCGGGAGGAGAGGCTGGGAAACTGCAAAGTGGAGAGCACCCGCGGCCTTAACACTCACAGCCAATTGCGAATGGAGGAGCCAGCACAGTAGAATTTATAATTATGTCCACATGCCAATAAACACTATCCCAAAGGGGCCAGCCCAGTAGCACAGCAGTTAAGTTCGCACGTTCCGCTTCTCGGCGGCCCGGGTTTCACCGGTTCTGATCCCGGGTGCAGATATGGAACTGCTTGGCAAGCCATGCTGTGGTAGGCGTCCCACATATGAAGTAGAGGAAGATGGGCACAGATGTTAGCTCAGGGCCAGTCGTCCTCAGCAAAAAGAGGAGGATTGGCAGCAGTTAGCTCAGGGCTAATCTTCCTCAAAAACAAAAACAAAAACACTATCCCAAAGACACAGGAGGATACCATACACTCCAAAGTTGCTTGTAACATGATATTCAAATACAAATATTTAAATTCTTGAAAGGCTTCTGCAAATTATGCCTCAAAGAGCCACTGAGGAGTCTGTATTTGCAACAGATCTATCGGAGGATGGAGATATGTCGGTAAAGAAGGAAAAAGAGAATTAGGAAAGGAGATTATAGTTGACCCATCTTTCCCTTCTTCTGGGTCAAGGTGACAATAAGAATACTTACATGTTTCTGTCATTTCAAACTGACTGGCTGAACTAATATATTTAAGCCAAATGACTCATTGCTCTTTATATATTCTGAGGTCATGTTTAGGTACATACAAATGTAAGACTGTTATACCTTGCTGGTGATTTGAACCTTTTGTTATTTTTGAAATGTCTCTCTCGATGCTTCTTGCCTTAAGTCTGCTTTGATATTCGGATGGCTGCATCAGTTTTCAGCATGTAGTGTGTGCACAGTTTACCTTTTTTCTATGCCTTTACTTTCAACTGTTCTGTACACACATAACCAAGGTGTTTGTCTTGAAAGCAGCTTATAGATGGATTTTATTGGTGTTCTAGTATGAAAACCTGTTTTTTTAATTATTAACTCCATTCACATATAATGTAATTATTAACATATTTAGGAATCTATTTACCATTTGTCCCACCTGTTCTACATACCTGTCTTTTCTTGTCTTTTAGATTAAATTTTTAAATGATCAATATTCCATTTCCCCCTTTATTAACTTTTTACAATCTTTTATTATTCTGTTAGTGGTTATTTTGTAGGGGATGATAACATGAACTCTAACTAGTACTTTTATCAGTTCCTGGACAGTGAAAGGAAGTTAGAACACCAACCTCTTTTAACTCCCTATTGTTACTATCATTATATATTTTAAGTCAGCATTAATTTTACACCTCATATAAAGCCAAATTCATTTAAATTTACCAACATATTAACTCTTTCCATGGATCTTCATTCCTTTCTGCAACTCTACACTCCCATCTGGAATCATCTTCCTTTTTCCTGAAGAACTCTCTTTCGTATTTCTTTTAGTGTAGATACTGCTAGTGATGAATACTCTCAGTTTGTCTCAAAAGTCTTTATTTTCCTTAATTTTTGAAAGTATAAAATTCTAGACAGACACTTTGAAGATACCATTCCACTGTCTTCTGGCTTCCATTATTTCTATCAAGGCTTACTACATGCCTTTGAATTTAATGTGTATTTTTTCTTTGGCTGCTTTTAGGATGTTTTGTCTTTAGTTTTCATCAGTTTTATTATGAGGTGCCTAAGTGTGGTTTTCTTTATTCTTCCCTTGTAGTTCAAAGCACTTCTTGAAACTATGACTTGCATTTATAGTTGATTTTAGGAAATTCTTGGCTATTATCTCTTCAAATACTGCTAGTCTGTTGCGGTCAGAAACAGAATCTCTGACTAGTTTCTCTTGATCTCATTTTTTTAAACATATGAAATATCTTTAAATTATCCATTATATTATATAACAAACTATACATTCTAAGAGAATCTAATAATTCAGATATCTTAATAGCTTACCTCAAGATAAATTATGTTCCAATTTAAAGAATCCTTTTTTTTTTTTAAACAAATCTTTGGTAGAAATTTAAATTCAGACCAAAGTGTGCATAAAACCTACTTCAATGATATCCATTGCATAAGCTATTAGTTGGCCAGTTAGCACTTTTAAATGAGTATGAGCATGAGCCTATAAAGTAGGTGTTATGCAAACTTACACGTGAATTTAAATTTCTACTAAATATATAAATTCATGGTATGTTTAACATAATTTTTTGTTTTATTTTTAAAGCCATTTCTGTTTTTTTAAACTACACTAAGAGAATGCTTTTTTTCCCTAATGGAAATAAAGCACCATGCATCCCTGAACGTATTTCAGGGAGCACTGTACACCAAGTAAGAGGAATTACAATAACACTACCACCACAGTAGTGCTGCTCTTTCCTTGTCAGGAAGCTAAAAGCACATCACATGGGGCTTCTGATGCTCTCAAGTGACTAACGAGCCAATTATTATTTTGTTCATCTTCCACACACAGTAACTACTCCATGTTTCTTGGCTGCTTGCTCTGTTACCTACTAAAGTTTCCTTAGTCTGGGTTTACAGAAAATGGACAATGACTCATAAGGAGAGCATCTAGGGCAAGGGGCAGGGGTTTTTTTGTTGTTTGGGGGGGGGGGCGGTTTTTATGAGAAAGATTTGGCCCTGAGCTAACATCCGTACCAATCTTCCTCTACTTTATGTGGGAGGCTGCCACAGCGTGGCCTAACAAGTGGTGCACAGGTCTGTGCCCTGCATCTGAACTGGCAAACCCCGGGCCTCTAAAGCAGAGCCTGCGGACTTAACCACTATGCCACCGGGTCGGCCCCAAAGAGAGAGTTTTAACAGGCTCCATTTCAAAAGTACCAAATGGTGGAATCAGAAACATATTCAGCTTAGCCTGTGATGCTTAGGATGAATTTAAATTCATCCTAATAATAAAATCTCTAATAGTGACCTGCCATAAATAATCTATTATACTCTATAAAAATACAAAATCTTTTGTATCTATAATAGTCTTAGAAAACTAGAAAAGTCTAACTTATAAAGGATCATTGGGCAATAATTTCTATATAAAAGTACATTTCCCAGCTAACTATAGCTTATCCTCCTAAAGAGCTAACATGTTTTCTTATATGTTTATTGAAAACTTTCAGATATAATATACTTTCCTATTAAGTACATTAAGTATACTAAGTATAATTGGGATTTTTATTCATGATGCAGGTTTGTCATCATGAAGGTAAATTACTGCTTTGAGAAGTGACATAAGTACGCTTCAAGGTTGGAGGCGATCTGCCCCCAGATTAGGGGACCCAAGCCCACAGGCTGTAACAACCTGATAACCAAGTCAATCTAATGAATGACCTTCAATTTCTGCTTGGATGGCTGATATTGGTCACATCTAAGTAAGTGAGAACTCACTATATTTATCAAGAATCTCCTTTCTTAAACACAATTAGACCTGATAATAATTTGATTGTAATCACTTCAAAATGTTCAATAAGATAGAAAGTTCAAGAAGAATATAAAGGAGGAAATAAAAATAGAAAGCACGTTTATAGGTAGCCCATACATACAGCCAGTCACTCTCACCTTAACAATTCTCTTCTCTTTTTGATGCTAAAATCTTCTAATATCACTGCCATAGGAATCATTGAGGAAAAACAACTGGAGTTTAAGGACAAATGGGTTTATAACTAGAAAAATGGGATGACAGTGGAATAGCAGAAGAGGCAAGTTGGCCTGCATCTAAAGTATCTCTCTGCCGGAAAATATAAAAATCAGCCAGTTAGCGATGTGCTCAGAATAAAGAAGAATGCTCGTCTGCTGACCTTGGGAGAGCTCAGAACTATGGCTCACATTCGTCTGCCTAGGTCAAGCATTGCTCCTACCTGGGAGGTGGAAGCATCTGCACCAAGGAGACTGGAGCTCAGATTAGGGACAAGGGAGGTGGTGGAAAATTCTGAAGCACAGAGTAATGGAACAGGCTAAGGGGAGCCAAGAGAGGAGGTAAAGGCCATTCAGCACCTAGGTGCCTGGGGACAGAGGAAAAGGAAGGGGAGGGAAGCAAAAAAGAGAGATGAGAAGATGCCAAAGAAAGGAATCTCTCCCACCACATACTGCCTTCTTCCAAGACCTAGGGCCGTTAATAGAATAGGTCAGCTAAACTACACTTAAAGAATCTTTTAAGGGTTAGCCACAATCTAGTCACCAAGAAAATCTCACCTCCAAAATAAATACTTCTGACATCCTCATGAATGCCAAAATGCATATAAAATGACTGTATTTGAATTACATTTTAGATCATTTCTATTTTGGTAGAAATTTTATGTCACAAATAATACTGTTTCTTTAGAATACTTCCCTCAAAGCAACTTTAGTACATGAAAACAAATCACCTGTAAGTTACCAAAAAGTAGATGTTTCAAATTTTTTAATTAAGAATAAAATCAGAATGATAACAAGCTACAATAAAAGCTATCTTCTGACAAATATTTTTAACGGTTTCATTGAGATAAAATTTATAAACCATAAAATTCACCCATTGTAAGTATATAACCCAATGATTTTAATAAATTTATAGAGTTGTACAACCATCATCACAATCTTTACATGTTTTTAATAAGGTGAGCTGTCAGTAGACAATAAAACAACCTACTTCTTTCACAGTGTAGTTGTACACAGACAATTAAAACCGTATTTGAACAGAAGCAATATCTAAAGGCGTGCCAAGAAGCAGGCCTCCAGCAAAGGCTGAGAGCTCCGCAGGGGTCCTGTCAGCCCCTCTTCCCTTTTCTCCAGTGCCCCTGAGGAGTGGGGTTTTCCAATGGTTTTTTAGGAAAAATACTAAAGCAATGCTAGTGACACTCAACTCATTCATCACTAAAATATATAAAATATTTCATGTCATTAGTGTCATAGCAAGAAAGGTGTCATAGATGACTAAAATCACACTTTTAAACCATATGCATAAAACACTTTGTCATTTTAACGATTGAGACATCTTCCTCCACATCAAAAGTGGAGGAACAGCAGATGGCGAGTAGCATTTTAATGAAGAGTTACTTGCGTGAACTGTGGCTGTTCAGTACTACAGGCAGTAATTCACTTAACTACTAAACCAAGAGCCTCCACTGCCAAAATAAGCAAGACTCCTGACAATTTTCTCTTCAAACTATTTCTGAATATATCATGGATTATATTCTTTTGCTTTTTATATTCAGATACGTCTTACCCTAACTGAGCTTATGCTCTTCTCAATCTTCAAAATCTTTAATTTAAAGAGGTTTTATGATCCGTTTCAAGTCTCCAGCCTAAAGCAGTCTTTTCACAGATATGTGTGTGAAGACAGGGTATCTCCCCAACATTACAGAAAATAAAGAGAGGAAAAACATCAATCATGTGGGCTTCTGCACAGCCACTTACTCAGCCAACAACCGTCTCTCCTCTCACCCCCTGCCCATCACCCTGGCCAGTGCAGGTTATCTCTACTCATTTTTCAGACCTCAACTCAGACATCACTTCCTTGTGGAGGCCTTCCATCCAGGACCCCCAGCCCCACCAATCAGGGCCCTCTGTCATGTGCTTCACAACATCCCACATTTTTCTTCAGAAGCTTAAGTCTAATGATAAAACTGTGTGATCGGGTAATTAACATCTGTCTCTAGGATTCGATTCCACACTCCTCAAAGCTCTGGGTTTTGCTTGCCCCGCAACTCCCAGCACCGAGTGCAGGCCTTGGCACACAGTGGGCACTCCATAAATATCTGTTCAATAAACATTTGCTGAATTTTTTTGAATAGCCCCTGCACCAGGGGACACAGGAATGAGCAAGACAGACACAGCCCCCGTCTTGGAGTTTATCCTCCAGAGCGGGGACAGTCAACAAAGAAGAAAACAAAAAATTAAATGTGTAATTACAGTTGTGATAAGAATTTGACTATCATTCTTATTTCCTCCTGAATACTATAAGAAGTAAAAACTGCTGATTTTTCATGGAGCTTTACTTTTCTTTCATCTATTTAACACATTACACGTCACTTCTACTTTCTGTTCCTCATTAGTAAACCCCAACCAATCAAACCAAAGTCAGACCCATTCAAGTTGTGGGAGATGAACCACAGTACACGCTGACTGGGAGCGCACCTGCCTGCAAATGTCTGGAGAAGAGGCCGCCACACCAAAGAAAAAGCTGCGGATCTCAACGGCATTCCCTAGGCACCAGGGCTGTAGAACAATTTTTGGCAGCACTTGCTAAAAGGAAGGGCAATGATTAGCAAAGGACACCACAGCCAAATAACTTTAAAGTTCTTCCCCCACACATTTTGTAAAAGAAGTGTGTGGATTATGAAATATAACCTTCACTAATGTTACTAATATTTTACCACTAAAAACATTACTTTTTATAATCCCCACTATGTAGTCTTTTAATGACATGTTAATATCATCATAGTTTTAGCAAATATTTAACATTTTTGGAAAAAACAGTCCAAGTTTAATTTTTGTTCAAAATCGTATAGATAGAACTTACATGGTTCTCTAGTGGAATATCTGACATCTCTAAGTTACTTTTAAAACTAAGGAAAAAAATAATAGCCAGCACCTATAGAATGCTTACTTCTATCAGGAACCATGCCAAGCACTTTGAGTTGTATTAAATCTCGCAATAACTGTATCAAGGAGGTGCAAACATCTTTGACTTAGAGTTGGCAAGTGAGGCTTAAATGAAGTAACCTGACCCCAAGGCAACGGTGCGATCTTCGGGGTAAGTCCAGCTCTAGGCAGGTGCCCAGGCAATGCTATTCGGAGAATGGCCTATCTCACTGTGAAACAGAGATTAAGGAGCAATAGTGGGAATTCTCTTTGACACGCTTTTGTAATAAGCATTCCAGTGGACATTAGGTTCCTGTCATGAGCTGACCTATGTCCCCTCAAAATTCATATTTTGGAGGCCTAAGCCCCAGGTGCCTCAGAATGTGACCCTACTTTAAAGAACAGGGGTTTTAAAGAGGTAATTCACTTAAAATGAGGTCATTAGGGTGGGTCCTAGTCCAATATGACTGGTGTCCCTATAAGAAGAAATCTGGACATAGACACACACAGAGAGGAGACGACGGAAAGACACAGAGACAAGGTGGCCATCTACAAGCCAAGGAGAGAGGCCTCAGGAGA
Source organism: Equus caballus (assembly GCF_041296265.1). NCBI lineage: Eukaryota > Metazoa > Chordata > Mammalia > Perissodactyla > Equidae > Equus > Equus caballus. The sequence continues at coordinate 13,582,329 of NC_091684.1, forward strand.
AACCAACCCTGCTGACACCTTGCTCTCGGACTTCCAGCCTCCAGAATTTTGAGAAAATAAATTTGTGTTGTTTAAGCCACCCCCTCTGGGGAACTTTGCTATGACAGCCCTAGCAAACTAAAACGGCTCCTAAATCATGCCTGCTTGCACTCCACAGAGCTCAGAGTTCAGTGACAGTCAGGAACAGTGGCAGGGCTCACCCACGCCATTTTTTGACTGTCAATGACATCTGTTCAAATAAATTTATGTTCCCATCTCACTAGGCAAGAACAAAAATTTGTGCATGAATATGTAGAGAATAAGTAGGAGGGAAACAGGAGTGAGTTCAAGCACAGACATTTTATACCCCTCCTCCTCTACCCCCAGAAGGTAAGATGCTCCCATGGGAAAAGGCACCTAAAGTGATTCTCTCAGTTCTAATACATACCAGGAGCACACCTCCCATCAGCCAAGCTGATGGTGTGGCCAGAGCAAGAGCTTTAACGGGGCACAGGGAGGGGAGAGGAGGAGTTGAGGCATCCCAGGACAGAGGATGAAGAAAGGGAAGGAGAGAAGAGTAAGACGGATGCTCAGAGGGCAAGGAGCTGGGGGTGGAGTGACACACCAGGGTGGAGCTGCAGCTCTCTCTGTGGGTGAGGGAAACAAGAGCAGCAGAGGGCCCAGAAAAGATTTTCCTTGCTTCCTCCCCACTCCCTTTCTTAACAGTCAAATCTTATATGAGTGATGTGACAAGAGAAAAAAAAGGTAGAGAGATTAGGAGAGAAAAATTGAGATACTTTCCCTGCCCTTCTTTCCTTTTTTTTTATATTTTCTTTCTCCAGTTCACTCTATTCCCCACCTCTCCCTCTTCCAATTCATCCTACATAACAGGTACCCTCACTGCCTACCAACCACTTGTTTTTGGTCCAAAGAAAGGCAGGCAGTGCAAGAAGGGCAAGTACACACAAACGGGGACTGACCACAGAGATGACCATACTCTCACAGTATCATAAACTCATCAACCAGTAACATATTTGTCAGTCTCCCGTGGTTGTAGAGAACATCAGATCTTAGTTGGTTTGAGGGCTGAAGTTGGTTTGAGTATCACATAAGAGCAGAAATTCTGTCCTGCTTACACAGAAACAGAGAAAGCCAAAAAGAAGAGAAGAATAAAGGAGATGTACAGGGAGAAGTGGTGGTCAGATACCACTTGCCCCCCCAAAAAGTACTCTCAGATCTCATACAGTGTCCACTTCTTGGTTTTGGTCCCTTAGGTTCCTTATAAAAATCTGGTTTTGCATAAGCTGATAGGTTTGTATCTGCAACAAAAGAGTCTTGATAAAATAGTGATTTATAATTTATTAAGCATTATCAGGTATATTTATCTCATTTGAGACTCACCTCACCCTTGGGGAAAAAAAGAGGGCAGTTATTTTTACTCGTTTGACTGCTTACGAAGTAGAGGCTCAGGGACACTGTGGCCCCAAAGAACCCTTCCTGAAAGGCACGCCCCAGTGAAGTCCTTCATGCCGGCTCTGGGCTTGGCTGTGTGATTTCCTGTAGCCAACGTGATATTAGCAAGCTCAGTGACACAAGCAGAGGCTTGATAAGCCCTTGCACAGTGGGACTTGTCTTCTAGTCACCACCCTGACAGGATATCCAGGCATCAAGGAGCGAGACTGAGTGAGACTGAGGACGCAAAGTAGAAGCCTTGTAAGATGAGATACATGGAGAGAGACACTACATGAAAGAAAACTGAGACACCCCAGGCAAACCCCCAGCTCAGCGCTGCCATGTGAAATGACCCAGCCAACAGAAGAGAGAAGAGCCTCTCCGCCAATCCACAGACTCGTGAGATGTTATACACTGTTGTTGTTTTAGGGCGTTAGCTTTTGGGGTAGCTTGTCACACAGCAATAGACAAATGAAATGGATGGTAAGCAACTTCCCCTATGTCTCAAAGCTAATAAATAAAGCTGGAATCCAGGTCTCCTGACTGATTTCAGTGATTTATTCACTGCTCCAAGATGAGAGTGAAATTGAAGAAAAATAAATCAAAAGTTTCATACACTTCATTTAAACAATAGAAAATGAATTTTAACTCAGAACACTCAGAAATTATCCTGTCAGTATGTAAATGAATTAACAACATATGTAAATGTGGACAGGTGGGAGAGTTACTAAAATACTTAGCTTGGTTATACAATGTCTTTTCTACTCTGTATTGAAAGAATTAAAAAACTACCAAAGACAGAATATACAACAATGCTCATGGCAGTATTATTTCTAATAACAAAAAAGAAACCATCCCCCAGGGGCCAGGTCCTGGCCAAGTGGTTAAGTTTGTGTGCTCTGCTTCAGCGGCCCAGGGTTCACAGGTTCAGATCCCGGGCGCCGACACGGCACCACACATCAGGCCACAATGAGGCGGTGTCCCACATGCCACAACCAGAGGCACTCACAACTAGAATATACAACTATGTACTGGGGGACTTTGGGGAGAAGAAGAAAAAAAAAAGAAGATTGGCAACAGATGTTAGCTCAGGTGCCAATCTTTAAAAAAAAAAATCATCACTCAATGACAGGAAAAAGGACAAATTATGATATATTCATACAACAGTATAAATAAGGAACTCAAGTTTCATACATCAACATGGATAAATCTCAAAAATAAAGAGTTGAGTGGGGGAAAAAAGAAGTGAAAGAACACAAACTGTTTAATATCATTTATATAAAATCCCCCAAAGCAAACACTGGCAACATATTGTTTAGGAATAGGTATGTAATAAAAGCAATAATGAAAATCGAGGGAATAAGTACAAAACGCAAAACGGCAGGTTCTCCTGAAGGAAAGGAAGCAGGATACACTTGGAGAAAGGCAGAGTGAGGGCTCCAAAAACACTGGTTATGATTCATTTCTTAATCTGGGTGGAAGATATATGTGTGTTTGTTTTGCAACAACCTATACCATATATCTGTGATAAACATCTTTTCCTATCTAAAAAAAATTCCATATTAAAAACAACCAAAGAATCTAGCAAAAGAAAATTAGATCATCTCTAGTAATATATGCCTTATTTATAACATCCAGAAATCAACCTAGCTCCAAAATGCTCAATAATTTTATCTTAAAAGAATAAGAAAGGGCAGGGACCAGCCTGGTGGCATAGTGGTTAAATTCAGTATGCTCTGCTTCGGTGGCCCAGGGTTCACAGGTTCAGATCCTGGGCACAGACCTACACCACTCATCAAGCCATGCTGTGGCGGTGACCAACATACAAAATAAAGGAAGATGGGCACAGACGTTAGCTCAGGGCCACTCTTCCTCACCAAAAAAAAGAATTAAAAAGGTAAGATTACAGAGATAGCTATAGTCCCAAGTACAAAGCAATAATGGTAAAGCCTCCCACAGTTCATAACTCATATTAAAATTGATACCAAAGGAAAAACATTTAAATTTACTGTGTAAAATATTTCATTTAGTCTTCTTTAGGACTTTTTGGAACCTGCCTATATAACATCCATTTTCTCAAAAACAAAATTCCCTCTGAGCCCAGGGCACAGGTGCCTGTCCTTCCAAGTGAAAGCTTGGTGAATGACCTAGACCTTTCATCAATTTGCCTGCCCTGGAAAGGCAATTTGCATACTAAGAAGCCCATACTCTTCCCTGGTCAGAGGTGACTGCATCAGGAACGGACAGCTGATCCAAAGCCAACCAGTCCTGGTCTGCCACCTGCCTACCTATTCCTACTATCCTCTCCCTTGTAATCAGTGCAGTTGGCGTATCTTTCTATCAGAGCACCTACCACCATTATCAAACGATTACATACTTATTTCAATGATTACTCACTGACGTCTGTCTTCCCTCCTAAACTGTAAGCTCCATGAGGGTGGGAATGGGCCAGTTTTTGCTCACTGTGGTGTCCTACCAACTATCACAATTCCTGACACACAGTAGGCATTTGGTAAGTTGTGTTTTTGGTTTTTGTTTTTTATAGGAAGAAAGGATTGTAATATTATGCCTCCCTTTCTCTCAAGTTTTATTTCATGAAACTTATATGGAAATATACACACTTTGGGCAAATCCAAAATTAAGGCACAGGAATCAAAGCCATAACAGAATCTACATTTATTCTCAAAGAAGAAAATGTCAGAATGCCACATTAAACTTGACAGGTTTAAGGAGTTACAGAAACATACCTGAATGAAGCTGAATTTTCCCAATAACACCTTCTACCAACCCCAAACAAATGGGATTCCAGGCAAGAAGTAGGTCAGTAGCTAAAATAAAATAAGACACAGTCATGAGAAAATATTCATCAGAAATCATATTAAAACAATAACTCTAGCAGTATATCAAAAAATGATCAATGTCCCAAAAGAGCAGTTATGAACATCCAGAACTGAATACATTACTATCAAGCAATTTGTGAAAAAGCATTAAATCTGAGGCCTGAATAAGACTAAGAACAGGGACAACTATGGGGAGAGGGCTGACATTCTGAAACTCTACTCAGATGGGAGGCAGTACTTTGGCGCCCTGCAGTGGAGGAAAGAGGCTGGTACACTCCAGGAGGGCAAATAAGAGGAGTATCGCAGGCCCATAGCCACAGTCAGCCCCAGATCCAAAGACAAGGCCTGAGAAACCGCCACAGAGAGGTCCACTTACTGGATCACACTCTGGAAAATACCCTTTCCCAAAGAAGCCTATACCAAACAAAGAAATCCAGAAAGCCAGTGTTCTTATATGTGACATCTAGGGCAAAAACAATAGGAACCGTTTCCACGTGTTGAGTGCTGGCTGTGTGCCAGGCATCCCAATCGGGGTTCCTCATCCGAACCATGGAACAATGATTTGGATGACTCTCTTCTCAATTCTCCCAATGGCACATAACTGCTACCATTCTAGACACATAGTAGAGAAGCTAGTTCATTACACACAACGGATGCCTGAAGACATTAGCACTTATTCTCACGTGGAACCCAGGTTGCAAAAGGCTGTTACATACACGGAGATAAATGCAACATTAGTGGTAATTCAACAGGTGGAAAAGATTAGCAAGAATGAAAACAATATTTCTCTTAGCAGAAAATTTAAATTACATTTTGACTATTACCATTTAAATTTTATTTAAATTTATAATCAATCTGTAACTCATGGGGTAATTACAGACTTAACAGTTTAGTCTCCAAATTAGTTTTCTTTTTTTTTTTTTTTTTGAGGAAGATTAGCCCTGAGCTAACTGCTGCCAATCCTCCTCTTTTCACTGAGGAAGACTGGCCCTGAGCTAACATCCATGCCCATCTTCCTCTACTTTATATGTGGGGTGCTGTGTCCGCACCCAGGATCCAAACCGGCGAATCCTGGGCCGCCGAAGCGGAACGTGCGCACTTAAGCGCTGTGCCACCCGGCTGGCCCCTAGTTTGCATTTTGACTATTGTATCTTGAACATCTTTGTTGTTAATGACATATTCAATGGAAGGCAAAAAAAAGTTGACTTCACTCTAATGCAAGAATAAAAGTAAATAAGAAATGAATTGTTTTTAAGGCTGCTATACACATGATCATTTCTGATCCTGACAACTGTGTGAGTTAGGTATTCAGGGTCCCAGCTTACAGATGAGGACACGGAGCCTTCGAAAAGTAACTTGTCCTACAATGGATCAAGGGCAGAGCTGTGACCTAAAGCCAGGTCTGCACGACTCACGGCCTGTGCTCTTAAACATTCCTGCTACAGGGCCTCTCAGAAGCTATGCATGGAACTAATCCATAAAACAATATTTACATTTTAAATAACATGCATTCTTATTATAAAAGTAACTCTGTATAAAATTGAAAAAAATATTTTATCACTCCCATCCCACCACCCAGAGATAACATTATTATTCTGCTACATTTCAGGTCATACGTTTGTGTGCATACCTAATTACAATACTGCAAATACAGCATTATATGCTAATTTTTTCTTATAACATTTCATGAGTGTTTTCTCAAGTCTTCAAAATACTCTTCAAAATTATAACTTCACAGCTGCATAATTTTCCACCTAAGAAAGCACTTCCTCACTCCTGGGCATTTAGGTGATTTCCAGTTCTTCCCTATTATAAAAAATACTGTGATAAATGAACGCCATGCAAATATTGTATTTACCTCCCTAATTAATATCTTCCGATAGACTCCTAGGAATAAAATTAGTAGGTAAAAACAAAAAAATTTTAAAGCTTCCAAATAGTACGAAATTTCTTTCTACAAAGGTTATAAGCAAGTTAAATTTCTGCCAAAAGCATATGAAAATGCTTGTTTTAAAGTACTCTTGTCAGTATTAGAATTTTTTAATTTTGCTAATTTGATTGCATCTATTGCCTAATAGGATGTTTATTTTCTTTTCGTTGCTAGTAAGATTAAACATTTAATTATAAAATTGGCTGCTTATGTTTCTTCTACTATGATTTTCCTGTTCATATCTTCTAACGATTTTTCGTTATATTCCCTATTGATTTATGAGTTCTTTTTATATTAAGGACATCAACTCTTTGAGATGTTTGCAAATATTTTCAAAGTTTTAAATTTTTATACAAATCTATCATTTTTTCATTATCTTTATGCTTAAAAAGTTATTCCTTATCCAATATCAATAAGTATTTATTAATTTGATCTCATTGTTAATTTTTAAAAATCTAACTAAGCCCACTGGAATTCACATTGGTGTACAGACTAAAAACACCCTGATTTCTTTTCAATAGGGAGTCATATAGGCTCCCTATCTGACTTTTCAAATAGGCAGGCCAAGTCTCAACATCTGCCAACACAGAAGTCCCTGGGCAGGAAAGAGGTCCAGCTATCTGTACTCTGCACTCTGACCTCAGGTGAACAGACCACAGTTGTAAGACTCTACCCCTTGGGTACCAAATGAGCTCTAGCAATATGGAAGAGGAAGAAAAAGTTAGAGCCAAAGCAGTCAGGGACAGTTACATAGAAGTGGAACTGCAAGCATAAGGAAAGCAGCAAGAAAATAATATAGAAAGAAAGAAAGTTCAAGGTTTGTTCTGGAATTTGTCCCTTCATCGGAGAAACACTTACCAAGTACCTGTCAGGAACCAGGCACTGTATCAGGCTAAAAAGATACAAAAACAAAGGAGCGAACAGTCTAGAACAGATGACCAACGGGTATAGTGGAGAAATGAATTGATAAAACTGGAAAAAGTAAACTGAGGCCAACTGTGGAGAGACTTAAATAAAACACCAATGAGCCTGCACTTCCTGGACACCACGGCAGGCAGATAATGACAGGACAAGACTGCAGCCAGGGATTCGCTGATGGCATTGAAAGGAAGTGGAGATTGAGTGCAGGGAAAGGAACTAGAAGGTATTTCAAGAGTCTTGACGTGAAAGGACCTGGAGCTAGCCTAGCTTGGGGAGTGGGGTGGGCAGGAGCTAAAGAATGCCCAGGAAGAGGTGAACACGAAACACCTCAAAGGAAGCTATACCAAGGACAGGTAGAGAGTAAATCAAAGATGGCATGAAACGTCTATTCTCTCCTGAGGGGGAGAAGATAAGGACATGGATGAGAAGAGGAAGAGGAAGCAAGGCAGAAAGGAAAGACAAGGTATACAGCAGCCGGGAGATAATGGGGTGAGACCCTCCTAACTCAATGCCCTTTTGCATCTTTGGCATTTCAAACCAGTGAACACATCAGCCATTCAAGAAAATTAAAATTTTAACTAGAAAAAAACTAAAAAGATGACCAAGTTTTGTGATCTAATGACTAAAAACAATAGTCATTGATAATCTTTGAGGTCCAGAGAGAGAACCAGGTAAATCCATTAAGACCGAGTTCATGATAGGATGATCAAGGAGAAATGTCTAGATGTAAGGACCAGAGGAGATATTAAAGGAGGAAAAGAAAATAGAAGATGATGAAATCCAAAGCACAGGTGTAGTGGCTGGTCCAGTGGCGCAGCGGTTAAGTGCACATGTTCTGCTTTGGTGGCCCAGGGTTCGCCGATTCGGATCCCAGGTGCGGACATGGCACCCCTTGGCAAGGCATGCTGTGGTAGGCGTCCCACGTAAAAAGTAGAGGAAGATGGGCACAGATGTTAGCTCAGGGCCAGTCTTCCTCAGCAAAAAGAGGAGGATTGGCAGTGGATGTTAGCTCAGGGCTAATCTTCCTCAAAAAAAAAGTACAGGTGTAATAGTTAACCTTGGAAAGGAAGGACACTACTGTTTTCTAAGAATGGAGGAAAAGATGAAAGGCTAAATATAGATATGGAGACAAGAAGCAGATGAATGTATCAGATGGCCCTGACTCAGTAAAAATAGGAGTCAAAGTTATCTTTGCTTTAGCAGGGTGAACAACAGAGGGGAACATGGGGGTAGCAGAGGCTTGGCGTGGTGAGGGGAATCCAGAATGGCAATTTGTAAATGTTCTATGTGTGCTTGAAAAGCATATTTTTTTAACTCAGTATTTTCAAGAAAAAGAGTGTCAATCCATTAGTGGGTCACAAAATCCACTTTATATTTTGTATAAGAAGATAAACAGTAAGAGCAATGATACAGAATAGAACAGAAAACTGAAAAACTGCACCATGGAAAAGGAAACACTTCATGAAACTTTTGTTTCTGGAACATACATATATGTATGTGTTCACCAGGTCATGATTTTAAGTATTTTTCACTATGGACCTCAAACATTTGAACACACTATTTAACTTTGGGGTAAGGGCTCATAACATCAACTTTGTTGATTATTTTGTTCAACTCCTCTATGTATTTGCTAATTTCTTGAAGGCTTAAACTAACAGTTTCTGAGAGAAGCCTTGTTTTTTAAAAATCTTACGCTTTGTGTATTTTTTCCATTTTTTCCTTCTTAATTTTGCCTTACATTTTTTGAGACTATGTTGTCAGGCATATACAGATTCAGGATTATTATATCTTCCTGGTGAACTGCTCTGTTTATCAGGATGTAATAAATGCCTTTATTTCAAATAATGCTCTTTGCCCTAAAGTCTAGTTTGTCTAATATTGTGAAAGAAATATATTAAGCATAAAAAGGAATAAATATGAACATTGCTAATCCTATCGTATAACTTCTATTCCCCAAAGCCTTAGGAACAAAGTCCAAATTCCTTGGAAAGGCTTGTAAGGCCCTGCATGGGCTGGTCCTGTCCACCCTCCTCCTGCCTCCCACCCCCGGCATCCTGGTCTTCCTTCAGTCACCCAGAAGTGTGCACAGGCCGGGCCTGGAATGTTGCTCCACACCCACTTCTGCCTGCTCTTCATTCCAGACTCAGAACAAGGGTCACGGGTGTTCCCTGACACATTCCCCACTCCACCCACCCAGGAGAACTGATCAGGAGGATCTCTTTTGCAGCCCCACTGAACCCTGCTCACATTTCCATCATGGCACCTTCTTTCCGTTTAACGCACCTAATTACAGACTTGCCTGTCTCCTTGACTGAATAGGAAACTCACTGAGACCTAGTGTCATTTAGCTTTATGGCCCAGTGCAGGGTACACAGCAGGCTCCAAGATGCTGAATAGACGAATAAAGGTATCATATGTAATGGAGAGGCAAACTGAAGTCAGATAATTTGCAGTGAAAACATGCTAGAAGGGTTCACTATCTAAAGTGGCAAAGCTAAAGTCATCTGCTCTATTTCAGATAAAGGCATCAGGGCTGGCAGAGGTAAAGTGACCAACATTACACAGCTTGTCAAAATCAAAACACCATTTCCCACTCTCAGTCCAGGGCTCTTTCTAACATACCTCTACCACCAAAAGTTTCCCTACCAAATTCTCAGGTAACGAACATTTAACACTCTCATTTTATATTTGTATGGCGCTTTCAGTGTGCCACCATTATTCCAGCTGCACAAGCCAGAACCTGGGGACCAGCTCTGGAGGAGAACAGACAGTAAATTCAGGAGCTGTTATCTCCAGACAGGGCAGATTTGCATTTGAGATTGAACACAAGGACCAGCGTGTAGAGGACGGACAGGAGAGCACAAGCCTAAAGGCAAAGATTCAGGTGACAGACAGGAGTATGGACAAGGGCAGCCTGGGGCTGACTCTCGAACTGGAAGGCTGGACAGAGTCAAGACATGTGGGTGTGATGTGGGCACAGCCTGGTTCGGCATCCCAGGAGGAGAGTCCGAGCTCTACTGCAGTCTCTGAACCCTTTCAGCTCTGGTTTCCTCTGTCATAAATGGGAATTTCATCTAACTTCTAGGGTTTTTATGAGGATTAAATGAGAGAATTATGTAAAAGTGTCCAGCACAACGTCTGGCATGTGAATGTTCAATAACTTTCATCTCAAGTTGGGAAATGCATATGCATTTAAAATTCCAGATTCCTACCACTTGATAAATCTCCTCGAAGATATTTACATCAAGGGTCTACAATATGGCCTTAAAAAAAAAAAAAGGAAAAGATTAAAAAGACAAAAACCCAACTTCAATATGCTTTTGACTTACTAAATCTTATGGTAAGGCCATCATTCCTGAAAGCCTTCTCAGAGTAATATCGTTTTACGAAAATCTCAACGCCAAGATACAACCCCAGAATTTCGTTTCCTCACAGTATGAAAAATAGAGCTACAGCTCTAATGCAGCTCAAAACCGGACAGGCAGTCTCAGTCCCGGCAACCCAATTCCAGTCCAACCAGCAAACCAAGCACGACGGCCAGCTCCTCCCTCCTCTATGTCACCGACACTGGAGAGACGGAGAATCCAGACGGGGAAGAGTCTAAAGAGACGTAAAAACAGAGCTTGGGAAAAAAACATGGATATAGGTAAACTCTAGTTACGTATGAGAAAATAAGTACCGAGTCCTAAGTCTTGAGAAACCATAGAAGAAAATAAAAAGAATGTATAACTTTTAATCAGCAACAGAAAGATACCTGACAAAAATTCGACATATCCAATGGAAGACAGGAAAAGATGGTGGGGGGGAAAAAAAAAGAAGAAAAAAGCACAATAAATAGAAAACATAAATAAAAGGTAGAAATAACTCCTAATATATAAATAATTATAATAAATGTACCATTTCAACTAACCACTTAAAAGACAGACTACTAAGTCTCAATGCTTCTATCAGTTTATGTAATTCTATGCCTATTTCGTTTACCACCGTACACTTGTGTGGCCTAGCCCAGTGTTTGACACATAGCAGGCACTCATTCAATAGTTACTGAACCAAATGAATAAACGAGTAAAAGCAAGCATGAAAGAGCAAACCCAAGAGTGGATTTCTCCTACCAATTGCTTATTTTCATTGAATTTTTAAAAAATCTTTTCCATTTACTCATTTATTTTTATTTTGCAGGGAAAGATTCGCCCTAAGCTAACACCTGTTGCCTATCTTCCTCCTTTTTTCTTCCTTTCCCCCCACAAAGCCCCCGTACATAGCTGTGTACAGTTGTAAGTTTTTCTGGTTCTTCTATGTGAGCAGCCACCACAGCATGGCTACTGACAGACAAGTGGTGTGGTTCTGCTCCCAGGAACCAAACCTAGGCCCCGAAGCAGAGCTTGCTGAACTTTAACCACTAGGCTACAGGGCTGGCTCTTCACTTTTTTTTTTTTTTAAAGATTTTATTTTTTCCTTTTTCTCCCCAAAGCCCCCCCAGTACATAGTTGTATAGTCTTCGTTGTGGGTCCTTCTAGTTGTGGTATGTGGGACGCTGCCTCAGCGTGGTTTGATGAGCAGTGCCATGTCCATGCCCAGGATTCGAACCAACAAAACACTTGGCCGCCTGCAGCAGAGCGCACGAACTTAACCACTCGGCCACGGGGCCAGCCCCTTCACTGACTTTTAATAAGACTAACATCTTAAGTTTTTATAGTTTTCAGTTATTTATTTATTTTTTTTAAAGATTGGCACCTGAGCTAACATCTGTTGCCAATCTTCTTTTTTTCTTCTTCTTATTCTCCCCAAAGCCCCCCAGAACATAGTTGTATCTTCTAGTTGTAGGTCCTTCTGCTTGTGCTATGTGGGATGCCACCTCAGCAAGGCCTGATGAGCAGTACCACATCTAGGCCCAGGATCCAAACCAGCAAAACCCCAGGCCACCAAAGCGGAGGTGTGAACTTAACCACTTGGCCATGGGGCCAGCCCCTATTGTTTTTAAAGGAAACCCCCAAACACCAGTCTTTGCTATACAGCCACTTTTAATAAAAGCATTTATCTTTCAATAAATATAATAAATGATGAGCATGATTTCTCACAATGAAAGACTTACCTAAAAATTCTGGGAAACTTTAAAGTATCTTAAAATCTCTAGTAGGTGCCCATGGCTTCTCATACCAACAAAGAGACAAGAGAGGAAGGCCTGGGGCCCGCCCCGTGGCCGAGTGGTTAAGTTCGTGGGCTTCACTTCAGCAGCCCAGGGTTTCACCAGTTCGAATCCTGGGCGTGGACACAGCACCGCTCGTCAGGCCATGCTGAGGCGGCGTCCCACATGCCACAACTAGAAGAACCCATAACTAAAATATACAACTATGTACCGGGGGGATTTGGGGAGAAAAAAAGCATTAAAAAAAAAAAATAAGAGGTAGGCCTGCAGCAGGCGACATAACTGGCACAAGAAGGGAGGCTCCGTGTGTCTCTGTGAACTGCTGTGCCTCTGCTGCCTAGTACAGTGCCTGGCACACAAGAGACACTTCAAAATGTGTTTGTGTATGTGTATTTTTTTTATCTGTTACTCTTCACTAAGGAAATAAAACAAGTTGGCGTTAGCAGAGTCTGTTTGTACAGATGCCATGTGGACGTAGATGATATTAGTCTAAGCATATGTAGCAACTATGCTTAGTAATGGAGACCATGTCACCAGTATTAATGGTTACTCTGAAGTGGAAGGCATCAGAATAGCAGAGAAAATGACCAGTGGGCTTATATCATTCTTTCACAAAAAACAGTTATTTGATTGATCTGCTCCAACAAACAGATTGCTTTCTAATCCTTCCTTCAAAAGGTATATTCCAATGTGGCATACAAACTTAAAAGAGAAACATTTGAAATTTGCAAACAAGTTTTAAAATTTAGGATTATCAAAGTTATCTAGTAAAGAGTAGAGTTCCTTACAAATTACAAAAGTATAACATTTTAGAAACAACGCCAAATTTTAATTAGTGAAATAATTAAAGTAACATACACTCAAAGACATAAGTATTTTGCTTAAGCTCAATGTTTGACCCATTAGGTCAACATTTCCACCCTTATTTCAGATCCATTTGGCAGTACATGTCTTCTATTTTCATATGCCCTCTTCCTCCTGATACACACAAAACAAGTGATTAAGTACTGTGTGCCTGCTGGGCATGAGTCATTCATTCCAAGAGCCCAGAGTGATGGCACACCCTTAGCCCAAGAACTAGCCTGGGTTTTGCACAGCTGCTGAAGTTTATAGGCAGTTTCACCTGTGTCATGGGGGAAGAAAAGGTGCCAGAGTATGCATAAATAATTGGATCCAAGTTTCATTTCCTGCTAAAGACAAAGGATATTATTGCTCTGAAAAGACAATCACCAAAGTCAAACAGATGAGGAAAACAGCTCTAAAATGAGGAACTGAAAGTTCCAATTGTTAGCTTATCCATGTTTCGGTTCTCAGAATTTAATCAGGCCAGGAAAACAGGTTGAGGATTAATTTGACTCAGGTGTCATCTTATAAATGCAAAGTTTGATACACCTTTCTCTGAACTCTCTAATGGTAATTACTTTCCAGCATTCAGCAAGCTAAAGAGCTGGTCCAATTTAGTTTAGCAGCTGGTGACTTCTCAGTGTGAACTCCAACTCAATGGTTGTTGATGCTGGCTGCTCATTACATCATCTGGGAGCTTTATAAAACTCTGATCCTGGGCCCCACTCCTCAGAGTCTGACTCAACTTGTTAGGGCAGGGCCCTGGCACAGGTATTTTGTAAGTCTCCCCTAGGTTATTCTAATGTACAGCCAGGCTGAGAATTTCTGATCTAAATGATTATAGGTTACGAGATGGACCCTGTATCGGCAGCTTAGCTTTATCCTATCAGTCTGATTCAAAGACCATGCCTGTGCCGTGTACAACTTTAAACTCTTTCGTGTAATAAAGTACCATAAACTGCATAAAGATCTCATAATATACTGAGTTGGCAGAAAAGCTGGCGTAAGCTAGTATAAAAAATTCACTTAAAAAAATAACCCGAGGGGGTCAGCCCCACAGCCAGGTGGTTAAGTTCACTCACTCCACTTCGGCAGCCTGGGGTTCACCAGTCCCGATCCTGAGCTCGGACCTACACACCACTCATCAAGCCACACTGTGGCAGCACCCCACATAGAAGAACTAGAATGACTTACAACTAGGATACACAACTATGTACTGGGGCTGTGGGGAGAAAAGAACATAAAAAAGAGGAAGATTGGCAACAGATGTTAGCTCAGGGCCACTCTTCCTCACCAAAAAGGGGGAGGCGGGGGGAAGAGGCCTTGCATTTAAAAAAATAAATAACCCATAGAATACTTAAAAGATGAGATACCACCTAGGAAACGGATCTTAGGAATTCCTAGATTTTTCTATTAAAAAGGGGATCTAATTACAGTGCAGCAAGAGGGTCACAAAGTTTTGATCATGATCATGAAGGACATTAGAAATCATTTTCTAAACTCTACAATATCCAAACTAAAAGTTCTGACTCTCCACCTGAAGCATAAAGTCCTAACTGTCGCATCTCAAGAAAGACCCACTGCAACTCAAAAAAGAATAGAGGACAGCTAAAGAGAAAGAGTTTCTTGAAAGGTGAGGACATCATTAGGTCCGAGAGGACCATAAGATTATGAAAGGCGTGGACTTCACAGTACATTCAGAATACTGGCCTAGGAGACACACATTTAAAAGACATAGTTTGGGAATAAATGAAGGGAAGTACAGCTTAAATTACGACTTTCCAAACTCATTACCTTAAGAAGCTAAAAATATAAACAGTTGAAACAAGGATTAGATAAATCCATGGAAAATAAATTCATCACGCAACACCCAAAAACATAGTAATATGTTGGGACATATCCCTCACACCTTTGCTATCCCCAAAACTGTCCTTTGAAATAACTTTCAGAAATAGGTTTCTGAGAGCTAAATCAGAGCATAGTCAAGCTAACAATTGGTATTTTCCTTAACTCATTTTAGAGCTCTTAAACAAGATGCACAAAATTAGCACTTCGATCATTAAAGAGATGCAACCTTTCTCCCCACCGGTGTTTAAATAATTTCATAGCTTTTCCTGAAAACTTTGCTCAAAACTAACTTACTCTCTTCCATCTAGGATTGCTGTAGAGTCATTCTGCCGCCATAGGTCCTTGCCAACAAAAAGCTCTGCCTTCAAACCCACCATCAGGTCTAGGATTTGCCATTTTAGTTCGCCTCAAACAAACTGCTTTTAGATCAAACAACAGGGGCCACAGCACAGTGTCCTGGGAGGGGAGCGGGTACAGGGGAAAACCAGTACCATTTCAATCCGGCCAGTCAGGCACTATTCATTCCTAAAAGTCAATCATTCATAAGCTTTTTTTTTTTTTTTTTGAGAACCCAATTAGAACGAAGGCACTGTGCATACAGAGAGTTATTTCTGGTATGACAAAAAAGTCCATGAAAGTCCACAAATGCAGACAGCCAGTTTCTTCCAGGCCTTTCCCTTCACAGAGAGAAACAATCACAGCCTATTTACAGCTGGAAAAAACTTCACAGAATCAAATAAAAAAGCACTTTTCTTCCCATTTTCTACATTAGGCTTTCACCATCTTGGGGAAAAAAGACAGACACACACACACACACAGACCTCAAACCTCAAGCCCCAGCTCAAATCTCTCACGGAACTGTCTTAGAGCTCTATCGCAGCACCCGCCACTCTAGCATCCTGTTGGGTCTCTCCTTATCGGACCACACTCTTGCTAGGGTAGAGACTGTTTTAGCCATCTTTTTATTTTGGCACAATGCCCAGCAGACAGGTCTTCAATAAATATTTGTTGAAAGAATAAATTACTTCACAGAATTTCAGACTTGATATAATTTGGAAGCAGAAAGAAATAGAATACCAAATTAGTTAGATGGGGGAGGTGGGGCTGCTGCTTTGAGAAAAGGGAGTAGTAGCTGAAAGGTGCAAAGGGGGACAGGATAAAGGCACTAGCTACTAGACATGAATTCTGGAAGTCAAGAAGCACAACCGCCCAGAAGGAGACTAGCAAATTATTGCTCTGCTAACCTCTGATCTGCCCACCACAACTGCTCCCCGGGGCAGGACGGGGGAGGTATCTTATGATGGAAATAGGCAGAAGGCAGAAAGGCAATGTATAATGATACTGTGAAGCATCATTAATATGATACATGCAAACTACTATAATTAAAAACATTATGGCATCCTTAAAATTCTCTACTGGTTAGATGTTATGACTGTTTCAAACTGCAAATACTGACCGCTGCAGAAACCGTGGAATTTGAAGTGCATGTAAGTGAAAAGCTGTTTCAGCGAACAGGATGCATAAAGAAAATGAATGTACTTTTACATATCCCACTATCAAGTGTAAGAAATGCAAAGTTAAACCTGAAAGAACCTGAAATTAAAATGAAGCAACTTAAAAGAAAAACCACCAAGGAACACTGACCTAAAATCAACCCGTATTTCACTCAAGAGCCTTATAAAGCAGGCAGGCAGGCGTGGATGCTTTTTTGTGAATGAGAGCAGTTCCTTTAAGGGTCTCACAGCAACCACAAAATGAGTCATGCTAGCAGAGCACGGGATTTAATTAAGATACTCCCAGTGTGTGTGGTGATAGTACTATAACACTAAGTGTTCAGTGTTTATCCTCACTTTCAAAATACTATTTCTATGTGATTCCTTAATGTATTATCAACAGCTACTACTAATAAAAAATATTATTTCTCTATTTTGTTAAACATACTGTAATTCAAATGCTCTTCTCAGCTCAATTATGGTCAGTTAACACATAATGATAATGACAGACTAGTTAATGAGTAATTTTTTTTTTTTGAGGAAGATTAGCCCTGAGCTAACATCTGTTGCCAGTCCTCCTCTTTTTGCTGAGGAAGACTGGCCCTGAGCTAACATCCAGGCCCATCTTCCTCTTTATACGTGGGATGCCTGCCACAGCATGGCTTTTGCCAAGCAGTGCCACTTCTGCACCCGGGATCCAAACCAGCGAACCCTGGGCCACCGAGAAGGGGAATGTGCGAACTTAACCGCTGCCCCACCAGGCCAGCCCCATGAGTAATTATTTGTTAGAGGTTCTATGACATTGCTGTTACTTCTCGGACTTAGGTTTGCAAGACTAGATTTTAAAAGGTTATATTTTAAAACATATTTGTACACAAACAGAACAGTTAACAAAAAGATACACAGATAGTAATACAGCTTATAAAGATCTAACACATTTAAAGCCCCATAAAACCACTCTAAGGCTAGACTACTGAGAACTCACTGAATCAATAGCAGAGCCAAACTCATTGGATTTTCCAATAGTCTAGCATCTATCTGCAAACACATCAGCTAATTTTGTCATCAATGACAAGGAAGAAAATCAGCAAAAGGCAACTTTTTTTTTTTTTCTGCCTAAGAGCCAGTTACAGGAAAATAAAATGTCTTCAGGTCCCATTTATTTTCATTTAAACAGAGAACAGATTTATTGAATCCCACAGACGTAAAAGTTAGTCTCCCCTTTACTGAATAAAATGACAATGAGAAAGTGGCACGATTTTTTTAGCAGGCAAGAGAAACAGCATTCTAGTCTCCTGTTCTTATATTCTCCATTTAATCCTCCCAACGACCCCTCTGCTGCTCACAGTACACAGGGTCGACCAGGGACTACAATGATTTCAATTCATTCAATATATTTTTACAGAAGACCTGCTGTGGGCCAGGTG
Organism: Equus caballus; assembly: GCF_041296265.1. Lineage (NCBI taxonomy): Eukaryota > Metazoa > Chordata > Mammalia > Perissodactyla > Equidae > Equus > Equus caballus. The sequence goes on from NC_091684.1 coordinate 13,600,208, forward strand.
CTGGGGATATGGCAAAGAACCTACTTCTTCTCCACGCTTGGGCGGCTTTAGGCGGGGCAGGTAGGACAAGGGGGAGCCGTGCTGCTGGGCATCCTGGAGCAGCACCAACGCAGCCAGGTTCCCGAAAGACCAAGCTGTCAGGGCACCCTGGTTTCAGGCACCTGCATCCTCTACCCTAACAGGCCTTGATATCGCCTCTCCTCTGAAGCCAGCCTTTGGCAAGTCCTGGCCTCTGCTGGCTATGGCCTGGTCAGAACACAAGCATCCAGGAATCTGTGCTTCTACAAAGGTTCCTTCCTTCTTTGAAGCTGGTCGCCCTAAAGACTTTTTCTCCACACATTCCTTCTCTGCTTTCTATGCTCTGAAAGGATGCCTGTGAAATTGGATCTAGGACTCTCGCAAAGCTAGACTGGAAAGGCCTCGGGTTGCTCATCATTGGCTGAAATAGTTCCCATCCAGTACATATCAATGTTTCTCTTCAAAGATCTACCCTACATCTATTCCCTTCCCAAACTGCAGATGTTCCAAAAACTTAAGAAGAGAAACCGGATAAACTGACCAGAACTAGAAAAACAACTAGTCAATCTATTATATAATGGCGTTCCCTGTAACTATATAAACTAATTTTGCAAGAAAGGAGGCAGGGCAGGTGTAGGGTCAAAGAACAAACCAGTCTTCTCCTTATCAGCCTTCTCATTCTATACAGATCCTTTCTCAATGTGTGTGCTATTACATTTGAGAGGCTATTTTATTCTCTATATAGGCTACACTACAACGACTATGATAGCTAAAGATACAGCTCAGATACTATTCATAAAAATATAAAACCTATACCTTTGCAGTCAAGAAGGTAGAAGGTTTATAAAATATTTTTGCCAACATTGAGGAAAATTTGGCTTTGGAGTCATACGAGGTTAGAAGCCTGTCTCTCCCTCCTTGTGAACTTGGATAAATTACTTCTCTATGCCTCAGTTTCCTCATCTGTTAAATGAGGATAACAATAAAATCCACCTCCTGAGATTTATTGTGAGGATAAAATTAAACAGTACATATCAAAGGCTTAGAACAGTGTCCGGTTCAGAAAAATGCTCAATAATAAAAGCTACTGTTAATGTCTACTATTAATCTCAGTTGACAATGTAAACGACAAAATATGCACAAAAACTCCCCTCAATCTGGAAACCCCAATTCCAAAAATTGTCATCAGTCCCCTTAGCAAGACTCTTTTCTTTTTTGAAAACCAAAGAAGAGGGGAAAAATCTTTGGAAAGATGAGTCTTTTCTACTTGTAAGCATAAAAATAAATGTTCATAAAAATAAACAAAGACCTGTTCAGTCCAACTGCTAGCCTGTTAGAAATACAAAATATAGGGTAAAAAGCAGTTCTGGGTATAAAACTGGTGAGCTGTTTTAAAGAAAGTGAAGACTACAAACACTAGGAAAAAACCTGATTATTCAACAACAACAAAAATGGTTAGATTTTTACAATATATTTAATAATTAATTTTTAAATTAAACGCCCTATTAGATTTTGTCACAGTAATTTGTGAATTTTTAGCAAATATGATTTTTTTAAGTTCAAAATCTTTTTTTAAAGTAAATACCAAATGACATAAAACTCTAAATAAACTGAATATAGTTTCATAAAATATGACTCCTGAAGAGAGAAGTTACATGAACTTCAATTCCATAACTATAACTTCTCATTCAAAAAAGTTAACTGCATGACATACTAAAAATAATTTCATTGTCAAAAAATAACTAAGAAGAACAGGAACACTTTTTTATGTTTCTGTGAATTCTGATGGCTAATATCCCCCCCAAAATAAATGTTCACTGGCATTCATCAGAGTATCATCTCTCTCTATATAGTTTACGTGCTTATGAATGTTATGTCTCCGACAGATGCTTTACCATCTTTCATGGTCACTCAGCCTCAGAATAGAAGGACGCAGGACGCAGCAGTAAATTATATAACACCGTCATATCAGATAAAGCCACAGGACTAGCGGAAACAATTTTAAGACTGAAGCGATAAGACCATATCACCCTTCCCCAACAGAGGACTGTATTATATTCCTTTTCAAGTCTTTAAATTACAATCCTTATTCTCAGATAGTAAAACTCTTCTCTCAGGAGATTACTGAATGTTTACACAGTGCTTCATCATCTTCCCTGGTAGAAAATAAAACCACCTAAATATTTTTTTCTGGTGGTATTACCTTGCAATAGACATAAGCATCCACCAAAAACTAGTGCTTCGTATGAATACGGACTACTCGCTAACCTTAAAAAAATGGAAACACCAGAAAAAATAATACTCAACTATTCAGCTAGAAGAGAACCGAAAAACTTTAAATAATATTAAAGAAGAAAATAAATACTACCACAAAGATTAAAAAAAAAAGGTGATGCTAAATCAGATAGAAAAATAACACAAGTGGAAACGCACCTTTCCTCCTATTTTCTCACTCAGCTGGACAGAGATTTTCTGCCCCAATTAGAAGATATTCAAAATAGAGCCTAAAATGAGTAATAAGCATAACTCAACATCCTATTTTTATGGCAATGATTTTACTGAGAGAAAACTTGGACTTAAATTTAATTCAGCTCAACTCAACCAAAAATGCCTGCTGCATCCTAAGCAGGCTAAAGCCCAGAGATACCGAGACGAGTAAAGGACAGGCCTTGCCGTGGGGGATGCACTGTCCACTGGGGAAGAAGGAAGCAAACTACTACTAAATGATGCAGTAAGGGCTACGATCAAAGTGTGTACTAAGTGTATAAAGCACCTGGAAACACAATAAGGGAGACCAATAATCCTGCCCCAAGGATGCAGGCTAGGGTGAGCACAGGGTCGGGGTGGCATCTGAGCTGGTCTTAACAGAAGAAACTAGGCAGGAAAGGGGGCTAACAGTTACAAACATTCCAGGCTAAGGAAATGGTCATTTTAACCTTAAATATCAATACCGATTCTTCTGATATCTCTAGGAAGAGGAAAAGTCCTGTTTCAGGTTGTTCAATAGCCACAAATACAAAAACCACAATGCCCGTAGGCTTTTTTGGCCTCATAATACTCCCCTTTGGAAAAGAAAAGGACGTGGTCAGTAACCTATTCAGCTGAATATCGAATAGGAAACAACGAATGATTTTAAATGCTTTCACTACAAACAGCAGCAAAACTGGCCATAAAAGTAGAGGGGAAAGGTCCAATAAAATGAAGAGACGTTTAAATGATTCTACAGAAAAAGACCTGAAAGGCACTTACCCAATTAAAATACCATTATGAAACAGCCATTCTTTAGAAAGGACCCTGAGTGCTGGACAGGACAAACTATCTGGTCAAGTCCAGTGCACGGGATTCCTTCTTCACTGGCTCTACTTACACACCTGCACATCAAAATGGTTACAATGGCCTCTTCCCTCCTCCAGACTTTCGGTCTACTTCAGTCTGTGATCTGCAACATCCTAAGAAGTGAGATAGACTTAACTGCAAGGACTACAGCCATTTCATTCAGAAAAAAGTTTTTAACTTGACTTCTGATGTGGACTTTGGATATATAAACAGTTATTCAAACCGTATGGCTTAAGCCAAAATGCAGGCCCAGGTTACTCTGTGAATACTCCTTGAAGGCTTAATTCTGCGGCTCATCTGAGCTTCTTCAGCTCACAAGTAAGGGTTTAAATGCTTCCATTGAAGGGTAAGTCCCCAGCCAGCATCCTAGAAGAGTGGACTCACTTCACTTAAGGGGAATAAGTTATCCCCAAGCAGCCATCAGGATTGGAGAGCCTACTGTGTACAAGAAACAATCTTAAACCAAACAGAATGACACACAATTCACATAAAGCCCGTCCCATTCAGAGGACTCTGGTGGCCACACCTTGTTCCATATAATTCCACCAGCTTGGATCATCTCTGTCAATCTTAGGGGCTAAGAGAAAGGAGACAGCAGCCCTACAAATGGAGACAACCCAGTCCACTCTATTTATACACACCTCAACTCACCGCCGAATACACAGATGACCACCCAGAGATTTCCTGAGCATTTTTCAAGGAACACGTCAATTCTTGTCCTCCAAGACGTACATGAACAAATCGGTATTGTTTTAAAAAACATCTTCACTATGTACAAGGTCTAAAAAGCCCAATCCTCACTCTGTAGTTGAAGAAATGAGGTGCAGAAAGGGTCCTGCCGAAGAGCTGGATGGAGATGATCTCAAGTTCCACCTGGCTGGAAGAGATAAGCTCTTAGAACCCAAAGAGTTGGCTCCTCGGCAGCCTGGGAATTTTCAACCTACGTTTCTTTAAGCTGCACCTGAAGCCTTACCCAAACTTTGGCGAGGAAGTGTGGGGAAGAGCCAGGCAAATGGTCAAATCAGGAGAAGCAGAGAGAAGAGAATGACTGGAGACCAGCCAAAATTAGCCTATTTACAACAACTTCTGTCCCAAGATCATCAAGACCCTTACCTGGGTGCAGCAGTTTCTCCTCTATTCTGAATAGAGGCAGTAAAGTGTAATAGCAAGAAAATACACCCAGAGCCTAGGAACAATAAGATCTCCTTCCCTGCTCTAGCAAATTAACTAGCAGGCCTCCATAAGAAAGCACTGGGCCCTGCCAGGTTCTGGGGGCCAGCTCTACCCTCTCCATGACCTTGAGCAAATTACTCAAGCTTTCACACCTGAAAAAGAGGATCCCCCCACCCCCGACTTTGTAAGCTTGTTATGAGGTTTGCGAATAATATATTAAGGAACCACGTCCTTGGAAACCATCCTATGAACGTTCGCTGCCGTGATACGAAAAAGCTCATTTGGACGTTTCATACTTTTCAGTTAACACCTACAGTTTTGTCTAGAGTACATATAAGAATTACAAGTACACTGAAATGCTCTATTTCTTTAAAGAACTCTATTCTCCGAGCAGCCAAGGCCCAGCGGTTAAGTTCCTCCGCTCCAGTTGGGCAGGACGGGTCTGCAGGTTCGGATCCTGGGCGCGGACGTGGCACCGCTCATCAGGCCATACTGAGCCCTCTCCCACACAGCACAAGCAGAAGGATGTACAACTAGAATATACAACTATGTACTGGGGTTTGGGGGAGAAAAAAATGAAAAAGAGGAAGATTGGCAACTGATGTTAGCTCAGGGCCAATCTTCCTCACCAAAAAAAAAAGCATACTTAAAAAAAAAAACCTCTATTCTCACTTCCCCTAAAATGAAAGATCTCTGAGGCGATTAGGAAAAAGGACAGGCAACCTCAGAGGCGGAGGTGCTACCAAGTCCCCTCACAAAGGAAACGCGCCCTGGACCGTTCTGTTTATAACTCACCGCTGTGAACTAGTTTTCCCAACGCAAACTAATCGGTGCAGACTCGGGCAGCTCATAACAGCTTACATGACACCCAGGCACGGACCCACAATACATCCTGTTTCGCACAGTACCGAGTCACATAAAAACACTCGAAGTTCAACACTGCAATACAGCTTAGCTGTACTACTGAAATGAAAGAAAAGGTGCTTTACGCCGGGTGCCTGTGAGGTAACCAGAACGAAGTCACGCCTTTAATAAGAAGGGACCAGAAGCACACAGATGTCAAGAGGGGGTGAAGCTCCGGCAGGACGTTCCACCGAACCAGCGCGATCGCTTCTGGTCTGAGATCGGGATTCGAACCCAGAACCTGCCACGAAGGACATCTGAGAGGCCCTCAAGGCCAGGCGCACCTCAATCGAACTTTCCCGGGGGGCGCCGGCCCGACCCCGTCTCGGGGTCCTCGGCTCGGGCGGGTCCGCTCTCCCGACCGCCCTCCAGAGCCATGTCGGCGCGGAGGCGCGCTCGCAGGGAGAGGGTCGCCGGCCCTTTGTCCCCCGCGGAGGGGCAGGAAATACTGACAGCTCGCGCCCGCCCGCCCCGCCCCGCGCGCAGGGCCGCAGGCGGCGCCCGCTCGGCTGCCCGGGCTGAGGGGCCCGGCCGCGCCCCCTCCTCGCCCCCCGCCCGCCCGCCCGCCGGGCCCGCGCCGCCCGCCTCACCGGGTCGGAGCTGGAGGCCGCCGTCGCGGCGGCTGCACCACAGCGCGCGCTCGCCCTGCTGCAGGATGTAGTGGTCCTTGGCTTGGAAGAGCTCCATGCCGGCGCCGGGCGCCGGGGGAGGCGGCGTTGGCGGCCCGGGCGCGCCCGCGTCTCCACGGTCCCCCGACCCCGGCGGCCCGCGGGGGGCGCGCGGGGCGTCCTCGTCGGCCGGGGCCGCCAGAGCCCACGCCTCGGGGAGCGGCGGCTAAAGGAGCACCCCGGCAGCCGGACCCGCGGCCGTAGAACGCGCGGCGGCGGCGCGGCCTCTGTCGCCTCTCCCCCGGCCCCGCCCCTTGCCCGACCCCGCCCCGGCTCCTCCCCGGCCCCCCCTCCCCTGGCTCCTCCCCCGACGTCCCCCAGGCCCTTCCCCCTCCCTCCGCCTCTCTGCTCTCTGCTCTCCTCGCTGCCCTTTCCGGCCGCCTTCTCCGGCTTCTCCCGGGTCTCCCGCGCGGCTCGTCCCTGCGGCCCTTCCTCCTCCCTCTTCTCCTCCCCGCAATTCCCGCTCTTCCCAGGCCCCTCCCCCGGCCGTTCTCCTCACCAGCGGCAACCCCGGGGTGGCTGAGTCAGGCTGGCCGCCCTCCTTCCGTGCAGCCTTCGCAGCAGAGGCCTGCTCATGGGGCCTCCCCACCCATGCTGGGGGTTATTCGTTCCTTTCACCAGCGCTGAGAAAAGCCAGGCCGACACCCCCAATCCAGCGTGAAACTCCCTCCTCCCGGGTTTGAGCTGTCCGCAGAGGGCCAGACTAGGCTAGCCAGGAAATGCGACCGAGGGGCTGGCTGCGGGGGCTCTGCGCAGAGCGGGGCGTCTTCTGTTTGGGTATTTCCTCCTAGAACCTTATGACGCTTGACAACAGCAGGCATTCAATAAATGCACATCAACGAGGAGCATGTAACAATAGAAGATACACAAGTATTAGCAGCACAGGGCTCTAGTGAGGAGGAAGGGAGCAAAGTTCAGAAGCTGTTGCGCCCCGTATTAAGTAGGATGCGTCTGAGAAGACTGAATAAAACCTCAGTTAATGAAGTGGAAAGGGCCCAGTTTGACGAGGATAAGATGGCTGGAGAACCTCTTGTGGAAGGAGGAAGCTCTCCCGGGTATCTGAGCTGTCTATCTTGAAAGGCCAGGTGGTTTCTTGAAGAGAATGGGGTTTGGGAGTCAGGCTCCCAGGTCCAGGCCTAGCTCCAGGTGTGATCTAGCTGTGTGATCCTGGGAAAGTCTCTTGGTCTCAGGCGGTGGTTGAATTAAATGACCTTTAATTACACTCCCCGTTTTATAAATCAGTGAGTCTTCCTACTCCTATCTCTTGCCTTTTCTAATGCTTTAAAGGGAAAGGAAAAAGACGCGGTAGGACACTAGAAAAGGGAGGCAATACTTGTAACCTGCTTAGATAAAAGAGACAAGGCCCAAAAGCAGGAAGGAGTTCCACATTACTAATTATTCCAGCCCACACTGATTTCTCTGTTGAATTTCCATAGCACTGAAAGTCCCATGATGACAAAATGACCTGGAATCTCTGATAAGTACCATGCCTCCTGGGCTGCCCAGACACCTCAACATAAAGCTCAAGCCCAGTGATTACCACATCAAATCTTTGTGATATGATTTGGACACAGAAGATAATGGAGATAAGAAGGTGATAAGAAGGTTCAGTGGAACCATCAGTTTCAGATTTATTGTCGAATTCAGCCATATGTTGACTTTACTTAGCAAAAATGAATAGATAATGAGAAAACCCTACCAAGTATGTTATGCAAATTATTTCATTATTTTGTAATGGAACACATTGCCAGATGTGAAGAAAACAGTGCTGCTGTAACTGTTTTAAAACCATTGATTAGTTGATTGGAACTTTCCCTGATGTTTTAAATCAATGGTTCCAACCCTGGCTAACTAACATAATCACCTGGGGAGTTTTTCAGACAAACCAGTGCTTAGACTTCAGACCAATCAAACCAGAATTTAATTAGGGTGGGCTCTGGCATCAGTATTTTTTTTTCCTAAGCTCTCCAGAGGATTCTAATGTGCAGCCAGGATTAAGCATCACTGTTTTAAATGAAATTAATTGGAAAAATCTGCCAGAAAACAGCAGTCAATCATTAACTGATACCATTGCTTGGGGTTGTTACCTGTAAATCCAGAGTTAACAAGCAGAGTCCTTAGGAGAGAAAAAACCTGAAGGAGAGACGCTCCTGGAATCTGTCTGACCCAGATGCACGCTGCTCTCTCCCTTTCGCTTTAAATGGATACTCAGCTTTAGGGTAGGTAAGAGCCCTGGCCTGGCTGAGCAGAATGAGCGACAAGAGTAAATACTCTGTCCTTGGCAGACATCTTGTCCCCAGTCTCCTGCTACAGCTGCCTTGCCTTGTTCTTGCTATGGACTTCCTGAACCTGGGATCCTGCTTGCCTGCCTGGTGCTCCTAACCCTGCAGCTTCTGCACTCCCTGGCTGGCCTCTCCATCCTTGGCCTGTGGCTACCTGCCAGCCTTCATCATTCTCTTCCAGCTTCCTAATTCAAGGAATGGATAGTGTCACTCAGGTTTTGGTGGAAAGTTCATGTGATACTGTTCTGTTTTTAAACATGAATGACCATCATGCATATTATATACCTTCTTTTACATGTATGGTATATTTATATTAATTTAAGTATATTCCCTAGGGCGTTAGGTTCTAACCAGTTCTGTGTGATCTCAGTCAAGCCATTTAATGTCTTTTAGTCTCAGTTTCCTTATTTATTAAAAGAGATGGTCACTAAAGGTTCTTCCAGCCCTGAAATCAATGAATATGAGGAAATGTATTCACATAGTTAAACTTACACAAATAATGACGGTAAATGACTCAACTCTGATTATCGATTTGGCCTTCAAAGTCAGGGTCATTATTTGTCTCTGAAATTTTTGGATTCTGATTAGACTCTAGAGTCCTCTGGTGAAATTTGACTTTTAACATCATCTCTCATATACTTGTTCACAGTCTTATGTATTGTTTGTCTGTGAGAACTTTCTTCAGTCTTGTTTGTGTATGAGAAATCTCCCAAAGGAGAGATTTTTTAAAATGCGTATTTCTCCTGCCAGGAGGCTGCTAATTTCTTAGGTCAGCAGTTGGGGTGGTTAAGGACCCAAGACATTCACAAGCCAAATTTTTACATTTGAGCAATCATCAGCCAATTTCTCATGGATTTGTCTGCTAGTACACTTGTGCTCCCTCCTGCCATAACTTCATCAAGACTGGAAATTAGAACGAGCATTTTGGAACACTTTGACGTATATAAAATTGTTCACTTGAGAAGCACCATAGAACAAACGGGTACAGCTCCTCAGGAGACTGTCGCGTTGATCTCAATGAGAGAAATCCCTTTGTTCAATGGAGAAGACCATCTCTCCTCCATTGCTGTACTTTGGGGGGTTAATAAGTACTGGCTTTTTCGTTGGATGGCCTGATAAAATTGTCAAGGACCCAAGTTATTGTTTAAACCAGCTATAATATTTCTTTCATGTGTGGGAGAGAGAAAATTAAATGTGTTTTCTGCATCTGATCTTTCTTCCTCCAGAGGGAAGATAATTAGCCTTTTACAGTGATAATTTCATATTTGTCTAAAGCCAGCTGTCTCTCACTTCCTTTCTGCCATGCATTTACTTGTCAATTTTAAAAAATGGTTTAAAAAATTAGATAGTTCTAAATATGCTAATTTGAAAAAAATATCCAAGGTATAGTGTTACATAGAAAAAGTCCAAGTTGCAGAATAGTGTTTTAAAGGATCCCATTGGGTTTTTAAAAGGGGAGAATGGGAGAGAAAGTACGTTTGTATAAGCCCAGAAGATTTCTGAAAGAAAACACAGGAAGTGTGGTTACCTCTGAGAAATGGAAAGGAGGGGGAGGGCAGCACAGGGAGTCAGGAACGCAAGGAGGTTAGAAACTTTTCCTTTTCATTATATATCCCTGTACATTGTTTTGACTTTTATAACCATGTAAATTTAATACTTTAAATTTAAAAAAAAGATTAGTTAAATGTGTGTGTATGTGTGTGTGTGTGTGTGTATATAAAGTTCATTCTTCCAGCACACACACGCAAATATTTTTAGGAAATTTCGTGCCTAAGGATCTAGAACTTTTTGCCGTAACAAGCCAGGAGTCCAAGGCATAGACGTGTTTATTCATTCTTCATATGCTGCTTAATATTTTTGAGCTTTCCTAACACCTTAGTGCTGTCAAAGGGAAGTATGGTTAGGCAGATAAGCCGTTTTTCTGCACGGTACACTCTTTTAAATGGAGTATAAAGAGCGGAGTTTTTCTTTAGCACCTTTTCTAAACCACAGCAGCAGCTGTGGCTTGTTCTTCTCTCTGCCAATCATAATTCTCAGGCTGATGGCCTGTGAAGGCCTGTACCCTGGTAAATCAATAACAATTGTCAAAAATGCCTTCTGTTAGATAATCATGTGAGAGATTTTTTTAAGGAATGTTTTGTATCAGAAAACAACAGGGCAGGGGGCGAGGGGAATTACTCCTGTAGAAACGTGGTACATCCTTGGAAAGGCCGCCCACAGTGTTTCACCATTTTGTAAGAGCAGCCCTTAGCGGCAAGGAAATACAGGATTTGGTTTTCCTAATGCTGCTCCGTTCTTTTCCCCTCCATCTTATAGCAAGTCTCCACTGAGCCTGAAGAAGCAGAGGGAAGGGTGTGTGTTGGGGGAGGGTATTTGGACTGCTCCCCCCAGGTGAGCACAGGGAGTAGGCAGCCGGGAGCAGAATGTGATTGCAACGTCTCCAAGTCGATGTTTTTAAGGAGGCCCATAATGGGTAACCAGAGACCCATTGCAAATGTGGCAAATATATTTTCAGAATTTGGCCCTCACTCTAATTTCCGGATTAGAGCATTCTTGCTGCTTCTCAAATACAGCAGGATGCTCACATTTAAGTTGCTGCAAGCAGTGCGTGGTTTCTCATGGCTTGTCTCATTGCTGCTCTCCAGTTTAATCAAGTGGGAATTCTAGGTTGCTGGGGTCATGCTTATAAAGCTCCAGCTCGGGGGGTTCATTGAATGCAGCTCAGGGCAGCATTGAAGTTAAAAAACAGATCCATTCCATACAATTAAAAATAATTTGAGAAAACTCAAGTCTTTTCTGTGTATTTCTCAAATACTGTAAAGCCCTCTGTATGTTTTTTAAAAATCTTATGTCTTATTTCTTTTCTTCTGGCCATTGTCCTCATGCAGCACAGATAACCCCATACTTCTCTCCAAACTCTTCTCCAGCCTCCTTTCTCTCTTTCCTCTCATTGCTGTGAAATCTGACCAAACCACGTAGGGCTATCTCCCCTGGGAAGCCCGCCCTCCTTGGAGGGTGGGAGAGGGGAAGAGATAGCACAAGGCTAAGCCAGAAAGCTCTCCAGCAGTGGGGAAAAGCGGACAGGCTGGGAACAACTCAGATTCTAACAAATCTGTCCCGTCGCTTCAGTGTGAGCCTTTTCCCCCTGGGGATTCAGTAAAACTATTTTCATTTTGAATGGTAAAAGCATGTGGCCTGTAGAAATTTCCTGTGGGGCCCTTACATTCAAAGGCCACAGACTAGTATCTGGACTTTTCTTCTCTTGTGGTTTCATGATTGGAACTTGAGTGTCTGGCTCAGAAGACAGCAAGCTTTGGGGACTGCTATCTGCCTGCAGAGACCGACAAGCTCTAGACCTGAAGGCATTCCCCAAAGCACCACCAGTCCCTTGTTTTCTGCCGACGGGGCCTATTTGGAGCAAATTGCTTACTGTTCTGCCTGTCAGCTTGAAGCTCAGAAATCCAAGGCAGGTGGAGAGAGACAGGAAGGAAGGATCAGTATGGAGAGGCAGGCAGTTTAGATGAACTCTCTTGCCTTATTCTCTCCTACTCTACACACCACCACCCCCAACCCCAGGAAGCAGAAGTGTTTGCCAGTTGTGTTTACCCCACCCCCCAACCTCCAGTCAATGCTGGGAAGTGTTGAGCCCTGGCTCCCAGCCCACCTCCCCTATCAACCTAAGCTGTATGTGCTTGGGCAAATCTCCTAATTCTCCAAGGTCAGTTTCCCTATGTAAAATGGGGATATAATATAAAATTTCCTTTACAAGTTTCTTGTCAGGATTAAGTGTTTGAAAGAGTGTCCTAAACTATAAAGTGTTCTAGAAATGTTATTTTGTAATTTTTTAAAAATCTACTTTATGTGTAAATTTTTCCTCTCTAGATCTCAGATTATTTGACAGATTCCTAACATGTTATATATATATATATTTTTCTACATATATATTGTAAATATATGTGATTCAGATGCTTTCAGCTCAAATCACATCATTGGTAAATAGGAATAAAGGATATTAATCATATAACTAGAAGGTGCATATTGGCTGTGGTTCCCAACCAGAGACAGAGGACTCACCCTGAGGCTGATGAAACTTGAGCTTCAGGACATTGGGGTTTTGTCCAAGGCCGTGTACCTAATTCTACATTCATTATTTTGTAGTCTTCTTTCTAAAAAGGACCCTCCATATTTTAAAAAGCTCTAAGTGCCACAAACATTGCTCCCAGCACTAGCATAAAAGAACATTCTAGGAGAATTTTGGGGCCTGTTCTTTGTCTTCTCTTGATGTGTCCTTCTCTGTTTGATCATTCTCTTGTGTCACTTGAGCCCCTCCCCCTTTTCTAAACTCAGATGTACTTTCTGCTACCTCCAATTCTCTAATCCACTCACAGTCATGTAGCTGGGAGAACACACACACATACTCGCTTCTATCAAGAGATAAATTTAGAGATCGGAAACAGTGTGTGCAAGGATAGCACCATTCATCCCAAATGACTCAGAGAGAGCTATTCCCGTTAATGTGGAGCCCTTAGAGTGAAAATAGAGCTAGGAAGAATTCTTTGATTCAATAATGCTAGGGTTATAGATTTTCCAGGAGTGGATTCAAAAGTACTATTAATAGGAAGAAAATGTTTTCATCATGTGATACTAGTCTAAGATGTCTTTGGAAGAAATGTTACACTCAATGTAGCAAAGTGTGCCTGCCCTTGGGTGATTCGGAAGGAACCTGACCACAGCCATTCCTGGTCAAGGAACTCCCTGGAAGCAAGCAAGGCACCACAGTCCTCCCCTCATTGATAGCAACCCGAGCTCCCTCGGCCCAACCCCCTGTAGAGCCAACAGAGCAATATCCTCAGTAACATCAGGCTGAAGCCTGAAGTGGTAGATGCTTGGGGAGATAGAGGGCAGATCCCAACCTCTTGGAAGGATTGGAATTTTCAAAATAGGGGCTCAGAGACATCAGACTAGAAGGGGCAGGAGGGCAGGAGACAGACACTCAAAAATTGGAGCAAGAGAGAATTGAGGGAACAGGTAGTATCCATTCAGAATATTCTCTGAAAGCCCAAACTGAGAGGCCCCACCCCCACCCTGAGTGGCATGAGGAAAAGAGTAAGTTAGATGAAGGCAAAGCTTCCAGCCCTATTACCGGACTGTTTTAGGTTGCTTATCTGACGTTTAAATGAAAGCACAGACTAAACCCCTGAGGCAGCTGATCAATAGCCCTCAAAGATATCAGGCCCTAAGCCCTGGAACCTATGAATGTTACCTTCTGTGGAAAAAGCGTCTTTGCAAATATGATTAAGGGTCTTGAGATGTGATTAAGGGTCTTGTCCTGGATTATCCAGGTGGGCCCTAAATGCAGCCACGTGTATCCTTCTGGGAAGGAGGCTGAGGAGATTTTGCACACAGAGGAGAAGACGATGTGAAGACAGAGCAAAGAGGGATTTGAAGATGGAAGCCTTGAAGATGGAAGTGATACGCCACAAGCCGAGGAATTCCAGCAGCCACTAGAAGCCAGGTAAGGCTAGGAACCATTTCTGCCCTAGAGCCTCCGAAGGGAGCAAGGCCCTGCTGACACCTTGACTTTGGCACAATGAGGTTGATTTTGGACGTCTGAGCTCCAGAACTATAAGAGAGCAAAAGTGTGTTGAGTTACCACAGGAAACTAAGACAACCCATGACAGAATTCTGCATGTGTTTGGTCTGGCAAAGATGGGCAGCACTGGCTTCTAATCATCAGACGTGGTGGTGATGACTTGTGGGTGACCAGTGGAGAGGGCCGCTCGTGCCAGGGTCTTCCTGTCCTGTAGGAGACTGTGTTGGTTCCCTAGGGCTGCTCCACAAATTACCGCAAACTTAGTGGCTTACAACAGAAATTTATTCTCTCACAGTTCTGGAGGCCAGAAGTTCAACTCAAGGTGTTGGCCAGGGTTGCTTCCTTGTGGAGGCTCAGAAGGAGAATCGTTCCATGCCTCTCTCCCAGCTTCTGGTGGCTTCTGCAATCTTTGCCATTCCTTGGCTTGAAGCTGCACGGCTCCAACCTCTGCCTCTGTCATCACATGGTTCTTCACATGTGTATCACTCTGTGTATCTTCTCCTTTTCTATTTCTTTTAAGGATGTTAAGGTCTTTGGATTTAGGGCTCACCCTAACCAGGATGATCCCATCCAGAGATCTTTAAATTAATTACATCTTCAAAGACCTTATTTTCAAACATTCACAGGGGCTAAGTGTTAGGACGTGGACATAGCTTTCGGGGGATACTATTCAACCCACTGCAGGGGCCAGTGCCCCCTGTTCCCACTCATGGGGCAATGATAGAGAATTCTAGCAATCATCTAGCCTAATGAAGGCTCAGCAAGTTGCAGCAACTTGCCTAGGATCAGGCAGCAAACTTCTGACATCAGGCCTCGCAGAAACCAACCTGACAATTTTAATCCGGCCTGATTCCCACCACACCACTAGCCGCTCAATAATTCTCTACCTAGGAACGAAGCTATTTCATTTACAATCAGCTTCAAGTAGTACCTCGCTAATCCTCCCAGAACCCTTTTTGGCAGAAAAGACAAGCATATCATAACTAAACATTAAAACCAGGGCTTCGGGGGCCGGCCCCGTGGCTGAGTGGTTAACTTGGTGCGCTCTGCTTCGGCGGCCTGGGGTTTCATCAGTTTGAATCCTGGGCACGGATATGGCACCACTCATCAAGCGATGCTGAGGCAGCATTCCCACATGCCACAACTACAAGGACCCACAACTAAAAATACACAAGTATGTACTGGGGGCTTTGGGGAGAAAAAGGAAAAATAAAAAATCTTAAAACCAGGGCATCGTATTTCAAGTTTACATCTGAAAGATTTAAGATAATATTTCAGTTCCAATAGTTACCTTCGTGTACCTATTGTTGAATGATAATTCTTCTCACAAAGGGAAAGATTTCTCAAAAGTCAGCTGATTTTACATCCCGGAGCAGCTATTCTGATGTTTCAGAATATAGATCTTTACACTGGAGGTACCATAATCACCTCACAATTTATGAGGCATTCTCCAGTTCCAAAGCTCATTCTATGTGTTAGCTTATTTGACACAATGGGTCCCCTAAGATGTCCTCATGGAACTTCAGTCAGTGGTTTCCATTTACTGTGTAGTGTGTTTGAAAGGAAGGGAGAAATATTTCTGAGGGTCTGTGCTAGACACTTTACCACTTAGATAAGTGTGTGAAGTCTTTTCCACAGGTGCGAAGTCTCTTATTTAGACCTGTAGCTACTGAACAACACGAGCCATCAAACACTGTGCCTGTCCCTCCGCTGCTCACTTCCTGTATCAATTTTCTGGGGCTGCTGTAACCAGGTCCCACAAACTGGAAGCCTTCAAACAACACAAATCTATTCTCTCACAGTTCTGGAGGCTGGAAGTCCAAAATCAAGGTGTTGGCAGGCCCGTGCTCTCTCTGAAGGCTGTAGGCAAGGATCCTTCCTTGCCTCTTCCTAGCTTCTGGTAACTTCTGGAAATTCTTGGCATTTCTTGGCTTACAGCTGCATCACTCCAATTTCTACCTCCATTGTCACATGGCCTTTTCCTGCTCTGTGTCTGTGTCTCTCTCTCGGTTCTCCTTTTCTTATAAGGACTCTCGTCATGGTGGATTTAGGGCCCACTCTAATCCAGTGTGACATCATCTGAACTAATCATACCTACTTGTAAACAAGGCCACATTCATAGGTTCCTCATGGACATGAATTTTGGGGCAATACTATTCAATCAAGAATACTTGCCCAAGGGAGATTTGTAGGTTTCTTTGGATGGTTTGGTTTTCTTTTACTGCTCCTTTTAATACATCAACTCCTCATGTCACTCAGAAAGAAAAGCCATATAGAGAGTAACTGAAGCCTGTACAAATTAATTGTATTGTTTCCTTATATTTCTAGACAGTACAGATTTATTTACCCTTAAGGAAAGGTAAAACATCAGCCATCAGAGAGTTGAGTACGACAGCAACCAAATTATTATAGTGTGAATATTCGCAGCCGTCTCCCTCTGCTCCAGGAGTGTGTGTTGTTACCTGCACCGCTTCCCCTTCCCTACCCTCAAGAAGGGGTCCATCTCTGCCAGCCAGGCTATATATAACGACATGCTCAGAGCTTTCAGAGTGGTACCAAGCAGATCTCCCAAGTGATGGCCACCTGTCCTCCTCCATGCCCCTCCCACTGCCCTTCACGCTGAGCCCCGCAGCAGGGAGGGACTTGTGGCCAGGACCCAGCTGTATTAGCATCTCAGGCTGCCATCACAAAGTCCCACAGACTGGGGGGCTTAAACAACAGAAATTAATTTCCTCACAGTTCTGGAGGCTGGAAGTCCAAGATCAAGGTTTGTCAGGGTTGATTTCTCCCAAGGCCTCTCTCCTTGGCTTGCCATTGACCGTCTTCTCATTGTGTCCTCACGTGATTGTCTCTCTGTCACGTGCTGTCTGTGTCCTAATCTCCTCTTCTTATGAGGACGCCAGTCCTGTGGCATTAGGCCCACCCATATGACCTCATTTTACGTTAATTACCTCTTTAAAGGCCCTGTCTCTAAACACAGTCACAGTCTGAGGTACTGGGGGTTGGGACTTCAGCTCCAGAATTTTAGGAGACACAATTTAGCTCATAACACCAGCCAAAGATCTCATCATCAGCTTTCCTACTCTCCTCTCTTCTTCCCATCTTCCCCTACCCACCGTGGGGTCCCTGCAATCACCCTACAAGATGTGAAATCCTTTCTCTAAGCACAATGTGAAACATGAAATCATGTGGACACATATAAACTGGATACTCTCAACAATCTACCCATGATTGACATACTCTGTAAAGTTCTTGGATAAATGAGAGTACCTATTAAAAATTATCATTTTAGAGACATATTGCAAATATCGTAACTGCAAAAATGGGAAAAAACAGAGTTGAGAAATTTAGTTTGTTTTTTTTTTTTTGAGGAAGATTAGCCCTGAGCTAACTACTGCCAATCCTCCTCTTTTTGCTGAGGAAGGCTGGCCCTGGGCTAACATCCGTGCCCATCTTCCTCTACTTTATGTGTGGGACGCCGACCACAGCATGGCTTTTGCCAAGCGGTGCCATGTCCGCACCCAGGATCTGAACCGGTGAACCCCGGGCCGCCGAGAAGCGGAACGTGTGCACCTAACCGCTGCACCACCGGGCAGGCCCCCCTAGTTGCATTATTAATCTAATCTAAAACAACAGATTTGCTGTGTGCTAAAAATAGCACCAAGAGTCTGAATGAGCAAGATGATTGAGAATAATCATGGGCTTTTAAAAAAATTATAAAAACCTCAATCACGGGGCTGGCCCCATGGCTGAGTGGTTAAGTTCCCACACTCAGGGTTCACTTTACTGGCCCAGGGGTTTACCAGTTCAAATCCTGGGCACAGACCTACACACCACTCATCAAGCCATGCTGAGGTGGCATCCCACAGGCCACAACTAGAAGGGCCTACAACTAGCATATACAACTATATACCAGGGGGCTTTGGGTGAGAAGAAGGAAAAATAAAATCTTAAAAAAAATAAAAATAAAAACCTCAATCACAACCAACAACTAACATGAGAAAGTATCTTCTTCTTAAAGCACACAAAAAAGGTGAACGATGGGCAACCAAAAGTCTAAATTTCAGAGACAGAATGAGAGCCAAAGGGTTGTAAGCGTAGAAAAATAAAACCAAATAGCTATTCATATTTTTCTTTAGGGGTTGAGGAAAAAGAACGCTGGTGATTCTCTAGAGAAAAGTTAATGCTGAAGCTGGAGTGTAAGCACACAGAAATATCTCTAGCACCAGAACAAAGGATTGCTCTTTCAACAGGCAGAGCAGAACCTGTTTTGGAGTTAGAAAGCACGGGACAAGAGAGCTCATCACTAACGGTGATGTAATTAAGCACTGGATCTTTTTTCGGGTCCTCAGCTTCGTGTCAGTTGCAGGTTCTATATAATTCACTGTGGTAGTGAGAGGTGTGAAAAAAAGCTTGAGGTCAACACGGTTTATATCATTTTCACATATTTACAAAAAAAAACCCACAGTGCTGGGGATGCATTCCATTTACACTCATCTTTACAACCTAACAAGAAAGGGAATCTTAACCAAAATATCCTTCTCTGCTATAAGTCTATGAATGGATTGAAATAAATAGCTGAGTTCCTGACAGAATGGAAAAAATACCACCTTTCCTTAGGTGTGGAATCACCAATGACATCAGAACAAGAATTATTGTCAGGTGCCAAGGAGAGGAGGGCTTGAGAGAAAAGATATGAAAAACAAGTTCTGAGGAACAGAAAGTCGGTTTAAAAAAAAAAAAAGAAGAGGAGGCAAAGAAAGATAAAATGCTACCTCTAATTTTCCACAGCAGCCTCTATAGAGCTCAAAATACTTAAAAGACGTAGCTTTCTTCTGAGTTAGCAGGAAGTAAACAGCAGCGTTTACAGACGGTTTCGGTGATGCCTGTGTTTTCCCTGCAGGATCAGCAGCCCTGGATGGAGCAGCACAGGAGAGGACTTGAAGAGAGAATGTCTCTTTTTTTCCTGGGAGCTTACCAACTCTGTTGTCAGAAAGTTTCCCCAATCCAAATCTGTATTATTTTAATATAAAAATACTGTGTATTAATAACTGTATTAAAGCATCCATCAGAAATCTCAAAGCTATTGACAGCAAGAATTAGTCCTATTCTACAGATTAGAATAAGAGAGGGAACAAAGAGATGTGGTCATCTGGTCAGTGTGTTAGTTTCCTAGGGCTGCCGTAACAAATTACCCGTGTAGGGCGGCTTAAAAGAACAGAAATTAATTCTCTCACAGCTCTGAAGGCTGGAAGTCCAAAATCAAGGTGTTGCCAAGGCCATGCTCCTTCCAAGGGCTCCAGGGGAGGATCCTTCCTTGCCTCTTCCAGCTTCTGGTGTTGCCAGCAATCCTGGGCCTTCCTTGCCTTGTAGATGCACCACTCCAGTTTCTGCCTCCATTGTCACGTGGTGTTCTCCCTGTGTGTCTGTGTCCAAACTTTTCTCTTATAAAGACACCAGCTGTTGGATCAGGGCTCCAGTATGACCTCATCTTAGCTTGATTACAACTGCAAAGACCCTATTTCCAAATAAGATTGTATTCACAGGTACCAGTGCTTAGGACTTGAACATATCTTTTGAGAGGATACAATTCAACCCACAACAGTCAGTTTAAGAACAGGATATTGCTACCTAGGGGTAAATATGCTCAAAACCACCAAAATCCACATCTCTCCAGGCAAAAAAGGAAGATAACACCGTGTTTACCGATGAAATAGCCCAGAATTTCTTTCTGAATAAGCTTTCTAGGAGTTCTTCTCATTGCTAAGATGCATGATTCTATGACTTGAAACTTACTGTCACACATAATCTATCTATAACATCTTGTGTGACTTTTCCATTACGAAATTTTCACATTCCCGTCCCTAAAGCTGGTAACAGCATTTTTCAGAGGAAATGTCTTCAAAAATGGGATGGTCTCCTCTAAATGATGCATCTACTCTTTAGAAAGAAAGGAAAAGAATTTCCATAGGGGAAAAAACATATAATAAGAATAATTAACATTTTTGAGCTTTCATTCTGCATAAAATTGGGTGGTAGTCACCAAAGGCCTACTTAATCTATATGATTGGCCCTATTTAGGGACATGGAAGATGAGAGGCGGAGCCCACGAGGAACTTGCCAAGGTCTCATAGGCCCAGGAGAGTAAAGCATAAGCCACAGACAGATGCAGCCTATTTCTGACCCAAAAAGCAAGACAACTGGGACTAGAAAGAGGAGAGAGGATGGGGCGGGAAATGCCCAGAATGGAAGCTTCCTTCCTTCCCTCTGCGCCAAGCAATGGTTTGTTTAGGAGCTGCTGTTTCTGTTTGTACAGTGTTGCCTCTGACTGACCAAAAGAATCAGAATAAGCCTCTCATACAATACCCTACAACAGGGGCCTATTGTCATGTGAGTCAGGTGGCTGTGAGCTAAGCATTATTCTCCTCATCTGTATCGTGCTTTGTTGTGTGGCCGGAGGAAATCATGAAATGTAGTCATTCTTTCTGAGTCTGGTAACAAAGTTGAACGATTCATTTGTGGGCGCTCCCACATTGTCTCATTTTACCCTACAACATTCTTTGTCCACCTTCCCCTTAAAAAGCATTTGTTCACTCAATAACTACCACGTGCTAGTTTTACAAGTTTATAGCTCAAAGTAACTACTAGATATCGGCTCTCTTTTTTTCTTTAGAGTTGCTAAACCCTAGAGAGGCAAGTCATTATAACTCCAGAAGATTTCATCTCAATACAAGAGAAATATAAATAACCAGATTTCTTCTTCTCCTCAGGCTTAAAAATGAAATTTCATGTCATTTATCTTTGCACTTCCAAGAAAACGTTAACTTCCCATTTCCTCCTTTTTACCTTGTTTTACTTCTTCATTTTCTGAATTATTTTATATTGTCTTCTTTGTCCTTGGAATTTTCCTTTTCCGTCATTTTCTTTTTCCTTTCTCCAGTTTCCTAATTGTCCCAGCTGTTTGACTCTGTCTTCCTTGTGGTTCTCTCTAGATCACAAAAGCATAGAAATTTAAGGAGAAAAGGACTTTTTCAGCTAGTTTGACAGCGTTTTACAGATAAAGGGCTAAGGTCAGGGAATTTAAGGAATTTGCCTAAAGTGATGCAGTTAATTTGTGGGAGGAGCCAGCACTGGAACCCGATTACCTCCACACAGCTCTGGTTGCATCTTTGGAATTTTCACATCACTGCCATGCTTGTTGATCTCTTGTGCTGTGCAATAATGTCAAATCCAGACCCTGGCTCATCAAGTACAGATTTAGAAAAGTTAGTCTGCAGCTTCAAATTTTTGAGGAGTCATTCCTGGGTAGTTGGCAGAAGATGTCATGAAAGTTTGTGAAATGTGGCATCCTTATTCTTTAACTTTACAAAATAGAGAAAGACAAAGAAAAGAAGAAAAGAAAAAAGGGGAAATTTATTACCAAGAGTAAAAGTGTTGAGAAAGAAAAAGGAAGTGAAATTATACAACTCAAAAATATACTCATGGTTTACTCATAAATTTCCCTCATGAGCACAATCTAATAATAAAACATTTAGGTCATAGGTCAAACAAGTAATTATAATCAATAGAGGGAAGACAATGCTTTCCATTGATTAGAATGCGACCAAACTTTATTCAGTGTTGTGTCTCCCCGGTCCTCACAGCTCCTGATGCATCATAAGTGCTCAATGCACTTAGTCTAATAAATGCTGATCGCAGTAGATATGTGGTCTACAGAAAGTTAAGTTAGAAGATCACCTCGACCCTGGATTCAGGGTTCTTTTTCTTTTTTTTCATTGTGGTCATAATAGCTTATAACATTGTGAACTTTCAGTTGTACATTATTGTTTGTCATACACCATATAAGTGCTCCCCTTCCCCACCCCCGTGCCCACCCTCCACCCTCCTTCCCCTGGTAACCACTAAACTCTTCTCTTTGTCCATGAGTTTGTTTATCTTCCACATATGAGTGAATCATACATACAGTGTCTGTCTTTCTCTGTCTGGCTTATTTCACTTAACATGATGCCCTCAAGGTCCATCCATGTGGTCGCAAATGGGACTATTTCATCTTTTTAATGGCTGAGTGGTATTCTGTTGTATTTATATACCACATCTTCTTTATCTAGTCATCAGTCGATGGGTGCTTGGGTTGCTTCCACATCTTAGCTATTGTGAATAATGCTGCAAAGAACATAGGGATGAATAAGTCTCTTTGGATTGATTATTTCAAGTTTTGGGATAAATACCCAGTAGTGGGTTAGCTGGGTCATATGGTATTTCTATTTTTAATTTTTTGAGAAATCTCCATACTGTTTTCCACAGTGGCTGCACCAGTTTGCATTCCCTCCAGTAGTGGATGAGGGTTCCCTTTTCTCCACATCCTCTCCAACATTTGCTATTTTTTGTCTTGGTGATTACAGCCATTCTAAAGGGCATAAGATGATATTGAAGAGAAGTTTTGATTTGCATTTCCCTGATGATTAGTGATGTTGAGCATCTTTTCATGTGCCTATTGGCAATCTGTATATCTTCTTTGGAAAAATGTCTGTTCACATCCTCTGCCCACTTATTGACTGGCTTTTTTTTTTTTGTAGTTCGCTTGTGTGAGTTCTTTATATACTATGGAGATTAACCCCTTGTATCGGATATATGATTTACAAATATTTTCTCCCAGTTGGTAGGTTGTTTTTTCATTTTGATCTTGGTTTCCTTTCCCTTCCAGAAGCTCTTTAGTCTGATAAAGTCCCACTTCTTTATTTTTTCTTTTGTTTCCCTTATCTAAGTAGACATGGTATTCGAAAAGATCCTTTTAAGTCTGATGTCAAAGAGTGGACTGCCTATATTTTCTTCCAGTGGTTATGTGGTTTCAGGTCTTCAAGTCTGTGGTCCATTTTGAGTCTATTTTTGTGTATGAGGAAAGATAATGGTCTACTTTCATTCTTTTCCATGTGGCTGTCCAGTTTTCCCAGCACCATTTATTGAAGAGGCTTTGCTTTCTCCATTGTATGTTCATGGCTCCTTTGTTGAAGATGAGCTGTCGTAGATGTGTGGTTTTATTTCTGGGCTTTCAATTCTGTTCCATTGATCTGTATGCCTGTTCTTTTACCGGTACCATGCTGTTTTGATTACTATAGCTTTGTAATATATTTTGAAGTCAGGGATTGCAATGCCACCAGCTTTGTTCTTCTTTCTCAGGATTGCTTTGGTTATTTGGGGTCTTCTGTTGCCCCATATGAATTTTAAGATTCTTTGTCTTACTTCTGTGAAGAATGTCATTGGGATTCTGATTGGGATTGCGTTGAATCTGTAGATTGCTTTAGGTAGTACAGACATTTTAACTGCGTTTATTCTTCCAATCCATGTGCATGGAATATCTTTCCATTTCTTTTTTTTTTTGAGGAAGATTAGCCCTGAGCTAACTACTGCCAGTCCTCCTCTTTTTTGCTGAGGAAGCCTGGCCCTGAGCTAACATCATGCCCATCTTCCACTACTTTATACGTGGGACGCCTACCACAGCATGGCGTGCCAAGCAGTGCCATGTCCACACCCGGGATCCGAACTGGCGAACCCCAGACCACCGAGAAGCAGAACATGAGAACTTAACTGCTGCACCACCGGGCCAGCCCCTCTTTCCATTTCTTTATCACATTATCAATTTCTTTCAGTAATGTCTTAAAGTTTTCATTGTATACGTCTTTCGCCTTCAGGGTTCTTTTAATGCCAACATCCTATAATTCCAATTTTGAAAAGCAGCACAAAAATATCACCAGTTAGTAATAAAAAGTTCCCAGTTTTGAGCTTCTTCCATTCACCAGATGTTGAGATGATTTGAATTCCTTGGTTTCAAGTAACAGCAACCAACTCAAGCTAGCTTACACAAAAAAAACAGAACTTATGTGACACGAGTATGTCTCGTGAAACCTAGTACTCACCAAATAGTCCACGTCTTCCTCTGCATTTCCCAGCCTTGCTTGCACTTCATTTGGGGCCATGTGAGCAGCCAACGGATTGCAACACATGTGCCACTTCTGGACTGATGAGCAGCTCTACCTCCTCAAAGACGTGTGCTAAGTGAAATAAGCCAGTCACAAAAGAACAAATGATGTATGATCCCACTTATATGGAGTACCTAGAGTAGTCAAATTCAGAGATAGAAAGTAGAGTGGTGGGTGCCAGGCGGAGCAGGGAGGGGAGCGTGGGGAGTTACTGTGTAATGCGTGTGGAGTTTCAGTTTGGGAAGATGAAAAAAGTTCTGGAGATGGATGGTGGTGATGGTTGCACAACAATGTAAATGTGCTTAATGCCACTGAACTGTCTGTTTAAAAATGGTTAAGATGGTAAATTTCGTGTTATGTATATTTTACCACAATTTTTTAAAAACCAGAAAAATTAAAAAGCAAGGTAGAGAAAATTTATATAACTTTGAATAAGGAGGGAGAGGACTCTATGCACATGGTTGAATATATTTTAAAAAGAAAAATAAACATAACTTTTTAATTGTTAACTTTAGTGGAAAGGAGAGAATAGGGTTGAGGGGACAGGCCTATAAGCTAGATTTATTTGAATGTACCTTGCTTTGTAGATTGAATTTTGAAACTCTGCAGATATGCTACATACTTATAAAAATAAAATAAACAATCAAAAGAAGAGTGGCTGTACGTCCTCCATCTCTCTTTCCTCTATTCCAGCAACTTTGCAGCCCACCTATCCCAGACAACAAAGGTATAAGAGACAAGGGGCTACTGACCACTAAGGACTCATGTGAGGCACGAAATAAACTTGTGTTGGGTTAAGCCACTGAAATGTCGAAGAAACTAAGGTCGAGTACCTGGCCCATCTACCACATGATGCAGGTAAAGCACTTGGAGCAGTCGCTCTGGCCCATACTAAGCACTCAGTACCTGTTACTAGGGTTACCTTTAACCTGAGAACTCAAATGCAGCCAAGCCTCCTAACAGCCCTGGAGCCAAGAATGAGAACTATCCAGGCTCCCCGTCAGACTCATATTTCTTCCTCTCTTTGAATGTATGTTTTATTTTTTCCCATGTAGAGATTAGTTTTCTCTCTCTCTCCACATGACAAACGGAAGTCCCACAACCCACACATTTATTTTTCCTCCATTCAAGAGAAAAGTTCAGACATTGGCTATCTCTCAGTCCAATTCTAAATCCCCTGAAGAGAGGATGTTATTGGCTTAGCTTCGGTCAAGTGTCCATTCATAATCCACTAATATGGTCACTGGGAGAGGGTCCCGCCACCCTCCAGCCACTGCCATGAGTGGGGCAGGCAGTCACCCAAGAGCAGTCCCCAGCAGATTCCGCCAGGCATGCCCTGCAGAATGACTCTAATGGTTAGGGTATGGCTTCAGAGACCCAACATTATAATGGCATAAACAAGAGAGAACAGTCTTTCTTCCTCCGTCGAGCAGCTTGTATAGGCATTCTAGAATTTGTATAGTGGGTGTAGTGGGTTGAACAGTGTCTCTCCACAATTCATGTCCACGTGGAACCTCAGAATGTGTCCTTATTTGGAAATAAGGTCCTTGCGGATGTAATTAAGGATCTCAAGATGAAATCATCCTCAATTTAGGGCGGGCCCTAAATCCAATGACTGATGTCTTTATAAGACGAGGAAAGGACAGCGAGACACAGAGAGGCCATGTGAACACAGAAGCACAGGTTGAGGTGACGCTGCCACAAGCCAAGGAGTAGCTGGGGCCGCTAGAAGCTAGAAGAGGCAAGAAAGGATTCTTCCCTTGTGTCTTCAGAGGAGCATGGCCTTGCCCACACCTGGATTTCAGACTTCCAGCCTTCGGAACTGCAAGAGAATAAATTTCTGTTGTTTTAAGCCACACAATTAGTGGTAATTTGTTATGGCAGCCCCTGGAAACTAATACAGTGTTTCTCTGGGCATCTGAGACCCAGGCTACTTCCAGGTTCCTTTCCACCACCCTACAAGGTGGCCCTCAACTTCGTGATTAAAGATGGATCTGTAGTCTTCATATCCACTGAGCATTGGGATGGGAAGGAGAGAAAAAGGAGCTCACGGTCTTTTTTTTTTGAGTAAGCTCATCCCTGAGCTAACATCTGCCAATCCTCCTTTTTTTTTTTTCTTGCTGAGGAAGACTGGCCCTGAGCTAACATCCATGCCCATCTTCCTCTACTTTATATGTGGGACCCCTGCCACATCATGGATTGATGAGCAGTGCCATGTCCGCACCCGGGATCCGAACCGGCAAACCCCGGGCTGCCAAAGCAGAGCGTGCGCACTTAACCGCTGTGCCACCGGGCTAGCCCCCAAACTCTCTCCTTTTAAGAACACATCTCTGAGGTAGCACTCATTACTTCCACTTACATCCTACAGCCAAGCCTAGCAGCAAAGGAGCTGGGGAAATAGTCTTTAGTCTGAGTGGCCAAAGGCTCGGCTAAAATTTAGGTTTCTATTACCAAGGAAGAAGAGAAGAAAAGATATTGGGAGACAAAGTACAGTGTCTATCCCTATGATGAAATTATTTCTAAAGTTTTTTTTTTTTTAACTTCCTACCGTCTTCTTATTTTGTGTTTTAACAAAAAGATCAAGGACAGACTTCTGGAGATTTCACTGGATCTGGATGTTGAATGATGGAATGGGTGCCAGAGAAAATCAGCAGGAAGGGCATTGCAGCCCAAGGGGCAGCCTGAGCAAGCACACGGAGTCCTGAGCTTAAATCGATCTCTTCTTTAGGAAAACCTTCCCTGGCTCCCCAAATTAGGTTACGTCCTCTGTCTCACACCCAACCAGTCCGCAGTTCTCCTTTGTACCACTCATTGTGTCTGTCCAAGTCTGTTGACCTGATAAAGGAAAACTCCTTCAGGGCAGGGACCGTGTCTGTCTTGAGCATCTCTCGTGTTCCCAGCACCTGGTTCAGTACCCAGCACACAGTAGGTGCTCAGTAAATACTTGTGATTGAATGAATGCAGGAACTAAGGCAGGAGCGTGCACGTTTCAGCTAGATCAATAACGTATAAGGCCAACAAAGAGGGGCGTCAGCTTCCGAGCTGTGGAGGAGTGGGCCAGAATGAGGACTGACTGGAGACTGGAGCCAGATTTTGTGAGGAATGGGGGGCTGCTACTTTTTTAAAGCAGAGATTTGCCTTCAGAGAGTTAATACAGTCATGATAAATAGGATTTCCTCTTTTAGAAAATGGAAATAGGGGCCGGCCCTGTGGCCGAGTGGTTAAGTTCACACGCTCCACTTTGGCAGCCCAGGGTTTCACTGGTTTGGATCCTGGGCATGGACATGGCTCCACTCATCAGGCCACGCTGAGGCGGTGTCCTGCATGCCACAACTAGAAGGACCCACAACTAAAATATGCAACTATGTCCTGGGGGGCTTTGGAGAGAAAAAGCAGAAAAAAGAAAATGGAATGACACATATTTGGTAGGGGTGTTGGGAGGATGTAATGAGATCCTAGTGCCTGGCTCCTAGAAGGCAGTCAGTAAACAGTCTATGACTAGAGGAGGGAAAGGCTGAGGGACATAAGTCAGTTCACTCATTTATCTGTCAAATGTTTGAAGACGGCACCCAGTGAGTCGCCGAGAGTCACCCTGCCCCTCCAACTCCAGGATGCACACCAACAGAACGTATGTCCAAGGATCTCTAGCCAAGTGGGAAAACCAACCTTCACACAAAGCTCCAGTAAGAGTTGAACATGGCTTAAACCTAGGCCTGAGGGAAGCAGAGGCCTCCTCTCTCTCTACTGGACTGAATGCAGCAGGACCCAGAAGGCAAGGGTCAGTGGACCTGCCCATGCGGTCACAGTGGAGGCATCCAAGAAGAAAGAACGACAGATCCCCACTTCCCTCTCCCCCAGGAGGGTGGCCTGTCAAGTGTGCTAACTCAGGAAGTGAAAGAAGGGTGGAGCCTGGGACCTGACCTTTAAGACCAGTTAGTTACTCCACCCACTGATGAGAGTGGTACCATCACATCTCCCTCTCCCCTGGGAGGAAGCAATTAAAAAGGAGGGGAAGCGTGATGAGAAAGTTTCCTCTGATATTCTCCCTAATGGGGAGAGAAGCAGGAGTCTTCTTTTCTATGTCCTGGGTCTAAAGAGGAACTAAAGAGGAATTAAAACGGTATCTGGTTCTCTTTAAGCTGTCAGACATTTGAAGGTTGGGGAGGGTGTTCCTGGGATGAAGAAGAGGATGTGCAAAGGCGTGGAGCCACGAAAGAGCACGGCAAGTCCAGAAAGCAGTCTGTAGTTCATTTTGTTTGCAGCCTAGTGAGTATGTGGAGAAAACAACAGAAGTCCTAGACAGGTGGGCAGGAACAAGACAGTTTGTCAAGACCGCTTAATTTAAAGAAAAGTTTCTTCTATGGTCTGAATGTTTGTGTCCTCCCAAAACTCATGTGTTGAAATCCTAACCCCTAAAGGTGATGGTGGTATTAGTAGGCGGGGTCTTTGGGAGGTGACTAGGTCATGAGGCTGGAGTGCTTATGAATGGGATTAGTGCCCTTATGAAACGCTCCAGTGAGCATTCTAGCCCCTTCCACCAGGTGAGGACACAGCAAGACGTCTGCCACCCGGAGAGAGCCCTCACTCAACCATGTTGGCGCCCTGAGCTTGGATTTCCAGGCTCAAAGACTGAGAAATAAATTTCTGTTGGTTATAGGCTACCCAGTCTGTCGTATTTTGTTATAGCCGCCTGAACAGACTCAGACAGAAATCAGAGATGAACAGCAAACATCGTATTTATCTGTGAAATACTAGAGGCAATAACGCAGATAAAAAAGAATAGGAGGCATAACGATTAGAAAGGATGAGACAAAATTATCACTGTTATCGCAACAAAAAGAACAAAATACCTTGGGGTAAATTTAACTAAGGAAGTGAAGGACCTATATAATGAAAATTACAAGGCCTTTCTGAGAGAATTGGATGATGACATAAGGAGATGGAAAGACATTCCGTGTACATGGATTGGAAGAATAAACATAGTTAAAATGTCCGTTCTACCTAAAGCAATCTACAGATTCAATGCAATCCCAATCAGAATCCCAAGGACATTCTTTACAGAATTAGAACAAAGAATCCTAAAATTCATATGGGGCAACAAAAGACCCCAAATTTCTAAAGCAATCCTGAGAAAAAAGAACAAAACGGGAGGCATCACAATCCCTGACTTCAAAACATACTACAAAGCTACAGTAATCAAAACAGCATGGTACTGGTACAAAAACAGGTGCACAGATCAATGGAACAGAATTGAAAGCCCAGAAATAAAATCACACATCTATGGACAGCTTATCTTCGACAAAGGAGCTGAGTGCATACAATGGAGAAAAGAAAGTCTTTTCAACAAATGGTGCTGGGAAAACTGGAAAGCCATATGTAAAAGAATGAAAATTGACCATTCTTTTTCATCATTCACCAAAATAAACTCAAAATGGATCAAAGACCTAAAGGTGAGACCTGAAACCATAAGGCTTCTAGAAGAAAACGTAGGCAGTACACTCTTTGACATGAGTATTAGAAGGATCTTTTCGGACACCATGTCTTCTCAGAGAAGGGAAACAATAGAAAGAATAAACAAATGGGACTTCATCAGACTAAAGAGCTTCTTCAAGGCAAATGAAAACAGGATTGAAACAAAAAAACAACCCACTAACTGGGAAAAAATATTTGCAAGTCATATATCTGACAAAGGCTTAATATCCATAATATATAAAGAACTCTCACAACTCAACAACAAAAAATCAAACAACCTGATCCAAAAATGGGCTGGAGACATGAACAGACATTTCTCCAAAGAAGATATACGGATGGCCAATAGGCACATGAAAAGATGTTCATCATCGCTGATCATCAGGGAAATGCAAATCAAAACTACACTAAGATATCACCTTACACCCATTAGAATGACAAAAATATCTAAAACTAATAGTAACAAATGTTGGAGAGGTTGTGGAGAAAAAGGAACCCTCATACACTGCTGGTGGGAATGCAAACTGGTGCAGCTACTATGGAAAACAGTACGGAGATTCCTCAAAAAATTAAAAATAGAACTACCATACGATCCAGCCATCCCACTACTGGGTATCTATCCAAAGAGCTTGAAGTCAGCAATTCCAAAAGTCCTATGCACCCCAATGTTCATTGCAGCATTATTTACAATATCCAAGACATGGAAGCAACCTAAGTGCCCATCAACAGATGAATGGATAAAGAAGTTGTGGTATATATATACAATGGAATTCTACTCAGCTGCAAAACAGAACAAAATCATTCCATTTGCAATAACATGGATGGACCTTGAGGGAATTATGTTAAGTGAAATACACCAGTTAGAGAAAGATAATCTCTGTATGACTCCACTCATATGAGGAATTTAAAAATGTGGACAAAGAGAACAGATTAGTGGCTACCGGGGAAAGGTGGGGTGGGGAGTGGGCACAAAAGGTGACGAGGCGCACCTACAACACGAGTGACAAACATTAATGTACAACTGAAATTTCACAAGATTGTAACCTATCATTAAC
The DNA here is from genome assembly GCF_041296265.1 of Equus caballus. Taxonomy (NCBI): domain Eukaryota; kingdom Metazoa; phylum Chordata; class Mammalia; order Perissodactyla; family Equidae; genus Equus; species Equus caballus. Next base: position 13,630,682 of record NC_091684.1, read on the forward strand.
TCAATAAAAAAAAAATTATCACTGTTGACAGATGATGTGATTGCCTCCCCCGTGCTCTATTACAGAAACAGCTGGATTGGAGGCTGTGTCAGTCTGCTAGCGCTGCTATAACAAAGTACTATAGATCGGCAGTGTAACAACAGGAATTTGTTTTCTCTCAGTTCTGGAGGCTGGAAATCCAAAATTAAGGTGTCGGCAGGGTTGGATTCTCCTGAGGCCTCTCTCCCTGGCGTGCACATGGCTGCCTTCTCGCTGTGTCCTCACATGGCCTTTCCTGTGTGAGCTCACCTCTGCTGTCTCTTACTTTTCTTATGAGGACAGGGCCCCACCCTCATGACCTCACTTAACTTTATTATCTCTTTAAAGGCCCTATGCCCAAATACAGTCACATTAGGGGTTAGGGTTTCAACATATGAATTTTGGGGAGACACAAGTGAGTCCATGACAGAGACTAAGACCTATGGCCATCACTGGACTCCTTGATATCTTCCCTGCTGGACTGATCTGAGAGAGGGAAGAGAAAGAGAAAGGGAGAGAGCAGAGATAGGGATTCAAGTCAAGCAAGCACAGTAAAAGCTCCCTCCCCGGTTCTCACTTGTCCTGGGAGAGGAGGGAATGGGGAAGAGAGAGAGCAGGCGTGTTACTCACAGTGGCTCTCAAGCCTGGCTGCTCATTAGAATAAGCTGGGAGCTTTACAAAATTGTCAGTGCCTGGGCCCCACCCACAGAGTTTTTGAGTTAATTGGTCGGGGTGGAGTCTGGGCTTGTGTATTTTTTTATTGAGATATACTTCACGTACCATAAAGTGCACCTTTTTAAAGTGTACAATTCAGTGGTTTTAGTGTGTTTACAAAGTGGTGGAACTATCACGGCTATCTAATTCTAGAATACTTTCCTTACTCCAAAAGGAAACCCAGACCCACTGGTAGTCGCTCCCCATTCCTCCTTACTCCCAGCCCCTGAAAACACCAATCTACTTTCTTTCTTTATGGATTTGTCCATGCTGGACATTTCATAGAAATGGAATCATACAATATGCGGGCTTTTGTGTCTGGCTTCTTTCGTGGGCTCGTGTACTTTTAAAAATCTCTCTGGGAGCCGGCCCCATGGCTGAGTGGTTAAGTTCCCACCCTCCGCTTCAGTGGCCCAGGGTTCGCTAGTTTGGATCCTGGGCACAGACCTAGCACTGCTTGTCAGACCATGCGGTGGCAGCATCCCACACAGAAGACCTAGAATGATCTACAACTAGCATATACAACTATGTACTGGGGCTTTAGGGAGGGAAAGAAAAACAAAAGAGGAAGATTGGCAATAGATGTTAGCTCAGGGCCATTATTCCTCACCAAAAGACAAAAACATCTCGGGGCTGGCCCCGTGGCCGAGTGGTTAGGTTCACGTGCTGCACTTCAGCGGGCCAGGCTTTCACTGGTTCGGATCCTCAGTGTGGACCTAGTACCGCTCATCAAGCCGTGCTGAGGCAGCATCCACATCGCACAACCAGAAGGACCTACAACTAGAATGTACGACTATGTACTAGGGGGCTTTGAAGAGAAGAAGAAGAAGAAACAAAAAAAGAAGATTGGCGACAGATGTTAGCTCAGGTGCCAATCTTTAAAAAACAGAAATCTCTCTGGTTGTGGAGCTGGGGTTAAGAACCGCTGTGTTAGTAGAAGTCCTTTCAAGGAAACAAGAGAATTCCAGAAGAATTTCTCTGAGCCTTATTTATGGTCAGACCACAGCAAAAGAGATTCCCAGTAGCTCCAGCAAAAAAAGGTGGTAAAGGGCTCTCACTGGCCCAGAATGGGTCACATGTTCACCCACTGGCAAATCACAGTGGCCAGGGTATAATCACATGATCACTCCTTTGAACTTTAGCTTAAGGAAAATGGGGAAATTGCTGAAGGATTTTAAGTAGGGGAGGACATAATCAGATTTAGAAAGATCCACTTGTCTAGGAAGTTTAAACTGCTAAGGAAAACCTAATTAACCTTACGACCCAGCATATTAAGAGTCTGATACAGTGATGCTACTAACAAAAAAAGGTATTCTCTGTTATAGACTGAATTTTTGTGTAAGCCCAGAATTCCTATGCTGAAGCCCTAACCCAAGAGTGATGGTGTTTGAAGGCGGGGCCTTTGGGAGGTGATTAGGTTTAGATGAGGTCATGAAGGGGGAGCCCGCGCCATGGGAGCAGTGTCCTTACAAGAAGAGGAAGAGAGATCAGAGGTCTCTCCACCATGTGAGGACACAGCAAGAAGGAAGTTGTCTGTGAGCCAGGAAGCCCTCACAGAGGCCATATTGGTACCCAGATCTTGCACTTTCCAGCCTCCAGAACTGTGAGAAACAAATTTCTAATGCTTAAGCCACCCAGTCTATGGTATTTTGTTATGGCAGCCCGACCTGACTAAGATATTCTTTAAGTCCAGTTACCAATATATAGGAAATAGAGAAGACTGAGGACCTAGTTAAATGACACCATGGGGATGCCATCAACAAAACCCAGACTGTGGGAAACTCTACAGGACAACACGTTTCTTTTTTTCTTTCAGTAAATAAAATGCAAGGAAAAGAACGCGATAGAAGGCAAAACAACAGATTAAAAGACATTTAAAGACACAGCAACCAATCACAATATATGGCCTTATTTGATCCTAATTTGTAAAAAACTTATGACATTTATGAGATAATGAGAAATCTGCACACTAGATATTTAGTGATACTAAGGAACTATTGTTAATTCTTTTTAGGTGTTATAATAGTATTTAAAAAATCTTTATCTTTTAGAAATCCATACTGAAATATTTATGAATGAAATGATGGGATATATGGGATTTGCTTCAAAATATTATGTGAAGGAGGAGTAAACCGGGATAAGAATGCAGCAGGCCTGGCCTGGGGTGACGGGCGTTGGGCTGGGAGAATGGAAACACAGGAACATTGTAATATTCTGTCTTCTTCAATGCATGCTCAAGATTCTGCATAATAAGAAGTTTATAAGTAATAAAAGTATATATTTATATTAAAGCAGTCCTGCCTCCATTTTTTATAGTGGTTTGGGTCTTTGTGTATAAATAAAAGTACTACAACTATATTTGTTTTTTAAAGACGGAAGGGAAAGAACACTCTGGTCATAGTGGGCTCACTGGATTGGGGTGATTGAAAACTAAAGGTGAGGAGCCCAGTTAGGGGGCTATTTGAATGACCCAAGGAACAATGGTGTTGGTAGGAGGGAAAAAGAAAAAATAAAGAGATACTTAGGAAGTGAAATCCTAGGTCTCTGATACATTAAGGAGTTGTTGGTTCTTTTGTTTGGTATTTGGTTGGGTGCAGAGAGTGACAGGAGATAGGCATTGAGTATGAGGCATTGAGTATTGGGCAAGTGGGTGGCACCATCTACTGAAGTAGAAAATATCAGGGGAGGAGAAAGTTTGAGAGAGAAGGTGGTGAGTTCAACTGTACACACAAATGTACACACAATGACTTTGAGGTCCCTGTGGGACATCCAGGTGGTTAAGGGGTCTGGGAGGAGGTCGGGCAGATCGATAAAGTTGGAACCTATTAGAATAGAGCAGGTGATTGCAGCCGTGTGGTAGAACAGGATTGCCTGGAGAGGGGCTAGAAAGGAAGAAAGGACTCTGCAGAAGAAAGCAAAAGCCAGGCCCAGGCTGGCCCGGTGGTGCAGTGGTTAAGTGTGCACGTTCCACTTTGGTGGCCCGGGGTTCGCCAGTTCGGATCCCGGGTGTGGACATGGCACCACTTGTCAAGCCATGTTGTGGTAGGTGTCCCACATATAAAGTAGAGGAAGATGGGCATAGATGTTAGCTCAGGGTCAGTCTTCCTCAGCAAAAAGAGGAGGATTGGCAGCAGATGTTAGCTCAGGGCTAATCTTCCTCAAAAAAAAAAAAATCCAGACCCAGAGGAAGGCCAACTTTAAAAGGAGCAGTGGAGAAAGAGGAGCCCACAAGACAGGCTAGAAGGAAGCAGCCAGAGAAGTAGGCGGAGAACTAAGGTGTGTAAATTTCATGGAAGTCATAGGAAGCAGGAGAAGTGCCAACAGTTTCAAAAGCCACAGAACATTGATATACAGAAAGATATGAAACTATGTATTGGATTCAACAACAAAGATGTTGTGTATGATCTCAGTGGGAGCGGCCTCCGGGCTGCTGAGCACATAAGCCAATTGCCTTAGGATGAAGAGTGAATGGGAGGAAAACAAAGATGCTTCTCATGGCCTGCTCTCCCCCTTCACAGCCCCTTCTAAGGCACGCTGCCCAGTCCGTGATCCTGTGGCCCTAAATAGCCATATCCTGTAATATAAGGGTAGTGACCTATGACTTGTCTCCTCAATTGAAGAAGTTACCAGACTAATTAGATTCCATCTCTCTTGGGACTCTGTCTATTGACAGTGGCAGCTGGGCTAAAGATCCTGAGGTCGACTGGAGCTGGAGTGATCATTATGGGATGGTGCTCAATGAGAAGTAGAGAGAGGGGAGAATGGAAGAGACAGTCAGAGAGACATAGAGAGGAAAGGAAAGAGGAGGAGAAGGTAGGGGACAAAAGGGGAGAAAAGATGAGGAGCATCTGATCCTGACGGGCTTGCAGTCCCTATGCCAAGTTTCTATGGGACCAGCTGTGCTTCAGTGTCTTATCCCCAGATTTGCACGTGGTTTCCAGTGTGACCCTACAAGAGGCAGCTCCCTTGAGGCACCCAGATGGGTCTCTATTCCAAAGGAACTTGGGTAAAACAGGAAGTGAGGAAGCAGAGGTGGCGAGTGTAAACAACTCCTTCAAGAAGCTTGGTTTTGCAAGGGAGGAGAGAGATGGGGCAATATCTGGATAGGGTGATGAGGGGACTTAAAGATATTTTAAAGTTGACGGGAAAATCACGAGAGAGCGAGAAGCTGGACACACAAGAGAGCTGGCATAACAGATAATGCAAGGTCTCAGAAGAGGTGGATGGTGAGATCATCCTCAAACAGAGCCCGTGAGCTCAGTGTCATTGGCACTGATGCATCGGGCTCTCCTCCCAAGGACAGAGTGGGTCTTCTCTCAGCTGCCCCTCTGATCATGCCTCAGGAGCCATAATGACCCTCTGCTCTGTCTCAATCCACCAAGCCATTCTATCAGGCCTGTAGCAGCTTGGGATCACTGTATAATACGTTGTGTCAAATGCCTCAAAGACTTGCTAAGTCACTGCCCAGAGGCATTTGACCGCTGTCCGTTACTGCTGCATTAGAGCAGCACCCAGCTCTAACACAGAGCTTCAAAGACAGAGTTGGTTACATTCTGGCTGTTTCTAGCTGTACCGTTTAATATCTGTGCTCTATGATACAGCTCACTTAAACATTATAAACAGTGGTTCTAACAGATAAGTTGGGGAAAAAATAGTGATGTTCATCTGTATAGATGATGTTAAGGAATGAGGAATTTATACAAAAGAAATTGCTATTTATCTTTATTCAAATTACAAAGGAAACCCATGGTTTTTCCAAAAAGTTCAAAGAATATAGAAATGTAGGACTTACAAAGTAAAAGTTTTCTGTATTTCATTTCCGGAGAAAATCTCTATCTATAATATGATACGTATTTCCCAGACCTAGAGCACTAACGTAAGATATATACATAAATATAACATAAATGCTGCCATTCACCTTCTTTCTACATCTTGGTTTTTCACTTAACAATACTCAAAATTGAACATCCGACCTTATAATTTTGCAAAGTATACACACAGAGAAAAAATAATAAAGGGAAATATAACATAATGCCAATAGTGATTATCCCCGGATATTAACATTATGGAAGAGTTCTTTCATTATATATTTTTTGCCTTCTGAGTTTTCTGCAATGGGAGTACATTACTTCTAAAGTCAGAATATACATATACAACGTGCACATATATGTATTATCTATATATGCATACATACATATACACATATACATACAATATGTATACCTGCACACACACACACACACATGCACAGATATATATATATATATTTGAAAACAAGAGGCAAAAATGATGAATTATGTACAGCTTGGTTAGTTTCTCATTTGAATAAGTTGTCTGTATTTCTACTAATGTTGATGTCACTACAGAAATCCACTGAGATTTATGCTGAAATGCAGGCCCAAGTCTTTTTTTTTTTTTAAAGATTTTATTTTATTTATTTATTTATTTTTCCTTTTTCTCCCCAAAGCCCCCAGTACATAGTTGTATATTCTTCGTTGTGGGTCCTTCTAGTCGTGGCATGTGGGACTCTGCCTCAGCGTGGTTTGATGAGCAGTGCCATGTCCGCGCCCAGGATTCGAACCAACGAAACACTAGGCCACCTGCAGCGGAGTACACGAACTTAACCACTTGGCCACGGGGCCAGCCCCAGGCCCAAGTCTTTAGAAACCGAGCCTCCTTTTTGTTGGTGAACCACGGCTACCTGCCTCCCTCACACCTTGGTGCCATCACCATCCTGCTCTGAGAGTCTGCATGGCAGAAGGCAATAATAGATGGGGAAAGGAATTGTGTCACAGACCTAAGTGGGCCTGCTGACAAACCCAAGGATTAACATTTGTGGGTCAGAAGGAGAAAGGAATGCAAGTCAGCAATGTATTAGTTCAGACTAGTTGCAAGTGAAACACAACACAAAACAAATAAGAAAACGTATTGGTTCACACACTGAAAAGTCCAGGTGTAGGTATCTGTCAGGCATGGTTGGATCCTGGAGTTCAAATTATGTTATCAGAACTTGGTCTCTGTCCACCTCCCAGCTTTGTTTTCCTCTGGTTGACTTCATTTCGGCATGTACTCTGCATGGTGACCCCTGGAAGCTCCTGGTTCTCCAGAAAAAGACAGACTCTCATAGCTTCAGCAAAAGCCATGGAGCTGGCGCGGGGCTCTGATTAGCCAGGCCTGAGAAACAGTATGGAGAGTGGGGGAATTCGGGCCCCTCTGAGCCACGTGGGCCGAAATTGCAGGACCAAAGTTTCCCCAAAGTAAATTGAGGTTCTTCTGTTAGCAGAAGGGGAAATGGCAAGCAGGCCACAACATCAGATGCCCATATTGGTGGTTGGGTTTATTCTGAGATCTGCCATTACCTGCAGACACTCATGTCCACGTCTGAAAATGAGAGGGTTGCACCAAAAATCTCTAACATTCTTTCCAGCTAGAAGGAATAAGTATGAAAAAGAAAAAAAAAAAAGTAATTTCTCTATAGTGATCATGCTTAAAAATAATTTTTTTTCCCAGAGAAAGATTGAGGGTGTCAGCTGCTGAGCCTTGGCCGTCTATCGGGCCAGGGATCTGATCTCCCTAGGGATTGGGGGTAGGATGGATCCTGACAGGGGACCCCCGTGTCCCACAAGCTTGAACTCAGGCCTCAAGATCCATCCTATCTATCACACACGTGCTGCTGTCCATTCCACCTTGACCTCTGGTTCAGCCCTGGCGAAAGCAGGAATCAAGCACAAGACAGCCCCTTGTCTAGTGAGTTTATACGTGTAACGTGCCACTTCTCTGCTCAATAGATTTCAGTAGCTCCCTACTGCCAATCAAATTTGGCACAAGGCCTCATCTTGAGTTTCAAGGCATAATATGGCCCTTACATACCTGGTGGATGTATTTCCCACTCCTGTGCATATACTCTATGCTCCAGCTACTCCAGAGAGCTCTCTGTAGAACTTCTCCCCATCAAGGCCCTGAAATTACCCGTTTCCTTGTCAGTCTGTGCTACTAGCTCAACCCTAAGCAACTTGTGGGGCGGGACCAAGTCTTGTTTGCTGCTGTACGTCTAGCTCCGAGCACAGTGCCTGGTATACAGTAGGCTCTCAATCACTGTTGAGTACAAATTTCCCTGAATGTACTTCATACTTTTCCACCTGCAGGTTTCTGTTCGTGTTACTCCTGCTCCCCAGAAGATTCTCAAAGTCTTAACTAGATGCCCCTAATCTAATGTCCTCTCTCTCTGTGAACCACTCATAAGAGCCCTGATTACATCTGCATCTTATGAGCAGCTTCCATGTTGTCCTGCATTGCCCCAGCACACTGCACTCAAATATTGGTCTACTTGCTTCATTGTCACTCACCCCTCTCACCCCCGCTAGGCCGAGGGGAGCTCCCTGAAGGCAAAGGGTAGTTCTTATCCCCCTCTACATCCCGGTCTTACTCTCTCTGTCTTGGCAGCAGTTAGAATAATGTCTGCCACATAGCGCTTATCAACAAATCCTGCATAACCCAGGCGGGACAGGTCCCTCTTCTGTGTCCTGGAGTACTTCTTGCTAAAATATGGCAGGGAGAGTGAGAACAGGAATCAGATATTCAGTTCACTGCCTCCCAATTTGGAGGCTGCCCTCAGACAATAGGCCTCTCTAAGTCTGGTGACACCTGATGGTACCTCAATGGCAGAGGTGGGAGAGGAGGAGAACTCAGCCGCAGCCCTGTTGCAGACACCCTCCCAGATGATCAGAAAGTGCTCACCACCCCTTTGTCTGCCTTACTAGTCTTTGTTAACTCGAACATCACTGAACTATGTCAGGCCACAGTTGTGGACTGAACGTGCAGGTGGAGCTCACAGAGCAGCCAGTATAGTCTTTAGAGGAAGGAACAAAAGAAATGTCTGCACTTACACAGTTCCCTTGTGCCGCCCACGGTGGGGAGGTCTTATAGCATTAGGCCTCTAGGAAGCGTCTATAACAAAGACGCTTCTCTTCTCTCCATCTCTGTCCATCTTCTCTCATGCCCCTCTCCTCCCAGCCCCTCTCTCACGTAACTAGACTTGAGGCCCTGTTCTTTCCCTCCAGAAACTCTCCCCTCTTCACAACTTATTAACCCTGTGGTTGAAATCTTGTTGATTTTTTTCTGCTTATTCCGTCAATTCCTGAGAAATGTGTCCCAAAATCTGCCATGATTGTGGATTTATCTCTTTCTTTTTATGTCTGTCAATTTTGTCATCTATTTTGAAGGTATGTTGTTTATTAGGTGCTGGATATAACGTATAAAAAATTATAGATATGGGGCTGGCCCCATGGCCGAGTGGTTAAGTCCGCGTGCTCCGCTGGAGGCGGCCCAGTGTTTCGTTGGTTCGAATCCTGGGCGCAGACATGGCACTGCTCATCAAACCACGCTGAGGCAGCGTCCCACATACCACAACTAGAAGGACCCACAACGAAGAATATACAACTATGTACCAGGGGGCTTTGGGGAGAAAAAGGAAAAAATAAAATCTTTAAAAAAAAAAATTATAGATATAATTTGAGGCTCTGGATGATGGTAAGATTTATTTTGCTTCTGGCGGGCAGTTAGGGTCTGGGCAGCTACCCTTGAACTCCTAAACCAGAGGCAGTTTTGCCCACCAGGAGACGTTTGGCAACGTCTGGAGACAGTTTTGGTTGTCACAACTTAGGGAGGGGGTGCTACTGGCATCCAGTGGCTAGCGGCCAGGGATGCTGCTAACCAGCCAACAATACACAGGACGGGCTCCACAACAGAGAATTAGTTGACCCAAAATGACAATGGCACTGAGGTTGAGAAACTGCCTTAATCCAATCAAAACTGAGCTGATTGGAAGCTGGGCTTCAGTCTTCATGGGGGATCTCTATTTTCACCCCTCCCCCTTCGGTGTGGCCCTTTGGAAATCCGAGCTGAATGCCTGAGCTGTTTACTTGGGCTCCTCCTCCTTGGTGGCCCCAAACTCCAATTTTTGTACCCTTAGCATAAGATGCTGGAAGCTTCTCTGCCTCTTGAGAATGGGCAATTGCCTCAAAGTTAATCTCTCTGCTAACTCTTCTCTCCAAGATCTTGGCTCTCAAATCCTCAACACCTTGGTAAGCTCACCTTCAGACACATGTCTTATATGTTTTGTCCAGCTTTTCCAGCTGTTCTCAACAGGAAGCTTGAACCGCCAATCTGCCTTACTGGACCCACCTCTCTCCATGGAATGAAGTTGCCTCTCACTCTTTTCTTGAGTCTTTCAGATGTAGGCTTTTGGCTTTGCCATGATGTTCAGTTTCTTCTCTGCCCATACGCTGCCCATTCTGCATGGAGAGGGGCAGCTCTGGTCCCAAGGGGAAGAATAAGGATGAGGGCTCTGATTTCCCATAATTATTGTCACCAGCAAGAGTTGGAGTGGAGGGCTATTTCTTACTAGTTATCTAAGAAATAAACATGCTTTATCATTAATTTTTCCATTCTCGTACAAGGGTAAACTTGTCCAGTCTCATAAGGAAATTCTATTTTTCCTCTCAACATTATTTTGACCCTGCTCCTTATGAAAGAATAAGCCTGGCATTAAAGTGCTCAGAACATTTGCCTTTTCCCCCAAAGTCTGGCTTACATTGCTGGAAGACCAACCAAGATGTGACTGGGCCAGATCTCAGACGGGTGTGGTCAGTTCCCATTATTAGAATGGAACGCTAATTGGATTGTGAATTAGATTATTCCTGATTCACGAATCTCCCTAATTTTAGAAAGTGGGAGTGCCTCGTTTATTTATGGAATGAAACAGTGAATGAATGCCCAGCTGTGTTCCAACCTTTAGATCAGCACGCTGCCCGTCCTGCACTTGCTTCCTTTACTGGGTTTTCAAACAAGGCCTTAGTCTTTATTAGGGTATCACTTGTACTATAAGAAATAAAAAACCATGAAAGAAGTAATTCATTCTGAAATGGAGCCCGCAATCATAGGAATAACTTCCTGAGAAGCAGGAAATGATTTCTTTGGGCTGGGGTAAAAATGGAAGGCACAGTCATGAGTCGCCCCCTACTGGTCAGTGAGGGAAATACCTCATTTCAGATTTTAATAGTTTGTGCCTTTGAATCCTTTATTAAGAATCATAGCACTGAAGCAGAATTTCTTGAGTCCAAGCCAAAGAGGTTTGCCAAAACACACAGTGAGTTACTGGGATGCTGGGATGAAGACCCTGGATCTCAGCACTCCAGGGCCTAATTTAACAGCCGCAGTCCCTAAGGCCAGAGGCTGCCAGCCTTAACCTGTACTCATAAATTAATCCCCCTGGAGATTTCCAACCTTCAAATAACTTTGGTAAAGCCTTGGCTCTAAAGAAAGATTTTGAGTTTCACATTCCAATGTATCACCAAAAAAATCACATTGAGGGGCCAGCCCAGTGGCGTAGTTCACACCGTTCTGCTTTGGTGGTCCTGGGGTTCACCAGTTCGGATCCTGGGTGCAGACCTATGCACCACTTGGCAAGCCATGCTGTGGTAGGCGTCCCACATATAAAGTAGAAGAAGATGGGCATGAATGTCAGCTCAGAGCCAGTCTTCCTCAGCAAAAAAGAGGATGTTAGCTCAGGGCTAATCTTCCTCAAAAAAAAAAAAAACCCACCACATTTATCCCAAATCAATCATTTCAGCTATATTTTGTACTAATTAATAAGTTATTCTTGGGACTCACTTCCTTCTTCCATCCCTCCCTCATTTCCTCTTCCTCCTCCTCCTGCTTCTCTCTGTCTCCCTTTCTTGTCATTCTAAGAAACTTTATCCTTAAAACCGTTCATGAAATGATTATGAAATGTCATTTTATTTTATTTTATTTTATTTTTTGAGGAAGATTCACCCTGAGCTAACATCTACTGCCAATCCTCCTCTTTTTGCTGAGGAAGGCTGGCCCTGAGCTAACATCCGTGCCCATCTTGCTCTACTTTATATGTGGGACGCCTACCACAGCATAGCTTGTCAAGCAGTGCGATGTCCACACCCAGGATCTGAACCTGCGAACCCTGGGGCCACCGAAGCAGAACGTGTGCACTTAACCACTGTGCCACTGGGCCGGCCCTGTCATTTTATTTTTAAACTCTCTACTTTCTATCTTGACCATTTTTGTTCACTAGTATAATGAACAAAATGTCAAAATGGGAGAGTTACCATATTTTTAATATTTTTAAATTCTGAGGGTTTAAAAATTTATTTGGGATAATGATCTTTTTGTCTTTTTTTGTCTGAAAGAACTTTATGACCCAAATTTGTCAAAATTCTCTCAGAAAATGTTAATGCAAATGGGCATTTATCGGGAGAAATTTCTGAATTATGCCAGCTGCTTCTATGTCAGGGGGTGGACCCAGAGTCATCTTAGAACTTTGGTTATTCGGGCAAGAGTCTTGGAGTGGATTCTTTTAGTTATGAAAACATAGGGCAAGCAGGCACTCGTTGCCCTGAGGAGAAAGTGGCGTAAAGCTTTCTAAAGCGTGGATGAAGGCTGCCCCTCCCTCAATATCTCTGCCAGGGAGAAAGAGTATAAACTTGTCTAGCAGTCAAGGAGCCTCCTGGGGGTAAAAGCTCCAGATTCTAGCCCTTTCTCTCGGAGATTCAAAAACAGGAAAATCTGTTGGCATAGATGAAGGCTCAGTGACAGAAAAGAACACCAAAGGGCGGAGAGAAACTCTGTGCGGGAAATCTGAACTGGAGAGCAGGGGCATGGTGTGAGGGTGGAGATATGGCAGGGAGGCAGTAAGGAGTTTACTGAGGGTTCATGGAAAGGTCTCTGCAAAAGGAGCAAGTGTCCACCCAACACAGAAGGGCCCGCTTTCAGCAGCAACACTGCGGGTGCCTCCGAAGCGCTGCCTGGGAACGAGTCACACCTCCTGTTCTCTCTGCCCACGCCTGCAGCAGGAGGGCCTCCTGCTGACCTGAGTGAGCGCCCCTGAGGTTCTTGAATAATTCAGGGAGGGAGGGATAGGGCTTACAACGGAGACTGGACTTCTTGCTCATAAGGGCGCGCAGATGCTCCAAGAACTAACTGGAAAAATTAGAGACTCGACTGCATGTGGACCCCAACGTGTTGGTTGAAGCAGATCAAACTAGTTACAAGGTCTCCTGATTCGTCTTGTTTTAGAGTCCCAAGAGAAGCAGTACCATTTTCTTTCTTTAGCCAAGCGCCCTCTCTGTGCACATGGCCCGGGGATGAAGCTGGTATCCTCCTCGAGTGCCCTGCCTTCAGGGACTCATGTCATTCAGATCTCTTCTCTGCCCCAGATGCTCTGCTGAAGGGATGTGCATCTGGTAGTCGTTTTGAACTGCATTACTCTGCTTCATCACTCTGGCCCTAGCTGATTGGACCAGGGGTGAGTATCTGACCCAAGGCAGACCGTCCATGAGCTAGTCAGTGAATACCTCACCTGGTACTAAGAGATGAGCTTCTGTCAAATCTGTGCTCTTAAACATGTTAGCTTGGGGCAGCCCTGTGGCTGAGCGGTTAAATTCGTGTACTCCAATTCACAGACCCAGGGTTTGATGGTTCAGATCCTGGGTGCAGACATACACACCGCTCATCAAACCATGCTGTGGTGGCATCCCACACAGAAGAACTAGAATGACCTACAACTAGGATATACAACTATGTGCTGGGGTTTTGGGGAGAAAAAAAATAAAGAGGAAGATTGGCAACAGATGTTAGCTCAGGGCCAATATTCCTCACACACACACACAAATTTCAGCTGAGATATATAGAGAATGAGATGTGGAGGAATTGGAACCTTCCCATACTACTGACGACAACGTGAAATGGTGCAGCCATTTTGGAAAACAATCTGACAGTTCCTCCAAAAGTTAAACAGAGTTACCATGTGACCCAGCAATTCCACTCCTAGGTATATACCCAAGTGAAATGAATACACATGTCCACAAAAAAGTTTGTACACGAATGTTCATAGCAGCATTATTCACATTAGCCAAAAAGTGGAAACAACCCAAATGTCATAAACTGATGAATGGGTAAATAAAATGTGGTATATCCACACAATAGATGCCTTTCAGTAATAAAAAGCAGCGAAGCACTGACACATGCCACAACGTGGATGAACCTTGACAACATTATGCTAAGTAAAAGAAGGCAGTCACAAAAGACCACGTATTGTATGATTCCATTTATACAAAATGTCCAGAATAGGCAAATCTATAGAGACGGAAAGTAGATTAGTGGTTGCCAATGGCAGGAGGGAAATGGGAAGTAAATGCCAATGAGTATGGTGTTTCTTTTTGAGATGATGAAATTCTAAACTTGATTGTAGTTATGGTTGCACAACTCTGTGAATATACTAAAAACCATTGAATTGTATATTTAAATGGGTTAATTGTATGGTATGTGAATTATGTCTCAAGGCTTAAGGAAAAAAAAAAAGACATGTAGAGAATCAAAGAGTGAACAGTGGAAGAGGAAGCTAAAAGGTTCGGCTATAAAGAGAGACCACATGGCCGTGGAGCGCCTGTGTAAGCCCAAGTCCCAAGTATGAAGAAGCTGTGTCTCGAGGGAGGGATTGGAGGAGGAGGAAGGGGATGAGAAGATCTGAAGCTGTATGATTTCACTGCTACCAATGCGGTTGCCACCATATCTAAAGCTCTCCTATAACTTTCTAGAACTCTCTGCCTCACACAGCTGAAAGCTGGCAGAAGCGCATCCTTGAGCCCCAGAAGGCAAGAAATCAGCTCAACAGCCTTCGAGCTTGAGGGTTAACTGCACTGTTCACACTCCCACACTGCAGTGGTCATTTGAACCTACAGTCCCAAGACTCTGTAGGCCATAAAGAGGCGCATTATCGACATTCCCAGAGCTTGTCTACTGTGAATTGCCAGGTAACTGATTCCTGACCTAGGCCTTTTTTCTGGAAGTTTGTCTATTCTGTCCCACCCATCCTGTACAGTGGGAGAATGGTAGGAAGACACGTGGGGTACGTGAAGCCAAGCATGTGTGCCTTTAAGGCTCCAGGTCAGGCGCTGGCCCTCCCATCTAGACAGATCTAGCTCAACACCCCACCACCCAGGACTGAATTTGCTTACATTTTATTTAGAAATGTATAAAGGGGCATCATCCTTTTTGTGTCTCGGTTTTGGAGTTGGACTGCCCCCCAGGTCATGACCCTCCCGTACACACATGTTGAGGGGCACTGAAGGGTGACTGCTGTGGTTAGGTCCAACTGCCGGGGCACTGATGGTCAGTGTGCCCCAGCTCTATATTCCTTTGTGTTTACCAACAGCAGTTTCCAGCGCTCGGGAACCACCCTGCTTCCTGGTCTCTCTTTGCAGAGGTCATTCTCCCTGAAGGCTCCATCTCGGGGCAGTTGGAATGGCCGGTGGTTGCCAACTTAAGTGCTTTCCTGATGGCATCATGGGCCCTGATACTTATGTCCTACTCATTGGTGGAGAGAGGAGAACAGAGCAGTTTCAGGAAGAAGAACTGGCAGCTTAGTTCGGTGGCAGACCCTGGGCCACTCTGGATCCAAGCCTCTTCAGCTCACACTCCCTTCCAGGCCTGGCCTGAGTGTTTCCTGGGTTCCAGGGATCAGAGATCTTTTGCAATAAGTCCCATGGCTTGGCGTCCTTTAAGGCAGTCTGTGTTCCCTGTTCCTTGCAAGTGTAAAACTCCTGCCTGGAACGCACTGTGAAAAGACATCCTCCAGACTTCAGCAGGAGGTTGCAGAGATGCGTAGAGATGGCAGGCAGAGAAGAAATAGGAGTGGTGTGCGATTACCATTCCCCAGGACTCTGCCCAGATACCATCTTGAGGTTGGAGAGCAGCAGGACCAACACCCTGGATCTGTTCCTGGGCCCTTTTCTCCTTGTCATCGGTGGTATGAAGAGAAGGACAGTAGAAACAACGCTCCCATTCATTGTCTTGGGCAAGTTGTCCTCAGGATTAAATGTCACTTCACGTAGAGTGAGGTACTCTTATTGTCACCACTTAGGGAGAAACTGAGGCTCAAAAAGTGTAAGAACTTGCCAGAGTTCGCAGTTACTGAGTGAGGAAGCTGGGATTGGAACTCAGCCCATCTGACACCAGAGTTGACTCAACCACTACCCTCAAAATACCTCTGATCAGTAAAAAGAGGCACAGCGATTCGAATGTGAGTTTCATTTACACGAGGGGACCTGACAGCAGCATGTGGACTTCTTTAGAACTGATGGGTCAGGGGCTGGGGGGACCCTGAAGACAGGCTCACTAACCTAAGCAGGGTGCAGTAGAACGTGGACAGACATTTGGAACCCCATCCCCCTGGTCTAAAAGGCAGATCCAGCAAGCAAACTGCATAGGCTTTCAGTCAGTGCAGTAAAATCCATGCTGTGCTGGGCAGCAGCTGAGCAGGCCATCTTCCGCCTGTGACAAAGCGACCTTGCAGCCCCACATCTCATGACTGAAGATGCCAGCTGGACAGATCCACAGCAGGAAGAGAGAAAGGGCAGCTCGCTGTCACATTTCCCAGCTGCATTTCTTAGAGACTGAGGGACTAATTCAACAGTCCTGGTCCTTGCCTCCCTCCACACATAGATGATGTCAGCATCTCTGAACTTGTTTGAGGTGTAACCAAGGAATTCTTCTTTATGTCACCTTCAAGTATCATCTGGATGAAAGCCCAGATGTGCTCTATCCCCTTTTTTCTTTTTAACATATATGAAATCAAGTTGTAAGGTTTTTTTGTTTTCCTCTTCCCTGCACATGCACTGTTTTGTGAAAGAGATAGAAGGTGCATCTGAACCCACACACCTCGGAACGGGTCCATCGGAGTGCTCTGCTGACCTGCTTTCCTGGGGTTTGAACTCCTCATGCTGATTATCCAATAGACCCCTTCGCTGAGCTTGCCCAGACTCTTTATTTCCGTCGAGAAGGGTCAAAGAACCCAGCGCCACAGTCCTCGCTCTCGACACTCACAGGGGCAGAGGGAAGGACAGAAGGGACTCGAGACAGAAGTAAATATTTACCACACAGCAGGACTTGGAACTCACTAATTGGCAGTCCTCAAGCCAAACGTGGCCCACAGATGGGTTTTGTGGGGCCTGCCCGGGTTTTCTAAAACATTTAAAAATATTTAAAAATGGAGAGATTTCACATGAACAGATTTCTGGTCTGTCTTGAAAATTGGAAAGCTCTTACAATGCTGGCCCCACGTCCCCATCTGGCAACCACTGGCTGGGCTGAGCAGCAGCCCGTGTCTGCCCTTGGCCCCACCCCCCCACTGTGACAGCTGGCTCTGCCACTCCTCCACCTGGTGGCCTCTGTGAGCATGCGAGATGGCACCCCAGGGAAGGCTTGTGCTGAGGGAGCCCCGAAAGAACCCCGGAATTTGAATTCTAGGTTCCTGGAGGATATCAGCTGGTTCTTCACCTTCCTGTGTGCCCTGTAGGCAACTGTGCATATAAGTCTGGTGATCGGGAGAAAGAGGGTACCAGAAACATAGACCCAGAGGTGACTGGGGTCTGGGAAGTGGAACCCCGTGACCCAGTGAGAGTGTAAATGGTATGTATCAGTCAGTGTTCTCCAGAAAAACACAATAAATATGAGTGTGTATGTGTGTGTTTGTGTGTATGTATATGTATGTATTTATCTTTTTATGACGTTTATTTTAAGGAATTGGTTCACGTGATTGTGGGGATAAGTAAGTTGGAAATGTGTAGGTCAGGCTGGCAGGCAGGAAACTCAGGCAGGGGCTGATGCTACAGTCTTGAGGCAGAACATCTTCTTTTCCAAGAAACCTGTTTTTGCTCTTAAGGCCTTCAACTGATTGTATGAGGCCCACCCACACTATGGAGGGTAGTCTCCATTACTGAAAGTCAACTGATTGTAGATGTTAACCACAGGTCACCTACCAGATGCCTCCACAGCAACACCTAGATAGCGTGGGATTAAACAGCTGGGTACTGTCACCTAGCCAAGTTGACACACAAAACTAACCATCACAAAGCCAGAAGAGCAGTGGGTTGAGGAAGGGAGCTTGGGAGACGTCCCTGTTGAAGAGTGGGCGGGGAGGAAGGTGAGCCCGGGCGGCACTGATGGGGAGGAGCGCTGGGAGACGACCACCCAGGGCAGCACTGCATCCACAGATGCAGTTGGGGGGGAAGGCAGAGGGCAGAGGTGTGCCTGGGAGGTGGGGTGGGGGTGACTTCAGCTGGCTCTTTTGGGATATTTGATAGCAAAGGGGTTAAGCTGAGGAGCAAGCAGGAAACGTTTCTTTTTGGTTTGCACCTTGTAGGCTAAGGAGAAGGAAGGAGCCAGCTGGGAGAGGAAGAGGCAGAGGAGAAGCGAGGCGCTGGTGGTGGGGCTTCTCTCTGGATGAGAGGAGACCGTCCTTCTCAGCAGCAGGGCCCCGGAGAAAGCACAGGCTCCATGTGACAACACAGGACGTCAGAGCAAAGCTCTGGCTAGAGCAGGCAAGGACAGGAAAAGGAGTGTTCTAGAAAAAGGCCCCTTCTGCCTGGAATACTTTTTCCAGTCCCCTCCACACATCCTCACACATCCAGTTGCAGCCAGAACTCTGCCCCATTGTCCTGGGCTCCCGAGTCTAGGGAGGACCCATGCAGATGGCCTGTGGCTGCCTCCCCTCCCTTCTACCGAGTGCAGATGGCACCACTGCTGGCTTCTCCTGCTCCCACCTCTGGTCCTGGACTCTGCTCGCCCTGCTGGGACTGAAGCAGCTCTTCCCAGTCCCCAGTGATTCAAGCGGGCAGCGCTGAGCAACGGGCAGCTTGAGTATCAGGAGAGCAGGGACACGCCAAGCACTTACACACAGAACTGGAGGAATTTAACTGATAATTTTTTTAAAAGCAACAGACAGACTGTAACACGGCAAATTCAGATCATCCTTACACTTCTTTGGGGCTTACTACTGTTTTTATTTTGAATCACATTATGTGGGGAGGCACCACAATTACTTCCATGCTTGGGGCCCGCAAGGGTTTAATCCAGCCCCACCTCTCAGCCCTTGGCACTCAAGCCCTTCAGAGCTCGGAGGATGTGGTGGCACAGCCGACAAACAGGGAGGGCTGCTCAGGAAGGCCTTGCCGCAACACAGGGCGTGTGCACCTGCTGGAGCTTTTTTTGTGCCGCCTGAAAGTTCAAAACATGCCGGAACACGGAAAGAAAGGTATTTGCCTGAGTGACTCAGACATGTTCCAGCATTTTCCCACAGGCTCTTGCACATCCCAAAATAACCGCAACCCTGGATCCTGTCCCTTGGCATATGATCACATTTGTATAATGTTACAGAACAGCGGGCAGACCGGCCACACTCACATGGGAGTCGCAGGAATGCACAGCCCGTCATGGAGAGCCACGCTGCATGGCTCACTGGATAGCGGAGAAAAAGCAAGTGCAGAGGACACGACAGTAGGAAGTGCAGACGCACCAGCATCATCCAGACCATCGAGAGGGGCCTTGGTCAGTGCCCACCTTTCACAGATGTGGAGAAAGAGGTCCAGAGAGGAAACAACTTGCCCAACCGTACACATCTGGGGATTTCAAGGGAAAGGGGGAGAGGGAACTGGCCTTCAACTCTCCTCAACTAATGCTGCTGTTTATTTCTGAATAAACATCAATTTAGCCTTGAAATCCAAAGATCTTAAATCAAAGGGGTGTTAGGGCCTCCTGGCCATCCATGCTGCCCATGTGCCCCTGGCAGGGGGAGTGTGGATGCTGAGGTGAGAGGAAGGAGGGGTGCTCCAGACAGCTTTGGAAACCACCCCAGGGATCTGGGCTGCCAGCATTGAGGATGCAAGCGACTTTCAGCGTAGGCACCACTACTTACTAGTTCCGAGTCATTTGCTTTATCTGGGAGACAGGAGTAATCTCAGGATTTTGAGACAATATATTAAAAAACAAACACCCTGACCTAGGAAGAGGTGAGAGGTTATTTTCAAATTTCTGTGGCACTCAACCAGTCCTTCCCCTCTGGGACACCACAGCCCACTTAGTGTTAAAGATGGTGCACTGTGGTGAGACTAACATGGCCTTTGATGTCCCGTGGACCTGGATTCAAATCCTGCCTCTGCTGCTGGCTCTGTGGCTGTGAGCAAGTCATTCCCTGTTTTCTCCTGTTACACGGAGGACAGTAACAGCAGCTAATGTTAGTCATGTGCCAGCGACTACTTTCACTGCTTCACATGTCTGAATTCATTTAATGATTTTCTCCCCCATTTTACAACCAAAGAAACCAGGAAGGAAAAGGCTGCATAACTTCTCCACTGTCCCAGAGCTATCACGTGAAGCTGTGACTTGAACCCAGGAGTTCCGATTCAAGCCTCTGTTCTAAAGGGTGATGTTCTCTTAAAGAGCATTGAAATGACTACATATTACATAAGCCCAAACCCCCGACACTAGGCAGATTCGCTGGATATCTATCCCCTGACTCCTGCAGGGGCCAAGACAGTTACATTAGTAAGAGCCCAGCCTCCTGCCCCCAAACAAGGCCCAGGGACCACTAACACAGGCCAGGGAACTCCTGTCCTGACAGCCACGTACCATCTAACGTGGATGATGGAAAGTATCCTTAACCACAGTAAAGCGCTACCTATTGATGATGTTTAGTGATAAAAATAACATCAGCCTAATTCAGCAACCACTCAAGAAGGGTTAATGTTGAGGTCCGTTGAGAACAGCTGCCCAAGTCACAAAAACAAACAGTCATATTCTTTACCTTCATTTCATTCTAAAAATAATCCAGTAGGCTTTTTTTCTTCTATTTACACGTTTGAGTTTCTAGAATCGGTGGTGTGTCTTTAACCGTCAGCTTGTACTCCCCAAATGAGTTCACCCAGGAATGATGCTGGCGGATTCCCACCGGAATGACTTCAACCTTTCTCAGCAAGCTAAGAGTGGCAAGAACACCAGCGTGTATTTTCGTGCGGCACCGTCAGGCACCAATATTAAACTCAATACAGTCATGAGGAATTCAGCTCGGGGGCTCAAAGTCAGCATGCTCCCCAGGCGTCCCGAGGTCTCAGGCCTTTCTCTTCCTTTTCAGGTTTATTTGGCAAGCAGTTAAAAAACCAAAATCTAGCACATTCCAGGGCTGTGGTCCCTCCCAAGCTTTTAAAAACCATCGGCACAGAAAGATTCTTCTCCCACCCAGTGGCTCCTGAGTGCATCTGGTCCCTAACCCCAGTGGCTTCTAGGAACCCAATCTGAGAAGATAAACCCAGACTGGTTTGGTGACTCAGAAGTGTCAGATAAAGATGACCCCAAGACACTCATACAACACATTCCCAACCCCCAGTGACCCAGACTCCAAAGAACACTTTGGCTAGCCTCAGGCAACACCGGGAACTGGTTTCCTCTGCACTTGTGAACCATCTCAGCCCCTTGGGAGGCCTGAGGCCAGGTGGGCAGAAAGGCTGCCCAAGTGGCACCTTGGCTGGGGCAGTCTGGAGAGGTGCGGCGGGCACATTCCCCTGACCTGAGCTCACAGCCCTGAGTCCTCCCAGCTTCCACCTGCAATCTGAGAGTGAAAAGCGACCCAGACTCACTCTCTTGTGAGCTGGGCCAGTAGAGATGTTATGAATCCCAGAGCAGGCTTCTAAGTGCGCCTGCCATTTATCCTTACTTAATGCTGCCACTCTTTTCAAAGTTTTAGAAACCACAAAAAACATTTGGAGTTATATTATTACTTTATTTTCCTTTTTTTAAATGTTATCATTAAAGTCATCCAACATACAGATATTCCTATGGCTCCTTACACATTTTCTTCTATCTAAAGTTAGGTATTTTAGCTATGAGACGAAGAAAATCATCCCATTAAAACAGCAACGCTTCTGAAAAATGGGTTTCATGTTTACATGATGGGAAGTCGACTCCCCATCGACCTACTAAAACTCCTTCAGTCCAGAGCTCTAGGAAGACGGCTCACTACCACGCGGGCCCGAGCAGAGAGAGGGCCCCAAAACGACAAGCGATGGGGTTATTAAACTTTTGAAACAAGCAACTTCTTTATTTATACAGAATAAGAATACAGAAGAAAAGCATCATTTTCCTTTTAGCCCTTTTATTAGTGTGTTTTGCCTCCACCCCAGTTACTGCCTACCAAGCGGCTATGAATAGTAAAAACCAGCTGATTTAAAGTCCCTGAAATGCATGCAACTTAAAATTCCCTAAAGCAAACCATCAGTTCCCAGTTCCCGCGTCTGCTGCTTATTTCGTGGAGGCTGGTGCTGCTGGGTTACCAGCTGTGTCTGCCGTGCTGCTGGGGTCTGGAGCTGCTGCTGCTTTGGCTTCTGCCTGCTGGGTTTCAGTTTGGGGCTCTTCTCCATGTCCGGCACTTTTCTTACTCTTGTCTGCTGCCACGGCCCCCATCTCCATGATTTCCTGCAGCGGTCGATCTGTTTCAAGGGAGCTGGGCTGGAGTTCATAAACCTGGACTTGACCTGGGACATCTATTGCTTTCTGTTCAAGTTTTTCCAGGATGGTCTGAACCTTCCTGACGCCATCTCTCCTGGCCTGACGGACATCAGCTCGTCCTTCGGGGTCTACTGAATCCAGGGCCAGCAGCTCTTTGGTCAAATACTCTTCTATCATCAGATACTTTTTGTCTGTCTTCTTGCCTTCAAAGTTGTCCACAGCCTGCTCCAGCCCCTGTACCTTCTCCAGGATGGCTTCCACTTTCAACACACCTGGATGTTTTGGGGGTGCTTCAGCTTCTCCTGGTTTTGAGGGTGCGGGTTCTGCAGGGGCAGGGCTGGGGGCTGCTCTCTCTTCTGCAGCCACACTCTTGGGGGACGAGGGGACAGCAGAAGGGGCAGGGCTGGGGGGACAAGGAACTGGAGCAGAGGGAACCTTTACTTCTACCTTCTCAGAGGGAGGTGGGGGCTTCTGGGAGACCGGCTGGGACTCTGCCTCCTTACGGATCACCGGAATCGGGATGTGTCCAGGGGGGAGATCTGGTCCCACGGGGCCTGGCTTGCTTTCTGGTTTGTTTTCAGGTTGGGGAACGGGCGAAGGTTCTCGATGGGTCATGGGCTGCTGAGAAGAGGCAAGGACACAAAGACATTTTTAGTAATTGGCTGAGAGTCACAGGCAGTTGTTTGCAGCTATGACTGACTAGAAAGAAACTGGCAAATGGCTTTCGCAAACTTTAACAGTATAAAAGAGATTTCAAAGTCAACCAACAGCTGCTACAAAATAAAAATATGGTATTAATCATCTCTGTGACCAAACCATTTGTTATGCTTCCATTCATCACCTTGTTCTGTTACCTCTCACTGGATTTTTTGGTAGACGGTATTCCTAGGGCAATGAAAAGAAAACCAGTATTTTCAAATGGAAATACCAAAAACTCATGCTGACTGCTAAGCCAGTTTAACTCAAAGCAAAGCCCTGGGTGAGTCAGACGCTCAGGTAATGCAGCCATGAAGGAATAATTGCCACTTGTCCCCCTTCATGCTGTGTGGACAGCCTCTGTTCAGGGTGTGACCTTCCCACGTCCTGTTTTAGAAAAGTTATAATCTCCTCCCCTAAACTTATGACAGCCTAGTGGTTTCTGCCCAAACTGAAATAGTTTTTGAGAATAAGCAAGATGTGCAAAATAGTTAACCCTGTAAGAATGTTGCTTGGCACATCTGCACCAGAGCTAACACTCAGCTGGGCAGCATCTCCGCACTGACTTCTGGCTGCGCAGGCTGAGACACTCTTTAATGTGACATAAACTACAGCCAAATACATATATTTTAAACAGCAAGCATTTATCTTTCCTTTTTTTTTTTTTTTTTGCAGAAGATTTGCCCTAAGCTAACATCTGTTGCCAATCTTCGTGCTTTTTCCTCCTGCCACCGCCCCCCCCCCCACCCCCGCCAAGCCACAGGACATGGTTGTGCACAGTTGCAAATTCTTCTTTGTGAGCTGCTGCCACAGCATGGCTCCTGACAGACGAGTGGTGTAGGTCCCCACCTGGGAACCGAATCCGGGCCACTGAGGCAGAGTGTGCCAAACTTAACTGCCAGGTCATCAGGGCTGGCTCTATAGCCAAATATTTTTAAATGAGCTATGCCTAAAACAAATATCTTGTCTCTTCCAGCATTTAAGTGAATATCTAAAATTCCTTTAAAAATATCAACACATCCTAATTTCATCAACTGGGAAGTAAGAGTTGGACTACATCATCATCATTATTATTTTTTTAAATAAGAGCAGTGTCGCCTTTGTTTATTTTTTATTTTTAAAGATTTTATTTTTTCCTTTTTCTCCCCAAAGCCCCCCGGTGCATAGTTGTATATTCTTCGTTGTGGGTCCTTCTAGTTGTGGCATGTGGGACGCTGCCTCAGCGTGGTTTGATGAGCAGTGCCATGTCCGCGCCCAGGATTCGAACCAACGAAACACTGGGCCGCCTGCAGCAGAGTGCACGAACTTAACCACTCAGCCATGGGGCCAGCCCCAGACTACATTATTTTTAAAGTACCCCCAACTTAAACTATTGAAGTCTACTATAATGAATGTTCAGTTAGGTCACATCTTTGCAAGCCTCCAAAAAGGGATCTTTGAACAAGCTATAAAGGGAGGCCACACAAACAAACAAGGCGAAGGGAAGTGGAAATAGGATTAAACACTGTTTCAGCAATTGAAGGAAATATATGGGAAAGAGAGGAGGGGAAGCCTCCAGCTCTGCAAGTGGGCACCTCTTTCCCGGGATTACTGGGCCCGAGTGAGGACTTTGTGGACACTTAGCTTCTGATGCCAGCAACCTCCTTTTCCAGCCAAACTCTCTTGCAACCCAGACATCCTCAACTTTGACTCTTAACCCTCAGGAACCAGCCACACGCCTCCCTGTGGGTTTTAAAACAATGGCTGGGTGAGAAGTGACTTTAGAAATACCTAAGAGGAGGTACTCTACGGCTTGTACTCTTCAAAAATGTCAAGGTCATGAAAGCAAAGGCAGGCCGGGGAACTGCTCCAGATTGAAGGAGACTAAAGAGAAATGCCATCTAAACGCAGTGCTCATGATCCAGATTAGAGCCTGACACAGGAGCAAATTCCTATAAGGGAGACTTGAAAATGGACTGTGTATTACACAATAACATTGTAGACTGTTAAATTTTCTGATTCTGATAATTCCACAGTGATTGTGAACAAGAATGCCTTTTTCTTATGAAAATACTCGAAGTATTTATGGGTAAAGGGGCATGATATTTACAACTAAATCTCAATTAAAATATACAGGTGATATATAGAGAGAGAAGAAATGACAAAGCAAATGGAGGAAAATATTAATAAACAGTGAATATGGGTGAAGAGCATACTGGATTTCTTTATACGATTCGTATAACTCTCCTGTAAGGTGCAAGTTATTTCCAAATAAAAAAGCTAAAAAAATAAGAGTAAAAGGAGAGTGATCTCTTAGAGGGCCCAGGACAGTGTCACTATTTGTAGTAAAAAGATACCCTGTATTTGTTTACAGAAGGACTTTCTTCTAAAAACTATGGCGGAGGAGCCGGCCCAGTGGCGCAGCGGTTAAGTTTGCATGTTCCGCTTCTTGGTGGCCTGGGGTTCGCTGGTTCGGATCCTGAATGTGGACATGGCACCGCTTGGCAAAAGCCATGCTGTGGTAGGCATCCCACGTATGAAGTAGAGGAAGATGGGCATGGATTTTAGCTCAGGGCCAGTCTTCCTCAGCAAAAAGAGGAGGATTGGCAGTAGTTAGCTCAGGGCTAATCTTCCTCAAAAAAAAAATTAAAATTAAAAAATTTTAAAAAATTAAAACTGTGGCAGAGAATTAACTCAGCTGCTCAAGTCACAGCCAGAGGGGGCTCAGGGTTGCAGAATGTTCTACTGCTAAGGTACAAGCTGATAAAACTAGATGACCTCCTCCTCCAGGAACCAGACCCCCACGTGTCTCCAATGAAGGATGAGTGGACCAGACCCGTGCCTCTAACTTTCACCAGGCCGGAAGGTTTCCCATCCACTCAGCCGGCTGGCTCATCAGCCAGGCAATCTGGTCCTCTACCGCAAAGGAGAAGAAAAGTGTAAGACACAGTCCCTGTCCCCAAGCTCAGAGCCAAGCTGAAGTGAGAATATGAACACTTTTGAAATGCACAAAATCATCACATGCTGAACTGTAAGGGACTCACAGTCCGAGATGCCGTGAGAAGGATGAGCGGGCTTCACGGAAGAGGCAAGACCAGCGTGTCCCTTGGAGGATGGGGAGAACTTGGGTTGTAGAGACATTTCAGGGAGGGGTTTGGCATGAGCAAAGGCTCAGCGGTGGGAATAGGCTTGCAGGGTGAGAAGGGCCACCAGTGAGGAAGGCGACAAGCTGCCTGGAGGAGGCGTGACTGGGCTGTGAGGGGGTCTGAAGGGTCCTCAGAGGGTGTGGTGGGCACTAAGACACCAGACCCCCAGGTTCTGCCCAGCCATTTCCCATCGGGGTGGCTGGCACTCTGCCTCTAAGGCAGCTGCAATGAACAATGAGCAAAAGCTGTAGAAAGTACTACAGGTTCACAGCCCTCATCCTGCATTTCTGCTGACAACCTGCCATTTCCAGGATCTCACTTTCCCCCAGATAAGGTGTGTAAACTAGGTGGGGCTGAGGGGAGAATCAGGGCACCTGCGTGGAGCTCCTCAGCCCCTGGAGAGAGGCTTCTGTGGCCAGTGTGCTGACACCAGCTCCCGTACCTGAGGCCTGTCGACCACGGTGTGCACACGGAGGGGCGAGGGAGAGTGCACTGGTGTGCTGCTTCTGGCTGGAGAGCCCTCCCGGCTGGATGCACCTCGGACAGGCACCCGGAATGGGGATGCTACTTGCGGGGGCCGGGACTCCCAGTCATCCGCCTGGATCTTGTGGTAGACGGGCTGGTGGGTCTGGTATTCACCCTGCTGAGCCGGGTAGTGGATCTTCTGGGCTTGGTGGGAGGGGAGCTGGGCTGCCGGCCGGGTGGCGTTCTGCTCGTGGATCACGGGGATGGGGATGTAGCCCCGGGGGAGCTGGTGGCTGCCCAGGCTGCCCCGCGCGGAGGAGGACGGCAGACTGGCCGAGGAGGATGAGGACGAGCAGTCCGAGGCAGCCGGAGACTGGGATCGCTGCAAGACACAAGGGTAGACACCTGGCCCTGAGACAACCTTCAACCCGGCCCTCCGACTCGCCTCCACTGTGCGCCTGCTCAGTGCAACAGGTTTAACAGGACCTCCCAGCTGTGAGCCTTTCCGTTTTCAAGACTGGGAGCTCGGAGACAAGAGGCCTGGGTTCAAATTCTTAAATGCCCCACAGCTTTCTGAGCCTCATCTAAAATATGGAAAAGCGTGCCCCCTCCCTCACTGGGCTGGCTTGGAGATTCAGTAACATAATCTGTATATGTGCCTTAGCACAAGCGCCAAACACAGGAGGTGCTCAATACATCCCCATTTGCTAGCATTCATCACTCCACTCCCTCCTTCCTCAACCCTTTCCCTGCTAATCTACAGAGAACTCAGCTGAGCATTGGGAACTGCATCCCCTGTGTGGCCCAAGGCAGGCAGGCCCCTTTCCCTGCTGGGTCACCCTCTATTCACCTAGAAAACTAGGAAGGCATTTCCCCAGCTGCTTCTAAGGATCCTGCTAGCTCAAACTTGTTGGTATTTCTGATTGATGTGTCATTTTTGACATTTACAACAAAAACATTACAAATAGAAGTACTGCTTCTCCAAGAAAGGGGTCCCACGTTAAGAGTGATTTGTCACCCCAAGCAGGCAGTGAAGCCAAACAGATCCAGAATAGAGCCAAGGGAGGCTATCCCCGCTCCTGTGCAGACGAGGAGCTAGAATCTGTGCTCTAGAACAGTGCCAGTGGGCACATCAGGACAGGGTGCAGATGGGAAACACAAGAGGGCTTAGTGCTCAGGCCCCTGCTGGGTCCACTGCCCTCAAATCCGAGCTAAGAACCGGACGAAGAACTGTTCTTCAGACATGCGCACACTCAAGTTTTTAAGCGTATCATAAACCCGCTGCCTTTCTGACTCCTTATTTTGGATTTCCTTTTAAATTGTGGGACCCTGGGAGGGCAGGTACGCTGTCTCATTTTCACATCAGGAGAGCTCCAGGCAGTTAACACTTATCAGTAAATACTGAACTGAACAAAGTAACAGGGTACCTCTGTGTTTCTGAAATAGAGCGCCCCGTGAGTGAGGAGCATCAAATGAGGAGCCAGAAGGCCGGGCTTCTAGCCCCAGCAACGCCACTTCCGCCTTTATGTATTTGGACCAAGCTGTTTACCCTTATGAGCTCCAATTCCTTAACTACAAAAATCAGCCATGATCCCTGCCCAGCTGGAAAAAACACCTGTGAAACACAGGGCAACAATGTGGGGCTGTCTTTGCTGGGTGACCGCTGATGCTGCAGGCCAGGCCCGCATGCCCTGCATCTGATCAGGTACCCGGCCCAGGCCACGGGCAGCAGTCTGAACTCCCAGGCCGTGCCCCACAGGCCGGCATGCCGGGCCTCTTCTTACCTCAGGTCTGTGGGAGGCTGGGGGCTGCGCCACCTCAGCTGCTGTCCCCGCCTGTCCACTCTGTTTATCTGGCTGGGTGGCTTCCGCCACACCCCGCAGAGGTGACTGGGACCTCTGAGGAGCCGCCGTGGCCGCCTCGGTTCGGAATCGCTGCGTCCCAGGCTGGGGAAAGGCAGAGAAAGGGTGTGGCTGCCGGCTCTCGGCGCCATCGTGGAGGACTGGAATGGGAATGTAGCCTGGTCGGAGGCGGGGGTACACAGCATGGCCCTCCCTAGTGGGCAGCAGCCTGGTGCCCTCCCGGGAAGGGCCATTTGCCGAGGATGGCGGTTCCTAAAAGAAAAAGAGAAGAAACACAGACTGGTTAGAAACCAGGAATGAAAGGCTCCTGAAAAGGAAAAAGGATGGTGCTGGGTGCTCCCCTCTTCGAGGGTGACACCCCACAGTGTCAGACAGGACGGCTGAGCACAGGGAGCATGGCTGCGCCCCCTCTTCTGTCAGTCACCTCCTCCCCTACTGAGGCAGCTGTCTGGCCAGCAGTTTAAGAATTAGGGGCATCAAGAAAAAGCAGGTGAGCTGAGGTATCTGTTGAGCACAAGAGAGGTCCCAATTTCCCAAAGTGGTACGACAGGTTTCTTTTCTGGGTGACAACCGGGCAGCAGTGTACGTAGGAGAGCCAGTGCCTGTCTCCCAAACCTTCAGAGACCCAGATCAGAAGGTGTGAGGAGGATTCAACTCCAACTCGCTAGATTATCGCCAGCTTCTCTGCTTCCTAAAAGGTCCTCACGTTTCCTAACAATACAGAGTTGTGCTGGACCCAAACACAAGCCACAGCTTGGAAATCTTTGCAGAGAAAGGGCGGCGGGGGAAGGCTGCCTCCTCAGAAAGACTTTCAGAACAAGCGGCAAGAAAGGGAGATACAAAGGGAATACAGAAGCAGCACAGGATGAGGACAAAAACCCGGGGATTAATTGCGCTGGTCTTACGATGCCAAGAAAGCCTGCTTGGCCAGGCGGCTGGGGTCCCTCTTATGTCCTCTCATGAAGTTCTCCCTTCAGCAGCCTAGCTATTTTGGGACCCTTGAGAAGGCCAAGTTCCAGATGTACCACAGAGAAAGATCTTGTTTCAGACAACAAGGCTGGCCAGTCACTCACCGGGCAATGTCATTTCTCACCAAGTAGAGCTGGGCGACCCGAGCCAGGGACCCCCAAGGCTTTCAGTCCTATCTCTTGAACACTAGAGGGTCCTTTTACAGCGGAGGGGGCTATGGATGTGCGCCACTTACACACATCTGAGTGGATCAACTATGAGGGAGGAGAGTGATCCCTCCTTAAGGAGGCCTCTCTCTGAACTGGAAACAAACGCCAGAGGCTGAGCATCCATGAGCTTCTGGGTGTAATCCCCACTGCTGCAAAATGGGTCACAAGTACAGACAGCCAGGAACTGTCCCGCCTTCTGAGTGATGGACCACTGTAGTTCTGCCTTGTTTCTGCAGTTGTGTGCACCAGGTGGCTGACCCTGGAATTTAGCCCTTTTAGACCCATTGACTGCTTCCCTCTTGCTGAGACCCTGCCCCGGGAGGGCCTCCAGCATACAGGAGAGGCAAGGGTGTCACCATGTCCTTGGGGACAATAGCAGACAGGCACTCTCAGATTAGAATAGCCACGTGCTCAGGGCGGCGGCATTACTTTAGCCTGCTTTAACTGTCAGGTCACCCAAGAGCAGGGAGTGGGTCCAGGCCTCACATTCAGAACCGAATTCCTGCTGAGAGACAGGCAGCGAGAGGCACTGCAGAAACCCTGTGCTGCTCAGTACTGACTCCTGACACGTCTTGCGGGCACTGTATCCACTCAGTGGGGCACTCTTCCTTCCAGCCTGAAGCAGGGGCAGGGACAAGTCCTGGAACATCTGTCTGCTGGCTGCCCAGGGGCACTGTTTCCTCCCAACCACGCAAAGCCTCGCGCCTTCTGCACAGCCCATGGAGCTGGGCAGTCAGCAAGCCCTCATCCACAGACCACCTCCTGTAAACATCCTGCTACCGAGCTGCTGGGTACCATGGGGTTACCAAAGCAGCAAGGCACAACCCCTGCCAGCGAGGGGCTTACAAGATGGTGTAAGGCTCCATGAAATGACCAGAAAGCAAAACCACCCGGAGAACATGGGAGGCCCTGCAGATGGGGAACACCATGGGCTTTTCTAGCTAGGATGGCGCCATCCTAGACAGGGTGCAAGTTTATTCTTACCTCTACTAGTAACAGTTCTGGGGTAATTCTCTTAACCTCTGTGAGGCTTAATCCCCTTACCTAGAAAATGGAGCTAGCAATATCTACTCCACAGGCCCGTTGTGAGGTTTTATGAGAACATATCAAGAGGGATGCCAAAAGGTCGAAATGCATGTGAGTTCCCTCCCTAAGTCAGCACGGGATTATGCTACTCAGACCCCAAAGTGTCAAAGGAATCAAAACTGAAGGACAAAGTTAACTGACGGTGATTGGAGACAGGATGGTGGCTGCCCCTGACGGAAACGGTGATGCATGGCAAGGGTCTTGAAAGAACCTTCTGAGGGCATGGGAATGTTCTAAATCTTTTTCTGGGTGGTGGTAAATGGATGTATACCTATGTACAAATCTATTGAACTATACACTTCCCTGGCACCCCCACGCTGCTCATTCCTGCCACCTGCCACCCACACTATCTGGTTTTAACAGGTGAGAGCTGCCAACCCCACCATCTCTGCACAGCCGCTGCGAGCTGCGCCTCCAACTCAGAATCTTCCAGGGTCTGGAAACCTTAGCTGGGCCTGGCTGAGGCTTGGTTCCTCCTGGGGGAAGCCCATGGACCCAGAAGGCACTGGAGCTGGCCTGCCAAGAGCTGTGCATGTTATGCATCTCACTGAATATTCTTTGTACCTCGGTTGAAAGAGAAAAAGGAAGGAAGGAGGGAAGAAGAGATAATGAAGAGCAATTCTGCCTGCCCAAGGGACTGTGACAGCAGAGACTGCTTCCTAGGGCCAATATTCGACCTGGGGCTTAGAAGTGCCACGTTTGGGTCAGTGGAGGAAAGCATGTGGTCACTGTAGGTGGGGGCGGGGGTGTCAGAGTGGCGGTGGGAAAGGGGGTAGCACTAGAAGGTAAGTCCTGAGCTGAAGAAGATAAGGCTGGGAGCCCAGAGGGCTGAGCTGCAAGTGAGGCTCCACGTCCACTGTCCTGAGAGTTGCTGACAAGAGATGCCCCAGCAATGTGGGAGGAACCGAAAGGAGAAACTAGGACACATCAGGAAACGAGAGAAGTCAGGGATGAGAGTAAGGAAGTAAGGGCGAACCAAGGACCGAGGGCAATGGAAAGGAAAGGAAACCGAGGCGGCGAGATGGAAAGGCTGCCATGGCTGGCAGGACAGGAGGAGGAGCGAAGGGAAGGGGCCATCACCAAGACTCGAGTTCTGAGTCTGCAACCAACTAAAAATGATGCTGTGAGCTGGCACAGACTGGAAGGCAGGGATGGTTAAAGGCGGCCTGGAGGCAGGTTCTCCTACAGTCCTGAGGTCTACGCTCCAGCTTCTGTGTGAATTAACAACCCATTTATGCCATTTAATAAAAAACCACAGGAGCCGGCCCCACAGCCAAGTGGTTAAGTTCACGCACTCCGCTATGTGGGCCCAGGGTTTTGCTGGTTCGGATCCTGGGTGTGGACATGGCATCGCTCGTCAGGCCATGCTGAGGCAGCATCCCACAGAGCACGACCAGCGGGACCACAACTAGAATATACAACTATGTACTGGGGTGCTTTCGGGAGAAAGAAAAGGAAAAAATAAGATTGGCAACAGATGTTAGCTCAGGTGTCAATCTTAAAAAAAAACAAGTTTTTTTAAAAAGAAAAACACACATCTCTCCATGAGCCTCACATGTAAAAGAAGGCCAGCCTCCCCTCTACTCTGGTGGGGTCTTGTTTAGAAAAACACTGCTTTAGGTAAGTTAAAAAACCACGTCAGGGGCCAGCCCCAGGGCCGAGTGGTTAAGTTCAAGACGCTCTGCTTCAGTGGTCCTGGTTTGGTTCCTGGACGTGGACCTACACCACTCATTGGTGGCCATGCTGTGGTGGCATCCCACATACAAAATAGAGGAAGACTGTCAAAGATGTTAGCTCAGGGCGAATCTTCCTCAAGCGAAAAAAGAAAAAAAAAACCACATCACTTTTACAGAATAGAAAACTAAACACTTCTAAGTGAATGAATAGTTTTAACCAAAAATGAAACTCCCACCCACAATAAGGCCTGTACCAGGAATGCTGACGCCACCTTCTAATGTTTCTACTCTGCTATCATTAGAGCCCTGTCAATAGCAAAGGCTTCAGCTTTTATCAATAAAAAGCACTGCCTGAAAGAGTTAAATTGCCCTTTCTATCTTCTACGGTGTTTTCATCACAATGTAGTAAAAAAAAAAGAAAAGATATTTTTTAAATGAAAAAAGTAAAAAAAATGTGTAATATTTATGATTTATCCTAGAACATGACTAGAACATGTCTCATCAGTCCTGTAAGAAGTTTTCTCAAGTTCAAGCACAAGTCCAGAAAAAGCCCTTTGCTTACAGCAGCATCTTCCATGTAAGACTCACTATGCGCCCCACTGACTTCAACGGGGACTGGGGAATCCACCTTCCTGGGTTCTGCCTGTGTGACCACGTGACAGGGCCCACGACCTCAGTGACTGCAGACAACTGTGAGCCTGCCTCCCCGGCTCGGTCTGCCTGCAGCTTCTCAAGGACTGATGATGGTACCACAGGAACCATTCTCCAGGGCAGCTTAGCTCATTATCCTTATCTTTGGGCAAAGACATCTGAAATACATACCTATAAAATCCAATTAGGAAATAAGAGCCAGCGTCCTGATGTTCATGGCTTATCTCATCACATTAATTTATAAAATGAATTCGTTAATTCTTCTCCCTTGTTTGTGCACTGCCTTGAAATCCTGAGGCGTGTCTCAGAGGGCACCAAACAACTCCATGAGATGCCCAAGATAAAAAGTAGGAACAATTACCCCAGATGAGCCAAAATGTGCCTTATTAAGTACAAGATATTATTATGAGAAAAGCCTTGGGGTCAGGTTCTAAGTTTGGGCGAGACTTTAGGCTTATTACACAAGTCTTGTTTGCTTAAGAGCACGTCTAAACTTCACTCCCGGTTTTTAATAACAATGTGGGCACTAAGGGGACAGCTAGGAGACACAGAAAGAGACTGTGCTTGGTCTGAACCCTGGATCCGCCCCTAAGGATGTGTGCTACATAAACAGCTCACATCCCCCGCTAGACCTTAATTTCCTCAGCTGTAAAATGAAGCGGAGGCCCAGATGTTCTGTAAAGCAGTGGTTCTCAGACTCTAGGGAGCATGAGGAGCACTCAGAAAAGGCAAAGGAAATGCAGACTATAAGCCCAACCCCAACCAAGTCTGATTCGGTAGGTGTGTGCTGAAGCCCAGCCATAACTACACTGAGAAACGGAGCTAAATGAAGTTCCCTCCAGCTCTGACATTCTCTGTGGCCTCTGATTAACTCTGAACATCTACATAAAGCTCAAAAACAAGGAAAAGTTGATGTCACGGAAATATAAAAATGACTACTCTTAACTACACTCAGTTAAATCACATCAGAAATTGCTGGAAGTCAAGGTGCCCCAAAGCTTCAGGTACCAAACGAAGAGGAGGAAGCTGCTGAGCCCTGGGAAGCACTCCTATGCCTTACAAGCAGGGCAGGAATATAAAAGTAGGGCAGGAACAACAGCCCTTGGGCTCGTGCCAGGCACATGCCCACCACTCTGCTGGGGTGTCACGCATTCATGGCCTTAGCTGCTTTGGGAACAACTGGAGAGCAGGGTTTGCCTTGACCCACCCATAACTGATTCCCTATACAGAGAGTGGCTTCTGAACCCTGAAAACAGCCCCTGGGTGAGCCCCCACCTCCGCTCCACGGTACAGTGCTCTCAAAAGATGGGCTCAACACCTACAAAGCCCAGCTCCCGCCAGTGTGGTCTGAAGAAAGGTAACAGCAACAAAGATCACTCTGAGCGCTGCCCCACAGCACTCACCTTGACAGCCCTGGGTCTCAAGCAGGACACAGATTCCGTTAACTAGGATTTTAGGCCAGATGAGCCTTCACACCAGTCAAGTGTTGACTTTTACCAAGGACATTTCTAAGCGTCTAAACAAAGAAAAAAAGATGGAGGGAAATAGGAATCCTGAAACTCCCCATGTATCTAGGACTTGCATCAAAATTAAGTGGCTTGGCTCAGCTCTATTAGGGAGAAAACAAAAGAAAAACTGCCTTCTAAAGCACAAATAGAGTTGAGCTTCAACATCCTACCAAAACTTCCCATTTGGTTATTACAGGCCACAGAAATGAATCAACTATTATTGCCAATTTGAAATATAAACATTTATTTGCATCCCCACAGCCAAACTCAAAATTCCTCAGTTCCCACTGGATAGTGATCCCACTGTTCCCAGCCCTGTTTGGGGCACATAACAGAGACTGGGTAAATTCTGAATAATAAGAGAAGTCTATATTCACTGAAGTGCGATTACTGTGCTCCTGGTAAGACAAGAGTCTGTGCTGCCCACCAACTCCGTAAGCAATCTGGTCCCAGGTGACTGGAGGCTTTATCTGATGCTCCCTTTATTAAAGTATACATACTCTGTCCTGGGATTACTAAGATGGGTGTCCCTGTGTGTTTCTACCGGGGAAAACGTTTTTAGAAGATGAAACTCAACATTGCTTCTTTTTGCAGCTGAGCCCAAACAGGGAGGAAGGACCCAGCACGAGCCCCTGTCTTCAAGTTGCATCCGGGGCTCCAATCCCGCCCCGCTGCTCACCAGCTGCGTGCCCTCAGACAGGACTCCTTGCTACTAAGACTCAGTTTCCTGAACTGTAAAAATCCCCATGCCTCCCAGGGATTTTTGCAAGATTTAAGTGAAATAAGGCACGAAAAAGTCTTTATAAACCCTGAGCTGCTCCATGACCTACATTATCATGTTCCTTTATTCCACAGATGGACCAGCTTTTCTCAAGCAACAGTTGGTGGACCTACTGTTTATAAAACTGTAAATTTGTGTCTAATTCCTAAGTGGTCTCACCAAGTTGGTAATGAGCCTGTTAGAGTTAGAAGCCCCTTTATCTGAGAGTCTTAAAAGCACTAATTAGCAAGGATGCCACTTTCTCTGCTGAGAACTTCTATCTAAAGTTTCACAACTCGGAAGCAAACCGCTAACAACAACTCTAGGGGCCAGAGCCCTAAACTCCCCTCTCCCTCCAGCAGGCCCCAAGCAGCTCCTCTGAAGGGGCCTGAATTGTGGACAAACTCCCTGCTGAGAAGCACCCACTTGCACTAATTGTGGCTCACATCACATCAGAAATTGCACTCATGCCCGAGGCCCAGAGGAAAAAGCTAAGCCAGGCTGGGGCAGGAGGATCCACCTGGGAGTAGAACATGAACTGCTAGCTCCCCAACACGCTCACTGCACCCCCATCAGGGCACGTAAGGGGCCTCCAGGCACCACTGACCACAGCTGGGTATTTCCCCTGCTGGACTGAGTGCCGGGGGCTCAGTCAGCATCCAGCCTCCCCAGCCTCCCAGCCTCCCAGCCCCTGAAGCCCTTCTCTAGGATTCCATGTAGCAGATGTGGCCCAAGGTCACATGGGAAGTCACTGAAGATCCAGGTGAAGAACCCCAGTCACCACACTCTCAGCTCCTGAACTGACAGCTTCCGGGAAATTAAAAACTACCTACTTCCACTTCAGAAAAAAAGAAAAAGAATAGGGACACCTGCTTTAATAAATCTAAAGCCCTTGGGGCTGGCCTGGTGGCGCAGCAGTTAAGTTCGCACGTTCCGCTTTGGCGGCCTGGGGTTCCCCGGTTCGGATCCTGGGTGCAGACATGGCACCGCTTGGCAAGCCATGCTGTGGTAGGCGTCCCACATATAAAGGAGAGGAAGATGGACATGGATGTTAGCTCAGGGCCAGTCTTCCTCAGCAAAAAGAGGAGGATTGGC
This sequence comes from Equus caballus, assembly GCF_041296265.1. Lineage (NCBI taxonomy): Eukaryota > Metazoa > Chordata > Mammalia > Perissodactyla > Equidae > Equus > Equus caballus. The sequence goes on from NC_091684.1 coordinate 13,666,885, forward strand.
AGTAGTTAGCTCAGGGCTAATCTTCCTCAAAAAAATAAAATTGAATAAATAAATCTAAAGCCATGAATCACAGATGGAAAAGTAGTGAAATTCCAATATCGGGAAGCAAAGTCTGTCTGATTTCAAAGAAACCTCCTCACGGTACATTTCCATGGGTTTCTCAAGGACTTGTCTCACACTAAGGTGGAATCACCTGGTTCTTCCATCTGCTAGATGCACACCACGCAAGTGTTTGTTGGCATCAGCGTGCAAGGCTTCAGCCATGCATTTTGTACAAAACACAATTTCCCCAAAGAAAAAAGCTCCAGTTCATCAACTGCAGCTCAGGCAAGGGGAGACCATCTCTGACCGATGTTGGCTGCCCTGGAGGGAATTCCTGGGGGGGACTCTCCTCCCCACCCTAAGCAACAACTCAAAGCATGCCTCCTCCAACAATCATACTCCTCCGAGGGAGGGCCATGACAATTAGAAAACCCCTCCCTCTCCTTCCTTCCATGGTGACATTTCCACCCCTTAGAGCTGAGTCCAGAATGGCTGTGCAGATGGCCGGCCCCTCGTTAACATGGCTCAGTTCCCCCCCAACACCAACTAGGCACCTAGCTCCTGCTGGCAGTCTTCAGGCCTGCGCAGAGATTCGTAGAGACTCTCCCCTCAAGGAGTCGGGGTTGAGGGTAAACACAGCACCCCGTACAGCACAGGGCAGGAGCCACAATTCCCCTGGCCTGCTTAGGGTGAGGGAGCAGGCACGAGTCTCCAGGTGATGGGGCTGTGGGCTGCAGGTCTGGCTAAGGCTCCAGAAAGCCAACAGCCTTCATCTGACGCCTGGGCTGCACCGCCGAGTTACTGCCCAGCTACATACCACCCTCACGAGGGGCACAGGAACTCCAGGGAAGGGTGCTGAGGGTGGAAGGAGAGCCAGCTAAAGTGGTACAAGGGGGATAAGAGGAGGCCTTGCTTCAGAGAGACTTCAGGCCTATCTGGGAGCAGACAGACCGATATCCAATCAAAACTGTCTACCATGTGGGGAAGCCAACCACCCCTCTGTGAACCCCCTCCGCTTCTTACAGGAGGCTGTGATCATTCCCATGGACCACACACACCTGTCAGGCCGGGCCCTGACTCATCGCTTTCCACGCACCAGCCCCCTTGATGCTCACAACCTTGCTAGAAAGTACTGCTGGATGCCTGTTTTACCGAAGGGGAGACTGAGGCTCAGAGACGGTGAGTATCTGAGATCACCAGAACCCAGGTGTGTCTGACGCCAAGGTCAGGGACTGCCTTTCGCTATTATCATCCTTTCATGACTCCTGCGCCATCCGTACACTGTGTGATGAGAACGGTTTGTGGCTAATGTCTTCAAACTCTTCATCTTCCTGGGGCAAAACGCAGCAGGAGGGAAAGCATTTCACTTCGTCCAGTCGAGCTGGGCTGAGGCTCAGACCTGGAACATTCAGTTCGAGTGCGCCCCGGGTCAGGGAGCCAGCGCTCGGTGCTGAGTCACTGCCTGGCTGAGGCAGGACAGCGAGAGTGAGGGCACTCGGCTCCATTCTGAGTCACCACGGCCTCAAGACTCCACATGCGCCCAGGGTCTAGGACGAATCCGGAAGATACAAAAAACCAAGCGGCTGCCTTCTCTTCTGCACACGCATGTGATTTCCTATCCTCCCACTGTTTGAATTTTTAAACTATTCATTCATTCATTCAGTGTCCTAGAAGAATTTAAAATAACTGAAAAAAACTACAATTCTACTTTAGTGAACACCAAAGCAGTTATTTTGAAATAGGAAATGTCTGTTCTCCAACAGGATGCTAAGGAACTTTCAGTGGAAAATCTCACCTCAATCGCTGGGACACAGCTCTGTGCTGGGAGCTCTGGGGCAGCCGAGCTGGGTTTTTTTGTTTGTTTGTTTATTATTATTTTTTTTTGAGAAAGATTAGCCCTGAGCTAACTCCTGCCAATCCTCCTCTTTTTGCTGAGGAAGTCTGGCCCTGAGCTAACATCAGTGCCCATCTTCCTCTACTTTCTATGTGGGATGCCTGCCACAGCATGGCTTGCCAAGCGGCGCCATGTCCGCACCTGGGATCTGAACCAGCGAAGCCCAGGCCACCAAGAAGTGGAACGTGCACACTTAACCGCTGCGTCACCGGGCTGGCCCCAAGCCGAGCTGTTTACAGGCTCCTGATGCAGGCAGTGGGCAATCTGCAATTCGGGGCTTTTCTGAATTGACAGTGAATAAGCAGCTTCACTATGCAATGTCTGGCCTTACTGTTGGCCACACGGGAAAAACGCAAAACTGAAGAGAGACTCCTTTCACCACGCTCAGGGAGTGCCAGGGTTGCCCTTGGTGCAGCTGTGGATCGGCAGCATCTGGCTGCTCTCAGCGCCCAGGCTCTCCAGCAGGCCTGCTCCAAGATGCTGTGTCACTGGTAGGGACAGAAAAGACCTTCTCCAGACCGTGAGGATGAACTCAGGGAATCAATAGTGAAGTTCTTCGTGTAGAAAAGGCCATTCAGAAATGCGATAAAGAGGCACCAGCTCCTACGGGACATCTGGGAGACCAGGACAACAGTGTAGCACGTGGGAACCAAGAGAAGGCTTCCCTCGACACACACACTCCAGTCTGCGCTTCAACACGGGCGCCTTTTCTTTAACCGCCCGTCCACTCCGGAGCCCAGGCCCACGTTTTACTCTTCTCCACACAGAATCATTCGATTTGTACTGAGCCTGTGGATCCTGCCAGGCACTGAGAGGCAGAAAGATGAAACAGATGCAGACGCTGCCTCCGGAACTCTCAGCCCACGGAGACATGACCCCAAGGCAAAGCAGAAAAGTGCTGCCTTTTGGAGGAAAGATTCAAATTAAATTAATGAGGAGTCCAGAGCAGGGACAGCCTGCTTCTAACCCGAGACAGGGAGGAATGCTTCACGGAGAATGGCATTGAAGCAGGCAGAGCTGTCCTCTATATGGCACTTAACATCATGCCTTGCACAGAGCAGGCACTCAGCAAATTTCAGATGGGATGAAGGAGGAAAGACTTGGGCCCATCTCCTAAGTGCAGACCCAGGCTCAGGAAGTGAGCCAACATTTCCGATCAGCTGTACAGACACAGACCCAGGGCTGTTTATTCCCGAGGCTGTGGCTGGCGGGCTCTGAGTATGAAGGACTACAGCCTGGCCCACTCTGGGCAAGTCTTTCAGGCTTCCCCAGTGGGGGTAAACCTCTGGCCACAAGACTCTTTTTGTTTTGTCATAACTGACAGGCCTCAGGTCAAGAACATCCCCTCTCCAAGTCTATTTTCTCATGCATAAGATGCACCTAGTAGGTTCAATCTTAGAGAACTGCTTTGAAGATTTAAAGAGATAAGGTTTGTAAAAGCATTAACCAATGTCTGGCACAGATATATAAACACGTTGACAGACAAAAAAATATTAGGTTCATTCCTTCCTAAAGAAGCTCTCTCTGATTAAGCTTTCACAAACTGCCTGGCTTCCTGAAAAGCTGCCAAAGCCCCCAAAGAAATCTTCGTAGAAATATGCAAAGACTTGGTAACACCAGGTATCTCACAGAGTCACACAATGCCAAGCGAGGGGTGGGGATCCACTTCCACATCTGCAAAAGGAGGGGATGTGCTTAGATTCCGAAGTCCAGGTATGAATCTAAGAACTGAGGCAGAGGAAGACCCTGGGGCTGGAGACTTGATTCACAGGCAACGGGGAGCCGGGAAGGGCTGTAGATTTCCACAGTCAGGTATGACAGAGCTTCCTTTAGCGTTCATTAGCACTAGGGGGTCCTCAGAGATTCCTCATAAGCAAGGCCTTTGTCTTCTGCTCCCAGTTTTTCTATGTAAGGTGTCTTAAATACTTAAGAACAACATTAAAACAGCACAAATGTGAAGGAGAAAGAGCAGGTTTGGATTATGCATGGCTTCCTATTTTTGATGATAAGCATCAGATCATTTTAAAACGCCAATAGGAAGTAATAAACATGTAGAGTGGTTTATATAAGGCAACCATGTGTCATTCCAGAAACGAGGACAGCGCTAATCAAGCCTCATGGGTGGTATGAAGCTTTCTGACTCACAACCAGCCCTAAGAGCATCAAACAGCTAAGCCTTCACCGGCCCTGGCTAACGTCAAATGCCACCACCATCCTATGTACCAACTCTACCCTCATAAAGGGCAAACCTACTGTACAAAACAGGGGACCAGTTCTTGCATAAGCCAAACACAGACTGTTCTTTAGAGGGGAAAATGACTGTCTTGGATGAGCTGGACTCCTAAGGCATCTGGCCATGTTCTCTATCCCCAACAAATCACTGTTCATCAGTGGCAAAGGAATTTGCTCTGCCGTAACTGCAACTTGCTGGAAATACAAAGGAAAGAACGGCCACTCATTTCCTGACTGTGCTCTGATTCTGCTGGGAGGCATAAGAGCTTGCAATCGATCTGCCAAAAGCAAAATGATCTCATCTTCAAGAAAATTCAGGAGGTTCTGCTGAACCTGAAGCAGAATAAATGGGTGTCTCTACTTCAAGCATAACTCAAAACATCTCCAATTTCCTCTGAAAGGATATTCTACCCATCTCTCACAGGGCCTGCGTATAATCTGTCAAATTATTACAGTGAGCTTGTGCTGGGAGAGCGAGACAGGAAGGAAACCCCCTGGCTTGCTTCCTCCTGCATAGAGGAGGGTCTTGGGACCACCCTGAGTCTGACCACCTCCCCACACCAGGCACTGCCACTTTACCGATTCCATCCATCCCTGTGCCACCCCCACATTCACACTCCCAGAGGCCAGCCACCGGGGAGGTTCACCAAGAAGGAAAACGGAGGCTCTGGCAAACGCTCTGTAGGTTAGATGTTAAGCAGGTGCCACTTGAGGGAGTCCAGGGCCTACGTGCAGGCATACACTATGTCACAGGGCCCCACACACTGCCCCTACAAAATGGGAATGCCGTCCTTCAGTCTGGCTGAATGAGAATCATCATTTTTTGACTTACAGACTTCTGGGCCCTTCTGAGCGATTCAGATTCAACAGGGGGTGGGGGTGGCAGGCGGGTAGCAGGATGACGCAGCTGGTCATCTGTGTTCTTAAAAGGCTTCCCTGGTGACTGCCAGGCTTAGGAATCTGTGCTGGTGACCTCCGAGATCCGCAGAGCTAGAACAGCCCTGCTCCTTGACGGAGAGGGGTCTCCCTCTGGTCCCGGCGAGGTTTGTGAGGGGGCAGCCCAGCGACATACTCCAAAGTATCCAGCCTCTGTTTATTCAGTGAGGACACCCCAGAGGAGCGGCTGCATCGGAACTGAGCATCTCTTGATTCCAAAGCCAACGCCACCCTCTCTGCCAGGGAAGGGGCCTGGACTGGTATGAACTTGCCAGGGGATTAGCAGGAAGCCCACGTGTGCAGAAAATCGATATCAAGGAAGGCTGCAGGTGGGGAGGTTCAATGGCTCAGAGTGGAATGGATAAAGCCCACTGTCTTTGCCTCTAGCTGTCCTGCCTCTGCAATGAAGGGCAAGACACTTGCTTTCACTTGCTCCCTCTGCCAAAACAGGGATAATGAGGGGCCAGCCCGGTGGCAGAAAGGTTAAGTTCATGCGCTCTGCTTTGGGAGCCCGGGTGCAGACCTATGCACCACTCATCAAGCCATACTGTGACAGCATCCCACATACAAAATAGAGGCAGAGTGCCACAGATGTTAGCTCAGCAACAATCTTGCTCAAGCAAAAAGAGGAAGATTGGCAACAGAGGTTAGCTCAGGGCTAATCTTCCTCACCAAAAGAAAAGGGGGCGGGGGGGAGGAGAGTGGATAAAGAGCCACTCTAACCACTTCAGGGGAATGTGGGACGATCAACTGAGGACAGAGGATAAGACTAAATAAAACACCAAGTTCTAGTCTTTCTCTTCTTTCCATAAAAGTCATTCCTTTACCAAAATGGTTAAACTGTAAACACCCAGAAGCTGTGTTCCCCAAAAGAGGCCTTCCTCTGTTTTTCATGCTCAATGAATAGCTCTTTATTGACTGATAACATCCCCTCTTGAAGGTAAGGATGCTTGAAGGGTCCTCTCGGCCCAGCTCCTCCAAAATGACCCTTTTCACATTCCACATTATACACCAGGACCCTTTTCTCGTTATACAATAAGAAACCAATTTCTGATATAAAGTAATACTGAATTTCCACTGTATTTAGTCTGGAGTGAGGTGTACTTCATATAAGTGAAAGTAAATTAGTCACCCAGATGTTCTGTGTGTATCAAAGCACGTGTTTGTAAAGCAAGGCAGTGCAAAGAGCTAATGAAGCGAATGTTTTCTCCTCACGTCTTGGTGCCATGCTGACAAATCTCAAGTAGTTAACTTGGTAAAGAGAAGTCTTTTCCTGAGTTAGTCACATCCAGCCACTACCAAGCAATGACAGCACAGAAGTTACCCACCCACACTAGGTGGTCAGGAGGACACAAAAAATAATCAATTATTCCAGCCCGCACACTTCACAGTTTCATAAAAATTCAAGACACTTCTACCTTCTTCTGAACAGATACACTGCCTGTTATTAGGATTTTCTGGTCCAGTTCTCTGTCTGCTGTTAGTACTAGCTGAGTGACCACTGGAAACACACTTGAATTCTCTGGGGTTTTCCTCAGTAAAATAAAGAGGTTGAACTAAAACATCTTTAAGCAGCTTTCAACCTTAAAATTCTGACTGTTAAATTTTCAAATCAACTTTTCCAGCGTCAGACTTCTGATTCAGTAGCTCTTACTTTCTACTTGTGGGGAACAATAACAGTAACTCAACCTGTCTTTCCCCTCTTGAAAGGGATAACGAAACCACAGCCTAACCCATCCACCAGATGGGTAACCGAAGATCTCAACTTGCTGGGTGAGTTTCACACTGAAAACAAACTACTGGCAATCTGGGTCTCGTACTGCACTCACAGTGGATATGTTCAAACTTGATCTTCACGCATAACCAAGGATGCCAGCAGACTCTGACCATCCCTGTCTCTATAGGAAGGAAGCCTCAAAATGATAGCTTTTTGGTTTTTTTTTTTTTTACTACGCTAAAGATTAACAACCATGCACACTGCAGTAATAGGGGGGGTTTGAAAAGAGCATTAGTTTCACCCAACAATGGGCTGACCAGACACACAAAAAAGAATATATAAGCATGCCCAGCCCAGCTAAGTACAGCCTCTTGTACTAATTTTCAGAAATAAATACACAGTTAATCTCTTGTAAATGTAAGCTGCTGAATATATAATGTCTCACTGTTGGGCACCAGAGTGTTAACACTAGTTTTAAGAAAAAAGCACATAAAAATGAAGGTGTATAATACAGATCTTTTTTCTAAAATGATGATGTAAAAAGCATTTTTAATTTTGTGAATTTTTAAATCTTCAAAATAACTTACTGGCTCTTTACAGCTTTTATGTTTATTTTGCCCAGACAGCATAACATTACTCTTTCTTTACGTGTATTTCTTTTTCCCAAGACTTTTATTTTGAAAAAGCTCAAATTTACGGAAAATTACAAGAGTAGTACAGTTCTAACTTTTTAAATTAACAGACATTTCAAATTTGTATTTTCAAATTTTCATGTTCCTAAGGGTTAAGTAGTACATATCCTTGCATATACGTAAAAGAGGCATATTTCTGCTGTATTCACAAAAGTATTACTATTCAGTTATTTGTGTGTTAGAAACAAACCCTAGGTATTTTCATACCATAACAAGGAAGGGAATGTATGCCATTAAAAAAAAAAATCATTCTCTTTCTCGCCAGTGTGAGGCAATGTCGTAAGGCAATGGCCAACTATGAGACAGTCTCACGTATTTAGTTTAGAAACTGCCTGGAAGAAGAGCATCTTGTTTTTAAACAAGTCACACTAGAACATATTCTTCTTGAAAACGGTTTCAAGCAATAATACAATTCTAATTTCAAACGCAGAAAAGGGGAAAAAAAGGAATGTATTCACATCACTCTCCTGAGTCACTCTGCGCCTGAGACTGGAGAGCAAAGTCAAGAAGCCCCTCAACCAAGTGGGGGTCCTTCAGGGGGTCAAATTCCTACGAGACCACCACCCAAGCCTGCGAACCGGCCCCTGGCGCCCACGGAAGCGCGAGCAGCACAGCGAACCCGGGAGCTCAGCCCGGGGAGCGGGCGGCGGCCGAGGCCGCGGCGGGGCCTGGCCCGGGCCTTCGGCGCTGACCAAGGCCGCCCGCCCCTCCCGGGCCCTCGAATCGAGCTGGTGGACCGGACGTGGCGCCACCGCGCGGGTCGCACTTCCCGGGCCGACCCCTGGAAACCAAATGCGGCCCGGGGAGGACAGTCCCCTCCGTGGCCCTCCCCCTCGCCCCGACGCCGGCCAAGGGCGAGCCCGGAGGGGCTCGTAGGGGCGCCGAGGGCCGAGCCCTGGAAGCCGGCGTCCGCCGGGGGACCGTGCGTCCCAGGTGGCCTTCACCGCCCTCCGGGGCCGGGCGCCTCGCGTCCCCGCAGCCCGGCGCCGTCCCCCGCCCTCGCCGTCCAGGGGGCCGCCGGCCGGCGCAGCGCGGGCCTGGCTCACCTTGGGGCCCTCGGGGGGCACGCGCGGGTCATTCCACGTCGTGGTGCGGCTGTTGTGGTCCACGAAGAAGGGCCAGCCGGTCTGCGGGTCGATCTTGATCTCCCAGCCGGGGGGCAGGGGGTCGCGGTCGCTGGCGCCGTTGCCGGACGCCATCTGCACCATGGGTGAGTGGGTGGCAGCGCTCATGCTGGGTCGGGGTCGGCCCGGAGGGGCGGCCGCCGAGGTGCCGGGGTGCGGGGTGCGGGGTCTCGGGGTGCTGGGTCGCGGGGTGCCTGGTCTCCAGGCGCCGAGTCGCTCACTGGCTGCGGCCGGAGCAAGAGCCGTGCGCGCCGCCGACGTGTCCGGGAAGCCGGCGCCGGGCACCTTTATGAATTAAAGGAGGGGGTGACGTGGCCCGAGAGGGGTGGAAGTGTCTGGAAATAGCCTCCTCGCTGCCAAAGGGGAAGGAGGAGATAAAGGGAGGTAGCAACTGGCCGGCTAGAAACTTCTGGTCCCATCCAGAGAAGTTGGCGGCGGCGCGAGCTGGATGCGGAGCTCCGCCCTGAGTCATTGGCTATAATCGTGGCGGGGCGGGCCGGGGGCGGGGCCTCAGCCCGCCCGCCCCCCCCACCCTCCCCCACCCTCCCCCACCCCCACCTCTGTCCCCGCCTCCCTCGCCCAGCGACCAGAGACTGGGGGTCGGGGGGCGGTCCCCGGGCTGAGATCGCCCAGGGGTGGGTGGGGGTGCACGCGCACCTGCGGCCAGCGGGCGGGACGAGCAAGCCCCGAGGCCATCGTCTGTGCGCCCAGGGCCGGTTTCGGTTTCCAGACTCGCTCCCTCTTCTTGAAGCCGCGTGGGTGTTCCCGGGACCCAGAGTCCGCGAGCCCGGTGCCTGCTGCCGCTCCTTCGTATAAAAACAAAGTCATCGTTAGCCTTTAAAGTCCTTGGTCTTCAACTAGAGCCTTGCCCCCGACCCCCACCCCCTTTGCTCCCTCATATACTGATACTCAGGGACACGGGCGTCCTTCAGTTACGTTTTAATCACTTTTTTTCACAGGCTCAAGCGCTGTCCAGAAGGAGGTCTGGAATGTTGATCTGACACCATAACGAAGCCAGGGAGAAAATGGAAGAGCAAATGGAAACTCACCTGCCTGCCTTTTGAAACCCAACGAAGAAAGATTGCATCAGCTCCTGGACCTCATATCTCAAATATAGAAACTCTCGTTGCAGTGAACAACTTTAAAGAAAAATCACATCCTTTGGGGTTTTGGTCTTTTTTATGGTGGAGGCTGATTCTTGCTATCCTAAATCTTGACCTTATTTGGGAAGTGGAGACCAAATTGATGCATGAAAAAGTTTTGTTTGGTTGATTCAGTGGTGGTTGCACTTGTAGCCTCAACAGGGCATCCCCATTCCTATGGGAGAGAGAGAGGGTGCTCCAGATAGAGAACGTTTCAGAGCTTCCACTTTAGATCCTTAGGCCTGCAGACTCATTCCTTCCCCCAGAAACATTTTGAGATGCTGCCTTGGACTATTGTGGGGTCCAATTTTCCAACTCAAATTCAGAGAATACCCTGGGACCCTCCACAACACCTTTTGTCTCTTTCTGCCCTCAAATTACTCCTTTTGGAGCAAATGCTAGAGAGGCCTTCTGATTATTTCCAGTGGAATGGTTCCCACTTACATAGGTTTACTTATCAGCTTTGAAGTCCAAAAATGCAGTTTTGTGAAAACACAGAGGCGATTAAGCTACAGGGACTGACTCAGGTCACAAATACACAAGAGACTGATGTATAAACCCAAATGCCAGTGTACTAATTTACCATCAGAAATATTACTTTTGAAGGAGCTGGACCCTCAAGTTCATTGGTCAGTGTCTATCTGATTCTTACTTATATCTGAAGCTCTGAGCACTGGGCTGGGCCCAGAGTCCATATTCAATAAATACTGATGTTTATTGAAGATTGAATCCAAAGTGAATTTTTATGTCTATCTTCTTCCTTTGCTCACTTAGCTTTCCACTTCAACTACAGTTTAAACACTGAGAGCATTCTTTCCTGGCTTTTTTTTTTTGCTAGACAGAAGCAGGGAGGAAGCAGGTTCCTCCAGGATTACCATAGCTGCTTCTGAGAGTTGTATTCCACTAGGGGCTTCAAATGCTTTTGTCTAAAATGGAGCCATAAATCTTGGAGTGCTGGCTGGAAGACGCTCCTCTGAGCCATGCTGGATAACGAGGAAGATGTCTGTCCTTGGTGGCTTTTTCCTCTCTGGGTCTTAGGACTCTCATTCCCCGGGTGCTGTGGACGGAATGCTTGTGTCCCTCCAAAATTCATATGTTGAAACCTATTCCCCAATATGATGCTAATAGAGTTGGGGTCTTCGGGCAGTGATTAGGTCATGAGGGCAAATCCCTCATGAATGGGATTAGCACCCTTGTAAAAAAGACCCCAGGCGCTGCCCATTGCATAGTGGTTAAGTTCAAGCACTCAGCTTCAGTGGCCCAGAGTTGGTGGGTTCGGATCACGGGTGTGGACCTACACACTGCTCATCAGGCCATGCTGTGGCAGCGTGCCACATGCAAAATAGATGAAGATTGGCACAGTTGTTAGCTCAGGACCAATCTTCCTTACCAAAAAAAACACAACAAGAAAAGACCCCAGAGAGCTCCCTTGACCCTTCTGCCATATGATGACACAGTGAGAAGATGGCTGTGAACCAGGACACAGGGCCCCTGCCAGACACTGAACCTGCTGCTGCCTTGATCTTGGCCTTCCCAGCCTCCAGAACAGTGAGAAATAAGTTTCTGTTATTTATAAGCCACACAGTCTGAGGTATTCTGTTATAGCAGCCCAAGCAGACTAGGGCACCAGGCCCTTGAGAGTTCACTTGCCCAGATCAGAAGCTTAACTGTGACCCTGGATTCTCCTTTCTCTCTTACCATCCAGTCGTCACCAGGTCTGTAGATTCCACCTCCTCAATATTCCTTGATTCTGTGCACTCTTTCTTTGGCGCCACCAGCCTGATCCAGGTCACCCTTATCTCTCATCTGGACTCTGGCAACAGCCTCTAATCTTGTCTCTGTCCAATCCATTGCCCACATAGCAGCAGAGTGACCTTTTTCAAGTACAAATGAACCATATCCTTTCTCTGGTTAGAATGGTTTAATGGTTCCCATCGCCCTCTCTATGTCCAAGTCCACACTCCTTGGCCTGGTGTACTCTGGCCCCTTCCTCCTTCTCCCCGGTGCGTGTTCCACTCTGGCCCTGCTGAACTCTCTCAGGCACACACTGCGCTTTCTCATCTGCACACATTCTTCCTCCGCCTTCTCCCCAACCTGCAGCACCTTGCACTCCCTTTGCCTGGTCAACTCCTCTTCATCTCCAGGTATCACCTTTGCCAGCACTCTCCTTCACTGTCCTAGTCTGGGTCATGTGTCCCTTCTAGATGCTCCCTTACAAATCCTGTGTCGCCCTATCAAGCACACTGCATTGCAATTGCTTGTTCAATGGTCTGATTTGCTTATGGGTTGAGTTTCTTGAGGGCAGGAGCAGAATCTTGATGGCCACTGTGTCCCTAGCCTCTGGCACAGTACCTGGCAAATAAGAGTTACAAAAACAACAAACGTAATGGCCACTATCTATTAAGCATTTACTACATGCCAGGTACTGTGCTGTGGGCTGTATGTGGACCATCTGATTTAATCTTTGTGGCGGAGGCTGTGATGCCCTTTGGAATGAGGGACTTATTCCTCAGCTGCTGGGAATACTCAGAAATACCAGTCTCAGCTGTGGTTTCCAATTGGCTCAGTTGAAGGAAACTGCCCTGCCCAAGGTCGCACCTCCTTCCAGGGGCAGCCTGCATCTACTGAAGGGCGTGAGGGCCTGGCCCAGGTGGTCCAACTCAGCATCCGGTGCTTGTGCTCTCCCAGCTCCAGAGCACCCTCTGGGGTTGGTCACTGCTTTCTGTGGCACTGCATCCCCGCTCAACTCCCCCTGCCCTTTCCTGCTTCCTGCTCTCCCCTTGCTGGTCTTACTTTTGAGAGAACTCCCTCATAAAGTCCTGCTTGCTAACTTCTGTTTCACAGTCCACTTCCCGAGGAACCAAACCTGGGACAATCCTCTCAACAGCCTTATGGGTAGGTATTATTGTGATTCTCCCTTTACAGATGAACCAATTAGGGTTTAGAGATGCTAGGTAATTGCTCAGCATCACAAAGCTCATGATTTATACAGGCGGGATTTGAATTTAGGCAATTGATTCTAGAGCCCATGCTATTAACATGGCACTCAATAAATATAATAAGTGAATCAATGGCTTAGTCTCACTAGTCTCCAAGGAAAAAATTTGAAAAGCGACAATTCAGAAGCAAACCTTTGTGCACATAATTTTTCTCAATGCCGAGGAAACAGGGCAGCAGAGGGCCGCTTTGGAAGATCACGAGTGAGCCCTGCCCATGACGTAGACTGGCCTGGCTGACTCGTAGCACAGGTCACAGAGATGACTCAGGCCCCGCTACAATGGCGAGTCCTAAATGAAAATGGCACCCAAAAGACTTCAGTGCCTGCATGATTTAATCCTTTTCTAATGGAACACATGAGCTGGCACAGGAAAACAGCTAGTTCTCCCCAATTTGTGCAAAGCATTGGTCATCCCAAGTCGTTTTTATTTGCCTTTGGGATGTTTTCAGAGATTGACACATGCAGCCGTGCACACCTTCACCAGCCAACCCCACCTGAGGGGACCCTCCCACCGTGGGTGACCAAGACAAGAGGAAGTCAGGGCCACCTGTATGGGCACTATGGCCTCTCTCTAATGTCCCGATGGTCAAGGGCATCAAGAGAGATGGGTCACGGGCAGAATACGTTAGAGCAGAGAGAGGAATAGAAGATGTCTGGTCTGGTTATGCTACGGAGACCTCCATGACGAGCTCTAGAAATACACCCTGGTGGAGGGGGAGGGAGAAAATCAATACAGCTTAGCTGCACAGTTTCAGATTTCAGCACTAACTCTGCATCTGTTTGTTATTAAAAGTTAAAGTCTGTTCCTGCTCAAATCCAGCCGCCCTGTGCTCTCTGGACTCCGGTGGCAGGTACAGCCAGTACCAGGAATCTGGGCCTTTAATCATAAACTATCCTGTTTTGCTATTTCACTCTCTGTGTTCTCCTCTAGAAGGATGGCAGGAACCATCGAAATAGGGACTCTAGCATTAAAAGCTAATTTTTTAAAATATCAGGCACTGTAGTAAGCACCTTGGGATCTAATCTTATTTATTCCACCCAGCAACCCTAGGAGGTATTAAGCCCATTGCATGGATGAGGAAACAAGCTTAGAGATGTTGAGTAACTTGCCCAAGTTTACATGGGTGACCAACAGGTAGAACCAGGATGTGTAACTACGTCTGTCTGATTCCACAGCCTGTGCTTAACTGCAAGGTCCTCTGTCCTCAGTGAGTCCTAGCTGCCCAGTTATTCTGGCTTGAATAATGTTCTGCGAAATTTTATATCTACCCAGAACCTCAGAATGTGACCTTGCTTTGCAAGATGTAATCAAGTTAAGATGAGGTCATACTGGATTAGCGTGGGCCCTAAACCAATGACTGCTATCCTTGTAAGAAGAGGAAAATTTCGACACAGAGACACACAGACACACAGAGGGAAGGCATGTGACAAGGGAGGCAGAGATTGGAGTGATACCTAACAAGCCAAGGATTGCTAGCAACCACCAGGAAATGGAAGAGGAAGGATCATCTTCTAGAGTCTCCCACAGAACATGGCCCTGCCAACACCTTATTTCCAACTTCCGGCCTCCGGAACTCTGAGACAATAAGTTTCTGTTGTTTTAAGACACCCAGTTTGTGGTACTTTGTTAAGGCAGTCCTAGGAAAGGAAGACGGCAGCCATACTGTCAACCTTTATCACCCAACGCAAATGTCACTTCCATAATTCGTAGCAAGAATCACCCTTTGGAGCGTGACTGATAAATTGTTTCATTTGTCCCTCGTCAAGCAGAGCAGTGCAGAAGGAGGTCTTTCTTGACTGCTCCTCTCCCCACCAGGCAAAAATCAAGCCTTTTCCTGTTTGAGGAACTGTCACCCCTGAGAAGTACTAAACTCTCAACTCAGTTGAAGTGATACTCTTATGTATTTTGAAATGATTTTTTTTTTCCCTTCCACCTATCAAAATCCTCCAAATCTTATGGTCAGGTTTTAGTCATGTCACTCCAACTAAACATAGATGAATTCATAGCTGATCAAGCCAAAAATCAATAAATAGTGATAGAAATGTAGGAAGAGAATAAAAAATGCCTAGTTACCCATTTATTCATTCACTCCAGCAAACATTTGAGGGCCAGGCTCTGGGACTATAATGATGAAAGAAATGTAGGCTTCGCCCCTTTTGTGGAGGCAAGAGCCTGCGAAGAGTTAAATTACATTACAATGTGGTAAATGCTATCTCAGAGATACAAACAAAATGTTCTAGGAGCCCAAAAGATGGAGCAATCAACTCTGCCTAGTGAATCTGGGAAGGCTTCAGGGAGGAAGGGACATTTGTGTTGAAAAAAATTTTTAGTTGGTTCTACATGCACTGGATACAGAACTCAAAATGCACCAAAGGACACTATATTAGTTTGGTAGGGCTGCTGTAACCAAGTGCCAAAACTGGGTGGTTTAGAACAATAGAAATTTATTGTCTCATAGTTCTGGAAGCTGGAAGTCCAAGATCAAGGTGTCTGCAGGATTGGTACCTTCTAAGGACAGCAAGGGAAAAATCTGTTCCATGCCTCTCTCCTGGCTTCTAGTGTTTGCTGAGAATCACTTCAATCTCTGCCTTCGTCCTCACACAGTGTTCTCTCTGGTGCCTCTCGGTGTCCAAATTTCCCCTTTGTGTAAGAATATGTGTCACATTGGATTAGAGGTCCACACTACTCCCGTATGACCTCATCTTAGCTAATTACATCTGCAATGACCCTACTTCCAAACAAGGTTACATTTTGAGATACTGAAAGTGAGGACTTCAACATGTGAATTTCGTGGGTCACAATTCAACCTATGAAAGGTACACAGAAAAAAAAGCCTCCTTCTCTCTGATATTCCCAAGCCTCCCAGGTCCCTGCTCTAGATCTCACTTGTGTCCCCAGGTCCCTGAGTGTTCTTCCAGGGGCTCTCCATGCATTTACCAACATATATGCGTTCTTCCCCCTCACAAATGCTAGCACATCATATGCACTGGCAGTCTCCTCACTCTTTTCACGTAACAATACCCCTGCAAAATTTTCCACATCAGTCCATACAGACCTTCCTTATTCCTTTAAGTGGCTATATAGCACTCTATAATTTATTTAACTGGTCCCCTATTAATAGACATTTAGATAGTTCCCAGTCATTTGCTCTTACAAACAATGCCGCAATATATATTCTTGGGCATACGTCATTTTGTACAAATGTACAAGTACATCTATTAATACCTGGGAGTGGAAGTGCTTGGTCATTGGACCAGTGCATCTTAAAATTTGAGATGTTTTGCCAAATTACTCTCCAAGGAGCTCAGAGAAGGTTACCTTGCACCTGCAGTGTTCACAGTGCATGTTTCCCCACAATCGTACCAGACTGCATTATCTAACGTTCTGATCTTTGCCAATCTGATCAATTCTCTTTGTACTTTTAATTTGCATTTCTATCATTGTGAGTGTAATTGAGCATCTTTTCATGTGTTTCAGAGACATTTGGAATTTCTTTCCTTTGAACAGTCTGTACCTATCCTTTGCCCGTTTTTCTACCGGGGCAGAGGAACAATGAAAAGATTTTTACAGATGCAGAAGAGGGAATTTAATAAGGGCACCAGATAGTTATGGGGCACATGAAGATGGGGACTGGCATTGAAAAATGGCTTGAGGACCTACCACCTTTCCAGGTGCTTGAGATTTCTGGCCCGGGCCTCCCTCCCGCCGCCTAAGCAGCCTTCTCAGGAACCAAGGGAAGCCTGGAAATTAGATTCTGGGTTTAGAATTACAAATTTGAGCCTGGACTGTGAATTGGCTGAGAAAGCATTAGGCCCCTCCTCTGAGCCTGGTTTGTCTCTGGGGGACTGATTTAAGCCTGGTTGGGGGCGGAGGACAAGAGTTGGGAGTCTGTTGCATGAATTAGTAATAGGCTTGGAAGAAAGATGAAGCTTGAAACAGATACATATGTCATAAAAAGATAGTCAGAAATTTCTCCCTAGGCCACAACATGCTTTCGTGGTGTTCTTTTGTCTTCACTCACTGGAGTTGTGCTGAGTTCCAACCCTACTGAACGGACATTTCTATCTAAATCTGTTATTATCTTGGAAGGGATGACTGCGTATGGCTGAAAAGTTGTTTTCAGAACAGAGAAGGACCAGGGTTATGCTTTTGGTGTCTCTGCCATCACGTGCTTTGCACTCTGGGGACTAGGCAGGTGTTGGTCACACATCCTCTGTTGTTTCCGGAAGGCACACGAGGTGGCTTCCAGGGGGTCTGTCAAGTCTCACTGTTCTATTCTTCCACTCTTTGGGGATTTATTGGATACCTCCTGATGATAATCCTTGAGCACGGCCCTGTGGGAGGAGTCATACATGTAAGAGCTGACCTGTGCCTTCCAAGACAGTAGAGTCTAGTTAGGGAAATAAGACTACTGTGATGGGTAATTTTGTGTGTCAACTTGGCTGGGCCATGGTGCCCAGGTGTTTGGTCAAACATTATTCTGGATATTTCTGTAAAGATTTTTTTTTTTATGAGATTAAGGTTTAAATCAGTGGATTTTGAGTAAAGCCAATTACCCTCTCTATTGTGGGTGGGCCTCATCCAATTAGTTGAAGGCCTTAATAGAACAAAGACTGATGTCCCCTGAGCAAAGAGGGAGTTCTGTGAGCAGACTGCCTTTGGACTCAGACTGCAACTCTTCCCTGGGTCCCCAGCCTGCTGGCCTACCCTGCAGATTTTGGACTTACTCCTCCACAATTGTGTGAGCTAATTCCTTAAAATCTGTCTCTCTCTATATACACACACACATCCATGCATGTATGGACGCACACACCCTTGGTTCTGTTTCTCTAGAGAACCCTGACTAATACAACTACTAGTGAGTTTCATGATCCTCAAGGCAGTATCTGACATAACACAGGATGAGAGAGATGCTGAGGGCAGGGAGGAAATAAGGGCCTCAGCAGTCAGGGAGGCCTTGAGCAGGAACTAGAGACTTGAGCAGGATTCCAAAGCAAGGTCAAGATTGAATAGGTGGAAGAAGGAGGAAGGGCCCTCAGGGAGGGGAAATAGCAAGAGGAAATGTGTGGAGCCTAAGTAGGGGACAGATCCTGGAGACACAGGTGCTCCTACCACCAGGTGCCACCCCCTTGGCAGCTGTCATAGTGGCAACTGGATTTAATGCCTGTCTCCCTCTTAGGCCATAAACTTTTGTTTTTGTTGTTGTTGGGAAAGATTCGCCCTGAGCTAACATCTGTTGCCAATCTTCCTATCTCTTTTATTCCTCCCCGAAGCCCCAGTATGTAGCTGTATATTCTAGTTGTAAGTCCTTCTAGCTCTTCTATGTGAGCCGCTGCCACTGCATGGCTACTGACAGGTGAGTGGTGTGGTTCCACGCCTGGGAACTGCACCTGGGCTGCTGAAGCAGAGCATGCTCAACTTTAACCACTAGGCCATCAGGGCTCGTCTAAACGGGTGTTTTTTGAACATACATGTTCCCCATTCCCACCTAGATCTTTAACACAAGTTGGTATAGAATAAACATTTGTGGGATGAATGAATTCACTTTGTCTTCCTATTGAATTATAATCTATGGCAAAATTAACTCCCAGTCTTGTTCCAAAGGGGGTCAAGAAATGGGTGATGATGGTTATGGGAATTACTTTTTTCCCAATAGGGAGATAATTTTGTTACTTTCCGTTTCAAAAAACATACTCATAAACAATTCAGACAATGCAGAAAAACAGAAAATCTGGAGACCCATCGCCCAGAGATGAGATGTGAATAAAATAACATTAAATCACCATTAACTGTAAAATGTGATATATTATTATCGCTGCGTCATCAGAGCTTTCCTTGCTCTTGAACTAGGACCCCTATATTTGTTGAACACCTACTACTGTGAGTTAAGGACTAAAATGCAAGGGTCTGCTTGACAGACACAGGGTTTCCCCGCCTTCCGGGAGTGTCTAGCTGATTGGAGAATGTCTTCTAGAACCAAAGCTTTTCCTGACTTTGGTGTTTGTGTGCCATCCCTGGCTGCTGGGCACATGGTCTTTTGTTGCTGTGTTGAATACACATTTTTCCTTCCCCTTCCAAGGCTGTGGGGCACAAACTACTCAGAGCATTTCTCTAGAGCCATTTCCATTTTATACAAAATGGGTTGTTAAATGTGAAGGGCCCTTTTCATTTCTTTCCTTAGATCCCTCTGGAAACTTGGCCTCCTTAATGATGTTTTTTGGTTGTTATTTGTGTTTAAAGATCACATTCTTCTACTAGGCAGCAGCTATTCACCCCAACAGGCCAAACTGGTTCAGTTTTTATCATCTTTCACTTACAAAAAGAAGCATTATTCTTAGTAAATAGAGATAAATAATTAGCACCATTTCCTTTGTTAATGTTTGGATTTTTAAAATGTTAATAATTTTTTTTTTTTGAAGATCAACCCTGAGCTAACATCTGCTGCTAATCCTCCTCTTTTTGCTGAGGAAGACTGGCCCTGAGCTAATATCCGTGCCCATCTTCCTCTACTTTATATGTGGGACGCCTACCACAGCATGGCTTGCCAAGCAGTGCCATGTCCACACCCAGGATCTGAACCGGCAAACCGTGGGCTGCTGAAGTGGAACATGCACACCTAACTGCTGCACCACCGGGCCGGCCCCTAAAATGTTAATAATTTTTAAATGCATACATAATATACAAGATATATCCTCGTTTGAAAATGTGTTTTAAATTTTAAACTCACATGTTAATGCAGCGTTTCACTCAACAAGTCCTCATCTGGCCTTTCCTCGCATTCTTTAGGGCTGTTCTTACAGGGTAGAGGCCAGAGCTTAACCCACTTGCACTTGGGGAAAATCTGTTATGATTTCCCAAAGTTCCTCTGTTTCCCAGATTAATTTTATTTAAAACCTATGGATTACCCATCCTGCTATCCCGTACTGTTCATTGGCCTCAAGATGCCAAGACCGACCCGTGAACTGGAGCAGGTGGTGTCTGCATTCATGGTGAGGCAGCCTGTACCCACTGGGTCAGACCTGGTGGCCCCTGGGAGTCCACACAGTATTCTGCACCCACAGCACTGGGCAGGTAAAGGTAAGCGTGCATGGAAAGTCGAGAAAAGCATTTGCTAGTTAGTGGCAGCTCACGGCATGGGCAAATAGCAGGCAGGTCCCAAAGACAAGGGAGGCCACACTGTGCTCATGCTGAATGCAGGCACCAACCTAATGTGGGAGAGGAGGCCAACGATTAGGTTTCTTTCTCTTTTTCTTTCTTGGTATTATAAAGGGCAGAACTAGATTTTGTGAATACATGTTATTCGCAAAATCACAAAATGTTATTCTCAAAAGATTTAGTGGTTAGAATTTTTAAAAATTTATTGTTTTCTAATTACAAAAGCAATTTATATACACTCTATAAAAGTTGGCAAATACAGAAGTCACAGAAGAAAATGAAAATCTTGTGAATGATGGGAACTTTTAAGGAGGTGGGATCAAGGTTGAGATGGGGAAGAGCTTGCTAATAATTAGGAGTGAGCTCCCTGTCACTGGCAGTAATACAGAGCAGGGGACGGGATGACCAGCAAACACTTATATCGAGCTTTCTATGTGCCAGGCACTCATAATCTTCCACGAGGATTAATTCACTTAATCTTCTCAAGAACCCTGAAAAGGTAGTATTAGTGTTATCGTCCCTGCTGTGGTCTGTCTGAATGTTTGCGTCTCTCCAAAATTTGTAGGTTGAAATCCTAATCCCTAAAGATGACGGTAGGGGCCAGCCCCGTGGCCGAGTGGTTAAGTTCGCGCACTCCACTTCGGCGGCCCAGGGTTTCACCGGTTTGGATCCTGGGAGTGGATGTGGCACTGCTCATCAGGCCATGTTGAGGCGGCGCCCCACATAGCACAACCAGAGGGACCTACAGCTAGAATCTACAACTATGTACTGGGGGCATTTGGGAAGAAAAAGCAAAAGAAGATTGGCAACAGTTGTTAGCTCAGGTGCCAATCTATTAAAAAAAAAGATGATGGTAATAGTAGGTGGACCTTTCGGGAGGTGCTTAAATCATGACGGTGGAGCCCTCATGAATGGGATTAGTGCCTTATAAAAGAGGCTCTGGAGAGATCACTAGCGCCTTCCTCCATGTGAGGACACAGCAAAAGGGACAGCTAGGAACCAGGAGGAGGGCTTCCACCAGAATGGGACCATGCTGGCACTTTGATCTTGGACTTCTGGCCTCTAGAACTGGGAGAAATAAATTCCTGTTCATTATAAGCTACCTAGTCTGTGGTATTTTGTTATAGAAGCCTGAACAGACTAACACAATCCCTGTTTCACAGATGAGAAACAGAGGTGCAGAGAGCTCAAGTCACTTACCACAAGGTCACACAGTAGAAAGTGTCAGGGCCAGTATGTGAGCCCAGGCAGGACGGCTGCAGAGGCACGCTCTTAACCATAGGCCGTGCAGCTTCCAGGGGCTTCTGCAACTTAACAGTCCTCCTGCCCATGGGCAGACTTCACCAAAGCAACACATTTCTCAGGGCGAAAGTCCAGGAGCTTGCTTTTGCCTCTTAAATCACTCTATAAATGTGGTCTGTAGGACATCAAATTGGCCCTAGACATTTAAATAACAAAACCCGCAACAGTGTACTTGGACTTCGCTCACTGATGTAGGAATCTTGAGTCTGCTGTAAGCTGCTTATTGGTAGGGCCTGAACTGCTGTAGGGGGTTTCTTTTCCAGGCATTATTTTCTGAACTGGTTGGGAGGTTGTTTGCAGGAGGATGAGGAGTAATTTGATGAGGACCCACAGGAAGCCTTTTCTTAAGCTTCCAGTTACATCTTTTCGTTGTGCAGATGTGGCCTTCTTGGTGCTGAATGAAGCTTTGCTTAATGTGGCTGCCTGTGGAATTATACTTGGAGGGATTGCTATTAATGGAAACCAGTGAAGGAGCAGTCACTCGTTCCTCACAAGCACAGAGGTCTTTTGTGATGGAGATGACAGCTTTCCTCATTTCATACACGGTCCCTCGTGAACCTGAAGAGGGAAGGATGCATGCGTGTTTGAACAAGACTTCAAAGGAAGCCTGGGACCCGGCCTCCATTCCAGAGTTGCTGTCAGGTCAGCCCCTGGAGCCACCCACAGTTCTCATTCCTGTCTCACATCCTTCAAGGACTTCCTGCTACTCTTGGGAAGAGCCAAATTTCTTCACCGAGCCCACCAAGCCCATGGCAGTGTCACCCCAGCTAACCTTGCCAGCTTATCTCCCATCCACCCTGCCCTGCAGTCCCACTGCAGAGTCTCACCTTCCCCAAAATATCCTACGCGGGCGCCTCCCTGCCAGAAATGCCGTTCTCCCTTTTGTTGTCTGGATCCTCTCCATCTCATCCTTCAAGACCCTGGCAGAAGTCTTCTTAGGGAGTCCTCCCCATCTGTCCCAGGTAGAGGGAATCATCCCCACCTCTTTGCTCCTATAGTGCCATCCATGTACTTCTACTATAGCCTGATTATGCACCAATTATAATTATTTGCTTATGGGTGTCTTCCTCTCTAAACAGAGAGGCCAGGGATCAATTTATTTGTCTTCATTTTTTTTTCCTTCTCTCCACCTGTGGCCCCTCCGCTCAGCACAACACCTGGTGAGGAATAGCTATAATGGGGACAGGCTATGCTTCCTGAGTTCTGTCCCACCCACTATCTCATTGTAGAGAGAGTGTCCTGACCACAGCCCTGTACTAAGGCATCTATGTTTTGGACCACGTGAACCTTGCCCCCCGCAAATGTCTAGGTGAAGAATGGATCCTCAGAAACCAACCTTATGAGGCTCATGACCTGTGATGACCTGGGAAAAAAGATGAACTGAGCCGTCAGGCTCTGCTTTTAGGAATATGAAGTAAGAAGCGCGGAAAGAACTGGCAGGAGAAGACAGGACGGGTGTGGCTGAGTTACATGAAGGGAGAGAACAGGAGAAAAGACTTAGGCATACCTGCCACTAAAGTGCCTGGAGCTGCCTTGGCTCCAGGATACCGTCCAGCTCTTGTCTCGGGGAGGCCCAGCTGTGGCCATGTTCTTTTTTTTTTTTTTTTTTAATTATTGATAGGTTACAATCTTGTGAAATTTCAGTTGTACATTAATGTTTGTCAGTCATGTTGTAGGTGCACCACTTCACCCTTTGTGCCCACCCCCACCCCACCTTTCCCCTGGTATCCACTAAACTGTTCTTAGTCCATAATTTTAAATTCCTCATATGAGTGGAGTCATACACAGATTGTCCTTCTCTCGCTGGCTTATTTCACTTAACATAATTCCCTCAAGGTCCATCCATGTTATTGCAAATGGAATGATTTTGTTCTGTTTTGCAGCTGAGTAGTATTCCATTGTATATATGTACCACATCTTCTTTATCCATTCGTCTGCTGCTGGACACTTAGGTTGCTTCCACGTCTTGGCTATTGTAAACAGTGCTGCAATAAACATTGGGGTGCATAGGACTTTTGGGATTGCTGACTTCAAGCTCTTTGGATAGATACCCAGTAGTGGGATGGCTGGATCGTATGGTAGTTCTATTTTTAATTTTTTGAGGAATCTCCATACTGTTTTCCATAGTGGCTGCACCAGTTTGCATTCCCACCAGCAGTGTATGAGGGTTCCTTTTTCTCTGCAACCTCTCCAACATTTGTTGCTATTAGTTTTAGATATTTTTGTCATTCTAACGGGTGTAAGGTGATATCTTAGTGTAGTTTTGATTTGCATTTCTGTGGCCATGTTCTTGATTTCTGAGCCCCAGTTCCCCTTTATGGTAGCCAGCCTCCAAGAGAGCCCCCATGATCACCCCGATAGTACCCTCTCACATCACATAAGGCTGACTCTTGTGACTAATAGATATTGCACAAGAGAGGGTGTATGACTTCCAAGATAGAACATAAAAGACATTGCAGATTCTGCCTTGGTCTCTTGATCGCTCTCATCGGGTGAAGCCCGCCACCATGTTGTGAAGACACTCAAGCAGCCTTGTGGAGAGACCCTTATGGGAAGGATCTGAGCCCTCCCGCCAACAACCAGCACCAGCTTGTGAGTAAGTCACCTGGGAAGGGGACTCTCCTTCCCCAGTCAAGCCCTTGGGTGGCTGCAGCCCTGGCTGACATCTTGACCATATGAAACACTGCACCCAAACCATTCAGCTTAGCTGCTCCCAAACTCCTGACCCACAGAAACTGTGTGAGGAAATGAATGTTTGCTGTTGTTTTAAGCCACTAAATTTTGGGGTAAGATGTTATGCAGCAGTAGACAACTAATATTCCTTTTCGTTTCTTTACGGTAAAAATTCCCTGTGTTGGCTTATGTGAGAATATTTGCTATTTACTCACTGCTGCCTTGCGTGGTTGGTGGGTTCCCATCCACATCCCAGGGGCAGTTTATACCCTGGAGTTAGCATTTGCTCCACTGGAAGCATAGAAGGAGGGAAAGAAATCTCTTTCTGTGTTGTATATACCAATAACATGTTACATATGCTTGATGTGTTACAGTTTTCAAAGAGCTTTCCATACACATCTTATTTGATCCTCTTAGCGACTGACGTGGATACATAATTCTACATCTCAGATATACTTACAGTTATAGATTTTCCCTTGAGAACTTTTGCAGTGATACACAGATAAAGCACTTTTTTCAGTTCTTCCACATACATGTAGAATCAATAGGTTTGCTTATTCAACAAATACTTACTGATTTCTTACTATGTGTAAGGAGTTAAAAGACATATAGAAAGGAAGCAGAAATTAATCTTGTCTTCAGGGAATTTATAATCTAGTGGGAGCATTAAAACGTGTACATAGATAAATAAAATACTAGGCAGAAATTTCTAGAGCCCTAATACCCAGAACTGGGCACTGGCCTTGTCCTGAGTGTTGCACTAAAAGCTTTAAATGGATAATCTTCCCTGCTAGAATGTGATACCCGTGAGGGCAGGAATCCGTCCTTAGCTCTGACACCTGGAACAGTACTTGGCACATAGTAAATATTTATTTAATGAATCGCACTGAATCCTCACAACCTTACAAAAAAAGCAGAGTAGCAGAGCGTTCAGTGCGTAGGCACTAGAATCATCGGTCTCCTGGATTTGGATCCTCACTCCATTACCTGCAGGGAAGTGATCTTGGAGAAGTTACCGACCCTCTCCATGACTCAGTTTACTGATGTGAAAGGTGAGGATAATAACAGTACCTAGGTACAGTACCTCATAATAATGGTCTCTCACAGAGGCAGCCTGAGGATCAGGTGAGATAATTTGTGTAAAATACTTGGAAGAGTGCCTGACACATGTTCAAGCACTAAAACATCAACTCTCATTACTGTCACTGTGATGATCCTCATTTTACAGACAAAGAAATGGAGGTGTGGAAATGCTTAGGGAGCCACACCCATGCTTTTAACTGTATCACTCAAATATTTCCAAAAAAGGTTATAAAGAAAGGCAGCCCAAGATTAATGTCAGAATATATTCTTGTAAAGTAAAGATAAGGAAGGGTTAGTTCACATCTAAAGATGATGATCAAATTAGTGGAGAACTTCTTCGGAAAACAGTCTGTTCTAAACGAAGTTCAACTGGATGCTGGCCACGAGTTGCTTTTACTACTTCCCCTCTCAGACGGGTGGTTGTTTCTGGCAGAGAAGCCCCGCTGGGGTGGGGGAGAGGGACTCGCTGTTGGAGCAGCCGTTTTGCACGACTCACCAGGCAGTTTATAGCACAATTTAGAAACACCAGGGATAGCAGGATTACTAACCATGCCGTCTGCTGATGTAAACTCTATTTGGATACAATAATGTTTTTAAATAACCTCAAATACAATTACCACTCTGAGGATGGGGCTGGTTGAATGACTAGAGGAATATCATTCAGATAGTTCATTAACTAATTACAGTGCTCCACAAACAGCGTATGCAAGGCAGGAGCCATGGGGATGAGTCACAGGGCTGAGCTCAGGAGCCAGAGGGTTGTTCAGTGCTCTCTTCTGGCGCCAGCATCAGGAGGTGGCATTCTTGATTGACAAAGAGGGACTCCTCCCCTCCTTGCTGTCTCCCTAGCATCTGTGAGAAGGTGCTATGGGAGACCCGGAAATGCTTCCATGCCAGGGCCACAGGGCTTCACAAAGCTCTATTCCTCTTCCGGGAGCTAACTGCACTTATAACCGAAGACAGAATCTCAGAGAGCTCGGACCAGGCAGGCAGGTGGCCAGTCACTCACTTAATTAATGGATCTGTTGTCTTTGCTGTCTTGAGCACTGTGTGGAAGAATGTTTACTGGGGGGAAAAAGAGCCCCTGTTGCCCTATTGCCTGGGGAGCAACTGCCCATCTTTCAGCCAGATGAACTTACACAGGACAGGGGTGGCCACCAGAGGCAGGGCTGGTTTGTTGCGCCAAACGGGGGTTAAACAAATTTGCAAAGTCGTAAAAGTGTTTGCAAAGCACACAGGAGGCCTGCCGCTTTGGACAAGTCACTCTTTGAGCCTTGGTTTCCCAACTATAAATGGGGATAATCTTGGGGTCTACCTCAAAGAATTGTTGGATCAAATGACATAAAGAATGTAAGGTTTTTGGCGTAATGCTCGGCAAGAAGCCAGGGCTCAGTAAATGTGTGAGCTATTGTTCCTCCTGTTGTCATTTGACCATATGCACACTCTTACTTACACGCTTCAGAAAAGAACAGATTCAGACCTCTGCTCCTTCCCCCTAGCATGCTCCTCCGTCAGCCTTCAGGCCCTCTCGACATTTGGCCAGCCTTGTCATGGTACTAAAGACTGACTGCTCAAAATTCTTTTGCTGAACTTTTAAAATCAGTGACAGTTGCACACCATCTCCTGAACGGCAAAGTTCCCCCAACAGCTCCGGGTCAGAATTGGCAGGACCACCCGCCCTACCATGTTTTCAAAAAATTTTCTTTAAGAGAAATATAGTCACGCATGGCTTAACGGACAGGGACACAATTTGAGAAATGCAAAGTGAGTTGGTTTCGCTGTTGTGCAGACATCATAGAGTGTACTTACACAAACCTAGATGGTATAGCCTACTGCACACCTAGGCTATATGGTGCTAATATCTGGGACCACTGT